>NC_140083.1:48299171-48993853 GCF_964194135.1 Talpa europaea
CATACCTTCTGCACTATTATTAATTGGATGTGATTTTTATGGTTGAATTTTGTGAGTTTTTATATATTCTGTATATTAATCCCTTATTTCACATCTTTTTCAACTTAGAGTCTTTTTATTTCCTGTTGTCTAATAGCTCAGGCCAAAACAACTATTAGTAAATTAAAGAGGAATTGTGACAACAGGCATCCTTACCTTATTCCTGATATTAAGGGGTAGAACTTTCAGTTTTTCATCATTAGGTATTCTATCAGCTGTTGGGTTTTTTCTGTTTCATGGCCTTTAATATATTGAGGTAGATTCCATCTTATTTAGTGTTTTCATAAATAGATGTTGCATCTTACAAAATGCTGTCTCTGCATCTTAATATTATCATGTTAATTTTATATTTTCCTTTGTAAAATGATGTATCACATTTGCTTGATTTATGTATAATAAACCCTCCTTGATTCAGTGTATAATCTAAATGATGTCCAATTTAATTTGATTTGTCTAGTATTTTGTTAAAGACTTTTGTGTTGTTGGTCATCAGGAATACTGGTCTATAATTTTCTTTTTTTGTGCTATCTTTATCTGGTTTCGGCATTAGGGTAATGTTGCCATTGTAAATTGAATTGGTTGATTTATGTATAATAAACCCTCCTTGATTCAGTGTATAATCTAAATGATGTCCAATTTAATTTGATTTGCTAGTATTTTGTTAAAGACTTTTGTGTTGTTGGTCATCAGGAATACTGGTCTATAATTTTCTTTTTTTGTGCTATCTTTATCTGGTTTGGGCATTAGGGTAATGTTGCCATTGTAAATTGAATTGGGAAACATTTCTTGTATTTTAAGAAAAAAAATTGACAACATGAGGATTGGTTTTTATATATATATACACATATATTTTACATCATTCTTCATTTCTGTACAATGTATGTTTCCTCATTTCAGGTGTAGTCCCTGTAAAAATCCCACCTCCCCTTCACTCATGTGCACCATCACCTTAGTCCCTGTGCTCTTCCCTCTCCTGTTTTGATCTCTCCCTCCCCCCACTGCAGAATATCTCTGATTTATAGTTGACTGTTAATTTTTTAATTTAATATAATTTTTTCCTGATCCCTTATATGGTTCCTCTATATCCCTCCTATAAAAGTGAAACCATCTGATATTTTTCCTTTTCCTTCTGGCTTATTTCACTGAGCATAATTCCTTCCAGCTCCATCCATGTTGCTGTGAATGGCATGAGTTTATTTTTTTTTCTGATTGTTGTGCTCTATTCCTTTGTATGTATATATACCACATCTTCCTGATCCAGCCATCTATTTTTGGGCATTTGTCATAACTTACCTATTGTAAATAGTGCTGCAATAAACATAGGGGTGCAGGTATCCTTTTGAACTAATGTTTTTGTGTCCTTTGGGTAGATTCCTAGGGGTGGAATTGCTGGGTCATATGGTAGCTCCATTTTTAGTTGTCTGAGGAAACTCCACAGAGCTTTCCATAGAGGTTGGACCAGTTTGCATTCCCACCAGAAGTGTAGAAGAGTTCCTCTTTCACCAGGTCCCTGACAACATTTGATGTTGCTAGTTTTTTTAATATATGTCATTCTTAACTGTCGTAAGGTGGTATCTCATTTACATTTCCCTGATTATAAGTGATATTGTACATATACCTGTTAGCCAATTGCATTTCATCTTTGAAGAAGTGTTTCTTTAGCTCTTCTGCCCATTTTTTGACTGGATTGTTTGCTTTGTTTTTGTTGAGTCGTGTGAACTCTTTGCAGGTCTTTCTGTATGGAGTGCAAAAATTATCTCCCAGTCAGTAGGGTGTCTCTTTTTCTTTTGGTTAATGCCTCTTTTGCTCTACGGGAGTTTTTAGTTTTATGTAGCCCCAGCTGTTCCTCATTTCCTTCACTTTCTTTGCCTTGGGGGATGTGTCTTTAAAGATGTTATTAAGATGT
Organism: Talpa europaea; assembly: GCF_964194135.1. Lineage (NCBI taxonomy): Eukaryota > Metazoa > Chordata > Mammalia > Eulipotyphla > Talpidae > Talpa > Talpa europaea. The sequence continues at coordinate 48,301,117 of NC_140083.1, forward strand.
ATGTCACATAGTGTTTTGCCTATATTTTCCTCTATATATTTTATGGTTTCAGGTCTTATGTTCAATTATTTTATCCATTTTGAGTTGGTTTTTGTGCATGATGTGAGGTAGAAGTCTAGCTTCATTCTTTTGCATATAGCAGTCCAGTGCTCCAAGCACCATTTATTGAACAAACTGTCCTTGTTCCACTGCATATTCTTTGTTCCTTTGTCAAAGAGTAGCTGTCCATAAATATGTGGGTTTATTTCTGGACTTTCTACTGGAGTCCATTGGCCTGTGTGTCTATTTTTGTTCCAGTACCATACTGTTCTAATTATTATGGCTTTGAAGTATAGTTTCAAGTTTGGGAATGTGATACTTCCATTCTCCTCCTTTTTAGTCAGGAGAGCTTTGGCTATTCGAGTTGTGTGTGTGTGTGTGTCTCCATATGAATATCATCAATATTTGTTCTATCTCTTTGAAGAATGTCATTGAAATTTTTATTGGAATAGTGTTTAATCTGTAAATTACTTTTGGTAGGATGCCTATTTTGATAATTCTAATTCTTCCAAGAGGATTGGTTATTTTTAAAAAGTTTGATAAAATTTATTTGTAAAGCTATCTAGTCCTATGCTTTTGTTTTTTGAAAATTGTTTTTCTTTCTTTTTTTTTTTTTTTTAACTGTTTCAATTTCCATGCTTGTCCAACTCATCTGTTTCCTCCTAGGTAAGTCTTGGTAAACTATATTGATCTAGAAATTTGTCCATTCCTCAAATTTATCAAATTTATTGACAGCTGGTAATTTCTTGTTTTGCTCCTCTTTCATTGTGATTCTGTTGATTACTGTTCTTTTCTGTTCCTTTCCAGCTTAGTAAGTGGTTTGTCTATTTTATTATCTCAAAGAATCAATCCTTAGTTTAATTAATTTTTGTGCAGTCTTTTTGATGTCTATTTCATTTATCTCCACTCTTATTTAATTATTCCTTTAATTATTCCTTAACTTTGGGTATTCTTTGTTCTTCTTTGTGAAGTTGTTTTAGATAGAATATTAGTTTATTTGGGATCTTTTTCTTGTTTCTTAACTTGGGCCTGTATTGCAATTATCCTTCCCCTTACGACCATATTTGCTGGATCTCATAGCTTGTGTCATAATTTTCATTCCTCTCTAGGTATTTTTTTTAATGTCTTCTTTAATTCTATAGCTATCTAGCAGCTCTCCATGTCTTCATAGTTTTTCCTGTTTTATTCCCTTATAGTTGATTTCTAAATCTATGGCATTATGGTTGAAAAGAATACTAGGTATAATTTCAAACTTTATAGTTTATTGCCCCTACACATGGTCTGTTCTTGAATATCTTCCAGGTGCACTTGAAAAAAATGTGTGCACAATAGGTTTGTAGTGGAGTGTTTTTTTCTGCCGATGTCTGTTAGACAAATTTTGTCTAGCTTCTCATTCAGGACAATTGTTTAGTTATTTATTCTTCGTCTGATTGATCAAAAAAAGATAAATTCATGCTATTTGTGGCAACATGGATGGAGCAGAAAGGGATTATGTTCAGAGAAAATAGTCAGAAGGAAAAGGAAAATCATCTCTAGTCAGATAGGCTAAGAAAAACAAAGACAAAAATGTCCAATATTAAGAATTAAAGAGGAAAATTACTGTTGATGCTATAGATATTAAAGAATAATAAGGAAATATAATTTTATGTGTGTAAATTCAAAAGCTTAAATGAAATAGGAAAATCCCTCTAAAACCACAAACTGTCAAATATTACTGAAAAAATTAATAACATGAAGCTATATATGTTATAATAATTCATAGTTTAAAATATTTCAAAAAGAAGATGGTAAATGTTCACTGATGAGTTCTACCAAATATTTAGGGGGGAAATAGTGCCAATTCTTCACAAACTCTTCCAGAAAATTGATAAGGATGGAGTGCTTCTCAACTCTTATGAGGCCAGAGTATCAAATCAAGACAATTACATTACAAATAAAGACAATCATAAGCCATTACCCTTCATTAACAAAAAAAGAAAAATCTTCTGTAAAGTATTAGCAAATAGAAATCTGGGCCTCCCTGATGGCACAAGGAGTTAAGCACCGCGCTATGAAGCAATCCACAGCCTCTGCAGCGCGAGTTCGATCCCCGGCCGGGAGAAACCCACATGGCGCAGCAGACCTTTCCTGCCTCACCTGCTGCTCCCCTCAGCAGTGTATTCGGTTGGTCTGCCTGTTCTGTTCCTCGCTCTGTCTCTGGTGAATCCTCTCGCCGCCCCTCCACCCAGCATCTCTGGCCTGTACCCCAGCTCTTGAATGCATAAATAAACAAATCTTTAAAAAAAAATAGAAATCAGCATTATATAAAATGGAAAATATATTGTAACCAAGTGAGAGTTATCCCAGAAATGCAAGACTGGTTCAACACTTAAAAAAAAATCAGTTAATCAATTAAACTCTCTGTATAATGGATTTAAGAAGTAAAAAAATATCATCTCAATGGAAGCAGAAAAGGGTTTTGAAAAAATTCAGTAACTATTCATTGTAAAACCTCTCAGCAGGGCCTCCCCTGGTGGCACAGGTGGTGGAGCACCGCGCTGTGATTCTGTTCGCAGCCTCTGCAGTGCCAGTTCGATCCGGGCCACCAGTGAGGGTCCCACATGGCGCAGCAGACCTCTCCTGTCTCGTCCGGTGCTCCCCTCAGCAGGGTATTTCAGTCAGTCTGCCTGTTCTGTTCCCTGCTCTGTCTCTGGTGAATTCTCTCACCCTCCGGCACATCTGGTCTGTACCCCGGTTCTTTTATAAACAAATAAATATTTTAAAAAAAGAAACTTTTATAAAAAAAAAAAAAAACCTCTCAGCAACTATGAGTAGAAGGAAACCTTTCTAAATTGATAAAGAATATCTTTTTAAAAAAACTGGGTAATATCATATTTAATAGTGACAGAATAAATCCTTTCTCACAAAAATTGAGGAAAGGAAAAATATCTACTATCATCTTTCCTATGCAGCATCAAACAGGAAGTCCTAGAAAGTAGTGCTTACAACTAACTACAAAAGGAGTAGAAAGGTGTCTCTGTGTGTGTGTGTGTGTGTGTGTAAGAGAGACAGAGGGGGGTGTACAATTAGAAAGCAATAAAATGCAAACTTCACATGATATGGTTGTTGACAGAAAATCTGAATGAAACTGGAAAATAAGTGAGTTAAGCTAGGTCAATATACAAAATCAATAATATTTTCATATACTAGCTATGTATAATTGATGTAGAAATATAAAAAGGCCATTTATAATAGCACCCCAAATTATGAAATACTAAATTATAAATTTAATTTAAAAAACATGGGATCTTTATAAAAACTATAAAATGCTGAGAAAATAAAAGAAAACACAATTTAGTGGAAAGATATATTGTGTTAATGAATTAGAAAATTAAATATTGTTAAGATATCATTTCTCCACAAAATAACCTATAGATTAAACATAATCTGAATTTTGAAACAAATGAGTGAATCAAGAAGATGTGGTATATATACACAATGGAATATCACTAAGCAATTAAAAAGATATACTCATGCCATTCGCAGCAACATAGATGGTGCTTGAAGGGATATTGTTAAGTGAAAAATAATTCAGAAGGAGAAAGATAAATACTGGATGCAGTCACTAATATGTGGAATATAAAGTAACTATACTAACAGCCAGAAAAAAGCAAGCTTAAAAATTAACCCTCAATAGCTGACTACAGAACTGAAGGGGGTAAAGTGGGGTAAGGGTAGGAACAAAGAGGAAAGGAATCATGATGGTCTATGGCTGTGAAATATGGGTGAGTTGATGGTGGGTGCAATAAGTGGTAATTCCTGATGGAAGTATGCCATTATTACCTCAATTTTAAAAATTAAACATAAATAAAATGGGAATTTTAGTAGAAATCAGAAAGCTGATTCTAAAATATTCATGGAAATGCAAAGATGATAAAATATCCAAAACAAATTTGAAAAGAACACAGCAAGTTATGCTATGGATGCAGAAAAGTGGTTCTAAAATTTATGTGGAAAGGTTCAGATTAGCCAACACAATAATGCAGGAGAAGAAAAATATCTAAGACAATATAAAGCTATGGGAAGGGGACCAATTGACTATTGTGAAGGATTATAGTTGCCTTGTTGGTGGGTGTGGTATGGTAACATATATCTGAAGAGGTGTAAATCTTTGCCTCTAAATCACAGTGTTGTAAACCAATATTACCTAAAATAATAATAATAATAGTAAAATTAGAAATAAAAAGACAATATAAAACTACAGTGATTAGGACAGTGTGGTTTTGGCAAAAGAATACACAAATAATCACTGGAACAGAATAGGGAGCCCAGACAAACATGGTTGATTGATCTTTGACAAAGGAGCAGTTCATTGGAGAAAAGATAGTCTTTTCAACTAATGGTGCCAGAAAAAAACATTGACAGTGATGGAAAAAAATATACACATCAACCTTATATATTCCCCCCAAAATTAGCTCAAAATGGATTATAGACTAAATGCAAAACACGAGACAATGAAACTTCTAGAGAATAACATAGGTGAATCTAGGTGAACATAGGTTTAATGTTGGCCAATGACATTTTTATACAACACCAAAAACAACACACAAAAGGAAACTTGATAACTTGCATTTCATTAAAATTTTAAAACTTTTGCTATATAAAAGACAATGGCCAAAGAATGAAACAAGCCACAAACTGAGAGAAATATTTATTAACCACATATCTGATAAAAGGATTAGTATCTCAAATGTATAAAGAAATCAAAAAACAAAACATCCAGTTTAAAAAATGGGCAAAAGTTCTGAACAGACACCTCACCGAAGGATATATACAAATGGCAAATAAGCATATGTAAAGATACCTAATCGCATATGCCACTAAGGAACTGTAAATTAAAACAATGAGATACAACTACACACCTGCCAGAATGACTAACATACAGACCATTTTATTAAACACCAAATGCTGGCCAAGGACATAGAGCAATAGGAAGTCTCATTACTACGGGGAACACAAAATGGTTTGGTCACTTTAGAAGACAGTTTGGTGATTTCTAAATAAAACTGAACATAATCTTACCATATGATTCAGCAATTACATTACTTGGTTTTTACCTGGATGAGACGAAAATTTTACACAACTGTTTAGTGGTTTTATTCATAAAAAACATGGAAGCAAAAAAGATGTGCTTTCTTGCTTTCTTATTCATTCAGGTGAATGAATAATAAGCTCTGATACATCCATACAGTGGAATATTACTCAGTGATAAAAATGAGTGAACCACCAAATCACAAAAAGAAGCCAGGGATTCTTAAACAGGAATCACTAAGTGAAAACAGTTTACAAGCTGAGAAAGTGATATACTGTAACATTCCAATTATATTATAATCTAGAAGAAGCAATACTGGAGATGATAAAAAGATCATTGGTAGTCAAAAAATCATGGGGAGAGAGGAAGAGATGGAATGTTGTTTAGGGCAGTGAAACTATTCTGTATGATGCTGTAATTTGAATACATGTCATTATCCATTTGTTAAAACTATAAAATACAACACAAAGAGTAATAGCATCTTTCACTGTGCGGAAGAAATTTTTCAGTTTACTGTAGCTCTGTTTATTTATTTTTTTATTGAGTTTTTCTTTCCCTTGTAGGTGAATCCCAAAAAAAAATCTCTAAGGTCAATGTCAAGGAGCATGTTGTTTTATGTGTTTTTGGTTTCAGGTCTTACATTCAAGTCTTCAGTCCACTTTGAGTTCACTTTCATGTATGGTGTAAGATAATGTTCTAATTTCATTCTTTTGCATGTCATTTTCCACTTTCCTAAACCTCATTTCTTGAAGAGAATTTCCTTGCACTATTGTATGTGTTTGGCTCCTTTGTCATAAATTAGTTGTCCATATATGTGTAGGTTTATATCTGGGCTCTCACGTCTGTCTCCTTGATCTGTGTTTTTTATTTTATTTCAATACCAATCTGTGTTTTATTATTTTGTAATAGTTTGAAGTCAAGGAAAGTGATGCCTACATTGTTTTTCTTTTTTCTAGCATTGTTTGATTATTCAAGATCTTTTGTAGTTTCAAATAAATTTTGTAATTTTTTTGTTCTATATCTGTGAAGAATGCCATTGGGATACTAAGGATTTCATTGAATCTGCAGATTGCTTAGGTAATATGCCCATTTTAACAATATTAACTCTTCCAATCCTTGAACACATAATATCTTTTCATTTCTTTCTGTGTTCTCTTTCTTTCAATTGTGTCTCATAATTTTCAATGTACAGGTCTTACTTTCCTTGATTAAGTTTATTCCTAGGTGTTTAATTTTTTGACCAAACTGTAAATGGCATAATTTTCCATGTGTTTTTCTGTTAAATTATTATTTGTGTATAGGAATACAAACAGAGTTTTATATATTGATTTATAGCCTGGCTCTTTAGTTATTGTTTCTAACATTTTTTTTTTACTTTTTTATTATCCAGTCATATGCAAATAGTGATATTTTTAATTCTTTTCCCATTTGGATACTTTTTATTACTTTTTGGAATTGTTCTAGCTAGGACTTCTGTTCTATATTGAATAATAATGATGAGAATTGGACAGCCTTGTCTTTTTCCTGATCTTATGGGAAAAGCTTTTAGTTTTTCACACTGAGTATGCTGTTGGCAGTGGGTTTGTCATGAATAGCCTTTAGTACATTGAGATACATCCCCTTGACCCATTTTATTGAGGTTTTTTTTTTCATAATAAATGTTGAATCTTGTCAAATGCTTTTTTGCATCTATTGAGATGATCTTATGATTTTTGCCCTTTCTTTTGTTGATGAGGTCATCATGTTTATTGATTTGTATAAGTTGAACTATCCTTGATTCCCTGAAATAAATCACACTTGATCACGGTATATGATACTTTAAATGTATTGTTGAATATTATTTGTTGGTTTGTTGAGGATTGTTTGTGTCTGCAAGATTTCTCTCCCTTTCAATATTGTAGAAGAGTTAAGAAGGACAGGTATTAATTCTTCTTTGAAAATTTAGTAGTATTACCTAATGGATCCATTTGATACTGGGGTTGTTCTTGTTTTTGTTTTTGTGGGGGGGGGGGGTTGGTAGTAGGTTTTTTTTTTATTTCTGTTTTAACTTCCTTACTCATTGTCAGAATGTTCAGATTTTTCATTTCTTCTTGATTAAGTCTTGAAATACTGCCTGTTTTTAAGAGTTTGTCCATTATTTCTAGATTGTCCAGTGTGTTGCCATATAGAGGTGCATAATTCTCTTATGGACCTTTTTATTTCTTTAGTATCTTTGGTAAATTCTCTGTCATTTCTAATTTTATTTGAATGTTCTATTCTTTGTAAATCTAGCTATTGGCTTGTTCATCTTTTTTTTTCTAGCTATTTTGTTTATCTTTTCAAAGAAACATTACTTGGTTATATTGATGTTTTGAATTGTCTTTTTGGTCTCTATTTCATTCACTTCTCTAACTTTAATTCTTTCCTTCCTTCTATTGACTTTTGTCTTTGTTTTTCTTCTTTTGCAATTGCTTTATGTATAAGCTTGTTTTGTTTTGTTTTGCAGCTCTTCTTGTTTCCTTAGGTAAGTCAGTATTGCTATAGTTTCCTTAGTACTGCTTTTGCTGATCCCATCAGTTCTCAGAAATTATGTCTTATTTTCATTGATCTCCACATAGTTTTTATTTCATCATTGATTTTCTCATAGTTGTTTAGTGGCTGTTGCTCATTCTAAAAAAAAAAAAAGTATGTTTCTCCCCTTCCTTTTTTTGATTTATTTCTAATTTCATAGCATTATGCTCCAAAAATATGCTGGATATGGCTTCATTGAGATTTGTTTTGTGTCCCACTGTATGATCAAATCTTGAGAATGCTCCATGAACACTTGAAAATAAGGTGTCTTTTGGAATTCTGGGGTGGAATGATCTGTGCATGTCTATGTCATGTAATTTTTCAGTTAAGACCAATATTTCCTAGTTGATTTTCTGTCTGAATGATCTTCCATTGCTCTATGGGATGATGTGTTAAAGTCCTCTACTATGTTATTTTGTTGTCAAAATTTATCTTTAAATCTAGTAAAATGTGTTTTGTATATTTGGGTACTCCTATTTTGGTGTACATATATCTTAGAAAGTTTATGCATTCTTACTTTATTCATTCCTTTATAAAATGTCCTTATTTGTCCCATTATCTTTTTTGTCTGGAAGTCTATTTTATCTGACATAAGTATAGCAGTTTCTGCTTTTTAAAATTTTTCATTGGCTTGAAATATCATTCCATATTGTCAGTTTGTATGTGTTCATAGTTTGAGTCTCTTGTAGGCAGCATACAGCTAACTTTTGTTTGTGCTTTTTGATTTGGTTTAGTTCAGTCATTTACTTTTATTGTGAAATATCTGGGGACTTGCAGCTCCCATTTTATCTGTAATTTTCTGATTCTAGCTATGAATCATCTTGCTCATTTTTTGTGAACTTTCTTTTTTATTTAAGTAGAAGTTATTTTCATCATTTCTTATAAAACAGGTCTAATAGTGCTGAATTCCTTCAACTTTTGTTTGCCTGAGGCAGCCCTTATTTCTCCCTCATATCTGAAAGATAGTTTTGTGAGAGGGAGTATTCATGACCAACAGATTTTATTTTTGAATATTTTGAATATACCATTTCACTCTCTCCTGGCTTGTAGATTTTCTGCTGAGAATCTGATGGTAGCATGATAGGAGTATATATGTTACAGTTTTTTTCCCCTTGCCACCTTTAATAATTTTTCTCTGTCTTGGAGTTTCGATATCAATATTTTACTAACATGTGTAATGGTGTAGGTCTCTTTGCATGTGGGTAACCAGGTTTCTCTTAGCTTCATGGAAAGTTTTCAGTTTTATTTCGTTGAATGCACTCTCTGATCCCTCCATTTCTATGCCTCTGGAATACCCATTATCCTATCTTGCCATTACTAGTGGAAGCACTATAGATCTTAGAATATTTCTTCTTTTTTATATCCTATTTTTCTCTCTTCTTCCATCAGAATTATTTCTAACATTTTATCTTTGAGTGCACTGCTTTGTTTCTTCATGAGGTCTATTTTTATAGCTAAATAGCTAGAAATAATGCTTGATCTCATTTATTTATATATAGCTTGATCTTTATATATATATATATATATATATATATATATATATATGGCTTCAATCTCTTCCGTTTGCCCATTAATTTTATTCTTGTCTCATTGAACTGCTTTTCTGAATTTCCTTATATCTTTTTGCATTTCTTCATGACAGTTATCTTGAATTCTCTGTCCATTAGGCCATAAACCTTCATATTCTTAATTTTGCTTTCTGAAGAGCTGTCATTCTCTTTATGATGCCATATTGCCTTAAAGTCTCAAATTGCCTGGTAGGATATTCTTCCCATTTTCCTTGTCTACCACCTTTGGCTTGTCTACCTATTTGCTTGCTCATTTGGCATGTCAACCACATATTAAACTAGTCCTCTCTCTTTAAAATATAGACAGCAATTTAGGACTTAGTTGCTTACTTTTCCTTTCCAGCAGATGGTGCTATGGCTTTATGTATGTATGTATGTATGTATATAGGTATGTAACTGCTGGCTGCTATACATGCTGCAGTCAACTGGGTGATGGTAAACAAGATGTTGCCGTGTTAGAGAGGAAACAAAGGGGCAAAGAGCATACCAGTTGCTGCTGTGTCTGTGCTATGGGAAACCTGATTCATGTTTGTGACCCCTTTTTTTATCCCTCTTCTTTGGGGTCCCCATTCTGAAACTTGGCTATCACAATCAGTATTTTTCACAGTACCAGTAGAGGTTGAAGACAGGGTTTCACAGCCTATAGTGCCAGTTCTTGTGGAACACCTCAGATCCTCCATTTTGGGCTACATCTGGACCAAGTATATGGGTCTCTACACCATCTCTACTCTTTCCTCCTCAAGACCTTTGTTTGGGCTGGCAGCACTGTTGTCTCCATCTTTCCCAACCTCCACCTCTGTGCTTCCTTCATCACCCACCTTCTATCACACAGATACTTGTATTTCTACCCCTCTAAGGTTATCTGTGTTGGTTCCTAAGATGCAGGAATTGCTTCAGTCTTACTCCCATGCTGTAGAATTCTCAATGATTTCTCATTCCCAAATAGTTGTTAGTTGTTACTCTTATGACCGGAGTAAAGCAAGGAATGTCTTAGGTCACCATTTGGTGATATCACACTCTCAAATGACAAGTTTTTAATGAAATCTTTCCATTAGAAAATTATAAAATATTATATTAACTTCTGGGTGACAAAGAACATATAACAAAATGATAAAATTTCTTAAAAGTAGTTATAATAAAAACACTACATTTGAGAACTTTTGGAGTACATTTAAAGCAGTGATTGAGGAAAATCTCATTACTTTAAACGCACATCAATAAAAATGAAGAAATGAAAATAAATCAATTAAATTCCTAATATAAAAAACTTGAACACCAAAGTTAAAGAAAACAAATTATAAGGAGGAAATAATAAAGATAAAAGTAAAAATGGTGGAATGTAAAGGTCAGAATCATTTTCTCCCTTAAAAACAACTATTAAAAAATATGTACTCATGGAATGATCCAGATATTTCATCCCAGCTGTACAGCCCCAGGACCTTCCTAAGGAATTTGAGAACTAAGGTTGGTGGCCTCTGAGGGGAAAGAACTGGAGAACATGAAGAAGAGCATGTTCAGGCTGTGGGTTGACTTCCCAAGCCATAATGGGGCAAGCCAGGACACTGAAATTCTCTGGAGGAATCCCATACTGGCATGGGCTGGGGGCGGGCCCAACCTGGGCAGTGGGAACTCTGAAAACTCAGACCTGGGGAACTGGGAACTCCATAATGGGGAAGACATTTGGGTAGCAAAATCTCCCCCGGCTTGCCCCTCTATCTTCTCTTTGATAGAATAAGCCAGGGTGGACTCCATTAAAAAGGCAACAGCAGAAAAAAGAATGTTAGAGTTAACCCATGAATCCTGTGGGAAAGTAAACAACACTTGCATATATATCCCAGTCCTGTCAAGCAATAGCTGAGGCAGGGGTGGGGCAGCAATGGCCAATATGGGCAGCACACATCCCCCACTACACACACTGCGCAACCTGAGAACCAAGTACAAATTAATCCCAGAGTGTTAGCCTGGCAGTCCACACCTTGCTTTTCCCATCTGGGAGATCTAAGCTTCACAGTTCATGACCCTATGCAGAAGGAAGAGCAGGGAGGAAGGATGAGAAGTAAAGACAGGCTGAGCACAGAATACAGCTTGCTGTAGAACAAAAGAAGTTGAAACTGGAGTCGCACGGCCCAAGACATGGAGCATGACCAACTTGGCGGTGTCCTCCAAAGAGAAAGCAGAGTCTGGAGGTTGAGTGGCAGCAAAGGTTTCTGTCCACGCTGTCCCAGTGGCTAGTGTGAGCTCTGCTCCAAAAGCAGCAGCCACCCTGGGAACTGGGAGTTCCTGCCAAGCCCTGGCAAGCAAGCTGCCTGTCGGCAGCCCCTCCCCCAGTGCCAGTCGGGTTTGAGCCCTGGATCCCCAAAGATGTCTGCTGCAGTGGTGGCTACCACCCAGAGTGCTGCCTCTAGCCAGCGCCCAGGCCTCCCTGCAGAAGGAGACTGCAGGATGGGTACATGGAGGCCCACTTCAATGGACTAGGCTTCATGGTTGGCCCCAGGTTTTAGTCCTGGAGCATCCTTCCCCACCTCAAGGCTTCATTGCCCAGCCCTAGAAGCTACTTAGGGGCAATGCAAGTAGCAGTGGGTGGCAGGCATTTAACTGCCCTCCACCAGAGGACACACTGGGGTTTCAGTCTGCTTAGCAGAGGCCAGCAGTGATGGCAAGTGGCAGTGGTTCCCCTACCAGACCGCCCCAGAGCTTGCAGCCCCACTGAGGGTGCAGAAGCAGGGTTGTCTGTGCCAGAGCAAGCTTGGCCAGAGAAGGCAAGCAAGCCCTGTGGCCCCTGGTTCAGGGCTGCAAGGAGGAGCTTGGCATCCCACTGGGCCAGCTCCAGTGCTGTGGCTCCCTGGAGGTCTGTGGAGAGAGGTTTTGTGGAGCCCAAGGCCAACATGGTAGTCTCCCAGCAAAGCCCCCCATCTGTGCTGCTGCAACCAGCCCTGCTGAAGGGGTACTAGGTGCAGTGTGCCTCCAGCCCCACTGACGCCAGCTCTGGCTACTGTTCCTTGGAGTCCATCAGCCCATGAGTTTGCCCTAAGGTCAAAGTACATTGGGACTGTGCAGGCACCAAGGTCACTAATAGGTCACTAATAGGTCACTGTGCACGTCACTATTATCAGTTTTCCATTTTATATTTGGCATCTGGATCATAGAACGGACAAATCAGGTGTGATATAAATGAACAAATCAGGTTCAATGAGCTCATTAGTTAATTATTCAAATTAAAAATCAGAATGGACTGATAGGTCCTAAGTGGTACAATTAGTCAATTAGGATTTAAAATTGTCCAGTCAGACTTGTAGGGTGGGGTGCCCTGAAAGAGGTTATAAGGCAGGACAGGAGCAAGCTTAGATCATCCTGTTCTTGGCCTCTGAAGAAAGAAGAAAGAAGGAGGATTAGCAGCTGACCTCCAAAGACAGAAGCATCCAGCAGCCATCCTCTAAAGTAGGAAGAGAAGCCAAAGACTTTTATAGAGGCCTTCGTAGATACCAGCTGCTGTACCTGCCTTCAGCCCTGTCTCTGACATCACCTGAAAGGAGAACCAAAGGCCTGGGTCCTGGTGTCTCTGAGACACCAGGTATAGGAAACAACTCACAAAGACTGGTGTCTCCGACACGACTACCTGGTGACCAGTGGTGTCCAACACTAATGTCCTGTGCTTCCAGCACTGTTGACAAGTGACCAGCACTCTGCATCCAGGTAACCTCTGAGTGCTGTCCACCATTTCCTACTCATACGGCACTGCCTCCGGGTGCTGTTGCCTCCACTACTGTCTGATCCAGCACCCAGTGCTGTCCATCCAACCCTTTGACTGTTGCTGTAGGCTGCTGTAGTGTAATTTCAGTGACCCCACCTGTGAGCACTTCTAGCTGCTACTGTGAGTTGAATCCTGGCCCACTGCTTGCAGGTATGGCACAAACTCCAGGCCCTTGTTGATAAGACAGTATCATCTTGAATGAATGGCCTTCTGTTTGGGATTTGGACACTATAGACACTATCTGGGATGAGATAGCTGGTCACCTGTAGTCCTAGAAACTCTTTGTTTCCCCTGTTTGTTAAATAAACCCCATTGTTGTTGTTCCCTGAGTCTTGAGTAGTCTTGCAATTGTGCATGTGGGTGAGAACCCATAGACAGTGACCTGTCCTCTACCCTGGAACTGTCCTTTGTCACACTATAGCCCCAGCCATAGCTCTGTTTCAAAATGGTAGAGATCACTAGTATCAGTCTTCAAACTGAGAGTGAGTATCAAATTCCCAAAACCCCTTCCTACCTCCATCTCATGCCAAGGTAAACTCAGAGAACAAACAAAGCTAAATCCCATGCATAACAGCTATAAATAATGCAATAAATATATTTAAGGAACATCTGAACACAAGATGGCATAGCACAATGAAAAAGACAGAAGTCCTGGAACAAATATAAAGGACAGATAGAGACTATTTCAAAACAACAATATTAAAAATTTTAAATGAGATACTAAAAGGTCAAAGAAAAAGAGGCAAGTACAAGATCACAGAAGGGAGGTCCAGGAACAAAGAGAATATTTCACTAAGGAGGCTGAATATATAAAAGACCACAAGAAGATATTCAGAATGCAATGCAGAGATTTAGAAAGTACCTTAAAGTTAAAGTGGCAGAAGAATTTCAGCTATGTAGAAGACTCAAATGAAAAAATTACATGTTTACCAGAACAGCCAAAGCTCTCCTGAAAAAAAAAAAAAAAGAAGGGAATGGAGGCATCACACTCCCAGACTTCAAACTATACTACAAAGCCATAATCATCAAAACTGCATGGTATTGGAACAAGAACAGACACACAGACCAATGGAATCAAATAGAAAATCCAGAAATAAACCCACAGATTTATGGTCAACTAATCTTTGACAAAGGAGCAAAGAATATGCATTGGAGCAAAGAAAGTTTGTTCAATAAATGGTGCTGGGAAAACTGGGTGGCTACATGCAAAAGAATGAAGCTTGACTACTACCTCACACCATGCACAAAAACCAACTCAAAATGGATTAAAGAACTAGACATAAGACCTGAAACCATAAAATACATAGAAGGAAATTTAGGCGAAACACTACGTGATATGCACATCAAAGACATCTTTACAGACACATCCCCCAAAACAGTGATAGTGAAGGCAAAGATAAACAGCTGGGACTCCATCAAATTAAAGAGCTTCTGCATAGCAAAAGAGACAATAGCAAAAACAAAGAGAAATCCCACCAACTGGGAGAACATTTTTGCACACAACATTAACGATAAAGGACTGATCACAAATATCTGCAAAGAGCTGATGAGACTCAACAAAACAAAGAAAATAATCCAGTCAAAAAATGGGCAGAAGAGCTAAAAAGAAACTTCTCTGAAGAGGAAATGCAAATGACCAACAGGCATATGAAAAAATGTTCAACATCACTTGTAATCAGGGAAATGCAAATCAAAACTACATGAGATACCATCTCACACCAGTGAGAATGGCACATATTAAAAAAACTAGCAACAACAAATGTTGGCGAGGTTGTGGAGAAAAAGGAACTCTCCTGCACTGCTGGTAGGAGTGCAAACTGGTCCAACCACTATGGAGAGCTGTGTGGAGATTTCTTGACCTACTAAAGATAGAGCTTCCATATGATCCAGCAATTCCACTCCTTGGTATTTACCCAAAGGACACAGAAACATTAATTCCAAAGTGCACCTGAACCCCTATGTTTATAGCAGCACTGTTTGCAATAGCTAAGCTTTGGAAACAACTCAAATGCCCAAAAATAGATGACTGGATCAAGAAGATGTGGTACATATATACCATGGAATATTACTCAGCATTCAAAAAAGATAAACACATGCAATTTGCAGCAACATGGATGGTGCTGGAAGGGATCATGCTCAGCGAAATAAGCCAGAAAGAAAAAGAAAAATACCAGATGGTCTCACTCATAGCAGGAATCTAGAAAACTTAAATAAGGGACCAGGAAAAAGAATAACTAAAAGAAAGAAAATATCAAAATCAAAAAACAACTATGAACCAGAGACACTCTATGGGGGGTTGGGGAAGGGGAAAGGAAGGATGGGGTCAAAATAAGGGGGTTGTAATTGTATGGGGAAATAAAGATAAAATTTAAATGAAAAAAAGAACACAAAAAAGAAAAAATTACATGTTTAGAAGAAGAGAATCAAGACAAAGGAAAAGTGAGGAAATTCTATGAGAAATGTCAGAAACAATCAGAAGAAGAAAGCTTCAGGACCCCAAAAGGGAAACAAAAAGAAATAGGAGCAGAAGCCTCATTTAAAAAAATAATTGAGAGATCCCCAAACCTCTGAATATATTAAATATGAATATTCAGGAAAAAGAACACCCCAAAAAAAAAATTTTTTAAGATTTATTCATTTATTTATTTATACAAGCACTGGGTACAGTCAGAAGCGCGGGAGGGTGAGAGAATTCACCAGAGCAAGAGTAGGGAACAGAACAGGCAGACCTACGAAGTACACTGCTGAGGGGAGCAACGGGCAGCAGGAGAGGTCTGCGCACCATGTGGGACCCTCCCCCAGTGGCCAGGGATCGAACCAGCGCTGCAAAGGCAACCCAGCGTTCAACCGCTGCGCCACCAGGGGAGGCCCAACCAAATTTTTAAATGCAAAAAAGACCTACATCTAGACACAGTATTCTCAAAATATCAAAAATCAAACATAAAAAAATTTTTCAGAAAGCAGGGGGAAAGGGCCTCCCCTGGTGGTGCAGTGGGTTGAGCGCAGCGCTGTGAAGCTGTCCGCAGCCTCTGTGGTCCCGGTTATATTCCCCACCGGCCAGGGAGATACCCACATGGCACAGCAGACCTCTCCTGTCCACCCGCTGGTCCCCTCAGCAGTGTGTTTCTGTCCTTCTGCCTGTTCTGTCCCTGTTTTGACTCTGGTGAATTCTCTCACCCTCCCGCTCCTCTAGCCTGTACCCCAGTGCTTGTATAAAGAAATAAATCTTAAAAAAAAAAAAAAAAAGAAAGAAAGAAAGGGGGAAAAAATAACTTACAAACTTGTCATATAGCTATGAAGGTAAAATAAAGGTTTTCTCAGACAAACAGAAACTAATAGAGTTTGCCACAACCAGACCTGATCTTCAAGTAATACTGAAAGGAGTACTTCTAAAAGAAAAGAAAAAATGAAACACAAACTCTTGAGTAAAATGGCAACAGCAATATACCATTAGAAACATGAGTAAGAATAGTAGGAGTCAACAACAAAACAGTAAGGGGGCGGAAGAAATGGACAGAACCTGTATAGTTCCATTTTGGAGAGCAGATACCAGTTTATAAAGGATGGAAAACATAAGAATTTAAATAAAAAAAACCCAAAAGGATCCACTAAATCCAGAATAGACAACCACAGATTAAGAAATGAAATTCATAGAAATACTAAGGAAGGCCATCCAGAATGAATAGAAAGAAACAAATACAAAAAGAAACAAGAAAATAATTGCCTCCCTGGTGGCACAAGGGGTTAAACGCAGCGCTGTGGAGCTGTCTGCAGCCTCTGCAGCACGAGTTCGATCCCCAGCCAGGGAGCTACCCACATGTGGCCCAGCAGACCTCTCCTGTCTCCCCGCTGCTTGCCTCAGCAGTGTATTTCAGTCAATCCGCCTGTCTGCTCTCTACTCTGTCTTCGGTGAGTCCTCTCACCCCACCCCCCACCTCTGGCCTGTACCCCAGTTCTTGTATGCGTAAATAAATAAATCTTAAAAAAATAAATAAAACAATCAAAAATAGGGCCTCCCTGGTGGCACAGCGGTTGAGGGCTGGGTTGTGAAGCTGGCTGCAGCCTCTGCAGAGCCGGTTTGATCCCGGGACACGGGGCGAGGGTCCCACATGGCGCACAGACCTCTCCTGCCACCCGCTGCTCCCCTCAGCAGTGTATTTCGTCAGTCTGCCTGCTCTGCTCTCCGCTCTGGCTCTGGTGAATTCTTTCACCCTCCCGTGCTTCTGACTGTACCCAGTGCTTATATGAATAAATAAATAAAAATTTTTTTTAAAAAGCAAAAATAAAATGACTGATAATAAACAGTTCATATCAACAATCACCTTAAATGTGAATGGTTAGAATTCACCAATAAAAAGACATAGGTTAAACAATGTGGGTCAAAAAATTACTGCCATCAATATTTTGTTACAAGAGAGCAATTTAAAATTGAAAGACAAAAACAAACTAAAAATAATAGGTTGGAATAGGTCATAAATTCTAATAACTCAAAGTATAAAGCAGAAACTGCTATTCTCATATCCAATAAGCAAAACTTCCAACTAAAAAAGGTAATTAGGGAAAAAGATGGACAATATATAGTGTCAAAGAAACAATTATTAAGAAGCTATGTTGTTAATAGTTATGCTCCAAATAGAGGAGCACCTAGATATATAAAGCAACTATTAACAGGTCTAAAACAACCTATCAAGAAAAATACAACCATGGTTGGAGACTTCAACAAACCACTAACATAAAATTAACAAAGAAATAAAGAACTTAAATAAAATATTAGAACATATGGATTTACTGAATATTTATGGAGCTTTCCATGCTAAAAGTAATGAATATATGTTCTCCGGTGCACGTGGAACATTCTCAAGATAGATCATATCTCAGAAAATATACAAAAATAAAAATTATATCAAGAATAGTCACAGACCACAATGCCATAAAGCTAGAAATTAACCATGAAATGAATTTTGGAAGAAACCAAAACATGTGAAGACTGAACAAAATGCTTCTGAACAACTCTTGTGTCAATAGACAATTCAAAGAGCTCAAAAAATATCTAGAGACTAGTGAAAATGGAGATACAAGCTCCTGGATCCTATGGGATACCACTGCTAAAGCAGTACTAAGTGAGAAGTTTATAGCAATACAGGCCCACATTATATCAAAGAAAGACTGCAATTTAACAATCTAATGCTGCAGTTGAAGATACAAAAAAAAAGAATAATGAAAGGTATCCAAACACCAATAGAAGAAAAGACATAATAAAAATTATTGCAGAAATAAATTAAATAGTAACAGTGCAACATGAAATAGAAGACAGCCCAAAAGACCCATAGGGTGGGGGGCGGGGGGGAGCAGAGGGTGAACTTGACAAGCCATTAGCTATGCTTATAAAGAAGAGAGAAAACCCAAATTAATAGAATCAGAATCAATGCAAGAGGCAAAATTACAACAGATACTGCAAAAGTACATAGGATCATAAAAACATCTCTATGCAAACACACTAGACAACCTAGAAGAAATGGATACCATTTTAGACTCATATGACCTCCCCAAATTAGTCAGGATGAAATAAACAGCTTAAACAGTGTAATCACAAGTGCCAAAATTGAAAGAATAATAAAAAGTCTCCCTAAGAACAAAAGTCCAGGACCAGATGGCTTCTCCAATGAATTCTACCATTTTTTAAAAGATTTGTTTTATTTATTTATGCATGCATACAAGAACTGGAGTGTAGGCCAAAGTTGTGGGGGAGACGTGAGAGGATTCACCAGAGAGAGTGGGGAGCAGAAAAGGTGGATTGGCTGAAATACACTGCTGAGGAGAGCAGCAGGCAAGACAGGAGAGGTCTGCAGCGCCAAGTGGGTTAGCTCCTGGCCAGGGATTGAACTTGTGCTGCAGTGGCTGCAGGTAGCTTCATAGTGTTGAGACTTAACCCCTTAAACCATCAGGGAGGCTTGAATTCTACCAAATTTTTAAAGGTCTAATACCCATCCTATTCAAACTCTTCAAAAAAATCTAACAGTGAGGAAAAACTCTTCAACAGATTCTATAAGGCCAACATTAACCTGATCCCCACATCAAACAAACACAGTACAAAAACAGAAAGTTACAGACCCATATCTCTGATGAATATAGATGCAAAAATCCTCAACAAAATGCTAGCAAACTGAATACAGCCATGTATCAAGAGAATCATCCACCAAGATCAAGTTGACTTCCTCCCTGGGATACAAGGCTGGTTCAACATATGTAAATCAATCAATGTCATTCACCAAATCAACAAAAAGGAAGATAAAAACCATGATCACCTATGAAGATACTTAAAAAGCTGTTGACAAGTTCAATATCTGTTTATGATAAAAACACTCAATTAAATGGCAATAAATGAAAGTTTTCTAAACATAAAAACCATATATGACCACAACCAACATCATACTGAATGGTGAAAGCTGAAAACATTCCCATTTAGATCAGGAACTTAGACAAGGATTCCACTATCACTACTATTCAGCATAGTATTGGAAGTCTTAGCCAGTGAGATTTTATTTTTTTATAAATTTCATGTGATGGGCGTCCCCAGTGGCGCAGCAGTTGAGCGCTGGGTTGCAAAGCTGCCCGCAGCCTCTGCTGCACCAGTTCGATCCCCAGTCGCGGCGCGCAGACCTCTCCTGCCGCCCGCTGCTCCCCTCAGCAGTGTACTTCGGTCCTTCTGTCTGCTCTGCTCCCTGCTCTGACTCTGGTGAATTCTCTCACCCTCCCGCGCTTCTGACTGTACCCAGTGCTTGTATAAATAAATAATTAATTAATAAATAAATAAATCTTTAAAAAATAAAAAATAAATTTCATGTGAAGTCTTTGTTCTCTATTACCATTATCTTAGCATTACCTAATGACTAAAATAACTTTACATGTTAATTATGTGTTAGAATAGTTTACTTAATGGTTTTCTTAAAAGTTTCCTAGAACTTTCCCCTGAAACCATTTGTGCCTGTTATATAGTTTCAGGCATATTTTACAACTTTTTCAATTTCTGATATGATTAATGTGTTACTCAAGTTTTCAATTTTTCTTTGACTCCCTTTTTATCATTTATATTTTCTTAGAAAAAAATTATTTAATTTAGATTTTTCAAACTCTCATTTGAGTAGTAAGTCTGTATCCTATAGGTTTCGCTGTATAGTGCTGAAACGGTCATTCATGTGTTAATAATTTGAAAATTCTGTTTTGATTTCCTTTTTGGGGTGAAGATTAATTTTGAAAGATGTATTTAAGTGTCTGAGTTTTTTTTCTTGTTTGTCTTTAATTATCCTTTTATCTTTGTGTTCTAATTATATCATATTGTTGCCAGCAGATGTGACCTTGGCTCCTGCTTGGGAACTTGTTTCTATTTCCTGCCTGGTTCTGAAGTGGGACCAGAAAATCTCCCTTTCCAATGAGTGTCACTACTAGATTCTGATGCAGAGACTCCAAGTAGCACATAGACAAATAATGCTTTGTTGAAGATGTCAAAGGAAGCTGTGGATTCACCTTTCCTGAGATCTTCTGAACATGGAAAAAATGAAATATGAGCCAGGCCTAACGAAAAAAAAAAGATGAACTATGGCCAAGACCAGGGTCAAGTCTTGCTGAACCTCTTACTCAGCTCTATGATATTAGGCAAGTTATGGTAGGGAAAATATTACAAAGGACTATTATTCAGTAATTTCTTCAAAGACCTGGATGGTAGTTGCATCCAGCTAGGGAATTTTGCTTGGAGCAGCCTATTAGGAAAATGAGAGCATTTATGTGGGTTATTAAGCATAACAGCTTTCCCAGTCCCTCTGCCCCTAATATTTCTTTTTATCCAGAGAGAAGAATGCACATGGTAATGAATTAGCAAATTCACTATCTTTGCATTTCCTGGGGACCCATGTTGCACTGTATCTCCCTAAAGCCCTTGAGTTGGGAGTCAGGGTGGGGGTTCTTGGCATAAGTGGGCAGGAGACATGAAAATAATGTTCTTCTGAACAACAATCTTCAACTGAGGGAAAAGATTTTACTAAAACCAATTCAGAAATTTCATGGCCCTTTGACAATGGACAAGTATCCCTAGGGATCCTGGGATTGATCTGATGTGCTTGAACACCTGAGACCTGGTCAGACCAACACAGACTTCAAGAATGGATTTCTTTTACCTCTAAGGGTTTCTTGTCAGTGACCAGTCAAAGGCAATCTCTACTCTCTGATAGTGAGGACCTATAAATGTCTTCGTGTGTGTGTGTGTGTGTGTGTGTGTAATGGTTGAAGAAGAGAGAGGGAGAGAGAGTATGGAGAGTAAGTGAAGTCAGAGTGAAGTCAGGCGCTCACACTATAAATATGCAGCTGGTTTACAGCAGGACTCACGGCGCCCTCACTCCTCGCCTGAGATCAGCACAGTCAGTGTTCTCACCCGCATGTGTCAAATTCCATGGAGAAAGGTCAGTTACTCTCTGAACACCTGCCTCTGTTGGCATCCATCAGAGATGAACACTCACTGGCTCCCTGTGTTCACCGTGTCAGATCACTGTAGAACTCTCTCTGCATGCAGTGGAGGGAGGATATGCGTTCGCTTGATTAATCCTCTCCCTCTGTTTCTCCCTGCTCTAGAAGTGCCGCTATGTCTCTTCTTTGCCAGCTCTCTCTGTTCAGTGGCTCCTTCCTCTGTATCACCCCTCCATGTTTCCATCAAGTTCTCTGAGTCTGCCCACCTGCTCCCTTGGTTTTGCCTAAGAGACAGATAACTTGATGTGCCTGATAGGGCTGGTCTCTTTTTGAGGTAACCTGTCTGCAAGGCAGAAAGAGCTCAGAGACTAGACCAAGTTTTCTCAGAGTGACCTATTTGAAGTGAGTATTCCAAACTGCTGGATCACCCAAGGGCATGTGCCATTATGCTAATATGAACCTCTCAGTCTGTTTTCTACTTCGTTTTTAACCTTTGAGGGTAGGGAGGGAGTTACCTTCTCATTCTTTAGCCCCCTGTATGCCTTCACCATGTCTTTCAGTTCTTTCTCTACATTCCCCATTCATCATCTTCCCATCCTCTTTTGGTATGAATAACAGAAAGGGCACTATCTCAAGAAGCAAAAATTTTGCCTTTAATGCTTTATTGATATGATAGGTGGTCTGGATCCACAGAGTTTTGAGAATATTATAATGATAGAGACTTCTCTAGCTACTTGAGAAGTCAGGCTACTTACCCTTTTCAGAGGTTCTATTTCTCCATCTTAAAGCCATATCAGAGGCAACTTTTTAGAGAACAAACTTTCTCACAAGTTCCGAGGAGCAGAGAATCTAGTCTTTTGTGGTCACAGATGTGGGAGGGATTGCTGTCATTATTATGTCTTCTATAATCTATTCTTATTTCTAATTTTCATTTTAGTTCCCTATTTGACTTTATATTCTGTTTTCTGCTCATTTGATTTTTTTCTCCTTTGCATACCTCACAACTTATTTCTCTTTCTCCC
Organism: Talpa europaea; assembly: GCF_964194135.1. Classification (NCBI taxonomy): domain Eukaryota; kingdom Metazoa; phylum Chordata; class Mammalia; order Eulipotyphla; family Talpidae; genus Talpa; species Talpa europaea. The sequence continues at coordinate 48,323,575 of NC_140083.1, forward strand.
TCTCCCTTTGTACTTTCCTCTCAATTCCTTTTCATACATGAATAATTTTCCTGTTCATCTGTGCAATTTTATATAATGTTCCATTGAAATAAGATGGCTGAAGGGTCTGAAAGAGGTTTGTACATGTATTACAAAATAAGTAATACAGATACTCAGCTTTTCCCATTTTTCTGTGAGACCTAGGGAATAAATAAAATTTAAAAAGTAAGAAGGGGAAGGAGTTAGAAATGGGATAGGAATTTAATCTGCTATATAAAAGAATTTCCTGATACAGAAAAATAATTTTTTTAAACCATAGTTTCTACTCAGGAATCTTCCATCACAATGGAATATTGGTTCAAGACTTTACAAAATCTCTTCCAACATATGTGGTGCTAAGAAGAAAAGAAGTAAAGGAAAAGGTATGAAACAACTACTATTTGTCAGTTATATTGTGTATTATTTCCATCATTCATTAACCTTTACAAGACTGAGAAGTTAACCCAAAATGCTACTAGGAAAGCTGAAATGTAAGAACTGGTTTCCCAATGCAAACCTTGAGTTTTTTCTACATATCTGTCATATATGTGTAAGTTTCACATGTGGTTGTTTGGTCTCAAAAAACTAATTCATATCTTAATGCTATCTATGTCACTGACCAGAAAACTCTCTAGTTCTTTCCAAGATGTTTAGATGAACTATCTCTTCTCCCTGTCTTTGTGGTTCTTATTGTTTTGCACTCAGTATAATTTTTCAAGAAAACACAAATGACACTGTAGTTCACATTAACCATTGCCACTAAGGCTGATGAGAACACTTAATGCTCAGTTTTGTCAATCAGTCAATTAATGCTCACTAACCACAACTCCTTCTGTATAATTTCATACAAACCCATCTTGTACAAATAGGCAAATCCTTAATATTTAGGTACTAATCATTCTATGTGTGGATTAACTAGTCAGCTTATCATCTGTTTTCCCCTTTAACTTTTAGGGTGTCTTTGCAGTAGGGAGGAGAGGTTTTGGATTTTTTCCCCAGATTATTCTAACTCCTTTTACAGGCAGGAGGAAGTATGTAGTCTTGGGTTTGATTATTGCTTTACATATGGCTTACTTTGGAACTTGGTAAGAGACACTATGAACATCTATGAAGTATTTTACTGGAAAGATAAGTGGGTTTGAGATATACCTAGAATCAAGAAAATATTTTGAAACCAAATAAGGTTATCTGTGTTATCTCTCACTCATGTGGATGCCAGGGAAGATTCCTTTTGACTTGAGCATGTGCTTCTGTCTTGTCCATAGTAGTAAAGATCTGTCACACCAACCAATGGTCTTCACAAAATCAACCAGACCAACATTAGACGTGAAGAGCCCCATGACTACAAAGAAAGGAGACTTCAGTGGGTCCAGCTATACAAGGGCAGAATCTAAATTAGAGAAAAGGGAAAGAGACCACATTTATCTTGAAACATTTCTAGATAACATATTAGAAAATATTGTTATAATTTAACATATTAGTAAAATTTTCTTCACATGGTAAAGATTGTATATAAGTCATACTTTTTCCTGAGGAGAAGACAAAATTAATTGCTTCATAATAGGTTAAACCTAGTCAGGCATTTAATGGCAATATCACTTTTAATATCTATAAAAATCCCAAAAGTTATTTAATTATTAACTCCCCCATAGCCTAAAGGAAGCATATTAATTATCCTAAAACCAATCCTCCTGTGAGTCTAATAATTAATTTTCACAATGAGAAACTCACCTAAAATTCACATTTATTAAGTTCATAACATTTTCTGTGTAACTACCTGGTTTCGTTTTCTTTAGAGTTTTCTATTTTTGCATCATCTCAGCCCCTCTAGAGTTTACATATATTTAAAAATTATTAAGTTTGATGAACTTTGGTGAATTATATCATGAGTTTAGCACTTTTTAATTGTTTATAGTCCTTTGAGATGAATATTTTTAGATTCTCGAGATTCTTTTAATCAAAGTCATTCCCACTTCTTAATTCCAATGGAATAGAAATATTAGACTATTTCAATCAGTTGGCATTTCCCAAGTCTCTAAAATAGGGCCTGGCTCATAACAGACTCAATATACACTTGTTGAGTAGATAAATAAATTAGATACTTATTAAGTTGATATTCCTTTTAATATTCTCAATATATTTTAATTACATACATATGTAACTGTATTTATGAGACAAACTAGTAATACACAATATTTGTGTAGTTTATTTTTTTTTAACATTTATTTATTTATATAAGCACTGGGTACAGTCAGAAGCGCGGGAGGGTGAGAGAATTCACCAGAGTCAGAGCAGGGAACAGAACAGGCAGACTGACAAAGTACACTGCTGATGGGGAGCAGCAGGGGTGGCAGGAGAGGTCTGCATGCCATGTGGGACCCTCCCCGGCAGCCGGGGATTGAACTGGCGCTGCAGAGGCTGTAGGCAGCTTCGCAGCCCAGCACTCAACTGCTGCGCCACCAGGGGAGGCCCTAAGGCCCTATTTGTGCAGTTTAAGAGAAGAATTTTAAACACTAAGAAAAGAATTTTAAACACAAAGAACAGATGTAATGGGTAAGTGAAAAGTGTGTTTATCTTTGGTGTACTTTAAAACAGCTCAATCATAAAATAAGTATATTATTAAACATTGCATCACTTTCTACCTTAGGAATGTGTATAAAGAATTTATAAAAGTAAAGAACAGTGATCATACACAAACAAATCTTTCACTATACAATCAGTCACTCTGAACATTTTGATGAACTTCCTTCCAGTATTTTATCAATGCAAAGGAAATTTTCTTTTCAATCAATGTAGTAACGAGTATATCAAAAATACTGGTTTATAGTTTACCTTTTGTTGCACTTAAAATTATAATGTAAATATCCAATATATTTTTTAAAGATTTATTTATTTATTTATTTATATGAGCACTGGGTACAGTCAGAGGCACGGGAGGGTGAGAGAATTCACCAGAGCCAGAGCAGAGAGTAGAACAGGCAGAGTGACGAAGTACGCTGCTGAGGGGAGCAGCGGGCAGCAGGAGAGGTCTGCGCACCATGTGGGACACTCGCCTGGCGGCCAGGGATCGAACCGGCACTGCAGAGGCTGCGGGCAGCTTTACAACCCAGCGCTGAACCGCTGCGCCACCGGGGAGGCCCTGTAAATATCCAATATTATTACACAGAATTCATAAACATAATTTTTTTAAAGATTTATCCATTTATGCATACAAGAGCTGGGGTACAGGCCAAAGATGCAGGGGGTGAGAGGATTCACCAGAGATAGAGTGGGGAACAGAACAGGCAGATTGACCAAAGCACACAGCTGAGGGGAGCAGCGGGCGAGACAGGAGAGGTCTATTGCACAATGTGGGTTGCTCCCTGGCCAGTGGGGGATCGAACTTGTGCTGCAGAGGCTTCGGACTGCTTTATAGTGCGATGCTTAACCCCCTGCACCACCAGGGAGGCCCCCCTAAACATAATTCTATAACTGTTAAATACTTCATTAGTTTAATGTTCAATTATATATTAGGCATTCCCCTATAACTTCTTATTTTTTGTTATAAATGATGCTATAATTTATCATTGTATGTAAGGGTATTTTCTCAGTTGTTAATATTCTTCTCAATTGGTAATTAATTTCTCATAGTAAATTTTAAAAATAGTTTAATCTTTTTATTTAACAAATACCTGCCAGACACTATTCCAAAAACTTTACAAATATTGACTCATTTAAATTTCATAATAACCCAGTACTATAGGCACTAGCATTTTTCTTATTTTAGAGGAGAGGAAATTGAGTTATATTTTTTTTTTTTACTAATTTGCCATTGTTTTACAAGTCTATGTAAGCTTCAAGTGTTTAATAACACATCACCATACATACCACACCACATCCACCCCAAAAGTTCTAGTACCAGTTTATCACTGTCAAATTAATCCTCTTTACCTGTACTTCTCATCCTTTCCCTTCCCCCTTGGTAATCACTCTGTTGTTGTCAGAATCGAAAGCGTTGGTTTTGTTGTGTTTTCTTAGATCATTTGCTTTGTTTCTTTATGTTCTGTGTATAAGTGAAACCATCTGATATTTGTCTTTCTTTTTCTGACTTATTTCACTTAGCATAATCACCTTCAGCTACATACACATTGTTGCAAAAGGCACAATTACATCTTTTTTAGTACCTGAGTAGTATTCCATTGAATGTTTATATATCACATCTTCTTTATCTCGTCATCTGGTGATAGGTACTAGGTTGCTCCATGTCTTGGCTATTATGAAAACTGCTGCAGAATACTATGGACACATGTATCTTTTCAAACTAATATTTTCATGTCCTTCAGATAAATATCTAGAAGTGGAATAACTGAACCATACGGTAAGTCCATTTCTAGTTTTTTTAGGAATCTCCATATGGTTTTCCATAGAGGTTCACCAATTTACCTGAATGTTCCTTTTGGTCCATGCCATAGCCAGCACTTGTTGTTTCTGGTCTTTTTTATATACAGGTATGATGGTACCTCATTATGGTTTTAATTTGCATTTTCCTGATAAATGATAATGGCCATCAGTATGCCTTCTTTAGAAAAGCGTCTATTCAGACCGTCTATCCATTTTTGACCAGGTTGTATGATTTTTTGTGGTTATGAGTTTGTTACATATTTGTCAGGTGTATGATGTGTAAATATCTTCTCCCATTCAGTAGGTTGCCTTATTTGCTCTTCTGGTGCTTTCTTTTGCTCACAGAAGGTTTTTATATTGATGCAGTCCCATTTATTTATTTTTGTTTTTGTTTCCCTTGCGGTTGGAGCTGAGTCCCCAAAAATATCTCTGAAGTTTGTATCATAAGAGGTATTTTCTAGCTTGCTTTTATATTTTTATAATTTCAGGTCTTACACTCAAGTCTTTGAATTAATTTTTTTGTATGGTCTTCGATAGTAATCTAGTTTCATTCTTTTGCATGTGGTTTCCCAACACCATTTGTTGAAGAGAATTACCTTTCTCCATTGCACGTTCAAGGTCTCTCTGTTGTAAATTTACTTTCCACACAAATACTGACAGTTAACCTTTGACAAAGGAACCATACCATCCAACAAGGAAAGGAAAGTTTCTTTAATAAATAGTGTTAAGAGACATGGACAGTCACATGAAAAAAAAAAAAGACAGCATATCCTTACTTAACTTCATACACAAAAATTAATTCACAATTGATTAAAGATTTGGATTAAGACCTGAAATTATAAAAAAAAAATTTAAAAGAAAACATAGATGATACACTACTGGAAATCAACAACAGAGATCTACCTGATAAATAAGGCACTCATACATCAACAACAACAGCAAAAAAAAAGTGAAAAGAAGATCTAACTATTCTAACTTCCCCAACAAAACATTCAGGTGGCCTAAACCGCAATGAGATATCACCTCACCCCTGTGAGAATGGCCTATATCAAAAAGAATAAAAACAACAAATGGTGAGGATGGGGGCGTGGGGGGTGGAAAGGAACACTCACTCATCCACTGTTGGTGGGAACGCAATTTGGTGCAACTTCTATGGAAAACAGCATGGAGATACCTTAAGAAATAAAAATATCATATGATCCAGCAATACTACTGCTAAAATATTTACCCAAAAAATTTTAAAATTCTAATAAAAAAAGATTTATGCACCCTTATGTTCAAGCAGTTTTAACCACAATAGCCAAGTCATGGAACCAACCTCAGTGCCCATAGATAGATGAGTGAATAAAAAAGTTATAGAAAAAAAATTATAGAATATATACTGAATGGAATACTATTCAGCTATTTTAAAATATGAAATAGTACTTTTGGGGGCAGAATGAATGGATATTGAGATGATTATGCTAAATGAAATGTGTCAGAAAGCAAAAGACAGGTAAAAGATGGCTTCACTTTATTTGTGGAATATATAAAACCAAGGAACACATACTGGCAAAGCACAGAAAGAATAATTCTTAGACTCTGAAAAATATGCATGTTACCAGAGGAAATAGAGAGGCCAAGAGGAGATAGGGGAAATAGGAGATAGACCATAGGCACGGGAATACTGGTGGAGAGTGAGTGAATATGAGTATAATGTGGAGGTATGAATATGTACCTCCGAAGAATAGATATGTAAATGGCTGGAAAATTAATTTAAAATCAATAATTAGCTAATTAATTAACTGTCTATGTATGTGTGGGTTTATTTCTGAACTCTCAATTCTATTCCATTGGTTTGTGTGACTATTTTCAGTCTAATACCATATTGATTTGGTTACTGCAGGCTTGCAGTATAGTTTGAAGCTGCTGAGTGTAATACAAAGCATGTTCATTTAAATCACCTCAGTTTTACACAATCAGTAAGTGGAGAATCCAGGATTTGTATACAGATAATTGGACTTTGGGGACTGTATTATTAAAGGGACCATACAGTAAAAGGAAGGATCATTTTTTTTTAACTTCAATACGTATCGCCAAACTGTTTCTTAATAAAATTGGAGTACCATTTAACCAGCACTGATGCTTTTTTAAACTTTCAATTTAATGGCTCAGAAAGGGTATCTAACTATTTTCAAACTGTTGTTTGAAGAGAACCTGAGTGCCCACTGATACAGGATTGGGTCCAAAAGATTGTGTTCAATTGTGTGTTCAAGAGTAGTAAAGCAAGTCAGAATTGCAAAGATAAATATGGGACATTTACATAACAGATGATTTGGCAAAGCAAAATACTTGTGAAATCTAGCAGATGTTAATAAATGAGGGTTTCTGAGGTTGAGAGGGAGAGGAGTTTTTCAAAGTAAAACAAGTAAAAAAAGTATTTGTTTGAATGCTTTGGAATGATTTTTCCATTTCAATGAATTAGGAACTCCTATCCTTTTACCTCTTAAGGTCTTTTTCTGATGAGTGCTTTGCATCATTGATTATATTGTTGCCACTTCTTTTTGCATATTTTCTAATCAGTTCCTTGTTAGAAACAAGTAGGGTGACTTTTTTTTTTTTTTTGATGTACTAAGGTTTTCCATTTGATGTAGTCAAATCTCCCATCTGTCTTATCATTTTATCTTCTAGGAGTTGGACAAAGCCCACTAACTCTAATCCCTGTAGAGGGGAGATAGATAATGCAGTAGAGTCATGTGCACCTAACACAAGACAGTTGGGAGCCTTGGGACTGGAAAAAACTGGAGAATTGTCCAAGCACAGAGATCACCACCAATTGCAGTTAGTTGTTGATGAGAATGGGCACAGTACATCATAAGCTTCTGATTTATTTTCCTGGAGAAGCCATAATTCATGTCTTTATATGAGATCTCTGATGGAGGAAAATTGCAGGCATAATAAAACAAATATGTGTGGGCCAGAGGGCTGAGGATTTATCACCTTTGGCTCAGGAGTTCCCTTTCACTTAAAATTCAATTCTATTTTCTTGTAATTTTTCTGTGGATTTTTGAAGTATATTCAAAATGTTAGACAGCTATAATTAGGTATGATGCAAAGTGAGCATCAAGTTGCTCACCAAAAACAAAGTGAAGAGATTAATTTCACATTTCTCTGTTCGCTTCCCTTGTCCTTGAGTTTCTCTCTCCTTCTTGGAATGCAGAAGCAGCAATGATATATGAAGAATATTAAACATTATGAAGGCGGTTTCTCTAATTTTAAAGGAACAGTTGTCCCTTTTACTCTGTGTGATTGACTTATATTGACTGCTCTCAGTTCCTGAATGATAGAATATAATATACTTGTTTGTTTGAAATTAATGTGGAAGAGTCTATAGGTAAATTGGAATCTTGAAATACTCCTTGAAAACTCCTTGAAATACTGAAAGAAAGCTAATGGAAAGAGAAAAGTACACAAAATAATGCCAAATTTTCAAAGAAGATTAAATCAATCTAACCATACATTTAACATTGCAAATTTGATAAATATGAATTTCAGGAAAATTTCAGTTAGGGAGGTTTATAGTTAGAAAGTGATCAACACTTTAAATATTCATTTTTTAGTTCAAAAATCATTAATCAAAAGCTCACTTTCTGCTGCAGAAATAGCAGATATTTTTATTCCTCTATTAGGATCTGCAGGCTATTTTTCCCTCATTATTTTGGTCCTGGGATTGATTCTGTGTTAATGAATACAAACACTGAAACCAGAATTATGCCAGCAGCAATGAATTCTTGATATAAAATCATTTTAATAATTCCATTACTCCAAATTAAGTTCTTCATCAGTTTTCTATTTTAGCACTTAAAGTCTATCCAATTTGGGCATGAGAATAAAAATGCAGAAATCATTTTGATCCAAACTAATTCATTCATATTTAATTTATCAACATAGTTGTAATTTACCAGGCCTTTGCTCAAATCAAATTTTATTATAACAAGTTTCTGCTACCATAAGTTTCCTTTCATGGGCATGATTTTTTTTCAAGTCCCTTATTTCAAGGTCAAAATTTGTAGAGCTAAATCTTACCACATATAATTTTACTTCTTTTCAGTTTTATTTTGTATTAACTATTTCTATTAATTATACTTAGTGTTTATTTCTTAGATAATCCATGATTAAATTATTAAGTATATCAGTATTGATCTAACTGCAAAGAATTGTCTGTTATGAAGTCGATTTAATTTTTCCATTTATCTTGGGAATCTTGCATAAACTGTTCACAGAACTTGTGGCTCAAAGAGCAAAAAATGGAATCAAAAGAGCATACTTCTAAAAAATATTAAGTTAGTCTCACTAAAATAAAGAAGATAAACGCTAGGCAATTAGGGGTGTCTTTGCCAAGGAGGTGGCCTATGATCTGTGTCCTAAAAAATGAGGAAGAATTCATCAAATGTCAATAGAGGTGAGGGAATTATATAGAAAACAACCAGCATGTGAAAAGGCACACAGGAAGGAAAAAGTAGAATATGTATGTTGTTGGCGTCAAATAAAAACTGAATGTGTATGGTAAACAGTAACTGGAGGAGGTTACTACTGTATAAAAGAGGTGCAGGAGGTTAAGTGAGAGAATGAAAAGATAACTAGCTGGATAACTGGAAATGAAGATGAGGGAGGAAGAATTGGAGGAGTTACCCAGTCTTTACTTAAATCAGTGTATGTATCTCAATGCTATTAAACAAGAAGGCAAACACAGCAGTGCTAGCTCCAGGGCACTGTCCACCTTTGGGCCCTTTTGAACTGATGGGAGACCTAATGCACTGGAATCCATTCTATTTCCAAAAATCACAGAAAATATTTTTTATTACTCTTTGGTCAGTCACCTTGATACTTTCAAATCCTTACTAAAATGTGGAAAGTATTATTTTTGTCTAACCTAATACTTTTGTTGCATTTACCTTCATTCCCTATTGTTCTAAATTGTGAGAGCCGCAGAACAGCTGGTGACCATATTTGAACAGGGCTATTTCCCAGAATGTTCTTTTTAACTTCTTCAATACCTCTTTTCAGCATTCCTCTGATTCAAACCCCTCCATATTATATAATTCTGTTTGAGAGACGATCTGATGGGTTGTTGGTCAGGGGTATTTACATATTGAATTTTTTAATTGAAAAATGTACGTGGTTATTTAGTTATTATACTTCCCTTCATTTCTCCAATCTACTTCTTCTTCAGCTGTTTTCTTATTTCTGGAAACTTGAAAATTAATAAAGAAATGAGGAAAGCAAGGCATGGTAGAAGGGTTTGTGGATATTTAGCCTGTGGAAAGGGCTAAAATCAAATATTCAAATCTCAAAGGAATAGCCTCCCTAATAATAAGTCATTCCCTACATGGATTGAATTTTAAAAATTTGAGGAATATAAATATATGGAAATGTGTATTGTAATGTTTGTGTGTGTGTGTGTGCATCCTGACTAATAGAACATAAGAGATAGTGGCGACTCTGCCCAAAGCAACTGGATATAGTGGCAAAGATTCAATTCAAAGTATCTTAATATAAAGGAAAAGATATTCTAGGATTTAAAAGCCTGGTCTGAGTCTCATTACTTAGGCAAGTTCTCTAGATCTTACTTTCCACACATATAAAATGGAGATAGTTTCCACCTCATAGAATTTTAGTATGAGTTAAATGGAACAATCTCTATAAATATGCTTTGTAAACTATAAGCTATTATGAGTGGATAAAGAAGTTTTATGAGTAGATATTCACCTAGAACAATTTGACAGATTTCCTGTGAGGGATTATATAAGCTAACAGGGGCACCTTCTCTTCCAGAGAAGACCCCAACATCAGACCTGGATTTGCTCATTCTCAGACTCCATGAGATTGTCTCTCTTCCGTGATTCAGTAACAAACAGACCATTCCAGCAATAACAGCAAAATGAGGTAAGACGTGATTCCCCCAAGACTGTCCCCTTTCATATGTGAACCATAGGATAGGTAACCAGTGCCTAGCTGAAGGATGTGTAAGTTATTTCTACAGCAGAGATGAACAGTAGGGTCAGATGTGTTTCCTGATATATTAAACCCTCCTAATAGGAGAAATTTAGGTAGAAAATCGACCCTCCTCATAGGGTGAGGCCTCTTTATATTAAAGAGAGAGAGAGAAATTCACCCTACCCTTGAAATTGTCTTCTGCAAAAAATAATTCTGTCCTCTCCTTTGCTTTCCAGTGGAGTGACAGAATCAGCTGGTACCAGCTTTTAAGAGTTAATAATAAAGTTTTCAGCAATTTTAAGAACCAGTTGTTAAACACAGCCATTGTTAACAAACTGTATTAACTTACAACTAAATTGGTTATATTGCAAAACAAAGATAATACTCAAAATTTATCACTTCCTAAGTTTTCTTACTACACTTTACTATTATCTATACTTTTGAGCTTATTTACATCTATCATATCTGTGTGGTTGGAAAAATCTTATGTAACAGTGAGCTCACACATCCTTCCTAACTTCTTTAGTGGGGTCACATTTCTAGCTGGATAGAGGGCAACGGAGGGAGTGTTTATACCATAGAAACTGGCAAATGCTACAAATCGGGTGTCCCTCTCAGAACTGTTAAACACCAAAACTGCGCTCCTTTCATTCATTTGCCTAAATAATTTGGCTACAAGTGGTAGGGCAGCCAAAAGCATTGACTGCAGGGGTAATTTGATAATTAGGCTTTTAGAATCAGACTTCCCAGATTTGAATTCAAGTACACTGCTTATTCACTGTGTGACACTGGACAAATTACTAACCCTTTCTGTGTATCTGTAAAATGAGGATAAAAGAAAGGCTACCTTCCCTATACTATTGTGAAGCTTATTCGACTTCCTGTCTATTATATATGTAGAACAAATGATTCTAACATGTAGTATTATAATTATTTTAATTTAAATAAATTTTAATTATGATGTGGAAGCCTTTTTCCAGTGTTGGTTAAAGATTTTTTAAATAATTATCACTGTTGAATTTTATCAAATGCCTTAACATCTCACTGATTAGAAGTTCATTTATGACATGTTAATATGGTGAGTTATATGAGAATGATTAATACTAGAAAAACTATTTTTTTAAAGATTTATTTATTTATGCATACAAGAGCTGGGGTACAGGCCAGAGGTGTGCAGGGGGTGAGAGGATTCACCAGAGACAGAGCGGGGAACAGAACCAGCAGATTGACCGAAGTACCCTGCTGAGGGGAGCAGCAGGAGAGTAAGGAGAGGTCTGCTGCTCCATGTGGGTTGCTCCCTGGCTGGCCAGGAATCGAACTCATGCTGCAGAGGCTGCAGATTGCTTCATAGGTTGCGTCTTACCCCTTGCGTGACCAGGGAGGCCCCTAATACTAGAAAAATTTTAAATGCAAGAAATAAATTTCACTTTATCATGGTGCTCTTTTTTTTTTTTATTCACAATAGATTTTTTCAGTTACTTTGTCTACATGTCTATATAATTTGAGGGTTACATTTTTACTACATATGTGCACATTCTTCACTCACCCTCCACCAAACCTCCCATGCCAATGTCCTACCTCCTACATACCCCCTGTTCCCTCTGGTAACCAGAATATTATTCACTAAGTCGAAGAATTGTTTTTCTGTGTTTTGCCAGTGTAAGGCTTTTGGTTATTTATATTCCACAGATAAGTGAAACCATCCAATATCTGTGTTTCACTTTCTCACTTAGGCACTGATGGAGTCCCTCTGCCAATAATGTATTTTGCCTATTTCTTCATTATTAATAGTTTTGGTTTCCATTTTGTGTACTTTTGCAGGTCTTGGTATCAAGGTAATTATTAGAAGTGTAAATGATTTGATGAAGTTGAAAAAGAAACCAGAAAAATTTATTTTTCAATTCTTGGAAACAGTTTCAGTAGTCTTGGAAAATACCTGATTGCTGAAAGATTAGAAAGAACTTAACTGTGAAACTATCACAGTCGGAGCTTTTGGGGATATAGCTTTTTGTCAGCTTTCTCTGTTTTCAAACATTATCTGCACATTGGAATCACCTAGAGAACTTTTAAAATTACTGGTACCTGCACCCCCTTCGGTACATTCTTTTTAATTAGTCTGATTTGTAGTCTGGCCATGGGAATATTTTAAAATTCTCGAAGTGGATATAATATGAAGTTAAAGCTCAGAGCTACTACAGTTCATTCATTTCACTCAGGATATTAGTTTAATTTTGTTTCTATCTTTTCATGAATAAATTTTAGTGATTTCTATCTACCTAAAAAGTTACCTTTTCTTCCAGGCTTTCAAACTGATTCCAAAGTACTGCTGCATAATTATTTTATTTTCTTTGTGGCTGTGATTATCTCACTTTTTATTTCTAATTTGTGTTTTCTTCATCCCAAACCTCATCTGTTATTAGGTAAATAGAAGCTTGTTTATTTAATGACCTTTTCAGAGGACCAATTGTTGGATTTATTCATTAAATGTGTTATTTTTCTGATTTTTTTATTCCATAATTTCTCCTTTAATCTTTATATAGTTACCCTTTCTGAACTTCTTTAGGTTAAATTTGTTGATCTGCTTCTAACTTCTTGAGCTATTTCATTTTTTTTTGTTTCATTTTACTTCTCTTTATTCTTTTTAAGTCATAGAAGTATTTCTGGCAATCAACTTTTCAACTAAGAAATATCTGTGTATAGTATTTACTAATATGTTACTTTTATTTGTATTTTTATATGGTCTGTAATTACTGTTTTGATTTCCTATTTAATGTAAAGTTGTTTTCAGAGGCTTTTTGGTGTTTTTTTTTTTTTTTCAATTTTCAAGTAGGTGGGGTGTTGTTTTTTTTTTTAAGATTTATTTATTTATGCATACAAGAACTGGAGTACAGGCTAGAGGTGTGGGGGGGTCAGAGGATTCACCAGAGACAGAGTAGGGAACAAAACAGGCAGATTGACTGAAATACACTGCTGAGGGGAATAGCGGGCAAGTCAGGAGAGGTCTGCTGTGCCATATGGGTAGCTCCTCCGCTGGGGATCAAACTCATGATGCAGTAGCTGTGGACAGCTTTCACAGGTTGTGCCTTAACCCCTTGTACCACCAGGGAGGTCCCAGATGGGTTGTTTTTTTTTTTTTAAGATTTATTTATTTATGCATACAAGAGCTGGGGTACAGGCCAGAGGGGTGGGGAATGAACAGATTCACTGGAGACAGAGTGGGAGAACAGAACAGGCAGATTGACCAAAGTACACTGCTGAGGGGAGTAGTGGGCAAGACAGGAGAGGTCTGCCGCACAATGTGGGTAGCTCCCTGGCTGGCCAGGGATTGAACTAATGCTGCAGAGGCCACTGACAGCTTCATAGGTTGTGCCTTAACCCCTTGCGTCACCAGGGAGGCCCAGGTGGGGTTATTTTTATAATCATGTCTAATTTTATTGTCAAAGAATTGCTTTTGATTTAGTTGGGCAATCCTTCTAAAGTACACTGATCTTAATTGATTTTAATCTGCTTGGTCTTAACTTGCAGACTTGATCTTAATTGCATATATAACACCAAGCACTTCAAAAAAGGAAAAGCAACTGATTTGTTGAATATAATAAACAGAGAAAGAAGTAGCACCAGCTTCCCTTCCTTCTTAGGCAGATTGATTCCTAATGTGAGCTTTTCTCTTGCCAGGAATGTGCTTTAGATTCAAAGCGCCAAAATTCCTGGTATGTGACCAAGAGAAAGGCCTTTTTCATTGTTCCCCTTCTATGTTCCTGACAATCAGAAACAAGTCCACTCTAAAGTCATCATATTAATCGAGTCAGGAAACTTTATCCACAAAGGAACAATTGTATGGGACATATTTACGATTAAAAAGTATTCGTTTGCCTGAAAATCACATTTAATTGGGCATCTTATATTTTTATTTGCTGACGACCCTATAGGTGGGCCATATGAGTACCTGTGGCCATTGTAGTGGGAAAACTTCTATCAGGAAATACATAAACAGATATGTGTGACTGTGTGCCAATGAACTTTATGTATAAAAACAGGCAGTGAGAGTCACAGTTGTTCACCTCTGCATTAAACCAGCAGTTTTCAGCATTTAATGTGCATCATATGGCATGGAGAGCTGGTCAAACACAATGTTAGGCCCTGTCCCAAGAGTTTGTGGTTCAGTAGATCTGAGATGAAGCCCACAATCTGCATTTGAATCTAGAGCCGCTCGTCCGTGGAACATACTTTGAGGGCCAATGCTTTCGGAAAAATGTCTATCATCTTCCTATTGCTAAAATGCTCCCAGAGGAACACAGGTTTTCCTCAATCTTAAGAGACAGAAACAATTTAATGTTGAAATCTTAAATATTCTCATGGCCAGATCTTCCTGACCAGCAGGGCTTCTGGAAACACGTATGGTACCTTTGGACTAATTATAAAAAATCACATCCTCTCGGGCTAGGATTAGAAGAACTGGTACCACTTGCTCTGAAGGCCCATAGCCCTCACCAGGGGCAAGGAGTAAGGCTGAGCACAGGCAGATTAAGCTCCCTCCCCCTTGAGAGGCTCTGCACCCCAGCACCGCTGGGCCCTCCTGGTAATCATAAAATGTTAGGTGCCATTTATTCATCAGAACAACACATTCTAACCTTAAACTAATCAGTAAGCTTTTATTTCTTTTCTTGAAGTGAAAAAAAAAAGCAATGTTTTTTTCTACTTGGGTTTAACAGACTTTTTTCAGCTTGAGAAATTACTTATGTAAAGTATATCACTGTGATGAAAAACAGTAATTGTAAGGAAAATCTCAGACAAGCTGACGCCTGCACTCTTACCCCCAAAGGGAAAAAATCACCAACTTGTAAGAACTCTTTGTAGTTGTTATGCTCAGTGTCAGTACAGTGAATGATCTGGACTGTTTGATGCTTTGAAATATATTGGTTTCTTTGGAGGATAACATAACAGGGATATTAATTGTAAATGTTCCATGACCATTCAAAAGGGTACCTTCCCTCTGGGAAGGCTGGATAGCTTGAAATATTGCTGCTCTTAAATGTGTGTGTCGTGTTAACAGCATCTATGCATCTATGAGTTATATGGGTTTCCTATGCTCTTACTCAACCCCCTCAACTAATGACCAAGAGCTCAGGGAGGAAGTTGTCATGCATTATTTTGGTTCCCTGGCAGGTGCCAAATCATTGGAACATAGCAGACACTCATTTATTAAATGATGAGATGTTTTTTGGCTCATAAGTAGGTAAAGGGCGATGATTTCCGGTCAGCCCATCAAATAAAAAATGAATTTTTGTCCTTTTTATTTTCTCCCATTTGGACTAAGAGCTAATCTGTTAACTTAGAATCCATTGTAATCACTGCATTTCTTTCTGAAAATATACTTTTCCCCACACTTACATTCCTATGACAGATTTTACTGGAGGCTTATGTTGATTTTAAAAGCTTTAAAATATTAACATAACACATTAACTAAAAAGACATGAACTTATTTCTCTCTAGGTGATTTTTTTTAATTGCACCTTTGTTTTTTGGTATTTTTCAAGATATTCAGCAATGAGTAGGTATTACCTTCATAATTAAGAGAATAAAGAAAATTTGTTATTAGAAAAAAAAAATCAGTCCATTTTTTTTCCTCAGATATTTCCACTCTGGTTCAAGTTCTACTCATTGAGAGTTTACACAGAAAACAAATTCTCTCTTTTACATGGAAAAACTATTAACATTTAAAGGGGTCCTTCATATTCTCTGAGTCTTCCATTTTAACTTTCCTTAGAGGTTTATTACTGGGTTCCTAGATCATTCACCTTCTTGTCTCTAAACATAGTCCTATTGGTGAAAAATAATTTAAAATAGAGGTCCCAAAACTGGACACATTATTTCAGGTGAAAATTGATCCACACCAGAATCTCTCTTGGTTCATATATGGCACCACCAAATGGAATTTACTGCAATTTCTCTTCCTCATTCCTTTGCCACCTGCTTTTGTACAAGTAAGAGGCACGTGGCAGCTCTATCACCTGTGCTTTTCATATTCTCCCTCCTCAAGTAGGACCCAGACCGTGGACCTAAGGAACAGCAGCACAGTGACAGAGTTTATCCTCCTGGGCTTTGAGCGGAGCTCCCCGTGCATGCGGGCCCTGCTCTTTGTCCTCTTCTTTGCTCTCTACAGCCTGGCCATGGCCATGAACGGCCTCATTATCTTCATCACCTGGAGAGACGCAAGGCTCAACAGTCCCATGTACTTCTTCCTTGGCCACCTCTCCTTCCTGGACGTCTGCTTTATCACCACCACCATCCCCCAGATGCTGATCCACCTGGTTGTCAAGAACCACGTTGTCTCCTTTGCCTCTTGCTTGACCCAGATGTACCTGGTTTTTGGTGTGGGTGTGGCAGAATGCATCCTCTTGGCTTTCATGGCCTATGACCGTTACGTTGCCATCTGCTACCCACTTAGCTACGCCCAGATCATGAGCCGACAGGTGTGTGTGAGGCTGGTGAGTACTGCCTGGGTCTTTGGCATGATCAACGGCATCCTGCTTGATTACATGACATTCCGTGGACCATTCTGTAGAGACAACCACATAGGAAATTTCTTCTGTGAGGCCCCCATAGTGATCACTCTCTCTTGCGGAGACCCCCAGTTTAGCCTGACGGTGATCTTTGCTGATGCGATCATGGTGCTGCTCAGCCCCATGGTGCTCATTGTCATCTCCTACATGCGTATCCTGGCCTCGATCCTTGGGAGAGTCTCCTCCTCAGGTCGGGGGAAGACTTTCTCTACCTGCGCCTCCCATCTGACCGTGGTCATCTTCTTCTACACTTCGGCCATGTTCTCCTACATGAACCCTCGCAGCACACATGCACCTGACAAAGACAAGACTTTCTCCCTCCTCTACACCATCATCACCCCCATGTGCAACCCCATCATCTATAGTTTTCGAAACAAGGAAATGAAGGGAGCAATGGTGCGGGCTCTCTGGAGGACTAGCTCCTGAAAGGGAGCTCCCTCCTCAGCCCTGACAGTCAGGAACCTCCCAGAAAAGAGCATTCATGGCTTCCTTTCTACTAGAGACCTGGAACTTCTTGCTGATGCCTTAAGTTCATCATCATTTTCACTTGGACCCTCCTAAGGAGAAATTGAAACTTACTGAGCTTTTTTTTTATTTCTGAGATACATATTTAAGTGTACTGAACTCTATTTCTTTTTATCTGTATAGTTCTTTTCCATACTATTTCATTCCCAATCTGAGTTTTGATAAACACTTAGGAATGAACTTTCTTCTTTTCAACTTGTCATTTTAGTCTTTCTTTTATTACACTCTCATTTCCTACATCTGCCCTCACCCATTCCAATCTTATATGAGAAAAGTAAAAGGGAGAACAACAAGGGAATTAGAAAAAAGAGTTGTCATTAAGAAACATCAGAGAAGGGCCTCCCTGGTGATGCAGGCAGTTGAGAACAGCACTGTAAAGCTGTCCGCAGCCTCTGCAGCGCAGGTTCAATCCCGGCTGGCTGGGCAGATACCCACATGGCACAGCAGACCTCTCCTGTCTCACCTGATGCTCCCCTCAGCAGTGTATTTCAGTCAGTCTGCCTGTTCTGTTCCCCACTCTGTCTCTGATGAATCCTCTCACCTTCCCACACATCTGGCCTGTACCATGGGTTCTTGTATAAATAAATAAATCTTAAAAAAAAATCAGAGAATAGAAGAAAAAGGAAAATTAAAGATCTGCAGCCTGAACTCCCCCTTCCTAGTTGTCACTGACCAGTGAGGAAGACTTTGTTGTGACATTAAAGTATCACTGCATTTAAACATAAACTTATGTTTAAACTTGGGTGTGTGTGTTAGGGAAGAGAGGCCAATGTGTCAAACCTCTTCACCAAAGTCCTCTGATTCACTAATCAGAATAACATAACTTATATTTCTTTCCGTTCCAAGGAGTAAGTGCTTCTACCAAGCTTCTCAGACTATCACTCAAGGGACAGAAGCTGATAAAACAAACACTGGATTATCAGGAAAAAATGCTTAAAACTATCTAAAATGATTTAGTTAAGGGTGAGATATACAGTCTGACCCAAACTGGCTAAATCCTAAAGCAATATGAGCAGAGAGCACCTTATTATTACCTTGGGGGGGGGTGTCTCTGGCTATCATATTCTAAACGCATGATCCATACAGAGGCAGTAGGGTCATAAAGCCACACTTTGCCAGCTCAACCAAGATTATAGACATTCCACCCCACCTTTGCCCTGTCCAAATTCCAAAAGTCCTATAAAAATCTTAACACCTTTAAGAATTCTAACTCCCTCTGAAAGGGGAAGACAGTGTTAGAGAGCCATCTTCCTGTCTCCTTAGTTGATTCAAGTAATAAAACTCTCCTGGCCACAGATCTCTGACTTGGTTTGGTCAATTGGCCAACACACACCGAGAGATAACACCCTTTATGTTATTAACACAATTACTGGTTTCCTGCCCATCATTCATAATCCAAACTAATTTCCCTGGCATGGGGTCAAAAGAATTCACCAAAGTGGCAATAGGTGTACATATTGAAATACACTGCTAAAAGCAGCAGCAGGCAAGACAGGAGAGGTCTGCCGCAGCAGTGAGGGTCCCGAGGCTGTACACTCCAGGCATCACTGACTGGCCCTAGGGTGACGAGCCTTGGGTGTGTCCTGACTGATGATGTGAATTAGCATAGAGCATCATCAACTTAATGTCCAGATTCCCATGGCAGTCTCATCTATACCCTTTATCCATGCAAGCCTCCCAAACTTGCCTGCTGGGCAAGGAATGGGGGCTTAGTTTTTAAATTTAGTAATGACACCACAACATCTCTCCCTACTGCCTTCCTTTTTCTCAATAATTCTTTCATTTCATTGGAATCCAATTCCAACTCCAACTTAACCTCCTCATCTTAAATGGATCCATTTTATTCCCTATACTTTAAGGAACACATCTTCACTGTTGCAAGTCTTTGTATTTGCTACCCTGTCCTTTCTGGCTTCCACTAACTTCTCTCCTTAACCAAACCTAGCATTAGATTCTAAGCTGTTTTTCTCTGGAATTTGCATCTTTCTCATGCCCCTTTCATAATAAATAATTAATTTTCAGTTCTACTTCCATAAGACAAATGCACCTTACGTGGGATGCCCTCAATAGGTATGCTGCCCTTCCCACATCCTGCACATTACCCTCCACAGTCACGTGATGTGTAAGAACACTGGGGCAACCTCCAAGTCAGTGGGTGGAATAGAGTGTGGGGGAGCACTAGGCTGGAGAGCTCAAGAGTTGGAAGTCCTTTAGGGCTCACTCCTTGACTTCCTGAGTAGGGTTGCTAGGAATTAGGGGGAAACAAAGCTGCCATGGGGGCTTTAAAAGACAGAATGCAGGTGGGCAGCTCTCTTACTTCGGCCAGCTTCAGGTGGCACCTCAGTCTCCGCTCAGTGGACACTATCCACAGGTAGGACAGCTTTGGTCTCCTCTTGGCAGGCACCAGCCCTCTTTGCCACATTAGTCCTCCTTGCTCTCCAGTTTCTGCCTCCTTTTCCTCATGCCCTGTGTAAATAAGCCCTTCTTGTTTTTCTCTGGGTGCCTGCATTTGGGTCTTACGTGCATAGGTGAGAACTCACCAACCAGGTCATCCTTGCTCCCCTTGTTTGCCCAGTAACAAAAGCAATAGTTTCACTACACAAAGCTCTTAATCTTTTGAGTCCAAAATGGCAAATCTATAGAAATCAGAGGACACTAAGGGGGGCCTCTTTAGTGGCACAAGGGGTTAAGACGCAGCCCTATGAAGCTGTCCACAGCCACTGGAGCGCGATTTCAGTCCTCGGCCAGGGAGGTGACCCACATGGTGCAGAAGACCACTCCTGACTTACCCGCTGCTCCCCTCAACAGTGATTTCAGTAGATCTGCCTGTTCTGCTCCCCACTCTGTCTCTGGTGAATCCTCCCAAACCCAATTGCTCAAAATAATTTCCACCATCCGCTGCATCAAGACAAAACATACTCTAGAGCGTAAGACCTTCAATAGAAAATAACTTTAAATACAATTATTGTGCAATAAGGAAAAGAGAAGAAAAAGAGAAAGAATAGTTTCCAAATCAAGCACCCAAAGTTACCCATCCCCTGGTGAGTAAATGCCCAGTCAAACACGTTTGGCCCAAAGCAGGGCAACTGAGGCCTGCGAGCTGTCACAAATCTACGGCACCTTCTGGTGGGAACACATAGGAAAGGGGCAGAAGGGGCCCGGCAAGTCTGGGACAAAAGGGGCAAATCAAAATCAAGATAAAGGTCAGCCTCCTCATGGGTCTCTCACCCACATCTCTGTCTCTTCCAAGTATCTCCTTCCATGTCCCCCAAATCGCTGGTACAAATCCAAGCTCCATGTGCCTCCTCCAGGTCTCCTTCCTCCTTTTATTCCAGCCTCCCTGCTTTTTCTGCTGCTTCTTCCTGTTCCACTTCCTTCTCTGCTTCCTTGGTTGGGGCAGGGAACCTGGAACCTTTCCTTCATGGGGATATCACACTGCTACAGTACCCTCAGGATTAAAATTTCTATTATTCCTATTTCTCGTATAACTCAAGAACCCAGAATCCTAACATTTTGTTTCTGCCATGTGCCTCCCTGAATGTACCCTCCATTTCTTAAAAAAAAAGAAAAAAGAAAAAAGAAACTGAAGCATGGTGACTGAGATAAGCAGCCTGAGGTCTTAGTAACCCACCATTTGCTCAGTTCCTGGTATTCAACTTAGCTCCTGGTAGGAATCTTGTCAGATATTAACCATGATGGACCTGGGGGGATGGGGGGGTGGGGGAGGTTTCCATAACTACTGGCCTTTTACTCACTCCTTGGTATGCAACTAGTCAATTTTTTAAAAAAGATTTATTTATTTATGCATACAAGGACTGGGGTACAGGCCAGAGGTGCAGGGGGTAAGAGGATTCACCAGAGATAGATTGGGGAACAGAACAGGCAGACTGATTGAAATCCACTGCTGAAGGGAGCAGCAGGCGAGTCAGAAGTCTGCTGCGCCATGTGGGTCACCTCCCTGGCTGGCCAGGGATCAAACTTGTGCTGCAGAGGCTGTGGATAGCTTCATAGTGCTGTGCTTAACCCCTTGCACCACCAGGGAGGCCCTGCAACTATACAATTCACTTCTTGGTATGTAGCCATGTCCATGTACACAGCTGCCAATGGAAACTCACCCAGAACCTTGTAGAAACTAAAAGTGTGTATAAGCGCCTGACTTCCTACGAGATGCCCACTGAAGTTAGGCTTTCTGCTCCCACAGATATTGGGAGAAAGGGGTGCTATCTTCCTTGATGATTAGGGAGCAAAGGGACTGCTCCCAGGTCCTAGAGCAAGGCAATGCCTGGGTCTTAAAAACTAGCAAGCGACTTTTATATACATTTACATATACTTCAAAGGGACAGAGAAAAAAACTGCAATTACAAGATTTCTCAAGTCTTTTAAAAGAGGACGTGGTCAGGGGCCTAGAGGCAAGAAGAAATCAGCTAAAGTTCAGTCAGGAGAAAAGGGGAATATTGAGGACTTCTTAGTCACCACGCAAAAGAAAAGAAGTGTTGGTCCTTCTTAAGATCTCAGCTTTTTCCTTTGAAAACTACTGTCTGAAATAGACTTTGAGAGTAAAAAGAACGAAAGTGAAGTAGAAAGGAAAAGAGGAAACGGTGCTTTTAAAAACATTTTCTAAGAAATAATTTCTTAGCTTTACATTTGCACAGATCATCTGCACATTGAGATTACAAACATGACAGTTCCAGCTTTGAAGTTCAAAGTCTAATAGGGCAGACTGTTGGACACTTGGGGAAGACAGGGCCATGTCTAAGAAAATTTAATCGCCAACTAAACCCAGAAGACACTTGTCAGAGCTGATAAAAGACTGGGGAAAACCAAGAAACCCAGAGGGAGAAAGGCAGTCCCCACCCCAAACCAGCGCAGGCCCAAGGATTGCAAGCCCTGGAGAGGGGGTGGGGAATTCCCTGAACCTGGCCAGTTTCTCACTGGAGAGCCAATTCCCCTAAACTGGCAGCAATACCTGCAAAACACCAATTGCGCTCTCCTCTCCCGTCCCGCCCTGCTCTCCCGTCCCGCCCTGCTCCCAAGAGTGGAGCTGGTTGACACCTAAGCAACTTTGGCCAGACTTTCACCGGGTCCCAACTTGCTGCCTGAGCTGATAAAACTACAGACCGTGGAGTGACTTAGAAACTGCTGCCCAGATGAATAAACCAACACCCTGGGAGCCCATGGGCAGGGCACCTTAGGAAATAACTGAATGAGAAGCACCTGCACCCCATGTAAGCCAGGAACATCTCTACCCACTCCACCCCACCCGCACCATTTTCTCTAGAGGTGGTTCTTCCAAGGACTCTGCCTGCCCAGGGACCCCTCCCTAGGTGCCCTTTTACTCTGTCTCTAAATAAGCTTTGCCTTTGCTGAAGATGTGGCTGGGAATTCTTCCCACACCATAGTCAAGGACCATGGAACCCTAAAATCCAGAAACCCCAAAACTTGACAAGGCTACAATTTAAAAAAATGGTTCTACAAAAAAAAAAAAAAAAGGAAACACGGTAAAAGGCCTACACAAGTACTAGGGAGGGCTGACGGATAACAGCAGTTCCCCTTATTAAGCACTTTTATTCTAACAGCTTTACATTTGATCTTCACAAAACCCTTTAAGTACATGTAGTACCTCAATTTTGAGAAGCAAAACTGAGGCTCAAAGAGTAATTTGCTCAAAATCACACCGCATTGCACAGCCTTAATTCCAAAGCGGGCTGGCCAGCTTCAGAGCCTGCATTCCAATGAGGCGAAGCAATAAACTGAGTGTCCGAAGAATGCACAGGCTATATAACGAGGCAGTGGTACAGAACTAAGCCTAAAGAATAACCCGTAATGGGCACCCCTGGTGGTACAAGGGGTTAAGACATGATCTATGAAGCTACCCACAGCTTCTGCAGCATGAGTTCAATCCCCGGGCAGGGAGCAACCCACATGGCGCGGCAGACCTCTCCTGAATGGCCCGCTGCTCCCCTCAGTAGTGTATTTTAGTACATCTGCCTGTTCTGCTCCCCACTGTCTCTGGTGAGTCCTCTCACCCCCCACACCTCTGGCCTGTACCCCAATTCTTGTATGCATGAATAAAAAAATCTTTAAAAACAAAGAAAGAGAATAAGCCGTGAATCATCAAGTAGAAGTAGGGGGGACAGGGAGGGAATGCAGAAAGACCCAGCCCAGTCTGCCCCAGGGCGCAAGCTTCCATGGGACCTTCAAGGTCCTGGGCTCCCCGCGTGGCCGGGAGCCGACGCCAAGGGGCGCTCGCGGCAACGGGAAGAGACGCCGCGGCCGGGGCCGCACATCCACCCACGCGCCCCACCGTTGTCCCTGGCAGGGGAAGGGGCGGGGGTACCTGCGCGGGGTGGGGGGTGCCTGCGCGGGCGAGGGGGCACACACAGCCCCCAGGGGCCGCGAAAGCCCGCAAACGGGACAGCCAGGAGCCCCCCTGAGAAGTCCGTCCCTTCCCAGTTCCCTCTCATTTCGGGAGGCGAAGCCAAGAGTCGCTGGTAGGCGCGAGAGCAGCGGAGGCTCCAGGGGCTGAAACTGTGGGAAGGGAGCCCAGAAACCTGATCCTTGTGTGCGCAACCCACCCGCAGGACACGGCGAGGCCTCCCACGCCCTCCCATCTACCGCCGACGCCATCTTCCCCCGGCCGCGGAGCGCCCAAGGTCCCGCCCGGCGGGTCGCCCGACCCGATTACGTCTCCAAGACCCGGGCGCGTCCAGCAAGAGCCCGCGGCCAATCGGCGCCCCCCAGCCCTCGGCTCACCGCCGCGGCCACCAATGAGCGCCCTCCCCGGGGCCCCCGCCGGCCCGCGACGCCGCCCCCAGAAAACAGGAGCTGTCCTGGGGACGCCGGGTCGCCCCCGCGCCGAGGCTCACGCGGGGCGGGACGGAGAAGGCCTCGCCCGGGGAAGAAGGGGTGGGGTAGGGGCGGAACAAAGCTGGAGGCAGGACCGAGGCACAAATGCAGGTCACCTAAAACCTCCTCCACTCCCGGTTTAGTCCATGGGGCCCCAACATCGATCTTTCCCAGAGATGGCCCCTCTTAAAGCGAATGGCATAATTGTGGGGGTCTCCCTTCCCTCTTGAACAGCAGACCTCCCGCGCCTCCCCTGTCCGGTTAACTCTAGGAAGCCTTCCTTGAGCCCTTCCCCTTTCTGTGTTCATTGGACTTTCTTTTTGTCCCTTTCAGGACAGTGCTCTCCTAACACTGTACTCTTACTTTTCTGACTTCTTGTCTGTGTTTCATTCTTGAGTCCTTAGTGATGGAGCACAAGAATAGAAAAACTGGAAAAGAGGCTCACAGGAGGCCAAGAGCTGGAGGTGGGGGTAGAAGGGATTAGCATAGCCATTGACCCAGCTATAGAAACCATGATATCCTTAGGTGCCAATGCCTAGATTACAAAGCATAAGATCCTAGAGGTATCAGACTGCTGTAGGGAGTGTCTAGAGCACAGGCCCAAAGGTAAGTTATAGAGATTGAGCCCATTGTAGAATCTCTGGTCCCTTTCAGATTCTGCATAGTTACCCAAAATCAGAGGCAAACCGAAGGCTCACAAGGAGTTAGCCCCTCCCAAAGAGAAGAAGGCAATGTCAGTGCAGTCTCTGCCCCTGGCAGGGGGAGCAGTCCTTCTGCCCACCTGTGACTATGCAGGTGCTTCCTTTTGTTATAGGACAGGGAGAGGGGCAGCCCAAACCCCGCAAACCTGCCTATTCTACATGGGTTCTGCCATCCGCCGCATCAACACAAAACATAGGAGACTTTAATCGGAAGGAACTTTAATAAAACTAGGAAACAATACAGGAAAGGCAAAGAGTCTAGTTTCTAAATGAAGCACCCAAAGTTACCCATCCCCTCGGGGGTAAAAGTCCATCCATATGGGAATGGCGCAGAGCAAGGCCCCAAAGCCTGCCACAAGTCTAAAGCATCTTCCAGTGGGGACCCACAGAAAAGGGTCAGAAACAACCAGACAAGCCCGGAAGGAAAAGAGCAAAATCAACATCAAGATAAAAGCTGCCATTGTTACCTCCCCATGGGTCTCACCCACATCTGTGTCACCCAGTCCACAACCAAAAGACAAGCGCAGTTTCTTCACGTGTCTCTAGGCTCCATGTGCCTCCTCCAGGTCTCCTGGCTCCATCCTGCTTCTTTCCTCAGTCTCTTCTGCAGCTTCTCCTCCTGCTCAGCTCCACCCTTCCTTGGGTGGGGCAGGGAACGTGGAACCTCCCCCTTTCCTGGGGACCACCCTGTTACACTTTCACCAACTCTCTTCCCCTGCAGGGCAGCAGCCTTCCTGCCTGCCTGTGACCTCTACCATGCCAGGACTTCTCTTTACTGACCTGCCTTAGGGGAGACCACTCTTAAGGCCTCCTGCCTGTGACCATGCAGGCCTCTCTCAGCAAGCCTGTCTCTCTTGGGGCAGCTCTTTCTGCCCGCTTGTGTCTATGCAAGTGTCCTTTATTCTTCTGTCCCTTTCCCTAATAAACCTGCTCTTTAATATGTCTCGTAGCAAAACTTGCCTGGGAAACTTGCTGTGTGCTGCTGAAAAGGGGATTCTGATGAAACCTTTCCCAGAGTAAACCCAAGGACCCTGCACTGCAAATCCACCTACTCCAAACTTAAAAAAAAATGACACTATTAGCACAGTGCCTGACTACAGAAGGTGCTGTAGCTCTATTTAAGGAAATCTTAAGCAGAATCCTAATGTATTATTGGGTTAGCCCCCCCAGGCCATGGTGGTGATGGCACTGAAACTTAACCCTAGGCCACCAGGGAGGCCCTTCATGTGTATTAACCTTTTTACTTCTGTAAATTGCTATTGATAGCTTTTGTACTCTTTTTTTAAGTTTAGGCTGTCATTTTCCTATTTATTTGCAGAAGTTCTGTGTGTTCTGGGTGTTTTAGATAAAGCAGATCTTTTCTCCATTCTGTCATCTGCCTATTAAATTTGTTTTGTAACCAAACTCCTCAGTTTTTGCCTTGATGATGTCGTTTTGGGAGTTGATGGGTTTGGAGTCCGGGGTCCTTGGGTTCACTCTGGGAACGGTTTCACCAGAGTTCCCAATTCAGTGGCACGTGGCGAGTTTCCCAGGTGAGATGTTAGTGATGGAGGAAAGGAGATACAAGGTCAAGAAACTAACTCACACAAGAAGGGATTAGCATAATCCATTAACCCAGTTATAGAAACCAAGACCCTTAGGCATCAACACACAGATCAGGAGGCACAACACCCAAAAACTATCAGACTACTATAGGGAGTGTCAGGCACACAGATCCAAGGTGAAGATATTGAATCCTAGGGCAAGTTAGGGATAATTAGGCAGCCTCAAGGACAGTGCAGGGACTTCAGGAGAGTTAAGGAAGGCTCCCAAGATAAGGACAGCAAATTCCAAAGGGGACTAATCAAACACCCCAGGACTTATGACATTAGGGACTTACTTTATGACCTTAGGGTCATCAAGATATTCCAAATAGAGGACAATGAAGAAAAAAAGATACAGGCTGGACGCAGAGACTTAGTTCCTGGCACAGAGACATTTAGGCAGTGAGTGAGATCACCAAGAACTAACCAATCACAGAGAGACTGGTGGAGCTTTGGAATTAGAGAAAGAAGGTGTATATTCCCTGAGGCACGACTCAGCTTCGGCTTCCTTGCCCCTCCCTGGTCTCGTTCCATGGCCTGGGAGTCCCACTTTATTTCTGTTCCTTTTCTCCTCAATAAACTTTTCATTTCTCTAAACAAATCTGCCTCTTCTCGTTTGCTTGCCTGAGCATCAGCGAAGTTCCTGCTGTGGCTTCATGAGACACCAACCCGTGGTGGTCTAGTGTCTGGGACTCAGCGATGCCCCTGCAGCCTGGGATCCGTTCCTGGCTGGGAGACTAGGCCTGAAAACCTACAGACCTACAATCCCGGTGTCAATATGAAGATTAAGGAACAAATCATCCACCCACCAGGATGAGCCCCTCCCTACTAAGAGAAGATGATAAAACCTAATGCTGCCCCCACCAAGGGGCAGCACCTCCTGCCCGCTTGTGTCTATGCCAGTGTCTTTTGCTATCCTATCCCTTTTCTAATAAATCTTTTCTTCAAATATCACTACCGTCTGTCTCCTGGAGAAACTCTCCGCGTACCATCAAAACGGGAGCTCTGGTGAAACCTTTCCCAGAGTGAACCCAAGGACCACACACTCCAAGAAACCACATTATTAGTATATTTAAAGAGCAGGTTTATTAGGGAACGGGACAGAAGAATAAAATACACTTGCATAGACACAAGCGGGCAGGAAGAGCTGCCCCAAAGGGACAGGCTTGCTGAGAGAAGCCTGTATGGTTGCAGGCGGGCGGCCTTGAGGAGAGCTGTCTCCACTGAGGGAGGTCAGTGAAGAGCAGCTCTAGCATGGTACCGGTCATGGGCAGGCAGGAGGCTGCTGCCCGGCAGAGGGACAAAGTCAGAGAAAAGGTGAGCCTGCAGAGGCACAGGTGGGCAGGGGGACTGCTGCCTCCTGTCAGTGTAAAGATTGTACTGATATAGACTTCTTTACTTTGGGAGGGGCTCACTCCTTCATGGAGTGGCTTGTTTATTGATGACTTTGAATAAGCTTTGTAGAATTTGAAAGGGGCCAGGTTACTACAATGGCTCTCAATGTCCACATATTTGCCTTTGGGTCTGCAGCTCTTGACATTCCCTATAACAGTCTTTAACCTGCTTGGATCTTATGCTTTGTAGTCCAAGCACTGACACCTAAGGATCATGGTTTTGTTATAGGACAGGGAGAGGGGCAGCCCAAACCCCGCAAACCTGCATATTCTAAATGGGTTCTGCCATCCGCCGCATCAACACAAAACACATGAGACTTTAATGGGAAGGATCTTTAATAAAACCAGGAAACAATGCAGGTAAGGCAAAGAGTCTAGTTTCTAAATGAAGCACCCAAAGTTACCCGTCCCCTCGTGGGTAAAAGTCCATCCATATGGGATCGGCCCAGAGCAAGGCCCCAAAACCTGCTACAAGTCTAAAGCATCTTCCAGTGGGGACCCACAGAAAAGGGTCAAAAACAACCGGACAAGCCCGGAAGGAAAAAAGCAAAAACAACATCAAGATAAAAGCTGCCATTGTCACCTCCCCATGGGTCTCACCCACATCTGTGTCACCCAGTCCATGACCAAAAGACAAGTGCAGTTTCTTCACGTGTCTCTAGGCTCCATACGTCTCCTCCAGGTCTCCTTCTGGCTCCATCCTGCTTCCTTCCTCAGTCTCTTTTGCAGCTTCTCCTCTTCCTGCTCAGCTCCACCCTCCCTTGGTGGGGCAGGGAATCTCCCCCTTTCCTGGGGACCACCCTGTTACAGTTTCTATAGCTGAGCCAGTGGCTATGCTAATCCCTTCTACCCCCACCTCCTTGGTTTTAGTTTTGTGATGCCTCCTTTAGATTTTCTGTTCTTTCCTCCATCATTATGATTTGGACTTTGGTATTCTTGAAAGTGTTGAAATATGTGTTATGACTCCTTTCTGCCTGACATCTCTAAATCTGAGTTCACTGGCCAAGGTCTCTAGTGATTCCAGACATACCTCTTCATTGCACTCCAAAGTAATGTACTGGCTGAATATCATTCATAAGAGAATCCCATCTTGCTAAAAGGTACTTCTATGAAAGGGAGTTGCCATTTTCCTATTGTAACAGGGTGGTGCCCAGAAAAAGGGGAAGCTTCAGGTTCCCTACCCCACCCAAAAGAGGGTGGAGCTGAGCAGGGAAGAGAACAACCTGGAGAGGAGACTGAGGAAGGAAGGAAAAAGGATGGAGAGCAAGAAGGAGACCTGGAGAAGACACTTGGAGCAGAGACACACATGAAGAAACTGCACTTGCTTCTTGGTCATGGACTGGTTAAAACAGATGTGGGGGAGAGACCCGTGTGAAGTTAACAATGGCAGCTTTTATCTTGATTTTGATTTTGCTCTTTTTTGCCCAGACTTGTTGGGCTGTTTCTGCCCCTTTCCTGTGAGTCCCTGCCGGAAGGTGCTTTAGACTTATGGTAGACTTTCAGGCCTTGCTCTGGGCCATTCTCATTTGGGTGGACTTTCACCCATGAGGGGACGGGTAACTTTGGGTGCTTGGTTTAGAAACTATATTCTTTGTCTTTTCTGTATTGTTTACTAATTGTATTAAAGTTCCTTTCCATTAAAGTCTTATATATTTTGTGTTGATGCAGCAGATGGCAGAACCTATTTAGAGCAGGCAGGTTTGGGGGCTTTGGGATGCCCCTCTCCCTGCCCTGTAACAACATACAATTGCTGTTGGCCAAGCAACCGTTATGACAAATTTGTCATTGCCAACATATGCCTAGACTTTGCTGTTATTCTAGATGCATAACTGGAATCTGCACTCCCTTGGTGTTTCAGTTAAATTAGCCATTTAAGTAATATTAGTCCTAATATTGTTGGGAATAATTTCACTGAACACCTTTGGCAAGATCATAAAGTTCCAGCTTTAAAACTTGCAGGGGGCCTCCCTGGTGGCACAATGGGTTAAGACGCAACTTATGGAGCTATCCGCAGCCTCTGCAGCACGAGTTCAATCCCCTGGCCGGCCAGGGAGCAACCCACATGGCGCAGCAGACCTCTCCTGACTCGCCCACTGCTCCCTTCAGCAGTGTACTTGGGTCAATCTACCTGTTCTGTTCCCCACTCTGTCTCTGGTAAATTCTCTCACCCCCCACACCTCTGGCCTGTACCCCAGCTATTGTATGCATAAATAAATAAATCTTAAAAAAAATAAAATAAAATAAAACTTGCAGAATAGGTGTTGCCTGGAAGGAATCCCCAGAGACAATAGTGAAACTCCTTTTAAGAAATGCTGCTTCCCTAATCCTAAAAATGGCCCAAAAAATATAAATGCATGGAAAAACATAGACGTCAACAATTCTGACGCAAAAAGTAATTCTCAAGTGTCAGATTCAATATGAAAAAATTATAAGAATACCATAATCACTTTTAGTTATATTCTCAGTAGTGGCATTTAAAATAGTCCTATTTCTGGGCCACCCCAGAGGTGCAGTGGTTGAGCGCTGGGCTGCAAAGCTGCCTGCAGCCCCTGCAGTGCCAGTTAGATCCCCGGCTAGCGATGATCCCACATGATGCGCAGACCTCTCCTGCAGTGCCCGCTGCTCCCCTCAGCAGTATATTTTGTCAGTCTGCCTGTTCTGCTCCCCGCTCTGGCTCTGGTGAATTCTCTCATCCTCCCCCGCTTCTGACTGTACCCAGTGCTTGTATAAATAAATAAATAAATCTTTAAAAAATAAAATAAAATAGTCCTATTTCTAAATCGGTCTAATGTTCCTTATGAAATTATTAAATATAAGTGATAAGAAAGCACAATGATACCTTTATTGGCAGTATTTTTCTTTATTAATGGTACCTATAACATCACACAATGGATAATGCCTTAAAGTCAGTAAAATACGGTAAATACTTCAGAGGCCTCAAAAGAATAAAGCAGTTCCAGTTCTCAGGATATTCTTCATCTCGAAGGGGGAATAACATAAATACATAAAGAATAACAGCAGTAAGGAAAACATAGTAATTGTCTCAAAAGGAGGTACAAACAATATTTGGACATTTAAAGGAAAAAGAAATAACATTAGGAAGGCTCCATGAAGGAAACAGTATTTGAGAAAAGCCTCAAAGAACTGACAGGATTCCATCGGGCAGAGATGAGATAGAAAGGAAGAGTCAAGATAATGACCAAAAAATCAGATGTAGGAAAATGTGGGGCATTTCTGGGAAATGGTGAGTAACATATTTTGACTATAGATATGTTCACTTTTTTGTTTTTTTCTAGACCCCTTTAAGAATTCAATGACAGCTATGTACCCTATTCCTAGAAATAGAAGCATAATTCATAATAAATTTTTGTATACTATTTGTGGGGATTTCTCATTAACAGGCTTATAGGTAACATAAGCAAAGGGGAAGGGAAGAGGGAAATGCAGCCTTGCTGGACACCCCAGGAGAGGCTGGGGTAGGGAATGAAGATTGCAAAAGTCCCTTTTCTGGAGGAGAAATTTTTATCTGACTGCATTTGGGAAGAATAATTCCACTGAGAAGTGGAATCAAGGGTGGGAAATACTCATCCAGCCCTCTCTTAGAGAGCAGTGTTTCTTGTATAAGTATAGTGCTTCCAAGCAGAAAGGCTACTTTTCTGAGGGAAATCACCTTCTGGGGACAATGTAGAAATGGGAGAGAGATTAAGGAGCTGAGAAACCCTTGGAAGTCATCTCCAGCTGACTGGATGATACAGACTTCCAACTGACAGGGTGGTGGCTAGAATATAAATGTAACTGGAAAATGAAATATATGGGTTAAAAAGTATGCCGGGGCCTTATTAGGAGGAGCTTGACTCCCAACAACTACAAGATTTTGTCCATAATTCAGGAAATTTGGGGGATATAACGCAGATTTCTGTGAATAAATGTTTACAGCTGTGGTTTAGGAAGATTAATCTTCAGGTTCATGGGTGTGTGAGAGTCAGGGGAAGACCAACCAGGAATTTATTGCAATTGATATTTCTATTCTTCAAATAACTTCTAATTATTCAGTTTCCTCTTCTATCCCTGCCACCCACTATTTGGCAGAGAGTGAGGCCCTCAGCTGTGCTTGCTGAATTAAAAGGCATAAATTCACAGTTGAGGGTCCTTGTAGTGTCGCTGTTCCTCACCAGATGGCACCGCTATTTAGAGAGCAGTGTTCCTTGTGTAAGTATAGTGCTTCCAAGCAGAAAGGCTGCTTTTCTGAGGGAAATCACCTTCTGGGGACAATGTAGAAATGGGGGAGAGGGAAAGATGGTAGTTGGGATAAAGGATTCAAGAATATTCCTGTTGTATTTATCATTTCTTACTTTGTAGACTATCTTGTCTGGCTCTCTATTCTTAGAAATGCAGATGGGTAAAATGCTTTATCAAAGGTGTCAGCAGTTTTCTGACTTGAAAAATATGTACTTAAATATATCTGGGAAAGAACTATCCCTTAGTTCTGGGAAAACTAGGTGAGTCATTTCATTATACACGTCAAATAGAAACTATAATCTGTGATGATACTCAGGTCAGGCCAGTCAGCAATGTCCTTGAGAAGTAATTTCTCTAGAAAAGATTTTAATTGCAACAGACTAAAGTTGTAGCTTATTTCTATGAAATTGTGTGTGTGTTCGTTTTGAGATCAAGAGCTAACCCTGAGATATTTCCCATAGATCAGTGATAGACAGGAGTGCCAGAAACTGCAAAAGTTACACAGTGGATATACAAATCTATGGGGCAGGGGGTCCATCTTCTCACCCCTAAACATCTGAAGGCTATAGCAAACTCTAAGTACTCGAAGACTTGGAAGTAATAGGAGACAGGATTCTTAGCGTATAATGGGTTTCAGTATAATTTGAAGTTGAATATGATGGTAAGTAATCAGATTTATATGAAGATTTCAATTCTTATATTGAATTGGTGGTGGAAGTTACCCTGGAGGGGCTCCCTAGTGGAGCAAGTGGTTAAGCACAGCACTGTGAAGCTATCCACAGCCTCTGTAGTACAAGTTCGAGCCCCCGCCTGCCAGGGAGCTACACACGAGGCACAGCAGACCTCTCCTGTTTCACCCACTGCTCCCCTCAGCGGTGTATTTCAGTCAGCCTGCCTGTTCTGCTCTCCACTCTGTCTCTGGTGAATCCTCTCACCCACCCACACCTCTGGTCTGTACCCCAGTTCTTGTATGCATAAATAAATAAATCTTAAAAAAAAATACTCTGGAGGCCTCAAAAGACAGGGGTACTAGGAGTATAAGTTCCAGCAGGGACATTTCTTCTTTGATATTTTTCAAGTTAAAAAGTCTCATTACCTCAGGGAAATGCAAATCAAAACCACAATGAGATACCAGTGAGAATGGCACATATTAAAAAAAAGTAACAACAAATGTTGGCTAGGATGTGGAGAAAAAGGAACTCCTACACTGCTGGTGGGAATGCAAACTGGTCCAACCACTGTGGAAAACTGTATGGAGGTTCCTCAAACTATCAAATATGAGCTTCCATATGACCCAGCAATTCCACTCCTAGGAATCTACCCAAAGGACACAAAACATTAATTCAAAAGGACACCTGCACCCCTATGTTTATTGCAGCACTATTTACAATAGGTAAGATATAGAAACAACCCTAATGCCCAGCAACAGATGACTGGATCAAGAAGATGTGGTACATATACACAATGGAATACTATTCAGCAATCAAAAAAGATAAACATGCCATTCGCAGCAACATAGATGGAGCTGGAAGGGATTATCCTCAGTGAAATAAACCAGAAAGAAGAAAAATATCGATGATTTCACTTAAAGGAGGAATGAAGGGGAATCAAATAAGGGATCAGGAAAAATATATAATAAATTAAAAAATAAAATTAACAGGCAACTATAAATCAGAGACATTCTGCAGGGGAGTGGGGAGGGAGAGGTATCAAAACAGGGGAGGGGGGGCCTCCCCAGTGGCGCAGGGGTTGAGTGCTGGGCAGCAAAGCTGCCTGCAGCCTCTGCAGCGCCGGTTCAAACCCCGGCCACCAGGGAGGGTCCCACATGGCACGCAGACCTCTCCTGCCTCGCCCGCTGCTCCCCTCAGCAGTGTACTTCGGTCCTTCTGCCTGCTCTGCTCCCCACTCTGGCTCTGGTGAATTCTCTCACCCTCCCGTGCTTCTGACTGTACCCAGTGCTTGTACAAATAAATAAATAAATAAATATTTAAAAAAAAAAAAAAACAGGGGAGGGAAGAGCACAAGGGACTATGGTGATGGTGCACAGGTAAATTGATGGTGGGAATTTTATGGGGGATACACCTGAGAGGAGAAAGCATACATTGTATAAAAAGGAAGAATGGTGTAAAATATATATAAAATTTAAAAAAATTCTCACTACCCTTTGGCTCAGTGATTCTTACCTTTTTATATGATTCTTACCTTTGAGAATTAACTTGAAACAATGGATCTTCAGACTCAACATACTTACATGTTTTGGGATTCAATTTCAAGGGACTGTGGCCCCCTCAAGTTTAATAGCAACCTCTGTCCATGAGTCCCAGGTGAGGAGGCTCACCCTGAAGCTCACTCAGGAGGAACAACTCAAAGGAGAAATGCAAGAGGGAGAGGAAGAAATGGGGAGAAATCAGGAGGCTGGAAACCAATCTGCTCTGGATCCCTGTGAGATGCTGGTGCAGGTGACTGAAGGAGGCTGAAGAATTGCTTTTTCTGGAGAGATTTTTATCTACTTGCTGGTGGGGGACAATAGAGAATTTCTAGGAAAGCCTAGACTAAGGGGTTAGTCCCAATGGCACATTTGAGACAGTGGTATAGGAAGAGGAACTGAAATGGAGTCAACGGTTAAAAGTCTCTACGAAGCTAAGGGACTATGCTGCCTCAGGATTCAGGTCAGACTGCAAAATCTGAGCTACAGGGAACAAAAAAGAGGCATGAAGATGGAGTCATATCAGGGAATATTTAACTACAGCTTCTTCCTCTCAAGAAAAAGGTCCAGAAGGGCATCTTCTTGGTGACATTGTATTATCATTCACTGGACTCTAAGAAGGGTCACTAACAAAAATATGAACCTCAATTTCTTCTTCCAACTGAGATGAAGTGACTAAAACTAATGTGTTTCCTTTTGATGACCTTTTAGACTCTTGACTAGTGAGCTAAGAGATCTCATTCTTTGAAGATCCAAATAATAGAATAATTAAAAGAATGTTTCCAATCTAGGGATCTTGAAGTCAGAAAACATGGTTTAAGTCCTAGTTCTGCCAGGTACTAGCTGTGTGACCTTGAGCAAGTCTTGGAGTTTGTGCAAATGTTAAGTGAAAACAAGAATAGTGCCTACTTTATACAGGTGTTGGGAGATAAAATTGGGCACATTGCCTGGCACCCAGTAAATGATCAATAAATGGTTGTTACTGGTGTTGAAGGCTAGGACTATACAGGAACCCAACTCCCTGCTATCAAGGACACTTCCTTACTAATACACTCAAACTGTCCTCGAGGACCCCAGTGCACATTTCCCAGGCATTGCACAACTCAAGGTTTTCTCTGGTCATCCTATCACCATTGACTCCTAACTGCGTGACATATGATGAAAAGGTCCATGTCAACTTGGGAATTTTCTCACCCCCTTCACTTAATTCTATCCTAGAGGATAAAAGTTCTTTAGAGATGGGGAAATTATATAGAAAGAGAACTTTTAGAACCTTCCCAAAGTAGTTTTGTTTTCCCAAGGGAGCCAGTTACCACCATAACCTCCACCCCCGCCCCACATCCCAAAAGAGCTATATGGAAACTAACACACAAGACCACCTAGGAATCTTAGGTATTTTTCTTCCCAACTTTTTGAACCCATTTTACACATGCAGAAACTAAGTTTCAAGCAGGAAATCAAGTGTCAAGCAGTCATTCAATGTTTCATATCCAATTCTGTGACTCTAGTGCTCTTTCTGCCTCTCTGAGAAAAGAGCACGTGCGCGTGCACACACGCACACACATGCATACACATACTCATTTTGTTCAGGACTGCCAGGGGAACAGACTAAAGCTGTAATCAGCCTAAGCTCCCTGGGGAACACTTTACCATACAGGCATTCTCCACTAGATCCTGGGGGTAGTTATTGTGGTTTCCTTTGTGATGTGTCACTCTACTCCCAAAAATCCCAGGCAACCCCTCTTGAACTACACTCCCCTTTCCATGGGACAGGTGGCATACCTGCGATTCCAGGACATAGATTTGGAAATCACCTCCCAGGGACCAAGGACGACATTATAAAGAAATCTCTTGAACAGTGGGAGTTTGGGCTACTAAAAACCCTCATTAGTTTGGAAGTCTCAACCCATACCCTCTCCTTCCCCTGTCCAGTTTGATGTCAAGACCCAGGACAGAAGGGAAAGTAGGTAGAGTTGGCAATGCCTATCCTGACCAGAGCAGGGACACTCAATTCTTTGGAGGTGAGGAGAGAGGAGGGAAGGCAAGGACCCTGCAGTTCCCACTAATTCTTAGTCTGTGTAGTGGGCCCAGAAGCCCCACCCTGACAATCCCCTTGTACCAGTCAGCAAGGAGGGGAGATGATGCCTTTTTATTAAGGTTAACACCAAGGAAAGCATTGAGAAGGAATACACAGAGAAGGAGGAAGGGCACACAAAGTCACCACTCAAGGAGATGGAAGGGAGGCACATCAGTTAAGAACCTCAGGACAGCCACATGCTCCACGCCCTGGTTGGAAGGGGAAAGAGAAAAGGAAAGGGGAAAGCGCCACAATAACCTGGGACTAACAGTAGGGTTTGTAGCCCACTGAACCTAACACCAGAGCCACAGCCCTGCCCCTCAGGGCTCACACACTACTACACAAGTTGACACACATAACACACACAAGACATAATGGAGTTAACAGCGAGAGGCAGTGGGCAGGGACGTATTGACAGGAGGAGCTGAAGTTGAGAGGGAATAGCCAGGAGACAGTTTTTGCCTGCCGCCAAGAGTCCCTCAAAGGTCCCCTATATCTGGACTTTTGCTGCGCACCCCCAAGTCTCTGCCTGTGAACTGGGCTTTTTGTTCTCTAAGCCCCAGTGAGTGGATAAAGCAATCCCAGATGAAGTCAGTGACAAGGCAGGATCCGCTCTGCATGCAAAATCCTAGAGATTGAGCTATTAAGTCTTCATGCACATTGAGAGCCAGCTCCTCCCAGCCCAGGGGCCCTAGGAACCCCATTCACCCAGATTCCTAGTGCTGCAGTTCCCTCCTCAAGCTTCCTTTACCAATCAGCAGCCGCAGAGATCTGTGAAGGGGGAGAGGCTTCTGCAGAGCGCTGAATATCTTGGATTTCAGCAGAAGGGTATATTTTCTGTTGCCAGAACAGAGTAACCCCAGTGCATTAATTTCTAAGCAAATTATTAGAGATTATTTGTCACAGTCCTAGATAAGTCCTTTTTCAGAATAGAAAAAGCAGAATTTTATTTACATAATTCAGGGGTGTTCTCCTGTTGGCTGGGGAAGGGGAAAGGGCAGGGCAGGGATGAAGGGCAGTCCAGAGAAGGGTGCTTTCTCTCCCGGAACCTCACCTTTCTGCAGGTCGTTGTCTCGCTTGGTTAGGCAGAAAGAATTCTCGATGCTCCCAGAGTGCTTTGCCCTATAAAGTCTTTCCGGAGGGAGTCTCTCTCTGCCTGACCCACTGGAGCTGCGGTCGGAGTGAAGCCTGCTGCACCGCCGCCGTTCAGTCCCCTCGCGTCATGCACTTGGAAACCCGAAGTCTCCCCGGGAAAGCAGTGCCCCTTGGAGTCCTCTCACAGGGAGGCTTCGCCTTCCAGCTGCAGCAAGGTGATGTCGGGCAGATCGAGGGGCTCCACAAGTGGTCCGTCCGCCGAAAGGAGAGCAGCACAGGGGCTCTGCGGGCGCTCACGGTGACTGGTGGGTGTGGCGGAGCCGGGCATCTCCTTTTCTTCATCGTCCTCCTCCTCGTCCTCAGGATCGCGACCCAGCAAGCCGCTGTCAGACGAAAGGGTCTCCGGCTCCAGGGGGGCGTCGGGGAACCTCCCCTTACCTCCGACCACGCCCAGGCCGCCCTGGCGGGGCGCGGTGGTCATAATCTGGCACATGGAGACGATGGCCCGCTGGTTGGCACACACGTCGTCCGAGAGCACCTGGATGTGCGAGGCCTGCTCGTCCAGGGCCCCCCGCATGGCTCGCAC
This sequence comes from Talpa europaea, assembly GCF_964194135.1. Classification (NCBI taxonomy): domain Eukaryota; kingdom Metazoa; phylum Chordata; class Mammalia; order Eulipotyphla; family Talpidae; genus Talpa; species Talpa europaea. The sequence continues at coordinate 48,361,764 of NC_140083.1, forward strand.
GTCCTCAAACAGGGCCTGCAGTTGGGCTTTCAGGTGCTCCATCAGTTCCTTCATGCCGCCGTTGTACTCCCCGGAGATCACGTCCCCCACCGCCGGCACAGTGGACACCTCCAGGGGTGCCGGCATGTCGCCGCCGTCCTTAGTCATGATCTCCAGCAGACCGTCCTCCATTGAGCGGCAGAAGCGGGCACTGGCGGCGCTGGGTCGGGTCCAGTCCGGCCTCCGGGGTGGGGGAGGGTGCGCGAAGGGGGAGCGGTCCCGGGAGGGGCGAGTAGGAGCGGAGCGCACCGGCGGCTCCGGAGAGGGCCGGGGAGAGACGCGAGGCCAGTCCCGCGAGGCAGCGCTGGGGAGGCGGAGAGTCGGCCAGGCGAGGACCCGACGACAGTCCCGGGCGGGCGACTCCGGCCCGTCCGGGGCGAAAGAGCCCTGCCCTGCCTGGCCTCCTGAATTGCGCCCTTGTCAGCGCCGCCCCGGGCGCCCCCGGCGGCCAGTGCCAGGCGGCTCCCTGGGTCACAAAAGCGCCGGTGGAAGGGCCGGGGCGGTGGCTGCGGCGAGCGGCGCGGCGGGCTCCGGACTCCCCGCGGCCATGAACCCGCAGAACCCGCGAATGTGGTTGGAGCGTCAGGGGCGGGTCTCCCAACCGGTCTGAGGATGCTCCTCTGTTTCCAAGGCGACGCACGGTACGTAAATGACGTGTGTCTCCATGGCAACCAGGAAGTGGCGGCGAAATGGGAGATGGTAACGAAGCTGCGGAGGGCTTTGGGAGCCTGATCTGGAGGGTGGGGCGGGAGGGGAAAGGACGCCTCAGCAGCCCCAGCTCAAGCTGGAAAGAACGGGTGGCCGCAGTGTCCGTTAGGGAAGTAGAAGAGCGATTTGCTGCATGAACCCCCTGCTCCGGGAGAGAGCGTGGCGCCCCAGTCTGGGTGCTGGACCCTGAACGCTGCTGCCTTGGAAGGATGTTCAACAGCCCTCATGCCTTTCTCGGAGCGTGGTGTTAGAGCCGGGTCCAGCTTCTCTGTCCTTCAGGTCTCCGAAGGAAGTAAAGAGAGTAGCGAGGCCGACGCTAACAGTCCTAGATTTGATGTGGGGCCCGCGCAGCCCGGGAACCGACCCCGCCCCGCCTTACAGTGCAGAGGCGGGCGAGGATCCCGCGCCTCCCAGGCTGTCGCGTCTCCTGCTCTTTCTGCAGTAAATCAGCCCTGCTGTAGCAAACACAGGAGCTGACAAAAGATGGAATCCCCTCCCATATAAGACGTAATTCCTGCTACCCAGGAAAGGGCGATGGGTCTTTTCCAGGGTGGGGACGCAAAGCAGTTATTTTAAGAATGAAAGTTCCATAGGAAAAGAGATTTTTTTTCTCCTCCGTGCCCTCCATCACGGAATCCCCAGTATCTAAAATAGTGCCTGGCACGTAGTAAGTAGATGCGCAAGGCAATTGTAGAATGAATACTTTAGCGAGATCTACTATGTCCTATTCCCTTATCCAGAACCCTCCGGCCCACACAGTGGCAGAAGGTCCGGATTCAATTTGTTTCTGCCACATGTTAATTCAGAGACCTTGACTAAATCATTTACCTGATCTATTAAGAGGTTGGGCAGGATAATCTATAATATGTTAAATTCTAACACTGTATTAGCTCACAGGTGGAAGGGTTAACTGTTGACAATGCCAGAAAGGGATGGGTGGGAGGGGTGTGTGAAGATTTCCCATGCTCAGACTCAGTGTCCATGAACATATACACTGTGTCCCAACCTTTGTGACAATTCCTTTACCTACTGGAGGGCGATGTGAGTGGGCAGCAGATGAAGAAAAGCTGATTTAACATATTTGCAGATGTCTTCAGATTGAGAAGCAAATAAAACCTAAGCAGCAGCATACTTACTAATAATGACCCTACATATCAGAGAAGTCAAGTGATAAGCAACCAAAAATGAACTTCATAAGAAGCAATGAATCTGGGGAGCAGAAACAAACATATCACTTTAAGATGGGGAAGTGCTAGCTATGGGTGAGTGTACACTAATGCTTTAACAATAGCAATGTATTACCTCAGTGTTTCCCTGGTTGTAAGCTCCTCTGATGAACAGTGGGGCTAGACCAGAGAGACTTTCGTAGCACTAAAGACTTTTGTAGCACTTTTTTGTGGCTTATACCTGTCTTACTGCTTAAAATAGAAATATTTTTTTAAAAAGCAACAAAAAGAAATATCCTAAATTCCCAGCAGAAGACTGTTTAAATAGTCCAAGGTATTGCTGATATAATAAAGAATTATGCATCCCCTAGGAAGTCTATTTCCTAAAACAAATATATGAACAGATTAAAAACATTATAATATTGTGCTCTAAAACAAATTATTCAATTCTATTTGCTTTCTCAGTTCTTCCTTCCTTCCTTCATTCCACAAACCTGTGCGTTCTCACCTTGGTTATCAAGCCCCTCTGCCGTGTGCCCCCAGATAATTCCTAACTCGGGTAGAAACAGGGAGGCTTTTCCCTGATAGGAAAACTAGAAACTGCTTCCAGGAAAACTAGAAACAGAGACAAGATACACACACACACACACACACACACACACCCAATAGCTGAGTGTAAGCAGCGTAGGTCACACTACAGCAAACATGTTCTCACAGATTATAGGTTCAGTTCTGCTGTTCATCCTCCACAGGAGACATGTGCTGCAGTCAGAAATGACTATTATGACTTTGTGACTTTTTTCCCCAGACCTTTTACTTCACATGTAATGACCAGCACTTCACACAGATGATTTCATCTCACCAGTTTTTTTTTTCCCCTATAAGAAGTGACACTGTCCCCAGTATAAGGTCTCCCAATGCAGCTTTAGCCTTGCATTAAGCATAACCCCCCATCCAGTAGGAGTTGGGTTATGCCATCATACAAGGTCCTTTACCGCTGTTGTTGAGGATACCATGTATGTCAAGACTTTCAGTTTAAGATTACATCATGCTACTCAGAGGCACTGGCCATGAGATCTGCTGAGAGAGTAGGGGTCTGAGCCTTGAGGGAGGAGAAACTACTGGAGAAGCACAAAAGAACATGGGAGACAGATGCAAAGATCAAGGGGTGTGGGTGATCCAGTCAAGTTCCAGGTCAGACATTTGAAAGCCAAGGATAGGTAGGAATTGGGGGCGGGAGGAGGAGAACTGAGCAGCAGTAAGACTTGAAAATATAAAGAGTTGACGATTAGTGTATTTCATCAGGACTAGATGAGTTCGGGTATTCTGTGTGAAAATTAGACAAGGAAAAATAAATAGAAGTGTTCAGTTCCAGAATAATAAGGCAAACAGATGCAGAAAGGAAACCAGAGACAGACAGCTGACTGGGATATAGGATTGGGCCCACTGAACTTCAGTGTCCTAGGGTTTATTGAATGGGTCCATTCCCAAGAAAAATAGATAAACAGGTACGTTGCCCATATCACCAGAGCATTCACACATGACAAATATACCACAATCCCTACGTATTCCTCTTCTGCTTCCTACATTTCCCTTAACTTCTGGGAATCCTCTTAGTTTTCTATTTCCTTTATCCCAGTCTCACCAGCCAATGAAGGGAAGAGGCTCTGTGCTGCATACAGACAGGTTTCTGTATTAGGTGCACCTAATTCCAAACATCACGGTCCCACTGAAATTGTGGTGATTACTAGTCTCTGCTGTTTTTCTGCTGATGCCCAGTCAGAGTTATCTCCAGTCTCTATTTTATACAGATGGTACACTTTTGCACTATAAATCCAACAGTCATGAAGATACTCTCTTAACTCAGATCTAGAATGATCATCAAAATGAAGTACAGTTGATAGGCACAGCCTAGGTGCAATCCCAGACAGTACTCCCCAAATGTAACTTTTATGAACTTGACTGCTTTGTGGCCAATTTCAGCATGATCTCACATTCAAAGAGACATATCCATTAGCCAAAAAGAATTAAAAAACAATTTCAATTTTTAATATGGTGTCTGGGAGAATGCTAAAGGAATTTGCATATTAAGCACAGAACAAAACATCTTAAATTTCTCTTCCCTGCTCTTTATTTCACACATTATAGCATAACTGTTGCTGCTATTTTCTCTCCAAAGATCTCAAACTTTCTGGTAAGCTTGAATTTGCTTTTTCACCCTGTTTCTCCCTTCATATCTTAGATGTATATATTCCTTTTCTCTTCTGCAGGTAGAAATTCCTGTCCTTGTTTCCACTCCTTTGAGTCAGTCCCCTCATTATGGTGACCTGTACAGATGCTAGCAGCCCCAGGTATCAATGACAGGGGTGTCCTTCCTAGAGGATAAGAAAGACTGAGAGGCTAAGAATACTCATATTGTGGGCTTTGACTGTCATATTGATTAAACTGGTACTCAGTTCCTCTTAGAAGGTGGTCCCAAGTCACATGTCTAATCTCCTATTATCCTACTCATCTCTTGTTTTCAACCATCATCATATTTCCATCTTCTCCTAGTTTCTTCTTATTAAAAATCAATTCCCTCTTGCCAATGTCATTAGTGGATTTTGCTGCTCAGCAAAATGAGTACCCTCCAAAATAACCTCCAGGTGTGATAGATAAATAAACTGCCCACAATTTTATATTATTAGAATATTGAAATGCCTGTTCTTTAAATTGTAATGAGTTCTACGGGACATAAAGCCTCTCTGCTTCATATTTGTGGACTTGTATTAGTGTTTCAGGAGGATATTCTCTCCACAGAAAAGAGTGATTATGGAGAAAGGTTGTAAGAGATGGAGCATGGAGATGATGCCAGTGCTATAATTTGAGTCTGAGTTCTAACAAAAGAAATAATCAAATATGCAGGAGAGAAGTAAACACTAGAAATAATTTCTTTTTTTTTTAAAGATTATTTTTATTTATTTTCACATACAAGAACAGGGGTATAGGCCAGAGGTGCAGGGGGTGAGAGGATTCACCAGAGACACAGTGGGCAGCAGAACAGGCGGGTCCACTGAAATGCACTGCAGAGGGGAGCTGCAAGCAAGACAGTAGAGGTCTGCTGCACCATGTGGTCAGCTCCCTGGTGGGGGAATCTAACACCTGCAGCAGTGGCTGGTGATAGCTTGAGAGTGCTGAAACTTAACACCCTGCACCCCCAGGGAAGCCCTAGAAAGAATTTCTTGGCAGATTTCTAGCTCTGAGACAAGCTAGCATGGAGAAAAGGGAACAGCTTGTTCCCTGGTTCCACTGTGAGGGCTAGAGGCAGGATGACGCATTTAAGCAAGAGTTTTTAGGACTTTTTGAGAGTGATAGATATGTGAGAAGAAACTGAATCTCTTTTCCATGAGGTATTGAAAACTGGGAGAGCCCTACTTGTCTGAGTTCAACTCATAAAGAAATAGATTTATTTATCCCTGAGACTGACTCTGTGATATTTTAGCACCATACTGCCCAAGTTGTAACCATAAACCAAAATTTCATAGAATCCTGGAGTGATTGTACACATTTTAAAATACGAAAATAATCATGATACTTGATAACCATGGGTACTTCTCAAATCCATATCCTTCTCCCCATTTCTGCAAACAGCACCACACTCAGGCCCTTATTCTTTCATGCTTGGAGGAGTGTAATGGCCCCCTTTCAGTCTTTCACCTGCCCCTGCCCTTCTTTCTCCTCCCTGTGCATTCATTTCCTCACAGCGGTCAGAAGAATCTATCTAAAATTCAGATTTGGGGGCCTCCCTGGTGGCCTAGGGGTTAAGGCTTAGTGCTCTCACCATTAAGGCCTGAGTTCCTTTCCTGGCGCAGCAGACCTCTCCTGTCTCACCACTGCTCTCCTCAACAGTGTATTTCAGTAGATCCACATGTTCTGTTCCCCACTCTGTCTCTGGTGAATCCTCATCCCCCTCTCCCCACACCCCCTCACTTCTGGCCTACACCCTAGTTCTTCTACATGAAAAATTTATTTATTTAGAAATTAATTAATTAAAATGCAGATTTGAACCCTTCCACAAACCAGCTTAAAATGTTCCCAAGGCTTCCCATAGGCTTGGACTTGATTTTATTTCACCACTTTTGCCTCACTCTTTAAGTTCTGGATGCACAAATCTGCTTATAGTTCCTATTTAGTCAGCCTTTATGCCTCCCTACTTGCATTCATGCTGTTCTCTATGTTTAAATGTCCTCCTTTCTGTCTTTTCTTCCATCCTTTAATTAATTATGAATGTAACACAATATATAAAAGTAAATAACCACACATGTACAACTTAATGAGTAAAGACAATACCTTCATAATCACTACCCAGGTCAAGAAACAGAATATTGAATCATCTCCTCTGCCCCTCCCCCACCCCTGTGATGCAGTCACAGTTTTCTCCCCTCTGTGGTACCCACTATCTTAATTATTGTCTTGATAAAAACTTCCTTGTTTTCTGAACACTATATGGAGAAGATCACAATGCATTTATTGTAGCGTTTCCGTAGTGTAGTGGTTATCACGTTCACCGCACAGTGCATTTATTGTCTGAACTTTGTGTGATTTGAATCACTATTGTTCTATGACTCTATATTGGTAAAAATCATCAATGCTACTGGGATTCCTTTGTTTTATTCTTTTCCGTTGTTCTACTATATTTCATTGACATAAATATACTGTGATGTGTTTACCTGCATTCTACTGTTGATCTACATTTCAGTTATTTTCAAATTAAGGCTATTACTAGCAATGCTACCATGGCTGTTCTAGCATATGTCTCATAGACCACATAGGTTTTTCTGAAGTTTATCCACATGAATGGACTTGCTGAATCATAGGCTACACTCCAGATTCTCTCCAGGGCCTCCTATTGTCAGACTTTTCATTATTAATTTGTTCTCTGATGTAATTCCAAGCACCTAGAACAATGCCTGCCTCATAGTAAGCCTGCTTTAAGTTATTTGTTGAGTAAATGAATATTTCTTTATTTTCAAAGGTGAATTTCCCATTTATCTTTTTGGTATTAATAGCTTCAAGCCACTATAGTTGAAGCACTCATCCTTGTAATTTCAACTTTTCAAAATTTGTTAAAACTTAATAGACAAATTTTTGCTTGTAATTGTGACATATGCATGGTGAAAAAATATGTCCTTTGGGTTTGTTGGGTGCAAGATTTGACATGTCTATTAGTATAATTTTTTTTAAATTGTAGACTATTTATAACATTTTTCTAGTCCTAAGTGATTTTTTCTACTTATATTATAAATTATTAAAATGAATTCATTATAATCTTCTACTATGCTTTAATAACTTTTGCTTTGTATATTCTGGTCATACATGGTCAGTGTAATTAAAACTTTAAATTGTCATATTTTCATGGTGATTTGAACCTTTTTCATCATTGGGTGGTTTTCTTATTCACTAATAATGCCTTTAGCCCTAAGCCATTTTGACTAATATTAATATAGCTGCACCATATATATATATATTTGATGGCTGCACAATAAATTCTTTTCCATTCCTCGACTTCCAACCTCTGTTTCCTTAAATTTTAAGTATGTTTCTGGTAGACAGCGCATAGTCACTTTTCATTTTGCTTTGTCTTTTATTCATATTGGCATATCTAGAGCATTTACTTAAATTGTATTTAATACTAATACAATTAATTAGTATTAATACAATTTTCAATTTAAGCAAACTGTATTTGTGGATTTATCTATTTCTCACTTCATATATTTTGGAGATTTTTTATTACATATTTAATAATTAAGACTTGCTATGTCCTTTTTTTGAATTGACTGCCTTATTGTTATGAAATGAGCTTTCTTTTTATTAGTAATATTCATTCCTCTAATATTTACTTAGTCAGATATTAATGAAGCCATTTCAGCTTTTTTAAATTAGTATTTGCATGGTATGTCTCTCCACTTTTCTTCCATATGTCATATCGTCGCCTTTCAGATTGATTTCCTTTTGACAAAATATGCTTAGATCTTATTATTTTTATTCAACCTGAGCTTCTTTACTGTTTAATGGTACGCTTACACCATTTTATATTTATTAGACTCATTGATTTGAATAGATTTCAATTTGCCCTCTTACAATTTGTTCCATTTATTTATTTATTTGTTTGTTTGTTTTTAAAAGATTTATTTATTTATACACACAAGAGCTGGGGTTTAGGCCAGAGGTGGGGGTGGTATGAGAGGACTCCTCAGAGACAGAGTGGGGAGCAGAACAGGTAGACGGACCAAAATACACTGCTGAGGGGAGCAGGGGCGCGTCAGGAGAGGTCTGCTGTGCCATGTGGGTCACCTTCCAGGCCAGGGATGAACTTGTGCTGCAGTAGCTGCTGATCACTGCACAGTGCTGATGCTTAACCCCTTAAGCCATCAGGGAGGCCCAAGGCATCCGTTTTTATTACGTTTAGCTACTATGGAGTTTGTCTTGGTGTACAGTATAAGCTACGGATCCAATTTTACCTTTTACCAAAAGAAACCCCACTGTCTCCATTTATTTAAAGGGACTTTTTCATTGTTTTGCAATGTCTTTACCATATACTTAATTTCTTTATGTATCACATTAATGTTGACTTTCTTTTATGTTCCTCTAGCATATCTGTCCATTCATGCATCAATTCAACATCATTTTATTTATAAAGATCTTATAATATTCTAAGTGTCTGATAAGACTAGCTTTTCTTTGCTCTTTTTCAGTTTTTCTGTATATTCTTGTTTATTTCTTCATATGAATTTAAGAATCAATTTGTCTAACTAAAATAAATATATAAATAAATGAAAAAATTCTTGAAAATTTTATTAGAATTATGTTAAATTTAAAATTCATTTAGGGTATACCTTACATCTGCTTAAATATACTTTTGTGTATTTTGGAGGTTGTTATAAAGTTTTCCTCATAGAGTTTTATATATTTCTTATTAATTTTTTTCCTAGGAGTTTTCTAATTATGGTTGCTACTATAAATGGGATCTTGATTTTTTTTTTAAGATTTATTTATTTATGCATACAAGAACTGGAGTATAGGCCAGAGGCAGGGGGATGGGTGGGAGGGGTGAGAGGATCCACCAGAGACAGAGGAGGGAACAGAACAGGCAGACTGAAATACACTGCTGAGGGGAGCAGCGAGTAAGTCAGGAGAGGTCTGCTGCGCCAGGTAGGTTGCTCCCTGCGGGGGGGGGGGGGGGGGGGGACGGGACTCATGCTTGCCTGCGAATTGCTTCATAGGTCACGTCTTAACCCCTTGCGCCACTAGGGAGGCCCAAGGGATCTTGATCTTTTCTGATATTCTCTTCCCCCGCCCTGACCCTTTTATGTTATTTTCAAACTGACTCTTCTTTGCATCTGTAAAGCTTATTGACTTCTGTTAATTGCTTTTACATCCTTGCTACCTTACTGAATCGGATTTTGTTTGCAGTAGTTTTTCCAATGATTGCTTTCATTTTCTAGATACATCATATTCTGACACAACACACAATTATCGGTTTATATAGACACACCCGTCAATTCTCATATACCTAATTGCTCTCTCTGTAGCGATGCTGTGGCTACCACCTCTAACACCATGTTAGAGTAATAGTGGCCATCCTTGTTCTGTCTCAGACATCAGCGGGAATGCAGTCAGTGTTTTCCCATGAAAATATGTGAGCAGCAGAATGATAAAGAAGATGCTTCATAATGTTTTAAGAAACTATTCTTGTATTCCTTTTTTGGAAAGTTATTTTTATTATTTTTATTAGGAACATATCTTGAATTTTCTCAAGTGTTTTTCCAGCATGTATGGAGATAATAATTTCTTCTTAAAATACTATTATTATGTATGTCCTAACATACGACCATATTCATATTCCTGAAACAGTTTCCACTTGGTCACAACATATCATACTATTTGATTATATTTACTAGTATTTTTGCATTGATATTCCTGAATGAGCCTCTCTTTTTGTTGGCTGACAAGCAAGTGCAAGATGTGCAGTTTATTTATAATTTGTTTAGTTGTCTTTTTTTGCACATCTGCATTCTGGCCAGAAGGGACTTTGAGATCTTTCCGCAGCACCTGAGCATACGCAGGCTCTGTCCTCCTACAGTAGCTCTTCTTAGTCTCAATCTCAAAGCCAAACTTCCCTTTGGAGTCAATTGCCGGCTCACTGTGACCTGGACATCAGATGAAGGTCAAAAGTGCCATCATTTTCACAGATGTGTCAGACGTGAGTGAACATTTTCCTTCCTAGTCCCCGTCTCCGGCGTGGTGCCAGACATGGCAGCGACTCTTCTGCGAGCACCCACCCTCCGCCTGCCGCACCTACTGCAGTGTCACTCAAACAGGCAGGTTTTGCCAGCTCGCCAACACGGCCCTCCCTGGAGAACGTGTCGTCGTAGCCGACTGGAAAGACGACCTGGTTTAATCTCTTCAGCTGCTGGATCTGTGCGGCGTCAGGTCTCCCAGCTCTGTCAGCCACCTTCAGCTTTCCCGCTGGCCGAGGCCGCGGTTATCCGCGGTACTAACGCCGTTGTTGCCTCCGCCTGAGCTGTCCGCGCCTGGGCTCCGGCCCCTCGGCCCACAAGCGGCCTCCAGGCTCCGGGCTGTGAGCAGAGCCGAGATCCGGCCTGGAGAGCCGGACCCGTGTCCTCCGCGGGCGGTGGTGGGCGGGGGCTCCAGAGTGGCTCCCGCCCCCGCCAGGCCCCGCTGTGCGATCTTAGTCAGATTTTTAATTCATAGTTTGAGTTTTGGAATAAAAATAAGATTATAGGTCTTTAAAGTATCCCATTTGAAGCCATCTTGGATTTGGGGAAGACCTGGAGAAAAATATTCTATCCGTTCAGAATGTTTCAGCAGAATGGCTAATCTAAATAAACCTAATTTTCCTAGGGGAAAATCTCCAACCTTTCTTTACCTTATTTACTCCTTCTAATCCTTCAAACCTTTGCTCAGTCATAATCTCCACTACAAAATTTTCTCTGTATCCCCTCAGGTTATGCTAGCGTGGTACTTTTCTGGGCTCTTGCTAAGCATTGTTCATTCTTCCATGGCCATATTATATTGAAATGATCTAGTAATGCCATCGTTATCCCCCATTAGCCAAAAGTTTTTGATGGACAAGGATCCTGAATTGCCTCCATTTTCTTATTAATGGAGAAACTGGTTTGCAAAGTTGTGATTTAGAGGTGTAGGATCTCCCACCTTCAAGTGTTGTTACCACACCAACCCACCACCAAAACAATAATCCTCCAACATTGTCCATTGTCCTCTGTCGCCTTTTGTTCTTACCCCCTTCTCCAACCCCTCCCTCTCTGGTAACCTCAGTTCTACACCCAGATTTCTAGAGTTTGTTACTGGTTTGGCATTATCTGACACTTTGTAACATCATCCAGTATTTGTCTCTCTCCTTTTGACTTATTTCACTTGGCATAATCCCTCCAGTTCCATCCATGTTCTCACAAATAGTAAGTTGTTTGTTTGTTTTTGATGGCTGAGTAATATTCCATTGTGTATACAGACCACATCTTCCTGATTTATTCATCTGCTTTTGGGCATTTAGGTTGTTTGTATAACTTGGCTATTGAAAATAATGCTGCAGTGAACATAGGAGTACATATTTCCCTTCAAATTAGTATTTTTGTATTCCAGTCTGCAGTGCCAAACACAGTCTCTGACATATAGTAGAAGCCTCAATAGGTATTTGATGAGCTGATCTTTAATTAAATCTCTCTCTCTCTCTCTCTCTCTCTCTCTCTCTCTCTCTCTCTCTCTCGCTCATTCCTGTTTTTGTAAGTGGCTCCTCAGTTTATCCTGGAGTTCACAAAAAAATCTATTGAGTCCTTCTTGATAAACCTTATCCCATTATCTTCAATTGTAACCTATCACCAAATCTTATCAATTCTGACCTTAAAATATTTCAAGTTCATTTCTTTCCCTTTCAATGGCCACCATTCTTGTCCAAGACTCCATTATTTCTTGCCTATTTTATTTTCCCTATTTTAATGCTTGTTCTACCTCTTCTATAATTCCTGCTTCAATAGGTAATCAAAGTAAGTCTTTAAAAACACAGATGTGATCATGACATTTGCATAAAACCTATCATTAACTTCCTACTTTTTGGGGATAAAGTTTAGAATTTTTAACATGTCCTTTAAGATCTGAAGCATCTGAAGCATCTGAAGCATCCCTACTTTTCCAGCCTTAACTTCTGCCCCTCACTTCCTTATCATTCTGCTCTCTTTCACTTCTTCCAATTTTCTAAGCTCTTTGCTTCCCAGGGACTTTGAATACCCTTTCCATTAGTGGGAGGACCACTTTCAATACTTCCTTCATATCTTTGATCTGGTTATACTCCCTATACTTCTTTCACATCTTTTCTCTGGTTATATACATTCATCTTCCAGGCTTGTGCTCAAATAGGTTTTCCTTGAAATTCCAGTCTGATTGAGACCCTCTATTAAGTCATTATATTGCCCTCCATACTTTCACTGTATATAACATCACTTTTGTAATTATTTAGGCATTCAAAGGTGAATGTTTATCCAATGTTTATTTTTCACACTAAGCTCTCATTTTTCTGTAAGAAGGGACATGTTTATCTTATTTTCTGCTGGATCCTTAGCATCTATTCCAACAAACAGCCCAGTAATGGGATTTAACAAGTGTTGAGTGAGTAGGTGAGTGGATGAGTGGGTTGGGTGGGTGGATGGATGGATGGAAAAAATTTTAAACTAGCTGCAAATTCCCAAGGAGCAAATATTCTATTTTCCCTCCAGGGGGAGACATACACTCACAAAAAAATAGAATAGGTCTCAACAGAGCAGAAAATTCTGAGAGATGAACTATATTTTGCATCCTAATCCCCTGAAATTTATTCGCAGAATCTAATCATTTCTTGGCTAGTAGGGCTCTCCAGATCAGTCAGGACCACTTAATAATACCAGCAAGTGGGCATTTCTTCTATTAATTTTCCTCCCTGAACAAGTTTACAACTGCCTTGATGTATAATTTAGCTACAATTGCCCATAGTCTTGGAAAATAGTATCATGTATGTGCATTTAGATTTTATTGTTAATTTTCCTGTTTGTAGTTTCACTATAACTTTTTTTTTTTTTTTCAAAACTCCTCAGGCCATCTTTCTCTATGAAGACTCAAAATGTTTTAAAATTATTCTGATAGCAAAAAATATCAGTATTCTATAGGGTCAAAAATAAAATATTGATGAAAAGCTAATTTTTAAAAAGTGATTTCTAAGTTTCTGAGGGTGTTTGGGGAAAGTTAAAGGAAAAAGCGTGGATTTTGCATATTAAGAGCATGTTTCTGCCTCTAAGTGTTTTTTTTTTCTTTTTAAAAAAAGATTTATTTATTTATGCATACAAGAACTGGGGTGCAATCCAGAGGTGTGTGGGGTGAGAGGATTCACCAGAGTCAGAGTGGGGAACAGAACAGGCAAACTGACTGAAATATACTGCTGAGGGGAGCAGTGGGGGAGTCAGGAGAGGTCTGCTGTGCCATGTGGGTCACCTCCCTGGCTGGGGATCAAGCTCATGCTGTAATGGCTGCGGATAGCTTCATGGTGCTGCGTCTTAACCCCTTACATTACCAGGGAAAGCCCTCTAAGTGGTTTCTGAAAGAAGTTTTATTTAATGCTGATGACTTGTCTCCACCAAATTATTTTCTTTAGGACAAGGTTTAAGTGTCTAAAAAGTTTCATGAGACTTTATACTATAGTTTTCTGAACTTGTTATTCCCTTTTCCTTTGCTTTATTTCCAAAGTTCTCTTGCAATTTTCCTTTTAAATATATCTGTGACTTCTTTCTCAGGATCAGGGACTGGTATGTAGAGGCATTTTCACTTTTCTTATCTTTGATCAGTCAATTCATTTTAATTCAATTCAGTTTGCTTGTATCTAATACCTATAGTGTGTTTGGGAGGGTGCTAAGTGAGTGCAGGAGCCCTAAGTCTCTGCCTAGAAGGTGCTCACAGTGTGGCTGGGAGAGAACCTCCTTAAGTAAGTACAAAATAATACAATATAGTTAAGAAACAACATTTCACAAATGTGACACAACCATTTTCATAAATGTGATCTAAATTTTGTAAAATTAACTCTTGGAGTAGGTGCCATTACTTTATTTTTTTATTTTTATTTATTTATTTTGTGGGACCCTCGCCGGTGGCCGGGGATCAAACTGGCGCTACAGAGGCTGCAGGCAGCCTCGCAACCCAGCGCTCAACAGCTGCACCACCAGGGGAGGCCGGGTGCTGTTACTTTAATCCTTTATACAGATCGGTAAACTGAGACTTAGATAATGTATCCTGCTTAGATGGGTGAAGTAAATAGAGTTACAATCAGAGTTGGATACCATAGTACTTGCATGATATTACATTGTTTTAAAATAAGGAATATGCTAACCCTGAAAACTAAAGAAATTCAGAGTAAAGTAAAAACATTCTATTATATTAATGAAGGACACTTCAATCTTTTTTTTTTAACCCTACTTTATTAATTTTGACAGTTCCACTCTCTCTCCTTTGCTCATAATTTTTCCGGTGTTTTGTTTTTTTCTTTTTCTTTGATGATAGAAAAAGAGTTTATCTAGAAAGAGTCCCTTTTGAAGTCACCTTTCTCTAGTAAGGGTATCAGGAAAAATTTGCAATTAATATTAGCCAAGTGGTCCCTGAAGAAGAAAGGAGGATTTTTAGACAGAAGAATAATTGATGCTTTCTGGCTGAGGCCAGAAAACTGTCATGAGAGGCTTCTTATTACCACTTAGGGAGGTTGCAAGGAGAATTCTTGTCCTCCAGCACAGTCACTATAGATAGAGGATCTCACTCAAAATCAGGAAGGGTTTAGAGCCAGTAGATAAAGAATGATTTTTTTTCTACTCCAAAAAAGCTGTGGCCATTAGGTAGTTGAGAGGTTTAAAGAGTAACACCCAAATCTGTAACTTGGGAGACCTTGGTGGCATCTATCCTCAAAGAAATTATGTACATTAGAAAGTGATACCAGCAGTCATTACAAGCAAAACATCATCATCAAATTTCTAGTTCAAGTTTATGCCAAGATCTGAAAATAGGAACACTAGTTGGACTGTCAATCAATGCTACCTAAGGAGCAGTTCTGCTGCTGGAAAGAAGAGCTGGAGTTATCAAGGGAGAAGAGGAAAAATAATGACCTGAAAGTCTAATGAGAGAAAACAAATTAAAAAAAAAAACAACTTATGGAATCACTTATAATCAAAACATTAACAAAAATAAGAAATGAAAAAATATAAAGTCCAGAGTTGGGGTGCTGAATACAAGATTCATGGAATGTGATCAAAACACAACTTCATTTTTTGGTTTTTACCTTCTTTAAAAAATATATATTGGGATGAGGAAATCTTCCTCTTCCCCTTCCCTTGAATTGGGTAATTTCCCTGGTTTTTGGTTTATTTTTCATTAATTGAAAATCCTTTAAGAAACAATCAGTATAGGGGTCCCACATGGCGCACAGATCTCTCCTGCCGCCCGCTGCTCCCCTCAGCAGTGTACTTCTGTCCTTCTGCCTGCTCTGCTCCCCGCTCTGGCTCTGGTGAATTCTCTCACCCTTCTCACTGTACCCTGTGCATGTATAAACAAACAAACAAACAAATAAATAAATAAAACATGCCTCTATAAAAAAAAAAACAATCAGTATACGCAAAAGAGACTCTTCATTTAGTATTAGAATGTTTCCAGGTTCAAGACCATAATCAAATATTTCAGTCTTCATTCAGAAGTTTAGGCTAAGACTTCTCTTACTCCCAGACACAAGGCTGCCTGTGGCTGACAGCTGTTTGCCTTCAAGCTTTCTCCTCAACTTACATCTTCTTCCCACTAGCTGTTATTTGATCTGCTGTATAAAAGTGGTAGGAGGGAAGACAGCTAAGGGGATAGGGAAATTTTTTTTGATAGCAAGGGTCAGTCTCCCAACCCCTGATAATAAGAATACCGGAGTCTAGCAGATGGTTTCAGTTGATTCTTTTTCTAGTCTGATGTTTTTAAAGGTTTTTTTGGCGATTCCAACCACCATAGACCTCGTAAGTCCCTTTGGTATAAACAGGTGTAACCATCCCTGTGGGTCTTATGATTTCTAGCTTCTGGTCACTGGATCTTTGCACAACTCTAGACAGCCCTTTTGCATGGACAGAGGGCAGCTCCATGTTACCTACTATGTGGGCAGCACTACTTTGTTTATATATTAAACATTCCTACTAAACATGGTAATGCCGGTGGATCCCTATGCGGCTAGCTCGACTTTGTGACTACTGCCTTCTTTATAGACAAAATTTCTGGTCCAGTTTCTGTGTTTTAAACAATGAGTAATAGTTTCTGAGCTCTCTGGTCCCACAGAAAGTCTTCTTTAGGATTGAGGAGAAGAATTCAACTCCAGCGCGGCATTTCCCATTAAGTGGAACAAGTTGGAATTCAACAGCACAAATGTCTCACCAAGAAACCTCTTTATAAACCCTCCCTCTCTACGCTCTCATCGTCTCCACATTGACTTTGTACAGAAAAATTATATTGAAGTATAGTCATCTTTAATTGCAATTGACCATTTGCAAATCTGTCTCCCAACCCCTGATAATAAGAAAATGTGTCTCCCCATCTGGCTTCCCTACACTGCTGAGCACAGTGTCTTGAAAGAAGTAGATAACCAGTAACGTTTGATGAATGGATGAATGAGTGGGCCTAAAAGTACTTTGGTCGAGCTTTACATTCTGAGACACTATAAAATTGTATGTATAGTCTATCTTATCACTGTCTGGAGAATCTATTCATTCCTGCATTTGTAAGATACTAGGAACTTCCCAGAATTTATATACCTTAGCATTTGCCAATCAACATCTTGAGAGCTGAGAAGACAACATGGGATTGGGGGGGGGGGTGGAGAAATCATCTTTTACAGGAAGAAATGGATAAACATGAGATAGTTCAGGTTTTTAGAAAAGTTATGGGATGTCAAATCAAACCTCAGAGAAAAGAAAATTGCCCCAAATCTGCAGGAAATGAGGATATAGTTTATATCAAAACCCTAAAGCTGAACAAAACAAAGAAACAAAAAATTTGTGTTTTTTTAATTTTTTTTACATCATTCTTCATTTTTTTAAAAAGATTTATTTTATTTATACAAGAGCCAGGGTACAGGCCAGATGCACGGAGGGTGAGAGGATTCACCAGAGACAGAGGGGGGAACAGAACAGGCAGATCTACTGAAATACACTGCTGAGGGGAGCAGCTGGCTAGTCAGGAGAGGTCTGCTCACCACGTGGGTTGCTCCTAGGCATTGAGGATCCAACCGGCACTGCAGAAGCTGTGGACAGCTTCACAGCGCTGTGCTCAACATCCTGCACCACCAGGGAGGCCCTACCATTCTTCATTTTTAAACAATATTTGCTTACCGCCCATTCCCGCCAGGTGTAGTCCCCCTTCCCCAAGGCACCTGTGCACCATCACCACAATCCCCTGTGTTCCTCCCTCCCTCCTTCTAATCCCTCTCCCTCCTTCTCCCCTGCAGTATGTCTCTGATTTATAATTGTCTGTTTTTGCTTTGTTGTGTTATGTATTGTTATTGTTTTTACACTGATGGGTTCCCCTATATTCCTGCTATAAGTGAAACCACTATTTTTCTTTTTCCTTCTGGCTTATTTCACTGAGCATAATTCCTTCTAGCTCCATCCACGTTGCTGCAAATGGCATGAGTTTATCTTTTTTGATTGCTGAATAATATTCCATTGTGTGTGTGTGTGTGTGTGTGTATATATATATATATATATATATATATATATATATATATATACCACATCTTCTTGATCCAGTCATCCATTTTTGGGCATTTGGGTTGTTTCCAGGTTTTACCTATTGTAAATAGTGCTGCAATAAACATGGGGGCAGAAGTGTTCTTTTAAATCAATTTTTTTGTGTCCTTTGGGTAGATCCCTAGGAGTAGAATTGCCAGGTCATATGGTAGCTCCATTTTTAGTAGACTGAGAAACTTCCAGACTTCCAGCTTTCCATAGTGGTTGGACCAGTTTGCACTTCCACCAGCAATATAGGAGGATTCCTTTTTCACCGCATCCTCACCAACATTTGTTATTGCTAGTTTTTTTGGTATGTGCCATTCTTACTGGTGTAAGGGTTTTGTTGCTTTTTTTTTAAAGATTTATTTATTTATGCATACAAGAACTGGGGTACAGGCCAGAGGTGCGGGGGGTCAGAGGATTCACCAGAAAGAGTGGGAAACAGAACAGGCAGATCTACTGAAATGCACTGCTGAGGGGAGCAGTGGGCAAGACAGGAGAGGTCAGCTGCACTTGGGATAACTTCACAGTACTGTGCTTAACCCCTTGTGCCACCAGGGAGGCCCAGAAACAAAAAATTTGATTTAAAATATTTGACAAATGTTAACGAGTTAAATATAGGTGATGGATATAAGAACTGTTCATGCTACTATTCTGTCTAGTTTTTTCAAATAAGTTTAAACATTTTTATAATAAAAATAACATGAAAAATTGAAGCTGAGAATCATCGTTGTCTTTATACTATTTCAGAAAGTAGCCATCAGACGAGGCAACAGTGGAACCAGAGCTATGTAGCTCTTGCCATCTTATAATTAAGCCCTCACAGGTCCTATGAATATAGTAGGATGATAGCCATAAAGCTGTTCTTATTTGTGCTAGAGAGTAAGAACTTTCGAAGTAGGATTTGTTTGTTTGTTTATTCATTTCTTTATTTTGCTTAGGAGTTAGGTAGAATCAGAATTTATGAAACAGAAGGATATTTAGAGATCATTTCACCAACCCTCTCATTTTATAAATGAGAAAACAGATGCCCACAGAAATGAAATAATCATCAATCTCAGAGTCAGGACAAAAACCTAGATCTTCTGTACTCTGGTCTCTCGACTACCCCAACTGGCACATAACAAGAACGACACAGTACGGAGAGCACACTTCAGGTGCAGCCCTTCCACTTGCTGGGTCCTTAGACTATCATTTTTTTGCTGTGTGCAGACAGGAACCTCTTCTTTGGTCCAGTGAATTCTCCGAGACAAAGCAGTGGACCCACTAGAGCTAAACATTTCAGTAAGATGAAGACCAGAGAAGCAGCCACCAACTCCATCAGTCAGTTGTGTGAATTGTGTTCAAAAACTACGGATAGTGTGAGGCAAAGCATCACCTTACTGGATCCAGAAAGAGGAAGACAGCAAGAGTGGGCCCACGGCATCATGGAATGGAATGTATTACATCTCGGCCTCTCACCTCATAATTCTCAAGCTAAACTGGTTCCAAGGCAATTCAGGAGAAAATATACCACTGGATTATTATTGCGAGCCACATAGTTCTAGACACAGGGATGGGAGTATGAGAGATACCATCTGAAAGTAGGTTAGATCTGGACAAGACAGGTAGGTGGTGTGATTTTTTTCTCTGTGATCTTCCCCATTGGTGATGGTAAGACTTAGATTTACAGAAGGGAACACCCCTCCCCCACTCCCACCCCCCCATTTTTTTTTTTATAAATTTTATTGTTATATTCCCCATACAATTGCAGCCCCCCCATTCTGACCCCAATCCCTCCCCTCCCGCCCCCGCCCCCCTAAAAGTGTCTCTGGTTCATAGTTTTTTGTTGATTTTGATTTTCACTTTCTTATAGTTATTCATTTTCCTGGTCCCTTATTTAAGTTTTCTAGATTCCTGCTATGAGTGAGACCATCCGGTATTTTTCTTTTTCTTTTTGGCTTATTTCGCTGAGCATGATCCCTTCCAGCGCCATCCATGTTGCTGCAAATTGCATGTGTTTATCTTTTTTGAATGCTGAGTAATATTCCATGGTATATATGTACCACATCTTCTTGATCCAGTCATCTATTTTTGGGCATTTGGGTTGTTTCCAAAGCTTAGCTATTGTAAACAGTGCTGCTATAAACATAGGGGTGCAGGTGTTCTTTGGAATTGATGTTTCTGTGTCCTTTGGGTAAATACCTAGGAGTGGAATTGCTGGATCATATGGAAGCTCTATGTTTAGTAGGTCCAGAAATCTCCACACAGCTCTCCACAGTGGTTGGACCAGTTTGCACTCCCACCAACAGTGTAGAAGAGTTCCTTTTTCTCCACACCCTCGCCAGCATTTGTTGTTGCTAGTTTTTTTAATATGTGCCATTCTCACTGGTGTAAGATGGTATCTCATGGTAGTTTTGATTTGCATTTCCCTGATGGCAAGTGATGTTGAACATTTTTTCATATGTCTGTTGGCCATTTGCATTTCCTCTTCAGAGAAGTTTCTTTTTAGCTCTTCTGCCCATTTTTTGACTGGATTATTTTCTTTGTTGTTGTTGAGTCTCATCAGCTCTTTGCAGATTTTTGTGATCAGTCCTTTATCATTAGTGTTGGGTGCAAAAATGTTCTCCCAGTTGGTGGGGTTTCTCTTTGTTTTTGTTATTGTCTCTTTTGCTGTGCAGAAGCTCTTTAATTTGATGTAGTCCCAGCTGTTTATCTTTGCCTTCACTATCACTGCTTTGCCACCCCCCCCATTTTGGATCAGCACCAACACATCTATCTCTTGTTCCTCTGTTTGGAGATTTATTTTTATTTTTAAAAAATATTTATTTATTTATGCATTCAAGAACTGAGGTACTGGCCAGAGGGTGTGTGTGTGTGTGTGTGTGTGTGTGTGTGTGTGTGTGTGTCTGTGTGTATTCACCAGAGACAGAGCCAGAAACAGAACAGGTGGCGCTTCTTGGTGCTGTGCTTTAATCCTTTGCGCCACCAGGGAGGCCCTGTTTGGAGATTTAATACACCTTAGGACCCTACTATGGGTTTCTGGTTTAGAATTAATGGAGGTATAATCAGACTGTTCCATTCACTTAACTAATTAAACACCTTGGAACTCAGAAGAGCCTCACACCTCAGCGAGGGTCTGAGTTCGGTTCCCCATTCCCCCACATGAAATGTGTGGGTTCTGCTTTAGTCTCAGGATTAGGTTTTGATGCTTAAAGCAAGCTTATGGGGTGCTCTTCGTTAAACAGGCTTCCAGGCGGAATCGCGCTTAAAATCTCAACAGCGGGGGCCTCCCCGGTGGCGCAGCAGTTGAGCGCTGGGTTGTGAAGCTGCCCGCAGCCTCTGCAGCATCGGTTCGATCCCCGGCTGCTCTCCAGCCACCGGAGGAGGGTCCCACATGGCGCGCAGACCTCTCCTGCCGCCCGCTGCTCCCCTCAGCAGTGTACTTCGGTCCTTCTGCCTGTTCTGCATCCTGCTCTGGCTCTGGTGAATTCTCTCACCCTCCCGCGCCTCTGACTGTACCCAGTGCTTGTATGCATGTATGTATAAATCAATCAATCAATCAATAAATCTTAAAAAAAAAAATCTCAACAGCGAAGGTCAGCAAGCTTAGCTGTCCGCCGAAAGTGCCACGTTTCGCGTGCGCGCCAAGCTTCTACCGGAGGTGAGAACTTAACCGGCCCCCACACCAGGGTAAGCACCGAGGGCGTCCCACGAGACTGCGCAGGCGCATCCCACCCGGGGACACTCGTCAGTGCGCAGGCGCCATCCAGGCCGCTCTCCACATCCTGTAAACAGAGGGACCCGCCGGAGACAACTTCTGCTTCCGGGTCACGCCTTGACAGCCGCTCTCCCGGCGGGTCTCTGCCCAGCGGTTCGGTGAGTGCGGCCCTCGCTGCGGTCCTGTCTGCAGCCAGGTTCCCCAGCCCGGGACACCGCGCCCGCTAACGCTCCCTCCATTCCCCACTCAGGGTCCGCGAGCTCTCGAGGCTGAGACGTCGTTCCGGCCTTGGGGGGGACCGGGGCAGGGGTCGGTTCTCTCCTGCGCTCCCCTGGCGCAGATTGCACGACCCCCTTTCAGTGCCCGCACTGGGAGACCTACCGGGATTGCTGCGATCTTTTGGAAGCCTATGCGGAAAGCGACACCGCGCGTCCCAGGATTCCGTGCCCTTGCCCGCCGCCCCCAGCCTTGCGGGACGAAGCTGCCGAGAACCCTCTCCCCGCAGGTGCGCTGGGGTCGGGGCGCCCCTAGCTGGGCGGAGGGCCTCCCTCGTCGGCACCCGAGCTGTTGAGTGCCGCCGCTCTCCCGCTGTACTTCTGACTTCATAATGAAAGCCCGTTGGTGTTTTCTCCGGATCCAAAGTGAAAGATAACGGGGAAGAGAGAACCGTCAGCTCCTGCAGAGGAGTGAGGCCGCTTGACAGTCAGATCGTCTCGGGGTCGCTGTCTGGAGATAGATCGCGGGCAGATTTCCTTGACCCTTCCTGACAGTGAATGTGGCCTGTGTGCTCCAAGTTTCACTCTTCACCAGGAGCTGCGAGGCCGCAGCAGGGGACCTCCGGTCATATTCTGCCTGGCGGTCAAAAGCGCCCCAAAGATGATCGTAGGGTTAGAGTTTTCACAGTCTCATGGTTCAGAAACGGTTAAGCCTTCCATGTTAGGCTCTGCCTTCTGTCCCATTCTTGCAACCGCTAACTAATGCTCCTCTGCTTTCTTCCCTTGCAACAAAGAAATATAAGAAACCCATGTGTTTGAGGAGGTTAGCGGCTGTTGGAGAGATTAAGACATAATGCCAAGTCTAAACTATCTAGGAAATTTCGGACATTTTGTCTGTCTTTAGGGAAGGCATACTGTTGTCTGAGGTTCTTCATCATTCAAGTGGGGACTAATAGCCAGTTTGAATCATTGATGCTTATGAATTGAATGTTTCAAAATTTCATTCTCAATTATTGTATGTATTTTAAACATAAATGGCTACTGATCAGAAAAATAGAAATTAGAATTTATTACATAAGGGAATAATGTTACAAAAAGCAAAAATTACACAGTATGGAATTACCAAAATAAGTAAGAGTTTCCCCTTATTAATCATCACATATATAATTACTTCAATTTTTAAATTTCTTTTTTTTTTTATATAGAGGCATGTTTTTATTTATTTATTTATTTGTTTGTTTGTTTGTTTTTGTTTATACATGCACTGGGTACAGTCAGAAGCGTGGGAGGGTGAGAGAATTCACCAGAGCCAGAGCAGGGAGCAGAGCAGGCAGAAGGACCGAAGTACACTGCCGAGGGGAGCAGCGGGTGGCAGGAGAGGTCTGCGCGCCATGTGGGACCCTCCTCCAGTGGCCGGGGAGCAGCCGGGGATCGAACCGGCGCCGCAGAGGCCGCGGGCAGCTTCGCAACCCAGCGCTCAATCGCTGCGCCACCGGGGAGGCCCAATTTTTAAATTTCTTAAGATTCAAAGTAATAAGCTTTACATTGGTTCAACAATATTTATTGAGAAACTCATGCACCAGGCACTATTGAAAATAACATTGTGTTTACCCCCAGGGATTCCTGAACAGTTACACCTAGACAGGCTGATACTGCAGCACAATATTTTTGCTTAAGTTTTGATATATACCTTTTTAAATAGAAATACTACTCCTTGTTTGCTGTAATTTTAAATGTTTCCCAACTAGTGCATGGCTTGTAATCAGTCAAAACTTTTATTATAGTTAAATTTAAGTGTGTTGTGTTATTTCCTCTTCCTTCCCAGAGCTCTGTCATGTTGTATTTCAACATTTATTTGCCCAAATCTGTTTTTCAGTTGTCATGAACAGCCAATTACTAAATTTTTAGTTCTTTTTGTACTCTCAAATCTGCCTATTTGCCTACAATATCAATCAATGGTATTGGTGTGAACTTTAAAATTTATATAGATGACACCAGAGTAATTATAGTTTTGTGTCCCTTCCTCGTTTTATTTTTTTAATTAATTTTTTATTTATGCATACAAGAACTGGGGTATAGGCCAGAGGCGCAGGGATTCACCAGAGGCAGATTAGGGAGCAGAGCAGGCAGATCTATTGAAATACACTAGTGAGGGGAGCAGCAGTTAAGACAGGAGAGGTTGATGTGCCATGTGAGTTAGCTCCCTGGCCTGGGATTGAACTCATGTCACAGTGACTGGCAATAGCTCGATAGCGCTGAGACTTAACTACTGCACCACCAGGGAGGCCCTCCTTCCTTGTTTTAGAATATTTCCTCAAATTTTTTTTTTTTCTTTGCTAGAGACATTTTAAATTATTGTACAGATGCCTGGTCATTACTAACATAGACATATTTGTTCCATAGCCTTTTCCTTCTCACAGATAACAATCACTTCCATACCCTTCATTAAAACAAAGAATATTTACTAAATATTTACTTTTGCAACACTTTGTGGCTATGAGCTTGGTTATATGGGCAAAAGGCAGAAGAAGTGGACCTTGCCTTCCAATTGATTACAATTTAAAAAGTGAAGCAATATGAACTTAATTATAGAGCAAGGTCAAGTGTAACAAATAGCCAAAAAGTAGTGGTGATACAAAGACCACAAAATTCAGGGGCGGAAGCTTTGTGGCTTCCTCAGCCTTTAAAAATTCCCCAGCTTGTCTATTCTTGTTTGTAAACTACACACACCTTCATGGGTTATTAGGGCCTTTGGGTGTTGAGGGGGTGGGGAGAAAAATCTCGTGGTAGACTAGGACCAAGAGTAGAACTGAGGTACTGAGACTCAGAGCACCTACACCCAAGTTACCCAGCTCCCTAAGCAGTAATTGCTATTTATTTTCATATGATTAAGAAAAAAATGATGTTAATCGCCGATCTTGAGATTTGCTATTATTATTGGGAAGGCCCAGAACTCCTGACCCTAAAGACAGATATGCTCAGTGACACTGAGTATGCCTAAAACTTCTTTCTTTCAGGCACTTTGGAGCATGTGAACATACTCTGAGCCTTGATGAGTTCCAGTATGTGGTATATTATGCAGAGCATTCAAAGCAAATA
Source organism: Talpa europaea (assembly GCF_964194135.1). NCBI lineage: Eukaryota > Metazoa > Chordata > Mammalia > Eulipotyphla > Talpidae > Talpa > Talpa europaea. The sequence goes on from NC_140083.1 coordinate 48,386,527, forward strand.
CTCTCTCTCAGAGCGTTTAATCCGAACAATCGCTGCCATTCGTTCCTTCCCACATGACAATGTAGAGGACCTCATCAGAGGGGTAAGTGTGTTGTTATGTACATGAGAGTCCATTGGGAGGTGAGGTGGGGACATTCCTGGGGAATCCTAATAAGATTACAGATTTGCAGCTTTGCCTCAGCACAGAGCATGGTCTTCTAAGATGTATTAACATGATCATTAAAATATATTTTCCCTTTGTTTTGCTGCTTTTCCCTTCTGCCTTTCCCTTTGTGTATCTGCTGTTTTTCTTCAGGTAATATATTCTAGATAACCCAGTTCTCATCATCTTTGTGAAAGTCTGTGTGGGCTTGGTTTGTATGGGATCCAGCAAGCACAAATTCTTCTGTGTGCTAGGGAGGAAAGGGCTATGAGCAAAGCAGAAGTAGTTTTCAAATCCTTGTGGGTTTTGATGGTTACACGGAGAGATATTATTTGCCTTCTTCTTGAAAACAGCTATCCCTTTTACCTCTGTAGAGAATATCAACCCCTAAAAAGCATAATTTTTTGACTTAAGAAAACGCTTTAACTACCCACTGCACTCAGTAATTCTATATATGACTAGTCTCTTAGAAGATCTTTGATATTGTTTTAAGTATGTCATGCCTGTTGAAAAGAAGTTATAGGGTAATTCTTTGACCTCTAGGAAATGCATCCAGATAGATACATCCATACATTCTCTTTAACAACTTGAGAATCGTTATTTATAGCCCGGAGCTCTGAGCTACTTAAGAGGTATATGGTACAGCCACATAACTGTGCCAGAAGAAAATGTCATAGAGCCTTAATTTGTATTAAGCAAAAGTGGTATCAGAGGAGTTTGTAGTAGAAACTCTGTCACGTTCTAATTCTAGCTCTTCTGCTGAGTCATTCAGTGACTTTGGTTTTCTCCATCTCCTTTATCAAATTTGAAATAGAAGCACCAGAAGGGGTGAGGTGGCAGAGAACTGCTGATACTAAGAGGCTATTTGAAGACGTTTGTAAACAAAAATATTACATTAAGATGCCCGTACTATTTGTGTCGGTCAACTGTTCAATAGCAAAAAGAGCTTATCAGTTCTCCTGGCTTCGCTCTGGCAGACTCGCCTTCCTCTCTTTCAGCACGTGATGGCTATAGAAAGTGGTTTTTCTAACTTCCCTACCTATTGATCCAGTCCCCACTGCTCTTGCACATAAGGTTATGTCTTGAGTGATGTCCAGTGACGTCTGGCAGACTACCTTGTGGAGAAATTTATTCATCCTCATTGTAATCTCTTGTGTTGGATATTAGCATGATAATATTATTTAATAGGAATAGAAGCTGGAACTAGTCAGTTGTTTAAGGTATAGTCAAGAGTTAGAACCCTCTTGCTCCTGGACACATTATCTGAGGTTCACCCTGCTCAGTAAGCCAGAGCTAAGCACACTGACTGAAGTTTCCTTGTGCCCACAGGGAGCAGATGTGAACTGTACTCACGGCACACTGAAGCCCCTGCACTGTGCCTGCATGGTGTCAGATGCTGACTGTGTGGAGTTACTCCTGGAAAAGGGAGCTGAGGTAATGTTTTTAACTCTGTCACATTAATGAGTCATTAAAACTTGAGCTTCAGGGCCTCCCTTATGGCACAAGGGGTTAAGATGCAACCTATGAAGCTCTCTGCAGCCACTGCAGCACTTGTTCGATCCCCGGCCAGGGAGCTACCCACATGGTGCAGCAGACCTCTCCTGTCTCACCTGCTGCTCCCCTCAGCAGTATATTTCAGTAGATCTGCCTGTTGTGTACCCCACTCTGCTTCAGGTGAATCCTCTCACCCCCCACACATACCTCTGACCTGTACCCCAGTTCTTGTATGCATAAATAAATCTTAAAAAAAAATAATAAAACAAAACTTGAGCTTCACATTTTCTTAAAAATTTTGACTTCTGACTTCCTACTTTCTAGCTCATGGCCTAGCTAATATCAAAGTAAAATGTTGTGAGAAATATATAAAATGATCCTAAGAATTTCATTCCTTTACCTTTCTTTTTTTTTAAAGATTTATTTATGCATACAAAAACTGGGGTACAGGCCCGAGGTGAAGGGATGAGAGGATTCAGTAAAGGCAGAGTGGGGAACAGAACAGGCAGACTGACTGAAAATACACTGCTGAGGGGAGTAGCAGGCGAGATAGGAGAGCTCTGTTGTACCATGTGGGTAGCTCCCTGGCTGGGGATCGAACTCGTGTTGCAGAGGCTGCGATAGCTTCACAGTGCTGTGCTTAACCCCTTGTGCCACCAGGGAGGCCCTCCTTTGCCTTTCTTAAGCTGTCCATTACTCTAGGAAAAGGGAGTTTTATCTTCCCTTTCTCTCCCAGACAACTTTCTGGTATTGTGCTTTCCATTTAATCCACTCATTACCTCTTGACAGTCCAGGGATTTGTACATGCAGAGGCCCCTACATGTAAATCTAAATACTTTGAGACCCCTGTCATACATGCACTTCTAATACCACTGTCACTGGGAGATAAATGTCACTATGTGATCCCTTCCTCATGTTGAGGCTACTTGAGCTATTTCTGCTAATTATGTTCTTTTTCATGTATCTTGTGCTGGCTTTCTTTATAATGTCAGTGTCTTAAAATAAAAAAAAAAGATGAATTTATGTTGGCAAGAAGCAGTATAGCATAATAAATGATTTAAAGATTAAACTCTGGAGACAGACTTTCTGGATTTGGATTCCAGTTCTGACACTTCCAGTTGTTTGACCTTGAACAAGTTACTTAACCTTTCTTTTGTCTCAGTTTCCCCACCTATAAGATGGAGACCCTCTCACAAAGTTATTAACATGCTTGGAGCACTGATGTATAAATAAATTAGCCTTTTTACTATATTTGTTAGCAGCCTTGAAGGTACATGGGCTAAGACACTCACTTGAGGCAGACATGCCATCAAGCTAGCATGCTGGGCCCAAACACACTTAGTCATAAGGAGTAACCCTAGTGTCCTCATCCACACAGTTGTGTTATTATTCTCTGCTTGCCGTTATCTATTACAACTTTTATGAGTGACCCTGAAATGAAAGCCAGTGATTTTTGTCAATGATAAGAATGAAAATATCCTGGAATGAAAAAAAGTTTTTAGTTGAATAAAAGATTGAATTCTGTTAAATATCTGTTTTTCTTTATTGAATTTTATGGGGGGAAGATAATATGCTACTTATTAATTTGGGTTTTGAACTCTTTGTAGCATTCATAAATGATGTGATGCTTTTTAGCAAGCCAGCTGCTTATCCAGCATTGGAAAATATGTGCTTTTTCTTTCACATGCCTTCATCCAAGTTGTCTTGTGAACCAACAGCATATTTTTGCAAGGGCCTGACTTGGATACAGTAAAGCTGAAAATTGAGCTTTACTGTATAGTTAAAGAATTCAGCAAATCTACATGAGCAGAACTTCGGCTCATTATTTTTCTGTCTGGCTGCCACTAGCCACAGTGTAGAGTTGGAATAAATACAATAATTTAAAACCTTTACTCTGGCTGTATATTCAAACTTCTTTCCAATAAATGCCTTTCAGGGTGGTTATGGGGACTTAAATTTCATCTTCTCTTTCTTTATTCCTTACACTAGGGATTCTAGTGGATAGTAAATAAGAACTTAGAAGCAAAAGTCTAAATAATGTAGGTCAGCTAATCAATGTCCATACTAGTGTTGCTTGTTTGGGACAGTTCTTTTCTTACTTGCTTCAGAGTACCTATGCTATTTCCAAGTTGATCACCAAGACTCCCTGGGGATTGCTTGTTAACCCTCTTATGCAGAGCATACATAGCAAAGGTAGTGGAGAAACACAGGTAAGGTGCTTTGCCCACGAATCTTCCTCTCAGAAGTCTGTCTAGCTGTAATCTAGCCCCTCCCTCGTTACAGGTGAATGCCCTGGATGGTTACAACCGAACAGCCCTCCACTATGCAGCTGAGAAAGATGAGTCTTGTGTGGAGGTCCTGTTGGAGTATGGTGCAAACCCCAATGCACTGGATGGCAACCGAGACACCCCACTTCACTGGGCAGCCTTTAAGAATAATGCTGAGTGTGTGCGGGCCCTTCTAGAGAGTGGGGCCTCTGTAAATGCCCTGGATTACAACAATGATACCCCACTCAGCTGGGCTGCCATGAAGGGCAATCTTGAGAGTGTCAGCATTCTTCTGGATTATGGTGCAGAGGTGAGAGTCATCAACCTAAAAGGCCAGACACCCATCTCCCGCCTGGTGGCTCTGCTAGTCAGGGGACTCGGAACAGAGAAAGAGGACTCTTGTTTTGAGCTCCTCCACAGAGCAGTTGGACACTTTGAACTAAGGAAAAATGGTACCATGCCACGAGAAGTGGCCAGAGACCAGCAGCTGTGCGAAAAGCTGACTATTCTGTGCTCAGCCCCAGGGACTCTAAAAACACTGTCTCGCTATGCTGTGCGCCGGAGCCTGGGACTTCAGTATCTGCCGGACGCAGTGAAGGGCCTGCCACTACCAGCGTCTCTGAAAGAATACCTGTTACTTGTAGAGTAGCCTGGAGGAGACAACTGCACCATCAGGCAGGCAACTCTAGGTGAGGTTTCCCTTGGTACTGTCTTTGTCTTGGAAGACCAGAAAAGCAGTTGTTCCTGTTTTGTGGCTTATGTTTGAGGCAACATGTCACAACAGTAACCTTCACACCATCTCACCTCCCCAAACCAAGTAACCAAACAAAAATAATCCCTCATTTTGTTTTCGTTTTCTGTGTATGGTTTACTTGGTTTTCTATATTGCACTCTACAAAAGAGGAGGCCTCACCCTCACCCTCCTTCTTAGGGAAAAAGTTAATAGCAACTAAATTTCTCTAAGTATTTGAAGATTGTGTGTTTGGTTTTCCCTTGTGGACATGATTAACATTTCAAAAGAACCCCTCTAGAAACATTTTTGTTCATCTTTGAAGATGCTTAAGAAAATTTTAGCTAACAATTAGAGCCAAAGATGAAGACATTACCACTTCAAATGGTGTGCACATTCAGATTTGGACTGGGTGCCACCTCAGGGGGTATTCAGAAGGGGCTTGTCCCCCTTTCTCACCCTCAAAGGAAACAGCAGCCTTGGCATCCTTTGATGTGCCCAAGAGGGTTACGCTTTTATTTCAGAAATATTGTCTTGTGCTGCTTTCCACTTAGAAGAAGAGGTAGGAGGTTCTGAGCAATCCTAAGAACTAAAAGCCCTAGAAATTTTTCTTCTAAATGCAGGTCTTTCTCTTTTTTGAAAGCCAGTTTGCTCTAATGGGCTTAGCAGGCACTGCAGATGAAGGTGTTTACAGTAGTGGTGGGGGAGGGGCTGGGTGGACTCCCTCACCCCCACCCAGGGCCTTTATTGCCTAGGAAGTTCGCTTTGCTAAGATTTTGGAGTTATATTGCTTTCTGTTGTTTTGGAAATTTTGCTTTTTACTAATCTATCCAAGGCATTGGGGGAGGTGTAGGGAATGAGGCTAAGAGTTTGAGGGGAAGGGAGCATTATGAGAGCTTCCTTTGAGATGGCCCACCTACTCAAGAAAGATCTGTTTTAGTGAATACTTTTCTTTTTCACTTCCTGAACTCACTGAAGTTATTAGTGATATTAGATGACCTTTATGCAAACTTGAAAAACCTTATTTAAAAACTGAGTGGGAACTACAAATAAAAATAAATGGAATCTGCTGACAATGCTAATTTGAAAAAGTATGTCTGCCTCTGCCCTTTGGCTGTTGGTATTTTTTTGCTCACTTAAAAAGAAATAAAGTTTTAAAACTAAAATTTGGCATTTTCTCCTGTTCCTACTTTTTCCACAGTTAATCACCTGCGCCCCAGTGTCTCATCTTTGAAATGAGGTTATCACACCTCCCCTCACAGGCAGTTTTGGAGATTGAATGATAACAGTGCTTGATATTCATTGTTAATTTCTTTTCCCCTTATAAAACTGTTCAGAGAACATTTATTTGGCTGCTTTAATTCTGGACTCTGACAAGTCTTCTCCATCACTATTTTGTACTGTTTTTAGGGTATAGGAGTACTACTTGAACAACTAGCAAAAGCAATGTACTCAAGACAATCCCCTCCTCCACCCTGTAAAAGAAGCCTTCCTGCTTCATCAAGCAAGTGAAGAACTGTGTAGGTTCGGAGAAATGCATGTGCCTGTATCAAGAGTGAGAATCTCGTTACTAGAGGCTAATCTTAAACCTAGCATTTATGGGCATCATTCTGTCAATTTGAGGTACAGTCTGTAGTCCCAGTCCTCAGGACCAGCTCCATTATGGGTACTTAGCTAATGAGAAAATTACAAAACAGAAAACAAATTGAGCTAAATAAGAAGTGGCAACTCTTCAAAGCAGCATTTCAACCTACCTACCAAACCAGGTCCAGGACTGGGAGTGTCTTCTGTCCCAGCTTTTCAAATGTACATCTCCCCACAAATGGGACTCTGGCTGTCATTTGGGAAGGAAAAACCCCTGAATGTCAGAGGAGTAGAGATTGTGGAATGAGTGGGGAAAAAAGCAACTGACTAGTGGGCATATGATCAAGAGATAAAACACGACTTTACACATAGGGAAACCAGAGTGGAGGAGGACCCCACGACTACATTCTAGGACCCCATGTACAAAGCCAAGAGATGCTACAGAAACTAATGCAAGAGGTAGAGCGAAGTACACAGGGTGATCACATGGCTGCATTTCCCAAGTCTTCTCCCTGGGCAGAGTCTAGGGCTCTGGGCTGACAGTATTACATTCCACCGTGAAGACGATAACAGAACCAGAAGCAGTGGCATTTATTAGTGACCAGTTGGCATTTATTAGTGTAGTTATTTTTTTTGCCACTGTAGTAAAAGTTGTAGGGGAATGGAGACTTGGTTATCACAAAGAAATAAATAAAGCTTACTTTTAGGAAAATTTTAACCGAGTAACTGAAATGTAGCAGTAACACTAGAGGAGCCCAGCCTTGTGTGACAAGATGAAGCTGGGGTAGAAGTCACCACAAATTCTAACAAAAGGAGCTTCTAATTTGCCCCCTGCCAGAGTTGATCATGGCCACAGTTACAGAAGAAAAGGAAACCAAATGAAAAAAGAGCTAAAACACTTGAGAATAGATGGACTTAAATCTGTCAGCAGGTAAGTTGACTATAATCAGACCATTCCCCCTGGCTCCAAAGAGGTTTAGACAGGAGCTTCTCCAGACCGCTTCCGACTGATGTGCTCCAGGTGGGCATGCTCTGAGGTGTCCAAGTCAATCTCATACTTGGCTAGAATTTTGAGGATAGGCCTCAGCTTCAGCCACCACTGCTCCTTGGGGATGCGATGCCTAAAAAGGAATGAGGTGATGATTTCATCTTTTAGCTCTCCAATCAACTACCAGAGGCTAATGGGCTAGATTTAGAACATGCACATCTGATCTGAAATAGGTAAGACAAGATGTGTTACTCCTAAACCAAAAGGACTAAAGACAATGAACAGGTTGGGAAGAGTAGATCTTGAAACTACCAGGGAAGGAATTGCTCTTGGAAGATGTACTCACTCAAAATCTGTCTGGTCCTTCAACTCAGTCACAGGTTGAAAAACCAGGGCCCTCTTACGCATCCCCAGGACACAGCCAGAGTCTGGGGTATTGGCAAAGATCCGTCCTGCAACAAGGTACTCAGTCAGCTTCGGCACTGGGGAACCAGCACCTACAGAGGGAGCTCACCGTCTTACCCCACCTACCGTTACGGTAGCTCTCTTTGATTTTCCCGGACATCCAGTTCATAGCTTTGGCACCCATCTTAGTGGCAAAATTTCTGTCAAATGGGGTTGGGCTCCCACCCTGGAAAAAGGATCACAAAAATTAAAGAGAGGAGGACTTTAAAGAAGTGACAGAGATATCTGAGTACACAGAGAAAAAGGAAAGAATGGGCCCTGGGTTTATAACTAGAAACGGGAATCCAGAAGTCTAATTATAAAAGGAAATCCTGAGATGTGCTGGGAACCAGGCTGAGCCTACTCAGCATACCTGGCTATTGGTCAGATAGAAAAGAACCCTAATTAGGTAAAGGGGTGAGTGATCTCATGACTGACTCTCCCAACTGGTAGCTGCCAGACCCTGTCCACTTACATCTAGTCATAGTGGCTGCTAGGGCAACTCCTTGCCCCTCTTCAACCTAACCAGCTCTTGTCAGTCACCATCACTAGTGACACAAAGTATTCCTGTGACCCAATCTAGGTGCCTTTGTAGCACTGCTGAATAATATAAAACATTGTGCAGGTTTCTCCAAAGTAAGAGAAAGTAGATGGGAAAGTGAGAAGGAAGGAAAACCAGAAAACAGGCCCTCATCCTTTATCCAATAGTACCCCATTCTTGCAAGGGCTGATAAGCTCGTCAAACTGAGGTATTTGGAATTCATGTGAGGAGATAAAGGTCAAGGGCTAGTGCTTAAGAGGCATCAGCTAGGGATGTTTGGAATAGGGGAGGCCTCAGACCACTGGTGCATCTGTGAGGGATGCCTATTGTGGCTGGGGAAAGATGAGGGGGGCAGAAAGATTGAATGTGGGTGTCCCCTGGAAACCTGTAAATGGAGATGGAGCCCAAGGCCAGCAAGGTGCCTACACTCATTCAACATGTCCCTGTGTAAGGCAGCATGGTGCAGTGGGAAGGGCACTGGGGTAGGTACACTCTGGGTTTTATCCAAGCTTGGTAAGCGGACCTGAGAAAATTATTTCTCCTCTCTGGGCCTCATCTTCTTCATCTGAATCAGCAGTTTTCAACTGAAGACAATTGCGCCCCCAAAAGTACATTTAGCAATGTCTACAGACATTATTTTAGTTGTTTTAACTCCGAAGGGAGGTGCTACTGGCCTGTAATGGATTCCAGGAATGCTGCTACACCATCCTGCAAATGCACAGAACAGTCACCACAACCCAAACTGTGCAGCCCCAAGGAACAGTGCCAAGACTGAGAAACCCTGGCCTAAATGAGATGACAGATCACATAATCTTTAAGGTAGCACTAACTGCACAGCCAGAGGCCAGTGGGAGCCACAAGGGCTTTGGGAGGGTTATGGAATCGAATGAAGGGCATGATTGGGGTGTCTTCTCTACCTGCTGCATGTGGCCAAGCACGTTCTTCCTGCTGTCGAAGATGCCCTTTCCCTCCTCAGAGTACAGGTTGAAAATGAAGTCGGTGGTATAGTTCTCATTGCACTTCTCATTCCTGCAGGCAGAGGCGAAAAGTCTGTGGCTCCAGTTGTCTCCCCATCCCTCCACCCTCTCTCTACCTTATAGGCTTTGTTCTTTCCTTTCCTGTTTCCTCCCATAGTTCAGGTCCCCCCCACTGTCTCCACAGATTCCCCAGGGTTAGCATGGATGCATGCTGTGGGGGAAGCCTGACTATTATTTCCCTTTGTTTAGGAACAAACCACGGAGGAGGTACCTTAACACCAAACCCCTTTTCACAGTTGTTTTCATCTTTTGCACCAGATGTTCAACATTTGCCTGAAAAGAAAACAGTAAATCCTAAGCCTACCTGGGCATAGATAAGGTTGGTTAAGGCAGAGAGCTCTTCTACCCAACCAGATTCCCCTAGGAGGGAAAGGAGCACAGAAAGAGAGTTGTGTCTAGTGCAGGCTCTGAACTGTGCATAATCCGTTTAAGAAGCTCGGTTCAGAAATTCTGTCTCACTTCAACAAAGACAGACAGAACTGGAAGAAAGTAAGTCAGAGACTGTTGGGGTAACTCAGTTTTCAGCACCTTTCTACCCCCTCCCAGATTCCCTTTCCAGAGGTTTCTGGTTCCCCTTCCCTCAGGGTCCGACTCTGCCTTCAGTGCTCATCTTTAAACAGGAGGCTTGTATATACAGCAGTGATTTACCTGGGAGGATCCAGTTTCTTCCTTTGGGCTTTGAGCTGGGGGTAAAGGAAGACGCCTCCCAACCTCCAGTCTTGGCAGGGTTTGGCTAGGTTCTTATATTACAGAGTTCCCTTAGCCTGCCCCCCTATATTTTCTGGCTCTTTTTCCTCCAGAGAACTGGGATCTTGGGAAATCAGAAGCATATGGTCCATCTGTGAAATAAGAGTCAGAGCTCCACCCCAGAGGTGCAAAGGTAGCCCTATCAAAAATGGTACAAAAAGAATATGCTTTGGTAACAAGGGAAATCTGGAGGGGAGGCTGATCTAGTCGAAAAGTCATCAGCTTTCTCAATCAGTTAAACCACCTACTCACTTATGAGTCTAGAAAAGTATTTGAACCTTGCTAACACTTTCTCATCTGTAATAACAGAGATAATATCTCCCTCCCATGTGTGTTGTGAAGATAAATTGCAAAACACATATGTAAAGAGCTAAGCAGCGTTCCGCCCTTCAGAATGAGAGCCATAACCACAGGCAGCACGGCCGCATGTGGCACTGGAGGCCTGCCTGGTGCTCCTGCCAGCTCCACACCAGTCAGCTCCGCTTCCTCTTGAGCTCTCACAATTCAAGGGGACATTGTGACATGAGGGATAGATTGGGGTGGGAGAGAGCTACCTAGCAGGCTCTGTGCTGCTGTTTACCTGCAGGTCTCGGATGGTAAAGGGCTCCTCAAAAATGTAGGCAGCATCAGCCCCCGCTGCCAGCCCTGCCATGGTGGCCAGGTAGCCGCAGTAGCCGCCCATGGTCTCGATGATAAACACCCGGCGCTTGGTGCCTGCCGCTGACTGCTTGATGCGGTCACACGTCTGCAAAACAGCAGGTCATAATTAGAAAGCTAGGCCATGGGTCTGATTCCTGTCTCTGCCCCTGCACGACCCAGCTCTGGGACTATCGTCTCCCCAGGCCAGCAGGTTCTTGCCTTCAGAGACAGCAGGCACATTTGTCAACCACATGGTCGCTCTTTTTTCTATTGTTCAAAAGTAGGGAAATGAGGCTGTGTGACCTTAGAATGGAAAAAACACTTGGTGTGCAGAGTATGGATGCATTTCTAGGTTAGAGACTGGTGCAGTGAGAAGGAATATTGTATGTATGGCTCCACAGGTCTGTGTAAATACCTGTAAAGAAGCATTATTCAAATGATGTCACTTGGTTGGTATAAAAAAAGGAGTTCCCCTTCTAGCCACACTTGACCCAGACAAGAAGGTGCAGCAGCGGGGGCGGGGAAGGGTGGGGGCAGACCTCACCGTGCAAATCGTGTTCAGCGCTGTGTCCGCCCCGATGCTGAAGTCTGAGCCAGGGACGTTGTTGGAGACCGTAGCGGGAATGACCACAAAGGGGATACAGAGCTCGTCGAACTGCTTCCTGCCCTCCATCAGCTCCAGGCCCCCCGTGTAAGCCTGGAAGAGACCGGCAGGGGCAAGTGTGAGGGCGGGTACAGGAAGGTGGGAGCAAGAGAGGAAAAAATGGTAGGGGCACTCACCTCAAAGCCTCCGATGATGATAAGGCCCTGAATGTTAAACTTTGTAATGTTAGCACTGATCTGTTCAAAGCTCTTCTTGGGCAGTGTCCTAGTTAACGGGAGCACCAAGGTAATGAATTTGGGGGAGTGACATAAAAATTAAGGGAGAGAAAAGTCAGAGCTAAAAGGCACTTGATCATTTCTGGACATGTGTCCCAGTCCCTAGTCCAGCTCTTACTGCTGCCCAAGGCCACACACGGGGCCCTTAAGTTGCCAGAGATGCTAAAAGATGTTCAGACAGGCATGTCTACCTTACAGGAGCCACTATAAGCTTGGGGGTAGAGAACCCACACGAAGCTCTCCCTGACCTAATGAGCTGATGCCAACAATTAAGGGACATTTAAAGGATGGTTCTGGGAAGGTACTCCTGATATGCCACTTGCCTTTTAGTCCCAAGTTTAGAACCACCTTGGCCAGTCCAGCCCCCGACGTAGCTCCAACCAGCCTCCTCAATCTGAAGGGAAAAGTCATACAGGTCAGCATGTGGCTGACGCTCCAGCAGACCAATGTGTGACTGGCATGACCTCCTGGGTTCCACCCCAGCAGAAACCCCCTATTGAGCGAAGAACACTGCGGACTAGCCTTTCCCTCCTCGGGTAACTTCTTCCATTTGTATTTCTCAATCACCTACTTGAGTAGGTACCAGGCATCGTGCAAAGTTTTAGGATAGAGAATTAAATAGAGCATGTTGCAAAGGGTTAATTTCAGTGGTGCTTGTCTATTGCTACTGCCCAAACATCAAATATCTACTTCTGCTTCAACCTGAGAGAGGAGAGAAAGGCAGTGAGGAGCAGGGCTAGGAAAAAGAATGGAAAAGTCACCCCTGCTATACATATCTTCACACGACTACTCCCTGAACCCCAGGGCAGTGCCTCCTGCCTTCCGATCCCCATACCTGACCCTTGGCCAGACCCTCGAAGCCATCATGCACGACCAGCACTCGGTTGCCCTGGATGAGGCCAATCCTCACAGTGGAGCGAACAGCAGCATTCATTCCTGCGGCCGGGGCCCCCACATTCATCACAGCCACCGTGTGCAAACCAGTCTATAAAGAAAGCAGAGAGGAAGCAGGGGAAACACAGGACGTAGAAAGTAAAAGAAGCTGAGTCCCTTATGGTCCTTAGATCAGGACATCTCCCTCTGACAACACACACCCCTCTCTGAGGGCATGCCAGTGCAGCTGGGGCCCCTCATACTACAGAAGCAAAATTCTCTATCACAAATCAATAACCCAAGCTGCTGTCCATGATCCCAGCTATTACTATATAATGAAGACGAGACCTTCCAAAGCAGCCTTCCTGAAGTGCGACCCTTGGACCATGCATATCAGGATTCATCCAGGGAGCACATTCCTGGCCCCTACTCCAGATTTGAAGGAGGGGCCCAAAAATCTGCATGTTTAGTAAGCAATCCAACTGATTTTGATGTACACTAATATTGTAAACCACCCTTCTGATGGAAGAAATAGCTTAAACATATTCAGATGTTGTTACTCCGATATCTGCACAGAGAAAATGACACATAAGCTGCCTTTGTCATTCCTTGCATGCTATCTTGTCAACCCTGCATTAGATGTGGGTCTTAGGTTAGAGATCTAAGAGACTGGAGACCTTCAGGGCACAATGAGAATAAGATAAGTATCTTAGGGTCAGCAACTCAGCACTGAAGATTACACTGGGGGAAAGAAGTTGACAAGGCCAGTAGGTCATATGGATTAGGAGAAGCACTTCATAAAGCTAGAAAAAGCTAGAAAAAGGTCAAGGGGAAAGAGTAAATTGCCAGTACCTTAGATACTGGGGGCCTGACATGAGCCAGAAGCTTGTACACTTCCCAGTTGTTCATGAAACTCCTGTAAAAAGTACAAAGTCATTCTGCATGGCCATCAACCAAGGGACCCTGGTCTGAAGCTCTGTTCCCAGTGTGATGTTCCAGATGGCAAACTTCTAAGGAAATAACTGGGGCACAGCAAGAATGGGGCAGTCACTACAAAATGGGTCACTAATTCATCAGGCACAAGAGAATGCCCCTTCCCTAGAGAAACATGTAACTAGCTGCCACACACAGAAATAAGAGATTATAAAGGGTAGATGCCACAGAAGGCATCCTTGGGGGCATATAGCTCCTGGTCACCTCACAGTTAATTCTTTGGGGGAAGAAATGGTTGCAGAGATAATAAGAAAAGGGTCAAAAGCTCAAATTTTGGGTCTGAAGCTGTGTAGACTTTTCACGTGATTTCAATATCTAATTTCTGTAGCTAAGGCTTCTGGCCAGTTCCTCACCGGCCTCTCAACTTCATGGCTTCATCAAATTTCTTCTCATCCATGGCCTTGGTCACATCTTTGGTCTGAAAGAGAGACAGAGCACAGTCACAACTTCATGCAGGGGTTTTCACAGATGAATGTTCATCTCTGCAGCCCATCTCTGCAGCCCATCTTTTCCATGTCCCTAAACTGTCACAGAACTAATAGTTTTTCCTTAATTTTCTGAGTAATGTGTAGCAAAAGAGCTATTTAATGCTCTATTTATTAAAATGTGGGCACAGTGGAGGAACAGCATCTCCCCCCATTCCACTGAAGATGACCAGCCTCAAAGTCATCTCTAAAGTAGTGAGTAAATGAAGAAGATCCTGCAGATAACCAGTTAGGAAGAAGGGCTGATCTCTGACATGTGCTTTCTGACCATTGACTTCTGCTCTGTGAGTCAGTGCCTTAGCACTGGAATTTCCAGAGTTTGAAGACAAACTTCCAGGCAAGGCTGGAACTTGCCTGGGCTGTATGTAGGTCGTAGACTCCCAAGTTTGAGAAAGAAGCAGTCCAGTGGGTGGGGAGCCAGCCCTAAGAATCACTCAGACCAGCCCTGAGAATCAGGCCAGTACCTGAGCTCCCAGCCACTATGTTCATTCTATGAACGTCTGGAAGAGTGACTGCTCCAGAATAAGAGCCACAGTTGCGTGAACAGTGGATATTTTCCAGACTGCACCAGACACTTTAACTATCTTTTCTCCAACCCTTATAACAATCCCCATGGTGGGTATTAGTAACCTCATATTGGTTTTACCATGTTGTTCAAGATAGAAATCAAAGAGATACAAGTTTCTCAGTCAGACCTTAATAATGCTCTCCTGCTCCTAGAGAGTTTAAAGAGAGATTGCATTTCTCATCCAATAAAGACATGAGGAAAGGTTTTAAGGTCACATATCTGGAGAAATTGGTTCTTAATACTAGGTAGGATATAGTCTCTCAAGCTACAGATGAGGAAAATGAGGCTCAGAGAGAGGGTACAGGTCCTGTACAAAGGCCACTGTTCTCTCCCCACATGCCTCTGACTACACCACGCAGCCTTTCCAACTGCTCCTGGGTGGAAGTCGGTGGCCCTTTCAGTGGCCCTGGAAGTCGGTCTCATTCCCTATAAACTCCAGCTCAAGTAATAGGTACTCAGGGTTGTTGGGGTGGTGGGCTGGGGTCAGTACTCACCACCTGTACACATTCCATGAGGGGCAGGCGCACAGCCTGGTTACCAGAGAGGCTCACTACACAGGCTGGGGTGTCTGGGGTCCCCTCCAAAAGTGCCATCACTGCTTCTACACCCATCCTGCTGCCCTGTAGGGGACCAGGGAGGAAAGATAGTCTGGTTAAGGTCTCCCTGTCTCAGCCTGGCTTGAAGACCCAGTGCACTCAAGGCCCTTTCCAAATCACAGGGTTGAGTTCCACACTTAAGGACTGCAGCCAAGAACTTACGGGTTTTACTTCCCTACCCAGACTTCATCTAAATTTTGATGACATTTTGTCCTCTTGCCATCAGAGGACAAAGGATTACTTTGGCTTAATAAATGCCCTTCTTATTGACAAAACAAGGAAGGATTGTCTTTCTCTTCCACTGAAAGTTGGGTAAGTGGATTCACACTAAGGTTAGAGCCTCATAATTTCACTAATGCATAAATCTCTAAGATACCTGGTGTCATCATCAGAGAAGCATATAGTTTCCTATTATTTTTTGTAATAGAAGAGAACTCTTGAGTATATGGAATAGGGTCAAGGGTCATGGCAACCAAGAGACTAATGGTGGGAGGCGTGGCCAAGGGGGTTAAGCCCCTGTCCTGGTGAGTGGCAGTCCTGCCACAGGACAACAACCTGAGGGTTCTCAGGTGTGAGGGCCATGAAGCCCTGTGACTTACCAGGATTCGGTCAAAGGCTGATGGGGTTCCACCCCGCTGCACATGCCCTAAGACGGTGACCCGGGTGTCATATCCCAGACGTTTCACCACCAGCTGAAGGGACCAAGAAAGGGACAGAGAGAGGGATACGTTGAGTCAAGAAGAGAAAAAAAGGATGACTTAGCCTCTGGTAATGATTCCTGGAAAGGAGAAAACCAGGGGGAAGGAAACCTGGGAAGAGATGTGCAGAAGGACTAAGGGAAGAAATCAATAGGGAAGGGGCCAAAGTTGGGTATGGTAGTGAAGGCCCCTCTGGCTTCACTCATACTAACATTCTTGATGTCTTCTGAAGTGATTGGTTTCCCATTCTTGTCAATGGCACCCTCAGCCACAATGATGATGTTGAGACGAGAGCCACGTGTCCTTGTCTGATCAAGAACAAAAAGAAAAATGATTGGTGGAATAAAATTGATGGATGGGAAATGAATCATTAGAACAGGGTGAGGATTTTTTAGGGCAAAATGAAGTGCAAATACCTCACTGAGCCGGCGACAAAGATGTTCCTCCCAGTCATCATCTGGTGGACATTCAGGAATAAAAACCCAGTCAGCCCCACAGGAGAGAGAGGTAACAAGGGCCAGGTAGCTGAAATGAGACCCAGAAGTATCACTGGACAAATAGCCTCACCCACACCCAACAAGATCACCTAGTCCTGGCTGGTGAAAGGTCTGCGAATCCATTGGTTTCTCCACTGAGAACCCAATGAAGCTAAGAGCACCATGAAGACAGCTTCTCAGTATGAGCCTCTCCAACAAAAGTACCTTCTCATCTGCCACATGGCTTCCAATTTGGGCGCAGCATATTATGCTTTCACATGGCACGTGTGCCTGTGCACGCACACACACATTCACATGTGCACGTCCAGGTGCACAGGGAGGTGGAGTGGAGACTAGGAAAGAGAGCCACACCAAGAAGAGCATATACACCCCCAGATCTGCTGCCAGATCTGAGAGATCTCTCTGGGGAGGAGGATCTCTGGAGAGGAAGAAAGGGCTACTGTGGATCCAGAAAATCATGAGTCGAGATGGGGATCTTACCCACAGTGCCGGCCCATCACTTCTAGCACAAATGTCCTCTGGTGGCTGAAAGAAAGAGACATAGGGTTACACAGTCCAAGTGTCCCCAGGGCCAGGATCAAGCCGTCACTCACACCAAGGCCATGTAATCTCTTTGGGAGATGCAGTTATGCTAGGCCTTCTAGTGGGGTTCCTGAAAGACCAGGAAGAGCTTTAGGGTGCTTTTCCTATGCCTGATAACAGTAAACGGGGAAAGAAGTGAAGAGGAGAGAACTATACTAACCCAAAACCCTTGAGGACTACTTTGAGGTGAACTGTCACCCTCCCACACGCCGTTTTCCAAAGCTGCCTTCTCCAAGTGCCCTGACCTCTGAGCAGGGAAAGGGTGTTCTCACTAATCTCTATAATTAGGTTGCGAAGGGTAGGTTAGGTGTGGGATTCCCTGGATTTATTTTGATTCAGACACCAATAATTTAGGAGACCCCAAGATATTAAAACCCCACAGCTACAAGTTTGGACACTGGCCAGACAGAGGCAAGAAGCATATCTTATAGCACCCAGAAAGTGTAATCTCAGTGCTTTAGGGATAATTCTTACCTAAAAATCATATCCTGGCTTGAAAACTGGTCACCAGAGCTCAAACAGTTTAATCTTATCTAGCCCCCAGCCCTCTAGCCTGTCCCAACTGCCACTGTCCTCCCCCAGTCCCCTCACCTCTGAGCAGTGGTGGTGATAGCATCTACAATCTCTATGATCCGGTGCAGGGCAGAGTCAGTACCAATGGTCATATCAGTGCCGCAAAAGTCATTGTCAATGGAGCCCACCAGGCCCACGATGTTCAGGTAGCTGGATTTCGTGGCCTCCTCAGCTGTGATCTTACCTAACATGGGAAGCAAACCAGAAGCCCCTGGGTGAGGTACCTGGCACTCCTAAAGGGCAGATTACTGGAGAGAGAAGGAACTGTAGCTAATGGGAATTGTGACCAATGTCAGAAGGAGGGCAAAGGCTGTCTACTTGTGCCTGGACAATGATTTTCTCCAATGGGGGATAAGGTGTGTGTGTGTGCAGATACACAATACTGATGAGAACAATGTCTTACCAGATTTCTGGAGGTCACTCAACAAGCCACTCCACTCAGAGCGGAAGGTGTCAGCCCCAGTGAGGCTGCCATCACCCCCAATAACACACAGATTGGTAATCCCACGCTTCACCAAGTTTTGGGCAGCACGAAGTCTTCCCTCTCGCTCCCGAAAGTCCTTGCACCGGGCACTTCCAATCACTGTGCCTCCCTTTTGGGAAGAGGTAGAAGTCAACTCCTCAACTGACACAGTCAAACTTGGGTTCAACAGCTAAGAATTTCCCTGTTTCAACATTGTGAAAGGTTCACATAACCACATAGATGGATCCCTAGGAAGTTAGTTCCCTGACATGCTGAAGAGTCAGTTGTTGGGAAGCTGACTTAGATATCAGAGTGTTCCTCTATTTTGCTAACATCAACTCATTTTATTGAAGGCTTTGCCATGAAAGTGATTATCCTCAGTGAGAACAAGGAATACAAACATGTCTGTATGCTTTTGAAATAATCTGTCTTTCATATCTTGAAAGTATAGGAAGAAAAGTGACTTCACTCTTTAGAAAGTCTCCCGTGTGAACTGACATTGCTGGACTATGTCTAAACTATTACCAGGAGTTCATTCCCAAGTGCTCGGTAGTAATGTTTCCTTCTCTAACACAGGGCAATTTCTAATGGTAAGCAGGCATTGCCAATCCTTCTTCCTTTGCTCCTTGGGATCGATGGTGCTAGTGGAAGAGCTACATAGCCAGGTGTTTACAGGCAAAATGGCTCTAGGCACAGAAAGGCTGAAATTCCCAGGGGCTCATAGACACCGCAAGTGAGGTAAGTATATTTAGGGTTTTCAGTGGTCATAGAAACTCCTGGCATCCATGACTTTGGGGGTGTTGATAGAAAATTCTGATCTTGGCTTATTCTCAGAACACTGTCTCAGGCACCACTGCCTATAGGGACTATCCACTAAGCCCTGTATTTTTTATTTCTTCCCATGAATTTTTAGGGAAGACAAAGAATAGGGACACAAATATAATTTGCAGACCTTTCAATAAGTCAAAAAATGGGTATATAAAGTAGCAAAAAGGGTTGGGATATAATGGGGGTAATCTTTGCTTTTTTCTGAAAGATTCTCTTGGTCTTTTCCTCTCTTAAACAGTGTGATTTCAGTTTACCTCATCACCATCACATGCACACTGGCAGGATTCAGCTCTCCTTTTGGCTCTCCAGTAAGGTTATTTTCAGGACCAGACCATCTCTCTGAGCCCAGAGCAGGACTTGCTATCATGCCAGTTCCCCACGTCGTGCCTGTGACCTTTCTATAAAAAGCAAACTGTCCTGTGATCACACCCCCCAGCCTATGCTGCCCCAGGAAACTAGTAGGATGTTTGCAAATGCAAAGCGGGAAGGGCAAACACAGCCCCTCACTTGTCACTGAATTCCTTTCCATTAAACCACATGACAAGGAATCTGGGAAACCATGAACCCAAACCAGAGTGGTATGAGACAAGGACAAGACAAATGTGGCACAAGAGTTCTTTGGAACATACCAGCTGGAGCATCATCGAAACACTCTCCCAGGTGGCTTCCCTGATGTGGTCTCCGCCATCCACCAGGCCTTGATAACCCTGTGGGGCACATTATATCATTCAGCCTCTGCTAGGCTTCCCCTTGAACTCCCAGGATTAACACAGGATCCCTGGGAAGAGGTTCTGTGAGCATTAGGTCACCTCCTACCATTAGTAACTCCTGGGGATTGACTCCTGGATGCTCGGGAGACAACCACATTCAACATAGTCCAAGCAAGGAGATATCAACTTTTCAATACTCTCTTCTAGATTCTCCCATTCTTGAAATATCAGGATGTTTAAATCCCTAAATTTAATCTTAATTCCCCTTATTTTTGGCTTATCCTATTTCCTTCAATCTGCTTCCCAGAGGAACTAGATAACAGATGGTTTGGATAACAACAAAGGAAGAAGAGAGGGAGGGAGAGACAGAAACATGACTTGAAAAGATAAGAGAGTATAAAACTTGAGGGAAGAAAGGCAGACAGACTAGAATGAGAGAGAACTGAGAGAAAAGAACCAGAGGACTCAGAACTTCAGAAAATCAAATGACAGAAATATGTGATTCTTTCCTCTTTTTTCTTTTTTTTTTTAAAGATTTATTTATTTATTTATACACGCACTGGGTACAGTCTGAAGCGCGGGAGGGTGAGAGAATTCACCAGAGCCAGAGCGGGGAACAGAACAGACAGACTGATGAAATACACTGCTGAGGAGAGCAGCGGGTGGCAGGAGAGGTCTGCGCGCCACGTAGGACTCTCGCCCGGTGGTCGGGGATCGAACCGGCGCTGCAGAGGCTGCAGGCAGCTTTGCAGCCCAGTGCTCAACCACTGTGCCACCAGGGGAGGCCCAAGAGATTCTTTCCTCTTTAAGCTCTATCTCTGGATATACTTAATTCGCTGTGAAATACTAACTCATTTCAGTTTTCCTGCCTGCTTTGGGTTAAGGCAGAGCCCATCTGCATATGCTGGGACATATGTGGACATATCACAGGAGTAGGCAGGAGTGACTCATGAAGAGAAGAATAGCCAAATCAGACAGAGCTTTGTAATTGGGAGAGAAGAGAAGGGAGGAGGGGGCAAAGGTGATGCAGAAAACAGAGAAAGTATGAGGGAGAACAAATTAGAGAACCAACCTCATGGACAAAGAAGACACGGGCTCCAGTAAAGATTCCAACACGAACCACAGCCCTAACAGCAGCATTCATACCTACAAAGAAGGAAGAAAGAAGTCAGGAAGAGGTTACTCCCCAGAAGAGCAGCCCTAGACTCCTACACGAGATGGCACTCTTCTTAGGCTTTTTTCTGAGCCTAGAATGTTCCTCTCCTGCAAGTGCTTTGGTCTTCCCACTAGCATCGAATTACTATGTTAGTGTTAATGTAGCTCCAGATACCCCCTCACCTTCCCTCGTCTCCAAATCCCTTCTTTCCTAAGACCTCTTCTATAAGGAATTCCTTGGGGAATCACCATCATGAATGTTTATTGTGGGTTAGACACTGAGAAATGCTTGTCAAACATCACTCCCTTAAATCTACAACCTAGGAATTGCCACCATTTTCCAGATTTGGAAACTGAAGTTCAAAGAGGTCAAGATCAGACTTAGTACTCTTAGAAAACTCAGATTTGAATCCAAGTCCTAAAATGTTTAAACCAGACTACTGACTTCCCTGCTGTGCCCTACTAATCACAGTGGCGGGACTAGGTTTTTCTTGCCTTCTGCACTAAATCTAGATCTCCCACTTGATAGACTTCTGGGGACAAAGACATGACCCCCTGAGGTTCGGTATCCTGACCAGTCACTGCGTATATCCATTCCTGGTTAGCAGATTCTCCCAATCTCCACACACACACAGCTTTTTAGTGTCATTTGAGTTGTCCCATTAAAGACCACACAGTGGAGAGTCTCTGGCTCCCACACTGCAGAAGAGGCTGTGACCATGCGTGCAGGAAGAATTAGTGGGGACTCTGCTCTTGCTGACTTCTCCTGTGCACCTCCCTCCTGTGATCCTATATAAAAGGTGGGTATGAGGAACTTAAAATTATGCTGTAAATTATTGTTTCCCTGGAGAAACAAGGAGGACTGAAACACAGAGGAGAGTTTTTCCCCTTCGCCCTACATGAGTACAATCTCTTTCCTACTAGCTGCTCAAGAACTGAACTGTCTCTCCTGAGAGTTTGTTGCTGTGCGTGCCCTCCTAATCACACTGGCTGTACTAGGATTTTCTTGCCTTCTGCACTAAATCTTGCATGGAACTAACCTGTCACACAGTGGGAGCTACAAGTAGCTCCACATGGGAAATAAGGCTGCTGATATAGTGCCGAGCACGACCACACTGTTTTTCATTGGTGAGGATGGAAAACACTCCTGGGTGTTGATACAGGTAACTGTGCCCTATAAAAAGGGGCTAACGGTGCTGCTTAAGGAAATCTTAGAGCCAGGATGAATTAATATTTCATGAACAATTTTAGCCACCCTCCTTCAGATACTCTAGTACATACTTTTTGGGTTTTTTGGTTTTGTTTTGTTTTGTTTTTTGCCAATCTAAAAATCTATTCATGTGGCCATTAACCCTGCTTAGAGAAATATCATACACCTGTAAGCACCAAAGAAACCAGTAAGTGGAAAATTCTACAGGACCAGACTAAAATCATCACAAACTACTGCATCTTCCAAAGTTACATGAAATGGAATAGAATCAAAAAGGTGAGAAAGTCTGGTTATTTTATGTGGGTTTTTTTTTTTTTTTTTTCTGGCTGACAAAGGTTCTTATCAATGGCTACAACCTCCAAATCAAATTCAAGTTCCATTTATTCCCTGCACAAATGTTTGCTCAGCACCTATCATGTTGATGGCACTGTGTTAAGTACTGGGGCTACAGCAATGAACAACAGAGAATAAGGGTATAGTAAGATAAGGGGCCTGGCACAGGTTCTCAAGACTTGTGAAGAATTATAATATGGTTATAACATGTGTCTCCATGAAGGTGACAAGCACAAAGTACAGTGTGGAAAAGGAAAGGTGCATCTAAGCTGTCAGGAGGAAGTGAAGGGAAGTTATACAGAAAAGACAACATTTTTCTTAAGACTTAAAGGACAATTTCTTTTTACTCTTTTTGTCAGGTAGACAATTTTGGGAGATTGTTCTAGGTAAGGAATTAGCACAAAGGTGAGGGGCAAGTTATAACCTGAGGCAATTCAGTATTAGAGTAAAATGTAAAACATGAAGTAGTGACCTACACAGGTGGGCAGACACCTGCATGCCCAGGGACAAAGTCTGGTTTTGACTCTGTAGACCTAGGTTAGATTGGGGATTAACTAATGAGGAATACCAGGGAATACGTAAACCCCACGAAACTAAATGAAAAGTTTTGTAGGTATGGGCATTTCCCTTGAGAGGTCCACAGCTTTCATTTAATTTTCAAAGGGAGTCTGTGCCCCACCGCCCCAAAAAAAGTTGCAGACAATGCAAGATCTCGGAAAAATTTTGAGAGTGGAGGAATATGATGAGGTCTATCTGTCAAAATGCTCCCTCTGGCAGCAAGTATGGAGGGCAGAAGGAGAGAGGTCACCACAGAACTAGATGGCATCTGTAGCCTAGACAAAAAATGGTGAATTTAGACTGGGAAAGTAGCATTGTCCAAGAGATATTGGACAAGAGACATCTGGGAACATGCCACAGGACTTACATCTCATCAGCACTTATTTCAAGATTTGGGAAAAAAAGGACATGCCACAGGGTTGACTTAGGCAAAAGGTAAAACTGTAGTGCCATTCACTGAGCTGAGGCAGGTTTTAATTTGGGAGGGTAGAGGTAGGGATATATTCATATTTAGATAGGTTGCATCTAAATTTCTTGTGGGACATCTATGCAGAGTTGGAAGAGACTTGCAAGAGAATATGTAGATTTAGAATATGTAGAATATGCAGAATTAGAATAGGTAGAATTAGAAGGAAAAAGAGCAAGGAATGGAACCCTGAGGAAAACCAATATTGAAGGGATGAGAATGGAAATAGGGGTTCCATGAAGAAAACTAGTAAGCAGCATGGGAGACAAGAGGAGAACCAAGACTTTACAGTGTTTTAGAAACCAAAGGGCACAGATCCAAGAATTGGTAATTGTACTAAACACTTCTTATAATTGATTTAAGACAAGGACTAGAAGGTTCGGTTGGCCAAAAAGAGATCACTGGTGAGCACTAAGGTGAAAACTTACTTATGACATCAATGAAGTCTAGAAGTCTAAGTTCATACCCTCAAGTTGAAAGAATCACCCACCCCTTTCTGGGTGGTGGATGGAATCTTTCTCGAATGTTTGGGCAGAAACCGCAGGCGTTGGCCTGGCGTCCCACAGACCACCCATTATAGTCCAGCTAAAGCCTGGGGCTGAACCCATTCAGGTAAAACAGTACCCTATGCCTGCAGAATCCAAGGCAGGAATAACGCCTCATATTCGGAGGCTATTGGACTGTGGTATCCTTAAAACATGCCATTCGTCATGGAACACCCCTTTGTTACCAGTGCGAAAATCACATTCGCAAGACTTCAGGCCGGTACAGGACCTCAGAGAAGTAAATAAACGGGTCATAGATATCCACCCCACAGTCCCAAACCCTTATACCTTGCTGAGTGCCTTGCCACCTACTCATGTGTGGTACACAGTATTGGACTTAAAAGATGCCTTCTTTAGTCTACCACTAGCACCCCAAAGCCAGGAAATGTTTGCCTTTGAATGGCAGGATGCGGAACGGGGCATCAGTGGACAATTAACTTGGACAAGGACTAACATATGAAGGTGGAGGATATACAAAATGGCGAAACCTCAGCTAAGCTTGGTTCCACACAAAACTGATAAATCTGTGCAGGAAAAGGGCTTTTCAGAAGCATTAGGGAAAGTCTGTGTATTTGGAAAAAACAAGGTTAGGGTCAAAGCAAAGTCATCACTGCTTTAGGAAAGATGAAGTCAACTCAGTAAGATCAGAAAAGATATGAAACTTCTGCTTGTTTACTTATTTTCTAGACTTTCACAAGGCCTATGGGATTTTCTACTTGGCATTCTGGAGTATGGATCTTAAGAAATAAAGAAAAGACATTACTCTGAAATGTATAGGTTGAAATGATGTTGTCTGCTCCTAAGCTGAGTAAAAGTGGGGAGAAAAAATTAAGAAAAACAAATAAAAAAAGTTCTAAGTGTAAAGCAAAACAACAGATGGTAGGCAGGAAATGACCAAATCCATTAGGCAGAAGAGATTCTTTTATCTCCTCTCTCTCCCTTCTTCTGATCTCTATCCTCCCAACCTTAGAAGTCTTCCTTCCTGCCTTGAAATTAGATATCTGAATACTTTCCAGAAATCAAATTTTAGGACCTCTTTTGTGCCTCTGTATGTTGTTTCAAGCCCCTACTTCTCTAGAAACCACAGACTGGAACAAATACATAGCTTATACTAGGGAATCCTAGTAGTTCCTTGGGTTCTCCTGTCCAATTTCACTGACCTATTCTGGCCCCAGGTCAGTCCTGGCAGGCTCGGGTTGGTTGGTCCATGCTGCCTTAAATAACTCTCTGTGAGCAGCTGTCTGGCCCTTTAGAAGCAGCACAAAGGATAAGATTACCAGCACCACCCAAGGGTATTCTGTGTACAGCCAGGAGGGGCTCTGGAGAACACCCGAAAGCATGGATCTCAAATTACAACCTGCTGGGAAGAAGCTTTGGGGAGAACTACAGGTGATGGTTCCCTATGAGGAGGTAGAAAAGATTAATAAATGACACGGTCACTAAGTTTTTCAAAGCAGATGCTAATACCTTATTTATAGAGCTTTGAAGAGGATTTAAAAATTATTTAACACCAACATAAGGAATAAATGTTTGTTAAAGGTGAATTGAACTTTTTGAAGGATATGTAACTAAAAATTATAAACCCTAAAACAGCAATCCAGAGGGCCCCTGTTCCTATGAACCTTTAAAATTAGGGTAACCTTGCATTTGGAATGGACTGCCTGTCTGAAGACAGAAGGATAACGCATATGACAAAGGTCCTTTCCAGCAGAAAATGTTGATTTTATAAGGCTAAATGGCTTAGTGTGGTTTAGCAGGGCAAGGACCACTCCTGGGCTGGAAAGGGAACTAAGATTTGGCATCTAATCAGTCCAGCACCCTGGAGTTCTTGGTTTTAGAGCTTAGGGTAGTTGATTCCTGGCCACTCTTCTACTCTAAGAGATTTCTAGCTTTGCTAAACTAAGGGAAGGACAAGGCTGTAGCGTCTTTGGATTTTAGAGCACAATCTTACCTTCGCACATGGCCCAAAGCCTCTAGAGAAAAAGCCTTCCTATGCTCTCTCCCTGGGAAAACTAGGGACTATTAGACTGGTCAGGAGACGTCTGCATTTGAGCTGCTCCCTCACTTGGGATCTCTGGATTCTACATTGAAGTTTTCTGTTCTGCTTCTTCACCTCACTAGAATTTCATCCTCCACCACTCCCAGCCCCTACTCACATGCATCTGTGATGCTATTCGAACTGGAGTGGGGTGGTTCCCTGGGTAAGAGGATCCCACTGGCCCCAGCTGGACTCTCCAGAAACCAGCTTATCAATAGCCTATGTCTCCATGGATAATGATCCTTAAAGCAGGTGATGGTCATCCCTAGCACAAGAGAGGCTCAGTGCCCAGGGTCAGAAGCTGGGAAGGGATCTGCTGCTTAGACCAAGTTAAATCCTAGGTCTGCCTCTCTCTCTCTGTCTCTCCTTCCCCTCCTCCCTCCCTCTCTCTAAACCCCTTCCCCTGTTCAGAGACAAGTCTTTTTCATAATTTTATTACTCTTACTTGGACTTTTATTTTTATTTTTTATTTTTTTAGCAGATTCCCACTCCTCTTAATCTGACAACCCAATTCCACAGACCATCCTACTAAGGTTTTAGAATCAATGCAGAGTTTATATTGAAGAACTCAGTATTGGCATGGGATTCTTTCTAGGAGAAAAGAGAGAAGTGACTGAATCCAGATCAGGTCCCTACAGACTTATCTAAGACTCTACTCCAAATTGGTCACTACTCCTAAATTCAGGATTCTATGCTCTCCTTCCTCAGTTTCATCATTCTAGCATTCTCCTATTCACTACAGATTGGTAGATACGAAGATAGACAGACAGACAGGCAGGCAGATAGACAGATAAAGATAAAACATATCATAATTATAATTAAATAAGCATTAGTTTAAAAATATACTTAAAATCTAGCTTTTCTAGACATAACTAAGCAGGTTTCATTAGACAGCAGGAACTCACAGACATCAGAGTTAATAGACCAGGAAGGATCATAAGACAAAGGCAACATGTGACTTTTTCAGTGCTGTACCCTTATGCCTGCTCTCCTGCTTGGCACACGACAGATGCTCAACAATTCATTTTTTACTTATTAATATTGCACTTATTGAGTAGTTACTGTGTACCAGGCACTAGTGTAAGTACTTTACTTGAACGAAGAGTCCAGTTTCTTGAAATCTATCTTCTCCAGTTTTCATAGGTGAATCCAACCAGGTTCTTTCATTTCATTATACAAATGGATTATATTTCGTTAAGGCACATTTAATTATTTTTATTTATGCACCTGACGTAAGAATTCTAATAATGTATGATATCTTCCCTCATCAAACTGTAAGTTCCCAAAGGAAATCAACTTCTTTGCAACATACAACACAGGGATCTGTACAAAATGGGTACTTAGCACAAAGCCTAGGAACAGGGGTGCAGAGGAAAGAGGAGACTAGCTGAAACCTCTTTTTCTCATCACTGACTCCAAGTCTTGGTATTCCTTCCAGAGAGATTCAACATACTATAAGTGAAAATATATAAGATCATCAGATGGGGGGGAAATAGTTTTTAAAAAGTCACATCTGGATCTCCCACATTTTCCCAGGTATTTGATTTTTCTGACTTCTGGATTTCTTGGATTCAACCCAGAGATGGGTGCTCTCTCATTTTGCTTTCTGGCCATCCTTCCCCTTGTTTCCCCAGGAATCTATACCAATTACCCGCTGCTCTTCCTGTTTAAGGGCTAAAGAGAAAGAAGGAAAGAAAGGCCAGGAGACAAGCAGTGAAGTACAACTGTGCCTGGGAAAAGGAAATGTGCTATAGAAATGAGGTGCCTGGTCACGGCAAGTGCAGCCACTCCACAAATGTCAGAGCTACTATGTGATGATGGAGTCGTGCCCCGCAAAGACCAACTGTGGGTCTCCCCACTTCCCTGCCATGTCCAATGTAGTCAAAGTGAATCTACCTACCACTGTTGCAACAATTTTATCACTTCAGTCTCTATCCAGTGTTGCTTGAGAAAACATCAGCCTTTTAGGTCCCAGAGGACCAAAATGGTCCCAAATCATCCGAGAAACTTAGAAATTTTATGAAGATTTGAATAAATTAAAAAGCAGAGCAAACAAAATCAAAAGCACTTGGGGACTTAGTCATGACAGAGATTTTTAGGTAAGCCCAGGTTTCCAGCATGAATTGACAGCAGGAGAAAATTAAGGAAGATAGTTCTGTTCTACAGGGAATCAAGAAACCCAAGGGCTCCTCCCAGCCCTGCTTTTGTCCGCTCCCCAAGCAGGGCCCTCCTTTACCTTGGGCATCTCCACCAGAGGTTAGCACAGCAATGGCTTTGCCAATCCCCAGGGTCTTGGCTGCATGGTGCTCTTCATGGGTCATGATCCAATCTAGAATTCAAGATAATGGCCAGTTAAGAAACAGCGGGATCCAGGTGCTATTAGCTCAAGAAATGGCTTTGTCAGACTGGCTAGATCCACCTCAGCGAGGCTCTCCCACTACGCTAAATCTAGACTTTGCAGGCTGGGAGTTCTGGACTTCTTCCAGAAGACAGACTACACGCCTTCAGAGTGACAAGCTGAAATGTCACAGTAATGAAGCCCAACACTGCAAAAGTCCTGGCTAATCCCTTCCTGATCCCTCCCCCTAATGGGGGCCTATTTGGAAAATAAGCTAAGGTCAAGGAGAAAGGCAGATGACCAAATAGAAATGAGGGAGGGGAAATGAGGAAAGCCAAGTTAGCCTAAAGAATTCCTCCCTTTTCACAAAGAGATGGTGCTTACAAAGGGTAGAATAAGAAGTTTGGTACACTGACTGAGACCCAGCAAAGTGGAAGCAGAAAAAGTAAGGGCAGGCTGGTGATAGTTTAAGATTTGAGTTGAACTAGAAGTGGACATTCAGTTATAAAGGCACATTAGAGCTTGGCTGAACTAAGACTGTCACACTAGGACTGGTTAGGAATTTCCTATGTCTTTCCCCACCCCTCTCAGCCTCTCCTCCTCAGCCTCTCTTAATCCTTTATCTTGGGGTCTTGCCTCTCACACTACATAGTATCAAGTAGGAAGAGTAACACAAAGCCACTGCCACAGGCACAGATACATGTGCCATGTGAACACCTCCTATTTTTGTCTTTAGGACTTACCATTCTCAAAGAAATACATAAGACATATTTTTCTATCAATAAAATACCAGTGGAGGGCCTCCCTGGTGGCACAGGGGTCAAAGACAGCACTATCAAGCTACCACCAGCCACTGCAGCATGAGTTCAATCCAGTGCTCTATCCCAGCCAGCCAGGGAGCAACCCACATGGCGCAGCAAACCATTCCTGCCTCACCCAGTGCTCCCTTCAGCAGTGTATTTCTTCAGCAGATCTACCTCTTCTGCTCCCCACTCTCTCTGGTGAATCCTCTTACCCCCCACACCTCTGACTTACATCCCAGTTCTTCTATGCACAAATAAATAAACCTTAAAAAATGTGAAAAATAAAATGCCATGGAATTATCCTTCTCTTAGTTAACCAAGCTAAAATCTGTTATTTTTCAATTTATCTTCTCACTCTCAGAATCAAAGTGGTTACCAAATGCTATTCTCCCTTCTTATTATATTCCCCTTTCTATCCTCACTGCCTCTTTCTGCCTGAACCACCTACAATAGCTGATCCCCCTCTGCTGGTGTTTCACTGCTTCATTCTGTTACAGACACAAACCATAAACTTCCATGGAAAGGCCACAGGCCTCTAAAGCCTCGGTGGAGAGAGGTTTCATTCACATGAATAGGAGGAGCTGATGACATTTAAGACAACTCATGTGTCAGCTGTGAATCTGGGAAATCAGGGTAGCTGATAAAGACATAGGTCACATACACAACAAATCCACACACGGGCAAATGAATACATGCAGTGAGACCTGCATAAAGACACACATACATAATGACGCACAGTGTTATTAAAAGACACAGATTCATACACATACTATATATAATCAGTGCTGACAGATAAAAGCCAAACATCTTGGATTAGCATTCCAGGCTTCCACTACCTAGCCCTTGCCAATAGCTTCAACCTTTGCTCCTGTAAATTCTCAGCTCCATCATTCCCTGAACATTCTTTGTGCATCTCTTCTGTGTCTGGGCATACTATAGCCCCTCTCCAGAAGGTCACTTGATCCTTCCCACAGATCAATATCCATCTCACACCATAATTTAAGACCACTCACTACTCCAGTAAACCTCTCCAGCCTTCATAGGTCAAAGGGGGCTTCCTTTTGGACCTCCTCTAGCCACATATTGTCTGGAACTGGACCATTTGCTTAATTACTACTTCATGTGGTATTTTAATTGCTTCTTATGTACTGAAAAGGTTGGACCATTTAGGGGACAGCAAACTTCAGGCCACGGGCCAAAGCTAGACCTTCTTGAGTTTTTGTATGGCAGCAAAATAAGAAAAATGTTTACATTTTTAAACTGTTGGAAAAAATCATGACATAAAAATCATATGAAATTCACACTGCAGTGTCCACACCACCCTCATTTTTTTGTGTGTTACCCATGTCTGCTTCTGTGCTCCAACAGCAGAGTATACTATTGCAAGAGTGACCAGAGAGCTGGCAAACCCTAAAATATTTCCTGTCCGGTACAGAAAAAGCATGCAGACTATTGGGCTATATGATTGCTGAAGTCATTTTTCTTAACTAGACTGAAAACTCCTCCAGGAAAGGCTTATGTTTATTTTTTTTATGTTTATTTTTTAAAAATTGCCCACAGTCTTGAGAAATCTAGCATATAACAGGAGTTTAATAAATACTCGTTGAAAGAACTAATGAACAACAAAAATCAGGTACAAATACATGAAAATTTCATAGCAACCTTGGGTACAGATACAGCTCTAGTTTCTGCTAACACAGGGGCTGTGAGAAAGCATACAGTCACAGGAAATGTGAGGAAGAAAAACATACATGTAGACACACTAATGTTCAACTAGTGTTCATGTTCAAGTTTCTCCTGTTTTTAAAAGAGAAAGATGAAGTTGCTGGTGCAAATAGGATGCGAAAAATTTGGAAACAAAGAACAAAACGGATGCCAATGCTGATCCCTTTCCCCCAGTGTTTTCTCTTCTCATTCATTCTGAGGGCTCATCGCTGGATTAAAAAAAAAAAAAAAATCAGAGATCTTTCATCCCTGAAGGCTTCAGTGAGGGAGAGAATGAACCACACAAGGGAACTTAGGGTGTGCTGACATGCACAACACGGCTCAGATGCTTCTCCTGCGTCTCTAATAAGACAGTTAGGGAGGCACAGGGCGCAGAAACACACGCAGCTTAACATCCACGCATCCTTCATCTGCCCACAGCGACACAGGGTAGGAATAAACACATCTACATTAAACCCATCTATGAAGTCCCTGGCGTACAGACAAGCACGCAGGAGAGAGAAGTAACCGGGAGGCAGCATCACAGGCTCCCTGACAGAACTGGCTGAGCGCCAGGCCAGGAGCGCAGGACACCGAGGGCGGCGAGGTCCGAGCACCTCCCGCCATCCCTGCCGCCTCCCGGGGACGGGACGGGTCAGGGAGAGCAGGAGAGACAGCAGGCGAGGGGCTCGGCTCCTTCAGACCGCCCTGCCCATCCCCCTCGGGCCTCCTGCCGGATGCCATTCCACCTCTTCTTTTCCCTGCTGCACCCTTCGCCCTCCGCCATCGCGTCCCCTAATACGTTCGCCCCCACCTCTCTCTCGGCTGCCCCCCCACGTTCTTGGACCCAGCCCCTCTTGCCTTGAGGTCCCGGCTCTCTGCAGCAGCGGAGGCTTCCTTGCACACTGTCCTTGGGGAGGGGGAGGGGCGCCGTGAGCGGGGAGGAGCCAGGTGCCGGCGCAGGAGGGAGGAGGGGCGCGTCCCGAGCCCCCGGCGCCCGGCCCGCCCCGCCCCGCCGCTCCCGCCTCCCCGCCCGCCCGCGGCTCCGCAAGGGCATCGGCTTTTGACAGTTTCTTCTCTCCTCCGTGGTTCCTGGGCATCTCGTTTCTAGCTCAGGAGCCATCAGCTCCTGTGTGCAGTGGGAATCAGGAATTATGTAGTTGCTTCCCGTGTCAGCAGAGGCAGCTTTTTCCTAGGCTGGGCTGAGACTCCTTGCATTCAAACTTTCTCAGCAACCGGTAATGACACCGCCCCTCTGGCCCTATTCATTGTCCCCCTTCGATGTCACTCTCTGAACGTTTATTGAAAGGCTGTGTGCTAGATTTTGTATCAGGTGCTGAGAAATGAAAAGAAAAATGAAATGATCTAGAAAACCTAAATATGGGCCAGGAAAAAGAATAACTATAAGAAAGAAAAAAATCAAAATCAACAAACAACTAGGAAACTATGAACCAGAGACACTCTTTGGGGGGAGGGGGTGGAATTGGGGTCAAAATCGGGGTTGCAATTGTATGGGGAATATAAAAATTTTTTAAAAAGTGAAAAAAAAATTTAAAAAATAAAAATAAAGTTCAGCAAGAAATTATTCCACAGCAAAAATAAAAATAAAAATGGAGTGCCTGCCTTTGAGTAATGTTGAACTCTGGTATTGTCTATAGTGGGACCGCAGAAACTCCTCTTACATTTATGTTACCTTTCTCAGAGAGAAAAATACAGAAAAATTAAATAGGAATGGGGGTGCGAGAGGCAAGATCCCTGCCATGATAGCCGGTCTCTCCTGCAGTAAGGAGGGGGTGCAGGATTCTGGTAGTGAAACCAGGGTACCTGTTGAGCCACAAAGCAAACAGGATCCACCCATGGGAACGTGAGTCCATTACTCCCACAGCAAGAGGTGCATCCTGGTCTCAGGTTCTCTATACTCCTTTCTCTGTGCCACCCACACCATGGCTGCTGACCTCTTCTAGTCATCTCACTCCTTGCTGTTTCTACTGCCTTCCCCCTGTGTGTTACAGCTACAAATACTAAGAAAGCAAATCACTAGATTAAACCATTTCACCACACAGAATTAACCTTTTTGTATCAACTGTTATCAAAAACTGAAAAGACAACCCTCAGAATAAAAGACTATTTGTTAACCTTATATCTCCTAAGTGGCTAGTATTCAGCATATATAAATAACTCTTGCCACCCAATAATAAAAAGAAACACCATTTAGAAATGGACAAAAGATCTGAAAACATACCAAAGAAGATACACTGATGGCAAATAAGCTTATGAATTTATGTTCCACATCAGATGTCATCAGGGAAAACAATGAGATACTACAACCTATTAGAATGGCTAAAATAAATAAAAACTGACAATACTAAATGCTGGTAAGAAGCTGGTGGAGCAATAGGAACACTCTGTCAGTGAGAATGCAAAGTGGGATGGTAACTATAAAAAATAATTTGTCAGTTTCTAACAAAGCTAAATAGTCCTACCATATGATCCAAAAATCACACTCCTAAGTTACCCAAATGAGTTGAAAACTGTACCAGTTACAGGCCCCAACTCAAAAATAGTGAATCCTTTGCCCTCTAGGGAAAGAATTCATCAGAGACCTCTGAGGGTAGTTGCACCAAGTAAGGAATTAGTAGAGACTCATGAACTAGGGAGCCAGTCCCTGAAAGGAGAATTAATCTGGTTCCCTGAAGGGAGTTAGGAGGAGATATTTAACCGCTAAGTCAACAAGGCAGGGAGAAGTAGAACAGCATTATAGCTTGCTCTGCGATGGGCTATTCCATTCCAACTGCACATGTGAGCTTATGGCCTACTCCCTCCAGGAAACTGTGAGATTATCATTAGTTGGGATTTAATGCTTTTTCTCTAGCCTGGTGCCTCATGGTCAGCATGATGGGCTTGATGGGCAAAATTGGACAGGACTCACCAGTCCAGGATTAAGTCCACCTGGTCAAACAGGACTGGGGGCAATTCATCTTACCAGCTCAAATTCCCTTTAACTAGCTGTCTCACATCCATACAAAAACTTGAACACAAATGTTTTATTCATAATTGCCCAAAACCAGAAGCAATCAAAATGTCCTTCAAAAGTTGCATAGATAAACTGTGGTATATCCATATGATAGAAATTTATTCAGTAATAAAAAAGAATTGACTTAACAAGCCAAGAAAAGACAGAGGAACCTTAAATACATGCTGTTTAATGAAAGGAGTCAGATTGAAAGGCTACACACTGTGTGATTCTACCACCATATGACAGTCTGGAAAAGACAAAATTATAAAGACAATTAGAAGGTCAGTGGTTGCCAAGGCCTTGGAGTAGAGAGGAAGGGATAATCAGGCAAAGCACAGGGAATTTTTAGGTAATGAAACTATTCTCTATCATACTATAATGATGAATACATGACATTATACATTTGTCAAACGTATGAAACAGTACAAAGAATGCAAAGAATGAATCCTAATGTAAATTATGAACTTTAGTCAATACTAGTGTATCAATATTGGCTTATCAGTTGCAGCAAATATACTCCATTAATGCAAGATGCTAATAACAGGAGATACTGAGTGGCAGAGAGAGGATAATTCTGTACACTCTATTTAAATTTCTGTAGACCTAAAACTGCTCTAAAAGATAGTCTATTAATTTAACATACATTTTTGTTGAATAAAATATCAAATAAAATTTAATATTAAAAATTGTTTAAGTTTGCTGCAGGGGAGGGAGAGGGAGAGTGATCAAAACAGGGGAGGGAAGAGCACAAGGGACTATGGTGATGGTGCACAGGTAAATTGGTGGTGAGAATTTTACAGGGACTACACCTGAGAGGAAAAAGCATACATGCTACAAAAAGGAAGAATGATGTAAAATATATATAACATAAAAATTAAAAAAAAATGTTTGCGTTTGAGTTGGCATTTCTCTAAAGAATGTATACAAATAACCATAAGCACATGAAAGGATACACAACATCATTTCGCATTTGGGAATTGCAAGTCAAAACTATATGAGATTCCACTTCACACTTGAAAGGTTTGCCTTTACTTTATAAAAATTGAAAATAATAAGTGTTGGGGAGGATGTGAAGTTAGAACACCTGTATATTGCTGGTAGGAAGATAAAATGGTGCAACCACCATGGAAAATAGTTTAGTAGATCCTCAAAATGTTAAACATAGGGGCTTCCCTGGTGGCGCAGATGGTTGAGCGCAGCACTGTGATCCTGGCCAGCCTGGGAGATACCCACATGGCGCAGCAGACCTCTCCTGTCTTGCCTGCTGCTCCCCTCATTCTGCCTGTTCTGTTCCCTGCTCTATCTCTGGTGAAGCTTCTCACCCTCCAGCACATCTGGCCTGTACCCCGGTTCTTGTATGTATAAATAAATCAATCTTTAAAAAAAAAAATGTTAAACATAGAGTTACCATATAACCCAGCAACTCCACTTCTAAGTATACACCCAAGGAAAATAAACACATGTACACACACACACGAATGTGTGTCCCCATGTTAACAGCCACATTATTCATAATAGACAAAAAAGTGTAAATGGTTCAAATGTTCATCAACTCATACATGGACAAATAAAATGTGACAAATTCATACCACAGAATTTTAGCTGGTGAGAAAAAGAAGAACTGGCACATGCTGCAACATGGATGAACCTTGAAAACATGCTCAGGGGCAGTCATTCAGAAAACACCACACAGTACATGATCCTACCAATACATAATGTCCAAGATAAAAACATCAATAGAGACACAAAGCATGATGGCAAGGGAATGACTGATTGCTTTTGTAGGTGATGAAAACACCTAAACACCACATAACTGAAGAACTTTATGAATATACAAAAAAAAAACACACTGAATTGTAGACTTAAATTTCTTTTTTTATTTTTGAAAGGCAGTACCTTGTTTTGCATTGTTAATATTTTGACAGTATAGGATTTCTCCTCTCAGGCGTGGTCACCTAGCTCTCCCACCATCAAAGCACCCACAGTCCTCACTACAGTCTATTGTGCTCCCCTCCCCCTTCCTTCTCTCTCACCACTCCTCCCCTTCCCCCTCCCCCTCTTCTTTCTCCCCCCTCCTTAATGGATGCCTCAGAACATGTTGGTTTTAATGTTTGTCACATATAAGTGACATCATCCAGTATTTATCTTTCTCCTTCTGGCTTATTTCACTTAGCATAATCCCTTCCAGTTCCATCCATGTTCCCACAAATGACTTGAGTTTGTTTTGGTTTTTTTTTTTGATCACTGAGTAGTACTCCATTGTGTATTCATACTGAATATTCTTGATCTACTCATCTGTTTTGGAGCACTTAGGTTGTTTCCATATCTTGACTGCACTTTAATTTCAATGAAGTCAAACTTATCAATTATTTCTTTTATGGATCATGTCTTTGGTGTTGTATTTTAAAAGACATCAACATACCTAAGGTCATCCAAGTTTTCACCTATGTTAACTTTTAGAATCTTTATAATTTTAATTTTCCATTTGAGTGCATGATCTATTTTGAGTTTGTTTTTGTGAAGGAGGTAAGGTCTGCATACAGATTCCGCTGTTGTTGTTTTGCATGTGGATGTCCAGTTGTTCCATCATCATTTGTTGCAGAGGCTGATTTGGATCCATTGCAATGTTTTGGCTCATTAATCAAAATCAGTTTACTGTATTTGTAGGAGTCTATTTCTGAGCTCTCTATTCTGTTCCATTGATGAATTTGTCTAGTCTTTAGCAAATCTCATAATATCTTGATTTCTATAGCTTTTTTGGTAACTCTTTAAGTTGGGTAATGTCAGTCTTCTACTTTGTTCTCTTTCAGTATCATGTTGGCTTATCTTTCTATATAAACTTTAGAATCAGTTTGTTGATATCCATGAAAATTTGCTGGGATTTTTATTGGAATTGCATTGGATCTTTTGATCAAGTTGGAAAAAACTGACATCTGGTTCATAATGAATCTTCCTAGTTATGGACACAGACTCAACTTATTTAGTTCTTTGATTTCACTCATCAGAGTGTTATAGATTTCCTCATATATATCTTATATACATTTTGTTATATTTATATCTAAGTATTAAAGTTTGAGGGTGCTAATATAAATGAATAGGAATCGAGAAAGAGCTTTCAACCTGTCAATCCTGTCCGTGTCTGGGACACAGTATTTAATTTCAAATACCACTTGGCTATTTCTGATATATAGGAAAGCAATTGACATTTGCATATTAATTAACCTTGCATACTGCAAACTTACTATTAACCACTGATTAGTGCAAGAGCTATTTGTCAATTCTCTTGGATTTTCTGCCTAGGCAATGGTGTCATCTGTGAACAAAGACAAATTTAAATCTTCTTTCTCCATCTGCAGACTTTTTATTTCCTTTTCTGACCTTACTCCATTAACAAAGACTTAACACAAAGTTGAAAAGGAGTAGTGCAAGAAAACATCTTTGCCTTGTTTAAAGGAATAGCTTCAAGATTTTTAGCATTAAATATGATGTTACCTGTAGGGTATTTTTTGTAGATAGCCATTATCAAGCTAAGAAAATTCCCAATTCTGGCTTACTGAGAATTTTTTATCATGAATGGGTGTTATATTTGTCAAATGCTTTTTCTTTATCTAGTGATATGCTATTGTGATTTCTCTATTTTAATCTGCTTATGTGATTATATATTTATATATGTATATATATAACATATGTGGATATATATATATATATGGGTTTTATATATATATGATTTTCAAATGATGAAACATACCTGAGCTAAATCCTACTTGGTCATGGTATATAATGCTTTTTTTTGTTGTTTGTTTGTTTTTTCATTCAATTTCCTAGTATATTTTTTGAGGATTATTGCATCTATGTTCATAACAGATGGTTTTTAATTTTATTATTTTATAATGGTTTTAGCTGGCTTTGGTGTTTTGATGATGCTGGTCTCGTAGAATGTATTAGGAATTGTGTCTCTGTTTCTGTCTTCTGAAAGTGATTGTGAAAACTGGGTGAACCCATCTGGGCCTAGGAATTTCTTTTTTTCAAAATTTTTTAATTATTGTTATAATGTATTAGACATAGTCTTATTCAGATTGTTTTGTTATGTAAATGTTATCAGATTATTTCTCTCAAGGAATTAGTGCATTTCATATAGGTTATCAAATTTGTGGACACAGAATTATTCATAGTATTCCTTTATAAACCTTTAAATATTCATAGTATCTGTAGTGAGGTGCTCATTTCTGATACTTACTGATCTGTGTTCTTTTTGTTCTTGGTTCAGTTAGAGCCTTATATTTT
The DNA here is from genome assembly GCF_964194135.1 of Talpa europaea. Taxonomy (NCBI): domain Eukaryota; kingdom Metazoa; phylum Chordata; class Mammalia; order Eulipotyphla; family Talpidae; genus Talpa; species Talpa europaea. The sequence continues at coordinate 48,424,335 of NC_140083.1, forward strand.
TATTAGTCTTTTCAAAGAACCAGTTTTTGTGTTCATTGATTTTCTCTATTCAATTATATTGATATTTGCTCCAATTCTTATTTATTTTCTTTTTCTTACTTTGGATTTCACTAATTCTTTTTAATTTTCTAAGGTAGAAACTTAAATTATCAAATTTAGATCTTCTTTTCTAATATGTGCACTCTGTTATAAATTTACCTCTAAGCACTGTTTCTGCTGCATCACAGAAAATTTGATATTGTTTTCATTTTCACTGAGTTCTAAACATTCCTTAGTTTTTCTTTGGATTTCTTCTTTGACCCATTCATTATTAGAAGAATGTTATTTAGGGCCTCCCTGGTGGTGCAGCAGTTGAGCGCTGGGCTGCAACGCTAGTTCGATCCCCAGGCACTGGCGAGGGTCCCACATGGCGCACAGACCTCTCCTGTGTGCCCTCTGCTCCCCTCAGCAGTTCCTTCGTCAGTCTGCCTGTTCTGTTCCCCGCTCTGGCTCTGGTGAATTCTCTCACCCTCCCGTGCTTCTGACTATACCCTGTGCTTGTATAAATAAATAAATAAATATTTTTTTTAAAAAAGTGTTAAAAAAAAGAAGAATGTTATTTAATCTCCATTTATTTGGGGATTTTCCTGTTATTGGTTACTCATTTAATTCCATTGTGGACTGAGAAGATATTTTATGACTTCTGTTCTTTTGAATTTGTTGTGTTCTGTTAACTAGAACATCTTGGTGAATATTCCATGTGAACTTAAGAAAAATGTGTAGTCTGCTGTTGTCGAATGAATTGTTAGCATTAATTATACCCAGTTGTATAGCATTATGGAGTTCAAGAATATCTTTACTGATTTTATGTCTGCTTGATCTGTCCACTTCTGAGAAAAGAATGTTAAAGTCTCCAACTCTGATACTGGATTTGTCTACTTCTCCTTGCACTTTTATCATTTGCCTGGCATACTTTGAAACACTGTTATGTTCTCTTGGAGAATTGACCCCTTTATTGTCATATAATGCCTTTCTTTACCCCTAATAATTTTGCTTAGTCTAAAATATGCTCTTCCTCAAATTAATTTAACCAATTCTGTTTTGTTGGGCATTAGTATGATATATGGTTCTTCATCCATTTACTTTTAATCTATGTGTCTTCATATTTGAATGGGTTTCCAGTAGACAACATAGAACTGGGTAATGTTCTTTTAATCCACTTTCATAATCTGTCTTTCAATAGGCGTATTTATACCACTGACATGCAATGTGATCATTGAGTTCAGCAAATTGGTTACAGAGTGAAGATATCAGGCTTGCCTCTTCCACATACTCACAACCATATTGTAGTAGAACCACCCCAAAAACCCATGAGGGAAAAACAGGCAACCACAGCACACTTTGGGAATAATGATCCAGTAGAAAAGGGTAGAAAAACTTTAAGTGAACTTTGTTTATTCCAATATCAGGGCAGTACAACCCAGAAGAGGGAGGGACTGTTGTTTTACAGAATCCCCTATCTATGATAGTTAACTTGGGCACACACCAATATTGGGGCCTCCTGAGACCTGGCATTGTACTGGGGGTGCTCAGTGTTGGTACCCAGAATAGAGAGTACACTGTTGAAGAGCCACAGGGGTTGCAGAGCAAGGATTTCTGACTTGAGCCTGAGGCTCTCAATATAGAACAGTTTGAGTCTGAATCAGCAGGAGAAGTAGGCAGAATGAATAATCTCCTCACATAAGAGGCTATTACTTGAAGCTGAAGGTGGGATATTCAAAACATTTGCCCCCACCCCAGGACTAAAACCAAAACAACAAAGGAGCACTTGAATTTTAAAATTAGAGCTCAATCACCTGTCAATAACAGGAGCAAACAAGCCAGGACAAGGCTCTTTGCTGGAATAGAGAGAACAATTCCTGCCCTGTGAACCCATATCAACTACAAGGCATGCCCGGTGCTGCATCTAGTTATCAAAAGTAATCTAGTGTAGAAGCAGACAAGAGACTCTAAGACTTATAAGACTTATATAAGACTGACATGAAATGACTAAGTTGGAGCAGCTAGCCTAGAGGAGGGCATCACTGTGGAGCCCACCACACAACTCTGATATCAATAGCACAGAAGGAAACTTCCTGATGTTTATAGCAGTTTGGTTCCTTACTTCCCTAGTACTCTTTATACTTACTACCCAACCCAAGAACAAGGATCTCTGGCTTGATATAAGTTCTTTGATTAATTCAGCAGGTGTAAAGACAACAGTCAGAGGGCCTCCCCAGTGGCACAGCGGGTTGAGCGCTGCACTGTGAAGCTGTCCGCAGCCTCTACAGCACAGGTTCAATTCCAGGCCTGCCAGGGAGAAAACCACATGGCATGGCAGACCTCTCCCGTCTCGCCCGCTGCTCCCCTCAGCAGTGTATTCGGTCTGTCTGCCTGTTCTGCTCCCTGCTCTCACTGGTGAATTCTCTCACCCTCCCGTGCTTCTGACCTTCTGTTCTTGTATAAATAAATAAATCTTAAAAAAAAAAAAGGCAACAATCAGAAAGTCTATCTCTATTATAAAGTATAAAACTTTAAAGTGAGGAGACAGAAGAACATACTACAAGTTCTGGAGAGAGAAAAAAAAACACCTGAAAGGAGTCTCAATCTAGCAGAACATGACTGAAGAAGAGTTCAAGTTAACAGTTCTAATAACACTTGTGGAATGCAAAGAAACAACACAGATTATAAAACAACAGCAGAGTAGAGAAAAAGAAAATATGAGGCATCTACAATGAGAAATAACAGAGCTAAGAAGCTCTACAACTGAATTACAAAACATAATTGAGGGCCTCCACAGCAAAACACAAAAGCAATGGAGAGAATTAATGAGCTCAAAAGCACAATATTAGAACAATGCAAAGAAAAAAGAATTAAAAATGAAAATAGTATAAGACCCTTTGGGATAACCTAAAGAGAAATAACATCCATATTGTGAGGGCCCAAGTAGGAAAAGAGAAATACACTTATTTTCTTTTAATAGAAGACTTATTAAAAGAAATAACTGCTGGGCCTCCCCTGGTGGCACAGTGGTTGAGTGCTGGGCTGCAAGGCTGCCCACAACCTCTGCAGCGCCGGTTCGTTCGCTGGCGCCAGCGAGAATCTCAAAAAAAAAAAAAAAAGAAAGAAAGAATTGCTGAGAACCATCTAATTCTGGGAAACAAACCAGACATCATAATCCAAGAGACCCAAAGAGCTCCAAACAAAATAAATCACATAAGCACACACCAAGACACCTTATAATAAAGTATTGGAAGCCAATGACAAGGACAGGTATTTAAAACATCAAGAGAAAAAAAATCAGAACACAGGAAAAAAAAAAGAACACAAATCAGACCGTCAGCATGCTTTTCACTAGAAACATAACAAGGAACAAAGAACTGGAATGTAATATTTTAAGTACGTAAATAAAAAAAATTCCATGAGACTCCCCTGGTGGCGCAGCTGTTGAGTGCTGGGCTGCAAAGCTGCCCTCAGCCTCTGCAGCGCTGGTTCCATCCCTGGCCACGGGGCGAGGGTCCCACATGGCGCGCAGACCTCTCCTGCTGCCCACTGCTCCCCTCAGCAGTGTATTTCGTCAATCTGCCCGTTCTGTTCCCCGCTCTGGCTCTGGTGAATTCTCTCACCCTCCCGCGCTGCTGACTGTACCCAGTGCTTGGATAAATAAATAAATAAATCTTAAAAAAAAAAAAAAGAAAAGAAAAGCAAAACTAAAAGAATCTACCAATGTGAAGCTGCACATGAAACAAATCTTAATAGGGTTATTAAAGAGCAAAAACAATGCATTTAGAGGCAATGGAAGAGGAGGAGAGTAACAATGTGGCCCATCAAAACAAGAGAGAGATGAGGCCATGTAACAGATCATAAAAATAGCCCATCATATACTAATTAATCTCAGAAGCAAAGAAAACAATGGAGAATATAAACAGCTAGGACTATAACGAACTAGAAAGCTTCTATACAGCAAAAGAGACACCCCACTGAATCAGAAAAATATTTGCACACCATACATCTCATAAGGGGCTGATATTGAGGCTCTACAAAGAGCCCACACAACTCAACAAAAACAAATTAGACAACCCAATCAAAAAATGGGCAGAAAAGCAAAATAGACACTTCTCCAAAGAAGAAAAGCAAATGGACAACAGGAATATGAAAAAACGTTCATCATCAGAGTTAGAAGGGATTATACTCAGTGAAATTAGACAGAAGGTAAAGGAAAATATCAGATGATTTCATTTATAGAAGGAATATAGGGAACCAAATAAGGGATCAGGAAAAAAAATAAGTAAAAAAAAAAAAACAAAATTAGCAGGCAACGGTAAATCAGAGTCATTCTGCAAGGGAGAGGGAGGGAGAGAGTTCAAAACAGGGAGAGAAGAGTACAAGGGACTATGGAGATGGTTCACAGGTGAACTGGTGGTGGGAATTTTATGGGGAATACACCTGAAAGGAGAAAGCATACAAGCATACATTGTACAGAAATGAACAATTATGTAAAATATATATATACATATATAAATAAATAATAATAAAAAAAATCACAAAAAGAGGGAAAAAATGTTCATCATCACTTGTTAACAGGAAATGCAAATCAAAACCACGAGATACCACTTCACATGTGTGAGAATGGCTCATATCAAAAACAAACATACAAACAAAAAAACCCCAGAAACCAGTGCTGGTGAGAATGTGGAGAAAGAGGAACCCTCTTACACTGCTGGTGGAAATGGAAACCAGTCTAACCATTATGGAAATCTGTGTGGTTTCCTCTAAAAACTAGAAATGGATCTGCCATACAACCCAACTATTCCAATCCTTAGAATCTACCCAAAGAATACAACAACACTAACTCAGTAAGAAACCTGCACTCTTATGTTTATTGCAGCACTATTTACAATAGCCAAGATATAGACACAACCCAAATGCACAAAGCTGAAGAATAGATCAAGATGTGGTATATATATATACACAATGGACTCAGTGATCAAAAAAGATAAACTCATGCCATTTTTGGCAAGATGGTTGGAGCAGGAAGGATTGATGTTAAGTGAAATAAGTCAGAAGAAAAAAAAATAAATATCAGATGGTTTCACTTATATGTGTAATGAATAAAAACCAAACAAAGGGTCAGACAAATATAAACCTTGGAAGCTGAACATATATATGAGGTATTTATGAGGAGAGAGAGTGGCAAGGGGGGTAGAAGGGAAGAGCACAAGGGAATTAGGTGATGGATTATGGGTGCTTTGGTGGCAGGACAACTATGGTGAACACACCTGAGGGCAGAAATCATATATTGTCTAAAAATTAAATAATAAAATTAACACCAAGTTTATGTAAAAAAAATACATATGCACTGAATAATAGAGCACTGAGATACATAAGACAATTAGTAAAGAATTAAAGAGAGATATTAACAACAAGACAATAATACCAGGGGATTTAAATGCCCTACTTACAACAAGGGACAGATCAACATGACAATGAATAAATAAGGAAACATTAGCTTTAAATGAGGAGTCAGAAAAAAGTAGGTCTAACAGACATCTACAGAATACTCCACCCAAAAACTGCTACAGGTACATTTTTTTTTTCAATCATGTGTGAAACATTTTTAAGAATAAAGCATATTTTAAGAAACTAGTAAATTTTCAATAAAGTTATGAAGATCAGAATTATATCTCACATTCTCTCTGACCATAATGTCATTTTAGAAATCAACAATAAGGGGGAAAAATGGAAAAACTGTAAATACATGGAACAAGCATGGTAATTGAAATCTGGTGGAAAGCAAAAAGACACCTTTACAACCTAATTCTATCAATGTTTTAAAGAAGAATTAATGACCATCTTGCTCAAATTATTCTTTAAAATACAAAAAGAGGGAATGTTCCTTAACATATTTTTAATGCCAAGACTACCCTAATACTGAAACCAGATAAAGACAGCTCAAGAAAAGTAAATTATAGACCAAGATCCTTGACAAACTATAACACAAAAATCTTCAACAAAATACTAGCAAATTAAATTCAACAACATATCACAAGGATTATACACTATAATCAAGTGGGATTTATCATAGGGATATAAGAATGGTTTAATACAAATCAGTTAACCAATGTAGTACAGTAAAGATAAAATCAGAGAATGAAATCAATAGATACAGAAAAAGCACCTGATAAAATTAAACAAGATGGAAATGGAAGGAACCTACCTCAATATAATAAAGATCATATATCACAACCAACAGTCAAAGTTATCAGATGTAAATAGGAAATAAAGGGAATTCAAGTCAGAAAAAAAGGAAAAAAAACTATTACTATTCAGAGATGATGTGATAGCATGTATAGAAAACCCTAAAAATTGCATAAAAAATTGTTAGAAACAATAAATGAAGACATCAAAGTGTCAGGTTACAAAATCAATATACAAAAATCCATAGCTTTTTAATACACAAACAGCAAACAAGAAGCAAAAGAAATTAAGAACATAACTACATTTATAATTGCTTGAAAAATAATTAACTGAGGCAGTAAGAGACTTGTACAAGACAGGGATCCAATGAGAACTGCAACATACAAGGATAATCCATGCTCATGGATGGGGGCGGGGTTCAGTATAATCAAAATGACTATCCTGCCTAAAATTACTCCAAAAATTTATGTAATCTCCATCAAAATACCAGCAGTATTTTTCAAAGAAATTAACAAAAAATATTGGAAAAATTTTTGAACTGCAAAAGGCCTTGAATTGCAAAAGAAACCCTGAGAAAAAAGAAAAGAAACAGAGGTATCATGTTACCTGATTTCAAACTTCTCTATAAAGCAACAATGCTAAAAACAATATGGTATATACACTAAAAATAGATACATGGACCAATGGAATAGAATCAAAATTGCAGAAATAAATCCATGCACATACCAGCACCTAATCTATGAAAAAGCAGCTATGATCATACAGTATGGTGAGAACAATCTCTTTAATAAATGGTGCTGAGAAAAGTGGAAAACCACTAATAAAAGAATGAAGTTGAATCACTCACTAATCCCACAATTAGCTCCAAATGGACAACTAAGACATTGAATGGGTGAAAATCACACAAAACTGATAAAGGATTAATATACAAGAAATATAAAAAGCTCACAAAATTCAACAGTAAGAAAACAAACAACCCAATTAATAAATAGGCAGCAGATATGAACATACAATTCACCAAAGTAGATATTTGAAGGCCGATATGTAGATGAGAGAATGTTAATCATTTCTTCCAATAAGAGATGCAAATTGAAATCACAATGATATACCATCTCACAGCTGTGAAAATGGTGATATTAAAAAGTCCTTCGACAAAAAATATTGGAGAAAATGTGGAAAAAAAAGGAACTCTATTTTTGGGAATGTAAACTAGTGCAACCATTATGGAAAGCAACCTGGTTTCAAATACTTCTTTCAGTTCTTTTTCATACTCTGTCCCATTACATGTGTGTTATACCTTTTGTAGTTGCTGGTTATTCAAATTTTATTGATTTACTATTTGTTTACAAAACTATGATTTGGGGAGTACAGAATTATTTGATATGTGCATATGCTTCAATCACTCATCATCAGAGTTCTAGTCACATCATAGTATCAAATTGACCCCCCTCTACTCACTGAACCACCTTCCTTCCTCTGGTAACCACATATTTTTCAGTCTGACAATTGTTTTTGATGTGTTTTGCCAGTTTGTTTCTTTACATTCCACATAATAGTAAAGCCATTCAGTAACTCTCTCATTTCCTGACTTATTTCTCTTAGCACAATCACCTCATATTGTAACTGTTTCCTTTTACATATGCCTTGTAATTTTTTTCTGGATAGTCAGACATGATGCACTGGTAAAAGGAAGTGCTGTAAATAGGTCTTTAGTAATGTAAAAGTGAGGTGTGGGGAGAGAGGAAGTATTCTATTGTACTATTATTAGGTTTTAGTCTTGTGTTAAGCCCCTGGACTCTGAACTTTACAAATTTCTCAGGTTTTTCTCTCCCCTCCCTTAGGTGGAACAGGTGACTGGAGTGAACTGGAGCAGGGTATTTCCCTTACTTATGTTAGTTGGGCTCTAATAATACACCAGAAAAGTAGGCTCTGGTGAACCAGTTTTCCCTAAAGGCAGACCTTGTTAAGAACAGAGAGGGCCTCCCGGGTGGCACAGCGGTTGAGCACTGGGTTGCGAAGCTGCCCGCAGCCTCTGCAGCACCTATTCGATCCTTGGCCAGCCGGCGAGGCTCCCACATGGTGTGCGGACCTCTCCTGCCGCCTGCTGCTCCCCCCAGCAGTGTATTTCATCAGTCTGCCTGTTCTGTTCCCCACTCTGTCTCTGGTGGATCATCTCACCCTCCCATGCAGCTAGCCTGTACCCAGTGCTTGCATAAATAAATAAATAAATAAATCTTTAAAAAAAAAAGAACAGAGATTCTGGTGTATTTCAAAACTGTTCCTTTTCTCTGCCCACTGCTTGAAGCCCTGGAGACTTTTTCCTAATATTAACTAGGAATTTGGTTAGGCTTCTGGAAGTAAATCTCACAATATTGTAGGCAGCCCTCTTTGAATCCTGAAGTTTTTAAATTCCTAGAGTTGTCTGCACTGAACCTCCAGCAATCTGTCAATCACAGTTCAGGTTTTCTCATTCCATCACAGTTCCCAAGTGTTTCTACTCATGGGTCTCTGTTCAGTGAGCAGTGATGACCTATATTCACCTATCCCTCCAATTGGGAAGGCAGCAGTTTGCCCTGTGTCCTCCCCTCTTATGAATCCAAGAAGACGTGTTGACTTTTCAAACTTTTTATTTTAACTTTTTGTTAGGATGGAATGGCAATTTTGAAATTCCTTACTTGGGGAATCAGAAAAATGAAAGTCCAAATTAAACACTTTAAACAGGTAAATTTTATATGTAAATTATATCTCAATAAAGATGTTTTAGAACTTTGGAGAAGGAAAAGCTGAAAAATTCCCTACATACTCTCAGGCTTCTAACTCCAACAATGAAGCTGAAGGCTGAAATCTGCAAGGCAAGTGGTCACTCCCCCATTCCACTTATTACCAATTTCTGTGTCTTTCTGAAAATGTTCTTAATTACTACATTAATGAGTATATCTTAATTAGGTGAAGGTAAGCAAATGTCACTCAGTTACTCATAATCTTATCTCAAGATATTTCATCCTTTTATATCCCTTTGTATGTCAGGATCAATCATCCCTAGGAATTCCTAGAAAATTAAATGAGTACAAAACTCGGATATATCATCTCAAAAGGCACATCAGAAATTTACAGGTCAGTTGGGGTGGGAGTCCCCAAAAAAGAAGAATTTTCTCAGAATTCCTTGACTATGGTTATCTTAGAGCAATCCCCCAACTTGAAAATATTACTTTACATATAAACTGGTAATATATAATATATATATATATATAAAATACAGAGTAGCTAGGGGGAGAAATATGCTACATTAAGAAATGACCGTAGGGCCTCCCTGGTCCCCTAGTGGTTAGGTCTTAGTGCTACCACCACTGCGGTCTGAGTTTGGAACCCGGCCAGATTGCTAATCCATATATGGCACCGTAGACCTCTCCTGTCTCCCCCCACCCCCCAACATCCCCCTTAGCAGTGAATTCAGTAAATCCACCAGTTCTATTCCCTACTCTGTCTCTGGTGAATCCTCTCACACCCTGCACCTCTGGCCTATACCCCAGTTCTCCTAGGCAAAAATAGATAAATAAAATCTTTTAAAAAATGGTTAAAAAAAGAGAAATGACTGTGTGTTCCTGATAGGCATCTTAAGCAATGCATATTCTTTATTAACTCATTCATACATTCAACAAATATTTATTAACGACTCATTATGTGCCAGTTGTTTGTGCCAGGTATTGAGGAATAATAAGCTCACATGGATTTTACAATCAGGAGGGACTGTCAAAGGTTTATAGGAACCTTTCATTGGATTTGGACATAAGAAAGAAATCAATGACCCAATTAATGATTGTAATAAATCCAGTTCTTACAAAAATGTTAGCTGGGAATAAATGGAGTAGGAAAAAAAGGAGGAGGAGACCTGAAAAGTAAAACTTTGCCAGAGCTTATTTTGTACTGTTTGAGAGAAAGACACAAAATATTCTAGCATTATAGAGATGAATGATGATGAATTGGTGATAGAGCCTTGAAAATAGATTTTAATTAATTTTAATGCTAAAATCCATGACCATATATTTCACTTTTTACTAATTTTCAGTTTATCAAATAATCTTAAATGTCAAAACTATTTTCCCAGGAACTTTAACATGGAAGGGGTGTCTTAGCTATGCAAAAATATTTGCATGCATAATGTGATAGTGGGCTGATGATAAGACAAATATTAGAGATCTGGGAAGTTCTAAAAAATAAGGTATATGTCCAATTCTCATCCTTCTAATGGAGGAGGCTGAGATGCATCCCTCACGGCAGAGTGTGGTATATGAAGCCTATAGGTAAATGTAGAGGAAGAGCAGGATGAGGAAGGGGTTTAAACACTACCATGCAGCATAATGTAATGTGTCAGAGCAGAGCTAAGCAAAATTAGAGGACCAAAATCCATCAGAGCAAAGAAACAAATTAGTCAAACAAGAGACAGTGTCAACAAATTCTTGAGGCAACCAACCTAGACAATAGCTAAATTTGTACTCATTCCAAAATTATTTTCATTGCTGGTATGGTTTAAGATGGTTGGAAAAAGAACACCCTGGGTGCTTCCTCCAGAGGAGAAATCTATTGGCTTTGCAATGGAAAAGAAAGGGGGACTCTTTGACAGACTTCTCAGGAGGGATTTTGTCCATTTTACTAACTCAAGTACTAACTAGGGTATCACTAAGAAGTCAAGAACTTTGTCCAAAACATAATCAACTTTCTTCAATTATTGAGGTTGGTTAATAGAATTCAAGGTTTAGAGGACTTGGCAGAGAATATGGGGAAAAGAAGTATTGGACCCATAAGAAGAGGTCAACTGGAGTGAGAGGTCATATGGTTAAAATCCAGTAGTCCTACCTCATACTAGCTGGTGGTTTTCTTCTTGTTTTCACCAAGTCATGTAAAGCTAATGTGCACAGAGGAGAACCAAATGTCATATCCCAGTATCCAGCAATGAGATGCCTACTCTTTCTGTTGATCCTCAGTATATAGGAAGACATTTTGAATATCCTCTTTCACATCCCAGAGCTCTCCAGATATCAGTAAGCTATTGGAATATTGGTATGAAGTCCAGGTAAAAAGTAGGGGCAAAAATGATAATTATTATGAAAAAAGGCATTATAGGGGAGAGAAGTGTAAAAATGTTTAAAGACATTCTGCAGCAGCTAGGTATGAAGAGCACTTGTGGAGATAAAGTACCAGGTTCATATGCTCTGATCATACCTGTAGGCAGCAAATAGGTAAATGAAGATGTAAAGAGTTTTGGATGGTGCCCTCTAAAGCAGGGTAAAACTAGACATAACTGCCACGTAAATGAGTAATTCATAAAAACAGAAGATCCTCTTGACAATGACAACCAAAGGTTGGCATACATGGGTGACAATAAAGAGTGTATTGTATTAATACTTATGAGCTATTCACTACCACCAGTATAACTATGGAATGGGTACAGATCTACATATAGTCTACTATGATGAAAAGAAAAAGACAATGTTCATAAAGGAATGAGGATGATATTTAGGAATGGGAAATAATTATGGCAGTCATCCTGGTGTAATTCTAATCCAGGAGAATAAGAAATAGCATATTATAGTATATACATATAGCATATATATAAATACTGAGCACCTATTACATGTTAAGACACTATTGTAGGGGGCCTCCCCGGTGGCGCAGCGGTTGAGCGCTGGGTTGCGAAGCTGCCCGCGGCCTCTGCGGTGCCGGTTCGATCCCCGGCTGCTCCCAGGCCACTGGAGGAGGGTCCCACATGGCGCGCAGACCTCTCCTGCCGCCCGCTGCTCCCCTCAGCAGTGTACTTCGGTCCTTCTGTCTGCTCTGCTCCCCGCTCTGGCTCTGGTGAATTCTCTCACCCTCCTGCGCTTCTGACTGTACCCAGTGCATGTATAAACAAAACAAACAAACAAACCAGCAAACAAATAAAGCATGCCTCTATAAAAAAAAAATAAATAAAATAAAAAAAAAAAAAGACACTATTGTAGGTTCAAGGGATCCAGGATTGGGAAAAGAACCTGTCAGTACTTATGAAGCTTACATTATAGTGGGGAAAGCAGCTTAGCTAAGTAATGGTAAGTGCTATAGTGAAAAATGAAGCAGGGCAAGAATCAGAGTGACAAGGCACTATCTTAAATAGGGTGGACTGGAAATATCTTGCTGAGATGACATTTAAGAAGAGGTTTGATCGGGCCTCCCCGGTGGCGCAGCAGTTGAGCTCTGGGTTGCGAGGCTGCCCGTGGCCTGCCTCTGCGGCGCCAGTTCACTCCCAGGCTGCTCCCCGGCCACCGGAGGAGGGTCCCGCATGGCGCACAGAGCTCTTCTGCTGCCCACTGCTCCCCTTAGCAGTGTACTTCAGTCCTACTGCCTGTTCTGTTCCCTGCTCGGACTCTGGTGAATTCTCTCACCCTCCCGTGCTTCTGACTGTACCCAGTGCTTGTATAAGTAAATAAATAAATAAATCTAAAAAAAAAAAAAAAGAAGAGGTTTGATCAAGAGAGGAAACCATGCTAACATTTGAGTGACAATTTTCACATAGGGAGAAAAGCAAATACAAAGATGCAGAGGTAAGAACAAGTTAGGAGTGTAAGACAACCACTGTTTCCCTTGGACTAGAATCAGAATTGTAAATGGGCAACAAAAACTTGGTGGGTTGATGCTGTGAAGCATATGCAGCAATTGGGTATGGACTATTAGCAAGTAGGTATGATCTGAGTTGAAACAATTATCTAGTCCTCTAACTTCTTTGCAAGCCTGGATCTCATCTAGCATTACCTGACTAATACACTATTTTCTTCCACTAGACTGTAAGTTCCATAAGGACAGTGTGGGCATAGACATGAAACCACCATTCACACCACAGCTGTCTGTAACTCTAGTTGGGGTAGGGTGAGCCCTGGAGAGAGAACAGCTTCGACTGGACACTAATATTAAATTTTCTGACACAGGATAACTGGGTTAAGACAATTGTTCTCAATGACAGTCCAGGAGATTCAGCATCTGCTAGAAATGCAAATTCTTGGGACCTATTGAATCAGAAACTCTGAGGGTGGAGCATAATGTGGTTTAACAAACCCTCCAGGCATTTCTCATACATAATCAAGTATGAGAGCCACTGTTCTAAGTTGTGGGGGTACAGGAACATCATCACTTATAGAGTAAATGTGTTTGTCTTAAAGGTCTCGGTGGTTCCTATAGAGTCATTTCCATCAATGAGGTTCAACTTCTTGAGAAAGATAACTCAAGGAAGAAGTCATAGGCAACACTATGAGCTCTACTACAGGCTGAAGGCACAAATTTCCAATCTTAATTAGGAAAGAGGTGAACAAATTCCAGCTGAGGCATGCAGCCTGAAGCTTGGACCAGATAAACTTTTTCTTCACTTAAAGAAGTAAGTTTTGGGGATATCAGAACAGAGATAATAAAAAACAACAACAACAAAAATGATCACTGGGAGATTTTCACTGAAGATTTGCTAACACTTCATCAAGCACATTGTGGAAGGCTTAGCTATTTAGTAAGCATATGGTCCAAGGAATATAACTTTAGGCTTATGAACACCTTTACTTGGGTAAACTGAGAAGTAGTTTAATAGAGGAGTAGGGTGGGCCAAGAGGAAATATAAATCATCTCTATTAATCAGTGGAAGGCAGAAAAATTAAGTGTTCCCCAGGTCTACTGGTATCCTTGCATATTTGACTGGAAGCAAATCATCTGTAAAGCTATTTTCCATTCAATGATCTTTCCAATTCAGTTGACATTACAGGAGTCCTCAGGTTTTTAGCTTCAAGAGAACTCAAGTTCTCTAGCACTGGTCTTGGCAATCATGAAAGAAGGAGAACTCCCCCTGATTTTCCTTTAGCAAGAGCATAGGTTCTTGAATTGCCATAACATAACATCTATACAGTTGAACTGCACACCCTGGTTTGCATGAACCACCCAGGTGTGAGTGTACAATCAAAGGGATGGAAGGGTGGAGACATGGTCAATGCTGGTAGGAGACGGTCTTGATGAAATGAAGAATATGAGAGGGCCTCCCTGGTGGCACAATGGGTTAAGACACAACCTATGAAGCTGTCCGCAGACTCTGTAGCACAAGTTCAATCCCTGGTCAGGGAGAAACCCACATGGTGCAGCAGACCTCCTGGTTCACCCACTGCTCCTCTCAACAGTGTACATGGGTCAGTTTGCCTGTACTGTTCCCCACTCTATCTCTGGTGAACTCTCTCACGTCCCACACCTCTGGCCTGTACCCTAGCTCTTGTATGCATAAATAAATAAATCTTTAAAAAAAAAGAAATGAAGAATATGAGAGAAAGGGATTATGCTTCAGAGAAAGCTTTGACATATGGGACAGATGGGTATAGCATGCTCTCCCTCTTGTAGCCCAATAAATAGTCTCAGCAGTCACTGGTTATCAAGGCAGGCAGTCATTAGTGAACAGGAGAGGCTTATGCACAGGGAAGGCTTTTGGTGGAGTGGGCTGGTGGATCTGCTAGACTAGAACCTGGCCCAGAAAACTACTTGCTGCCTCTCAGCCTTTTTCCTGGAGGTAGTTGTCCCACACTAGCAGCTCTTTGGGAATGCTAACCATCTTTCTTTACAAAGTCTAGGTGCCATAACATAAAGGTAAAGGGTGAGGCCTGAGTGACTCATTCTCTAGCTGTCTCCAAATGCAGGCTTCCTGACATTGGGAACTAATCCTCTAGAGACTAGAAACACACACACACACACACACACACACACAGCCTGCCTCATTATACTGTATGCAGAACTGTATATACTTATGGGCAGGGAATTGGAGAAAATAGCAATAGCAATTGTAGCTCCTTCCTGCCAGGTGTGAAACTAGATACAAAATGCATTCCATTTTTCTTGAGGATAAGAGTTTAGCATAGCATCTCTGTATATAGATCCTCTGAGAGCAAGAGTCAGAACATTCTAGAGGGAGTTCCTGTGAATTTTTCAGGGCTGGCAGCAGCAGCACAGAGACATTAAGCCAGGATTCATCCCAGGCAGCTATATTATTTGATTGCATGATTTCCTCACTCATACCCTAGAGGGCTTCATTGTCTAGACATGAAGAATGGAGAAAGGCAATGGTATTATCCCTCCCACCAGAGCCAAAATGATTTTTTAGAACACAAATATAATCTCTTCACTCATCAGAGATTTCCCATAGTTCAAGAGTGTTAAAACCTAAAAGGCTTATTTAATTAATATTATTTGTCTCTTATACTATATTTATAGCTCCCTCTCCAGCTTCTCTTTTACTGGCCCACTCCACTACAATGAGTCAAATTCCTTCACCTTTCAGAGTCTACTATTCCTTTTTCCAGAATGCTTTTGTTCCTCCTTTGCCTGGCTAATGCTCACTCATCTCTCAAGTCTTCCTGAGAAAGGGTTTTCTGACTTTTCAAGCCAGGTTAGGACCTCTGTCTTATACTCTGATTACATGGTATTATTTTCCTTCACTGAAGTGGCATCATTCTAACCACACAACCATGTATGGGTATGTGATTATTGTCTTATTCCCACTATAAGCTTCACAAGGGCAGGCAAACATTGTTGCCCGGTGCAACAAGTGTCAGCCACCATTATGGTTACCTGCAGTTATGCATTCATATCAATCAAGAGCAGAAAGCTTGATCATTCTGGGAAGGGTATGCATCAAGAGGTATGACCGGGAAGGCCCAGGGGCTGAGGACGGATGCATAAACTTATTCCCAACTCATACATCACAAGGTATGACCAGGAATGCACGTGGGGCAGAGGACCAATGTATGACAAGGGACTCCAGAAACTAATCAGTGGAATGCCTTGTTGATAAGATCAGGACCATGGCAGGTGCCCTCCACTGAAATCTCTGATAAATTTCAAGAGATCCTTAAAGCACTTCTTAAAGGACATGAGTCTCTTACGACTCATTCCAACCCACAGGGTTCTCAGGATCCTTGTCAGTTAACCTTAGTTGAAAAAATGCTTAGAGGAGGCCATAAAAAAGAGGGACATTTTGCATTTCCTGTTAAGGTAAAAAGAGGTCATGTGACCCATGATAGTATCCCGTTTTCTATTTTTAAAGAATTAAGATCTAGCATCTGTGACAACAGAATCTCATTTTCTTTTTTTAAGATTTCTTTATTTATACAAGAACAGGAGTATAGTCAGAGATATGGGAGTGTGAGAGAATTCACCAGAGACGGAGCAAGGAGCAGAATAGGCAGATGTACTGAAATACACTGCTGAGGGGAGCAGCAGGTGAGACAGGAGGGGTCTGCCGTGCCATGTGGGTTGCTCCCTGGCAGGCCAGGAATCGAACTCGCGCTGCAGAGGCTGCGGACAGCCTCACAGCGCTGCACTCAACCCCCTGCACCACTAAGGAGAAGGAAGTCCTGGAATCTCATGTTCTTTTACAAGAGGAATCATTGAAGGAATAGGTGGCAATAATCAAATGACACCATGAGAGTGGGAACTATTGTTAAAAACAGTTTTCAGTGCACCATAATATACCTTGTGATATCAAGAATTGAGGGATTTTTTTAGAAATACAGGCACGCCATAATGCAGCAGAGGATATTCTTATCACACTGGAAATGCTTTTAGGCAAGGGCATATATGCCACTGTACAAGATCAATTACATTTAGATGAGAGAGCATATACCCAGATATCAGATGCAGCTGTTCGGGCCTGGGCTCGAGTTCCTGATGACACTACCCCGGAGGGCTCCTTCATCACTATCAGGCAAGAAGCCTCGTATCAGCAATTCATAGACCATCTCCAGAGGGCAATAAATCGCCAAGTTGACAATACACAAGCAAAACAGGTTTTAACATTATAGTTGGCTTATGAAAATGCTAATACTGAATGCAAAAGGGTGCTAGTTTACATAGTGGGCAAGCCTCATACCATTGCAGAAATGCTGCGGGCTTGCCAGGATATTGGAACAGAAACAGTAATGCTCTGGTCTTGGCCTCTGCTTTACAAATGACAGCTCCTTGCTATAAGTTTTGCCGAAGGGGTCATTTTCATAAATATTGTCCCAATACAAATTCAGGTGAAGCTCCTAGAATGGGAAAACCAAAAACCAAATGTCCCTGTTGTCAGCGAGGTTTTCATTGGGCAATTTACTGCAGGTCTAAATTCACTCAAGATAGTCGTCCAATTTCAGGAAACGGGTGGAGGAGCGTGAGCTAGCGCGCCCCTCAAACAAATCAGGGCAGTTATCAGGCTCCAGCACATATCCCCAACCAGCTTCCTGTACGGATGTCATAAATGGAAGCTCTATGGATGTCTCAAACAATGTGGCCTCAGACCAGCCTTCCAAACCCCCAACCTCAGGGGGGAAACCTCTCCAATCAATTTTCTATCTAAAGGCAGCTTTTAAAGGCAATGCAGAGCTTCAGGTAACCATAATGGTGGCTGAACAGGCCGCTTAAGTCTAGCAGACCCACAAAACATGACTATAAGCTTCATGTGGGCAGGGAATACACCTATTCTGTTTACTACTTTATTCCTACTGCCATGTACAGTGCCTGACATATATGTGCTTAACAAATTTTCTTGGAAGGAATGAAAAGGAGGAGGAAGAGAAGTAAGGGGGTTAAGCAGAAGGCACAAATGGGAGGAGACAGATGGAAGGAAAGAAAGAAGGAAGGGGGGGGAAGAGGGATGAAGGGCCCCCAATTGGGCTAAATGGGAAGATATCTGATTCTCTATCTCTACTGGGAAAGCTGAAAAAGTTATGAGTGGCTCTTACCTAAAACCTTAATGCTAAAAGGTAGAAGGCGAATTTTGTCCATGGGATAACGCTGAGTTCAAACTACAGGAGCAGGTTCAAATGGGTCATCAGAGCCAAGGTGGTCTGAGATGAGTAGGTATAGAACAAAACGATAGGAAAAGCAGGAAAAGATGGGAGGAAATATGAAATACTCCATAAAAATTGAAGAAACTATAGGACAAGTTCACTGGTTGGGCTTCTCTCTAGTACCTAATAGTTTTTGATGCATGGGCAAAACAAGTGTGATTAAAGGGATACACACTACAAATGTTTGCCATAGATAGATACTAATTTAATTGGAATAAATTGGTATTCTTGAACACAAATAATTTTCTTGAGAGTTTAAGTAACTCTGGGATACTGACAAGACTAAGTTAGAGCTTTTGCCATTTCAAAGCTTAGGACTGGATTAGCACCACAGCGCCCTGCCTATGTGCTGCAGCTTGGTGAAGCTCTGCCTGAGCAGTCAGCGAGCCCCTCCCTTCCCTACAACTCTATGGCACCTTCTTATGAAATGCAACATTTTGTCAAGCGCTTAACTTACAAGCTCTTAACTTACACATTGCCATATTAGGTCCCTCCTGGATCATCAGCTCCTGAGGGACAGGGAAAGCATCAAGCTCGTTTTTTCCATCTCCTACTAAGCTTAGCATAAAGACTCCAAATAGTAAACATTCAAAATATTATTAAATAGATACTGGTACATATTACATAGGTGCTAGGGTTGATTACTCCAACAGATTTGTTAATTTTTTAGGAAAAACTTCTTTAGTCCCAGATTCCTTCTGAAAATGTAAGGAATTGGACTAAATTATTTCTAAGGCATCTTCAAACTGAAAGCTATGGGACAATAATAAGACAATCTCTCTATAATTTCTAGTAAGTGATTGGGCACATAGTAGGAACTCAATAAATGTTTGCAGTAAACTGACTCCAACATAGATATATTTAAGTTGTGAAGAAACACAGAGGTGTTTTGAAGGTTTCATATATATTATTTATAAGTTGAATACTACATAATACTTAAAAAGAAATTTTTTAAATGGATTAATAAGATGATTTTTTACAATATTTGGAATAACTTGTAATACACTACATTGTTAATTTTATACATTTTTATGTTTCAGATTTTTTATATATCAAGGTTGCTAGTAATAGGATAAATCAGATTAGTAGTTTAGTTATGAGGAAGCCAATCAACTTACTATTGACTAAATCAGGTTATCCTTTATAGAGAGAACGGTCCCTCTTTTTTAGTTTCCCAGATGATCTCCAAATCCTCCCTTTTTCTGCACCCCCCCACCATTATTCTTTGTATATTAATTCATATCTCAAATTTGGAAGGTCTGTGTTAATTTCAATGCTATGCATAAACTTCCCAATACTTCTTTCCACATTCCTCCCCCTTGTTTAACCACATGCCTCACCATGTTTCACAATAGGTATGCCTTCCATGGTATCTGCATCATCCACAGTGTATATACTCTTCAAGACATCTGTGTCTGGTGGTGGCTTCTGTATGCTGGAAGTTGAAGCTTCCCCAGCTGAGAAGCAATATCTTTAGGTCATCCTCAAAGTAGGACTGAGGCAAGGGAGTGTTCCTTATTCTCTTTCATTTTTTTCTGTCTCCCAACTGTCCAGGGTCTTTCCCCCCATAAATCCAGTGAAAAATTAGAGAAGTGATGATTTTTCTCAACAACTATCTTAGCTCAAAAATGTTCTACTCTTGGGCCTTCCCTGGGGGCGCAGGCGGTTGAGCGCAGTGCTGTGAAGCTGTCTGCAGCCTCTGCAGCACCGGTTGGATCCCAGCCAGCCGGCCAGTGAGGGTCCCAAATAGCAAGCAGACCTCTCCTGTCTCTCCCGCTGCTCCCCTCAGCAGTGTATTTCGTCAGTCTGCCTGTTCTGTTTCCCACTCTGTCTCTGGTGAATCCTCTCACCCTCCTGCGCATCTGGCCTTTACCCCAGTTCTTGTATAAAATAAATAAATAAATCTTTAAAAAAAAGTTCTACTCTTTTGACATAAATGAGGTGGAAGATCATCCCATTTTTCTTTAGGACTCTATCTTAAAGGTTTAATGTCAATTACAATGGTATCAAGGACTCCCACAGTTGAGTCTGAAAAAGTTGAAATAATTCACAAAGTACAAAGAAATCAACTACCAGCTGATGGGATACAAATCTTGCTTTCCCTCATCTCCCAAGTTCTTATTTACCTGGGGCCGATCCCTACATTCCAGGTCAAACTCTCACTTGATACTTGTATAAGAAAAAGACATGACTCAGTGACAAACATTTTATCATAATGGAGATGGAATAAGTAAGGTCAGTTGACCTCAAAAACCTATATTTACACTTAAATCTCACATCCTATACTGACACTCCCTGCAAAAGAACCCATTTTGTCACTGGAGGATGATCAGGAGACAATGGTACCTGTTCTCTGAGGAGTGCTGACTAACTGCCGAGATTGAATCACACACATGAAAAATTTCAGATGAAATTCTTCTCTATGCATGGCTGTCTCCTAGAAATAGACACAGAATTTAATCCAAATGAACAAATCTGTGGAATGGTTAAAGTGGACAAAACTGACATGGATCACGTATGCTCAATACCAGTAGGCTTTAGAATCTGACCTTATGTTGGCATATGAAAAACGATACAAATAATCTACTTTTTTACATTAACAGGGTAAGCATCTTTGCTCAGTTGCTGAAGGGATCTAAAGGGTAGGTGGTCTCCAGAGGCTTCCATTAGTAAAGTCTGAATTCAGACCCTGGGCCATCTGGGTCCATAGTGGTTATTCAGAAGCATTTCTCCACGCATCCTGTCTGGGGTCTGGGCCCAAAGGTTCACCAAGCTGAGAGGCTTGGTTAACAAACATCCCCCTCAGCCCTGAGCCCTCCCCCCATTATTTTCTCTTTAAAGGTAGCATACAGATTATAGGTTAATCAAATAAAGTCCCAGGAACACCAGGATCATTTAGCACTTTACACGTCAGACTTCTGGGTCCTTTCTTGTTTTTACTTGGAAAAGTAGACTGGTGGACTCTCAATAGCTTTCCTCACACCTCTCCGAGTTTTTGGAAGGTCCTGTAAGTTTCAGAGTCTAACCTTCAGCAATTCCAAACTGCTTTATTATTTCTGCTTTTATTTTCCCCAATGGACAAACATAATGTGGTACAAAAAGTACAGGACAGTAAGTTAAGAAATTTGTTTCCTGGTCTTAGATCTGATATTAACTTTGAGAAATGACTTCCCTGAACCTGTTAAACATCTCCCAAAACTTCAATAAGCACTAATGTTCTAGGATTCTCAATAAAGCACAAAATGCCTGAGCTCGATTTAGCTCTCAAGTTTCCGTCGAAGCGGTCACAGATCCCCCCACAGATTCAGTGCAACAGGGACGAGCTGCCATGGAAACCCGAGTATAAGCAAAAATCGCCAAGCGGAACCAGAAGACTGCGGTTACGCGGGTCGAGGGAACCGAGAAAAACGAAGGACGGAGCGCACGCTAACAGTATTCCGAGGACCAGGACAAGCCCAAACTGGGGATCAGGGTGTTAGGGGGAAAGGATGTCCTGAGGGGAATTAGAACTACAGCTTTCGCGATTCCCCTGCTGTCTCAGGTCTTGCCACACTGCGCAGGCGTTACGTGGCTCTTTAACTCTGCTCTTTGACCTCCAGCCCCACCCCATCCTCCCCAGCCACCGAAAGGCTCTTCCGGTATAGTGGAGGCGGTTCCGGTTCGTGGCGGTTCCCGGGTTTTGCGTTCCGCGCCCGGCCGGAAACCCCTTCGCTTAGCAGCCGGTTCCGGTTCGGTGAGTGGCGGCGGGAAGCTGGGGGAGGGGTGAGGATGGAGGGAGCCCGGGCCGGGAGGCAGTGCGGGTCCGGGACGGGCAGCTTGGGCTGGGCTGGGCGGAAGCGGGGACGGCGGTGGGGACGGTCCTTTTTCCTCTGCCCCGCCCCCTGGGACCACCTCCCCTCCCCCCTGCTGTCCGCCGGCGGCCGTTAGTTAGGCTTCTAGAGGCCGTTCCTTCAGGCCTCTTTATCCTGAGTGGTGGCGAGGCCGTCCCCCGGCCGTCGCGACAGGCCCGGGCTCAGCGCCCTGCCCTGCGTGCGGGGAAAAGACCGGTTGGGATTTCGGGGCTTTCCCGCCAGAACAGGGTCTTCTCTCAAGGGAAAGCTGATTTCAACGGGAAGCTCAGCTTTCTGTTACACCTGCTTCACCTCCCGCCTTCCTTGAGACCTGAATATTTCTCGACCACTTCTGCGTCTCACGTAAACATTTCTTTGAACTCTTTTCCTGTGTGATCTCTCTCTGAGCGTGATATCGCTAGTGCCACCACCTGAGAGAAACGTCTGGACCTTCCTGCCCAGGTTATGAAAATCCCCTTAACTGCCACAGTTTGCTTACCTGTCTCATCGCCTCCTGGTAATTCCCTTGAACTGTCTCCCTCTTGATGTTCCCCAGCGTGGTCTCACAGGATATATGCCCAGTTTCTCTTTACTTTGGTGATTTCTGTTTATCGGTGCCTCTGCAGTGTTTCCATTATCTTGTTGGCAATAACGCTTCTTTATCACTTGGAAGTCAGTCTCGTTAAAGTTATTTCACTTCACTTTTGGCACAGTTACTATATTTGGGATGGTGGTGATTCTTGTTAATATAACGCTTTTCTTTGTAGGCTGCCAACTATTTGACTTAGGGTTCTTGAAGCCTGACCCCTTACTGTTCTTCCAATTTAAAAATTCCCTTCCTTTCTCCCCTCTTGTCCCATTATGGAAACTTCATTTGTTTCTGTGTTAAGATGTCTCATTCATTTTTACCTGCTTCCAATTAATTAGCCTGATTTCAAAGATAGTCTTAACTCATATCACCTATCTAATGAGTTCAATCTAGAGAGAGCAATTGGATTCAAAAACAGGTTTTGTTACTTCAGACGCAGGTGATGTAACTCTTGACTACTGCTTTGAAAGCCTTTTTCTTCCCTTGACTCCCACACCTCCTACCAGTTGCAGCAGCTTTATTGTCTTGCCGTGTGTCTTTATGAATCTGGCTTCCCATAGTAGACAGTGAACTTAAACGCAGGAGAGATTGGTTTTTATTCATATTTGTATCCCCGGTATCCTGATCTAGTTGGTACACAGGGTGTGTGAAAGAAGTTGAATACATAGTGTTTAAGATCTTAGAATCTAATTGGGAGAAATTACATATAAATATGAAAAACAAATACTTGATGAATGTAATGTAAGCTGTGTCATACACGTAATTGTTTTCAGAGTGGGATGATTCACAAGGTCACTTCCATACCCTTCTTACATCATAAATTATTCTAACCACATCTTGTTCCTGGCTAAATCTAATTGCACAAGCCTCTCAAATATATATTTTCTAGTAACATCATAGCTCTAAACATTCTCTTTTATAAATCACCTCTTCTCATGTATGTAAGCTTCTTAATGTTTTATCACTCTTGTTACATCCTGTTAAGTCAGCTATCTTTTTTTTTTTCTTTCAGATTTCTTATTTCTTTCTACCTAACTTGACTTCACCTGAGAACCTATAACTACTTATGTTTTTTTTAGCAAATTAAATGACCAGTGTGAATTAGGAAGTGAGTTATTTGAATACTTTTCTTAAAGGAAAAAATGTTTATACTTGAGACACTTTGGTGGCATTAATTTAATGTCTCTTCCAATGTTATTGTAAAGGAACAAAAGAAAGTACTATAAGCACACTGATGAAGCTGGATTTATTTGTATTAAAATGTAGATGTGGGAATTTATTAAAATTATAAATCAGCATGGGTCTCTCAGAGTTGGTTAGGAATTATCTTGACAAATTGAAATCCTTTAATGAGGATATATTAAAGGATGTGAACTTTTGTGATTTTGGTGAAAGATTATTTGCTTCATGCTTCCTTCTCTTTTCACATCTAACTCAACAATGCAAGATTAACATGGGGTTCTGCAGGGCACCAGGCTTTTAAATTAACATTCTGCTTAATACAACAAAATAGGCTAGTGATGACAATTATGAAAGGACCTCAAAGAGTGAAATATGAAAAGTCTATTGGTAGTTTATTGGATGATAGAATCTTTTTTTCTTATGCAAGGACCCAGGGAATTCTGCTTTATTAAAAAAGAAAGAACTGGGAGAATTTCCAAGTAGAAGCCTGTTGTTAAGCATTTCCAACATTTTTGAAGCCTAAATCTGAGGCTTAAATTCTTTGGAATCTCCCTGACAAGACTTAAGTTATCAGGTGATTACCCTGTTTACTGTGTAGCTGTACCATGGAAAACTCAAGCAAGCATTCTTTTTTCTTTTTTTTTTTTTTACTGAAGTACATTGACTTTTAACATTATATAGGGTTCAAGTGTACATCATTATAAATCAACATTTAGATATACTGCATTATTATGTAACCAATCATTCACAGTACAATTGATCCCTTTTACGCTGTTTACCCACCTCCCTTCCCCTTTCCCTTCTGGTAACTACTGCTTTGGTTTTATAGTTTAAAAGTTTGTTTTATTTAGATATTTCATTTGTTTCATTTCTTCTTGTGACAAATATCAATGAAATCACATTATCTTTCTCCTATTTTATTAAGTATGATACTCTTTAATTTCATCCATATTGTTACCTGTGGCAAAATTTCAACTTTTTAGAAGTTAAATAGTAGTCCATGTATACCACATCTTTATCCAGGCATCTACTGATGGGCACTTAGGTTGTTTCCAACTGTTGGCTGTTGTGAACAATGCTGTGATGAACGCGGAGATGCACATCTCTTTGAATTAGTGATTTTGTATTTGGGGGAGTAAATACCCAGAAGTGGGATAACTGCATCATTTGAGATTGTTAATTTTTTGAGGACTCTCCATCCTGTTTCCATAATGGCTGCGCCAGTTTACATCCGCATCAACAGTGTGCAGTGGTTCCCTTTTATGCACATCCTTTCCAAAACTTATTTCTTATGGTTTTGGGAGTAGTCATTCTCACAGGTGTGAGGTAATGGCGCACTGTGGTTTTGATTTACATTTCCCTAATAATGAGATGATAAACAGCTTTTCATTTGTTCATTATCTGTCTTTGAAGAAGTGTATTCAGATCCTCTGCCCATTTTTTAATCCAGTTTTGTTGTTGAGTTATATGAGTTTTTTTTTTAAGATTTTATTCATTTTTGCATAGATGAACTGGGGTGTAGGCCTGAAGTGTGGGGAGAGGGTGAGAGTATTCACCAGAGACAGAGTGGGGAGCAGAGCTCCCTGGTGGCCTAGGGGTTAAGTTTCAGCATTATCACCTCCATTGAAGGCTCACCATGATGGCCTAAGTACTCCCTGGCCAGGGAGCTAACCCACATATGAGTTCTTTATGTATTTTGGATATTAACCCTTTGTTAGATGTGTGATTTGCAAATATGTTGTCTTTTTTTTTTTTTTTTTTTGGATGATGATGGTTTTACCATCAAGCAGTCTTTTTGTGTGCATTTTGTTACGGTGACTATAAAGGATACCTATTATTATCCAGTCTTAGTGCATTCAAGCCCTGATATTGCTATGTAGCTATCAAAGTCCTCAATCTCTTTAAAAATTTGGTGATAAGATTAAATGAATATATGTGTCTGTTAGCATCACTAGTCTTCTTTTGGGAACCTGCCAAGAAGCATGTGCACCAAGGGTTTGTTTATTAACCTTATTCTAAGCACTTAAGCTTTGTAGCTTCCATTTTCTGGGGAAACTGGATGTACAACAGAGGAGAAAGTAATTTATATAGGCAGAGGGACTTTGATTTGTAGCATTTTAATGATGGGGGAGATAACTGTGAAGTATTCCTTGATTGTCCTACTAGTAGCTCTGTATTTGCTATTAAGTAAAATGTTGAAAAAGAAACTTTAATAGGACCACTATGATTTATTACTTATCTATAAAATGGTTTTGCATGAGGTAATGAAACTGGATTGGGAAGAATTTCTGGATTGTAATTTTAGTGCAGTCTTTTAACTTCATGGTTGTATGCAGATAACTCAAATCTCCAAATGATCGACTCTCCCAACTTATTCTTGGCTTTAATATTCTGTCATTCTGCCAGTAGTTGCTGTTTGGCATAGCACAGGTTGCAGGAATGTTTGGAACTACCTCAGGATAGTTTTAGTTCCCATTATCTTCTCATCGAGTTAACTCTCCATACCACCTTCTGTTTTTCTCCACTGAGACTATAAATGTCACTTCTGAGTGACTTCCTGTTCTTTATTTATATGAAGTAGATGTTTTAGTATGTAATGTTTCCATTTTCTGTCTTTTATAGGATTTTGTATCTCTGCTAAAGTCAGTGATGTGAGAAGACCTGACATGGGTAAGACTATGAAGTCATTCATTCCTCTTGGTACTCTGATTAAGCTAGAGTGAAAGAATGGGTTTTCCGAATATCTTCATATTTGCATCTTTGTTTTTTAATATTTTCAGAAAGATCTCAATCCTAATGTAATACTACATATCAACAATTTTGTTTTCATTGGTGCATTGCTTATAGCATCTTTTGGAAGCATTTTGTATTCATTGTACTGAAAAAGCCAAGTATACACTAGCAGACGTTTACTGTGTGCAAGGCCCTATTATAAGTACTTAAAATATATTCATTTAATTTTTACAACTGCCTTACAAGGATTCCTAATAGTCCCTAGTAGGTACCGTCGTTAGCCCTATTATATGAAAAATGAAACTGAGAGGCAGAGATTTAGAAACTTGCCTAGGGTCAGACATCCATGATTCTCAGCACCAGAATTTCTTTACTACTAGTTAAGAAACCTGTACCCCTCTTCTATATGCCTTCTGCATGAGACATAATTTGATTAAGGTAAGTGTTCTTTTTTAATTTTAAGAGTTTATTTGAGGATTTATCATTTCCAGTCAGGTAGCACCAAACAACATGTAGTTAGGGTCTCTCCTGATTTTAAAGTAAATTTTTAGTTTCGTTTAGCTAGTGGCATTGAGAATTATGATTGGGACATTTTCCACTACCATAGTACTTTAAGTCTGTAAAGGAAAACAATAAAAAGTTAGGACTAGTAGCCAATTTTGAAATAGAATGAAAAATGTATAGATTTAGATCTTATCCTCTGTGCTCCTTTTAAATTCACGTTAGTCTTCTCTTCTACTTTGTCTTTTTCTGTTAGTTTAATTTATCTTCTCCCTTCCTTGATAATTTGTCTCCCTTTTCTTTATATTTGTACAGCTCTTAAGGTATTTAGTAGATGATCTCAATCAATTACAAATGAGCCAGTTTTTACCATTGGGTCTCTTTTTGACAATGACATTTTGAGATTTCTTGCTAGTGTTTAGTTATGAAAGACAGGTTTTATTTGACTGTAGAACTGTTCTTTGGGAAACAGTTTTACTAGCTGAGAAGACTGGTTCATAGGTAAGTAGTTATTGAAGAATTATGTGACTTGAACTAATCCAGACTCTTTCCCCAGATGATATTGCTGATAGGATGAGGATGGATGCTGGCGAAGTAACTTTAGTGAACCACAATTCCATATTCAAAACCCATCTTCTGTCACAAACAGGTTTTCCAGAGAACCAGCTTTTACTTTCTGATCATCAGGTTAGGAAATTTTTCATCCCTTAATTAATAAATTATTTTGCCATAAATTTTCATCTAATGTAGTTTAAACTCCACACTCAAAAGTACAAGCATATATGTAAACTTTTTAGAATCAATTCTGGTGTTTTGAATTCTGCTTCTTAAACACTAGAACAGAGTTAAGTATGAGTTCTTTGAGAATGGTACATTTTAGAAAACTTTTATTCCTTTGAATATTATGGTTACCAATATATAGGTCAGTGTCGTCTTAAACTAGTGTTTTAAAATGACTAAGTATTAAATGGTGGATAGTAAGGAATGAGTAAATGTATAGAATCAAGACTTTGCCAGCCTGTTTGATATATAATACAATGTGCTGTCAGAGCATTATGTGCTAAATGTATATTTACTTTCTAATGAGAATTGTTTGAATTAAGTTGTATAATAGGTATTTTGTCCATTTTCCCCTTGAAGACACATTCATTTAGTCAGATTTTCTGTGCTTTTATTTCTTAATATGTAATTTAACTAAACTGTATGTAAATAAAATATAGCTATGTTGAGTTCTGAAATATGTCATAGTCTAATGAGACATTTTTCCTGGTATAAATTTTTATTTTTTTTTTTTTTCAAAATAAGATTTAAGAAAAATTTCTGTTTTGTTTAGATTTTACCTTCCAGTCAAGGAAATTTGGATCAATCTTTTACATACTCCTCAAGAAGTGCAGCTTATAACCCAAATTATTATTCAGGTATGACACATTTCTTGGAGTCAAGGCATTTATTTATACCTTTTAGATTTCTTCTAGCAAGTCATATGTCTTTACCATCTGTAAAAGTAAAAGCATTTCCAAAAAGAAATGGTATTTTCGCCACTAAAACATTTTAATAAGCTCTGTGTGTGTTTGCTGTAATACTTGACTGATCTAGTCTCAATCAAAAATTAATTTTTTAATGGAAAAGGATTTTTTTGAAATCCATTCTTCTTTTGTCCATTCTACCATTGTAAAAACAGTACAGCTTTGTTTTGGCCTTTTTTTTTTTTTTTTCCTTTCTTTTGGGATATGTGTATCTGATATAAAGGATATTTATTTTGTATTGATTTAAAGCACAGAGCTAATCTATTTGTATTCTGCCTAAAACTATGAATCCTGAAAGTTCATTTCTACCCAAGCTTGTCCCTTAGTCAGGGCAGGAAATAGTAACTGCATGTTTCTGTCTAGCACCTGCCACAGCCATGCTTGCATATTCAAGGGCTTGCCTATTCATCTTGTGATCCATGACAGAAGTCAGCATTCTCTAGGCTAACCCCTGGCCTACTTTTCAGCTACCCACTTTCTACAGTTTGGACTTCCAATAATCTGCCTCTATCTTGAGCAAACTAAGAGTTTTTTGTTGGTTAGTCTCCTGGCAGTGTGACCCAGGAGGTTATAGTCATCTTCCTATATCTTTTCACTCTTTGTGCTTAAAATCTCCTCACCTTACCACAAGTGTGGACGTACTGGCAATAAATACCTTTGAACCTTCTCCAGTGGGATTTTTATAAGGAGAAATTGAGAAAATAAATATGAAATGCAAATAATAATTATTGTTATTTGGCTTCCTCAGGATTCTTTGTCAACAAGATGAGATCTCCTCCCCTAAAGAGACGTTAGTATGATGCTCTTTTAGATTTAACTTATATTTAAGTGTCATTTAGTTGGGTGGTACTTTACCCTGGGTACTAAATTTCCTTTCCAGGGTTGAAAAGTGGTCTTCACATAGCATATGCATAATTTGTATAGAAAAATCAGTTAATTTGTTCAGACAGTAACTCTACTGTCATAGTTGTGAAGCAGAGAGCCTGAAATCTGTTGATTAATCCTGGGGGGAAGGAGTGTAAGTAGTTAATGAAGTCAGATCAGTAATATTTCTTGAACTCAGGCTGTGTTTACTTGTAAATTCATGTGCTGATTTACCATTGGACAGCATTGTTTGCACTTTATAGTAATTACTTAATCAATTTTTTATAGAAAATTACACTCATTCTTCTGACAATAGCTCAATTCTTATTTAGTCTGGCCTTTTCTGATTTTTATCAGTGTGTACATGCACTGTATACATGTGTGATTTGATACAGATAATTTTTTTTGCACAAAATTTTTTATTTTTTCATTTTGTTGTTCTTCAAATTTATCATTTTTTTGTTCATTTCTAAAAGTCCATGGAATTGATTATACACATTCATGTTTGTGCAAGTTCCAGAATCAAAAAGCTCTGAAAGCCAAATTTATATGGCATGAAAACTTGACCTAACCTGAGTTCATTCCTTGGCAAAGCCTACATGGATTGACATAAAGCTGTTTGTGTTGTTTTTATCTCTGTAAATATGAGTATGCATTTTGTTGGAGATAAAGCAATATGTTTGATAATAGGTGCTGCTTCAGATTATATTGAGTCCAGCTCAGAAACTGGACTCAAGGGAGTTCTGATTTAAGATAATGGGCCTCTGCTTTCATTTGCTTCATTATTTTCCCTGTGGTTTTGGTCTCTTTCACCCTTGCCATTTTCAGGTATTATAAATAACATCAC
Organism: Talpa europaea; assembly: GCF_964194135.1. Classification (NCBI taxonomy): domain Eukaryota; kingdom Metazoa; phylum Chordata; class Mammalia; order Eulipotyphla; family Talpidae; genus Talpa; species Talpa europaea. The sequence continues at coordinate 48,454,496 of NC_140083.1, forward strand.
TTAATATTTATTTATAGAGATTTTTCTATTAAATTTCAATAGTTACTTGAGATTTACAAAAGATGTATTCCAGGTCCTCTCAAATCCTCGTGTTCTTGACCATGGTGAATATTTGGCCAGACAATGATTTTTGAGAGTTACATTTTTCCTATGTTTGTCCTCATACCACAAGTTGATCCACATATCAGAATCTTAGTTTCATCTCTCACTTGAAGTCCATTTCTTTAAGAAAAGAAAAAAATTACATAATAGCTCCTTTATACATGGTGATGAATAAGATACAAAGTGAATGATAAAGTCTTTTTGAAATGGGGAGACTGAGCTATAAGATTTATTCTCTAAATTTCCCCCTGAAGCAGAGCCTCTATTAAATTTCATCTAGTCCCTACCAGATAAATTTGTGGCATGTCACAGACCTCCAAAGTTGCTCTCTATCGGTGAATGCCATGGAACTATATATTTTTTTCTGATAATAAAATCTTTAATTCAAATCAGCTTTTTATGTGTACTTCTAAAAACTTTCTTCCTTTGCTAGATCTATCTCAATTCATTCAGGTTGTGAAGTTTGTCTCTGCTGTCACCTTTGGATTTAATCCCCACATTGATTTCTTAAGCCTTACCTGTTGATTGGGCTAGATGTGGGCCACCAGTTTGCTTGCTTTAGTCTTCTCATACTGACTGTTTGTATTTGTCTTCTCTCTCACCCTGCTGTCTTCTCCACCAAGATGAAAATGAACACAGGAAAGCCCCAAACTTTAGAATCTAGTGCCTGGAACATCCTATTTACTGTTTACTGGATCTGTCTATCTCAAGTTTTTAAAAAATCTGCTTCTCAATCTACTTAAGTTTAGACCATTAAAACATTTGATTTTTTTTAGAAAGCAGAGAAAATACAGCACTTTCACTTTATAATAATGAACATGAGACTTCAAGACTTGATTTTATTGAGTACAATGAAAAGAAAATTAAAACATTTTAAACCTTAAATAAAAGTAGATTAAGTTGAAAATAAAATATTTTGCTCATGCTTGGAATCATCAATGTCTTATCTTTGAGAAATGTATTAAATTAGGTTGCATCCAGTTATAATAACTAAAGTTTTTAAGAGAAGCAATTGATAGTCACTTTCATGGTTATTACCTGACATACTTTTTAAAATATAAAATTCATTTTGTCTATAAAAGTATTGCCTGCCTTTACTGAAAGTTTGAGGGGGGAGGAGAAAAATACCCATCACCCTATTAAAATTTGGGTGTATTTCCTTCTAATTTTGTATATGTGTATATGCACATAATAAGTAGTCTGATTTGTGGCATTTGCAACTCTTCTTAGTGATGACAGAATCCCAGGTTAAGCCCTGATTTTAAAAAAACAGTATCTGTAGTTCCCCGTTGGTCCCTCTCCAGCTTTGCTTGATCACATTAGCAATAGAAAATTATTTAGTGATTTCATTGAGTGGGAATGGAATTACCTTATTTGGGTCAAACAGAGTACCTGATCTTGTGCTTTTCCCTTGCATTTTAGAGCTTAAATGTCTGTCAGATGCTTTTGAGGAGACTACTGCAGCTTATCCTTGGTCTCAAATTTCATACCCATTAGGGTAATTTACATTTTATCACTTACTTTATTGTTACTTCAAGTAACATCTTGAATGTCAAATCTCTAGTTAGATCACTCCTTAATCAAATTTTAGCCAAAAGATGTGAGAAACAATAATTTCTACTTTAGGACTTTGCATTTAAATTTAAAGATAATTTTATGATCCTTTAGTGACTCCTTTTAATTAGCTGTGTGTCTCTGTCCTTAAAGTAATAGTAATAGATACTAAGTATAGGTACTGATTACAGAGAGGAAAAGTTAGAATTCATTTACTTTGGTTCATCCACCAATGAATCAGCTGACATCACTCTTGACATCACTCTTGACTGCTGCTTTTTTTTCTATTTCATTTATCCTAAATCCTGATAATTCTGATCAAGCTAAAAAAGACACAAATTAGTATTGTTGGCTGCCTTAATATTTTAATAGTATAAATATGTATCTTGTAAATTTCTATATCAACATACCTTGAAAGAGGATTGTCAAAATGATGTCTGTAGTAGACAGAAATTCAGGAAGTAGAGAAATTATTCTTATTTACCCATTGGTACTTCTTACTTCCATAGCCTATCACCTGAAGTTATTTAGAAGGCACTGTTTTAAATTGTCTAAATCTGCTGATAGAAGAGGGCATGGAAATTATTCTAATCCTAGCTAAAACCTGAGGAGATTTTTTTATTAAACTAGCTTGGAAACCACAAGTCATAAAGTTAGGTAATAAATGGTCTGATGGCAGTAGCAAACATTGGAGTATTGATACATCTGGTTATTATAGCACTAAGTGACTGAAGGTTGTCATACCAGAGCTAGATGGGTTATTCCTGCCATAACCAACCAGAATAAGCAGCAATTAGGTTATCTCTGCTCTTAGAGAGAGGCCCTGAATCATGAACATGGTAACTAAAACTGAGAAAGTAACACCAGCTGCTTAGTAAGCATTAACTGTTGTTCATTTGAATTACAATTCTCCTTGGCCCTCCACCTGCTTTCTTACTGGTCTGGCCTACCTTCTTTCAGGCCCAGGCCTGGGAGTGCTTGCAAGATATAGTTGGGGTAAAATGTTGACTTTTGGTGGACACCACGGAGTCACATTGATGCAGATAAGGCACATGGCTGTGGCAGGATTCAGCTCCTTCATCAATTTTCAGGTTAGTATGGCTGAATCAATTATAGTTTGTAGAAGTTCCCTTACTGCAGACTTTACTGGCAGTGGAGACTGGGATCATTCTTCCATGAGAGACATGCTGATGTGCCACATTGCTTTGGAATACAATGTTGGACATGGTTGCACTCATATGGAGCACCAGGTATAATTATTTGTTTAATTTATTCAAACTTTTATTCTTCTAGACAACCCTTCCTCAGACAGTTTTCTTGGTTCAGAAGACTTAAGAACCTTTGGTCAGAGTGCAAATGGCCAGTGGAGAAATTCCACTCCAGCATCAGGTTCAACTTTACAGAAATCAAGAAACAGCCGAAGTCTTTACCTCGAAACCCGAAAGACCTCAAGGTGGGTATTCTTGGTGGTTACAGACCCTTCCTTTGAGCTTTAAACCATAAAATATGGACAAGTCCATTTTAAATTTTCAATTCTTAATTTACTTGGAGCTAAATTTTGGTCACAACCAAATCTTATGATTGGAGGAGAGAGTTTGAGGAAATTTTTGGTGGATATGACTATATTAAAACCCTTGAGGATCAGTTTGGCTATTATGAATCTGGAAGTGAGTATCAGTCAGTTGTCAGTTTCTGTACTTTAGTAGCAAAGAATCTGGCACATTTTACAAGCAGAGACTTGACTTAAACCAAAGCAGCTCTATACCTTATGGCCCTAGTCTACTAAACCGAAGCTACTTAGAGAACCAAGTCACAAAAAAGTTTATCCTATTCAGCCTGACTTCATAAAGCCTACATATTCCCTCACCAAGATGATACTGATTATTAAAGTCAGATGTGTTTGACCTAAACATTTTTTCCACAGCTACTTTATTACAATATGAAAAACAGCTTTTTTGAAATAGTATTTGTGACTTTAAATTCCACTCTGGGTGATGGATTTTTACAAATGTAGGATCATTTGAGTTTCTTAAAGCTAAGGTCTCTGGTGTTGATTGATACTAACAAGATGACTTATTTTACTTTTTAATTATTAGTACGTGGACTCTGGGAACATGTGTCAATACTCCCAGGAGTCATCTTCCCTAATTGTTAATATTTTTTAAAATTATACAAGAACACATTAATAACATTCACATTATAAAAATTAAAATATTGCTGTTAAAACTAGATATCCCTTGACCACTATCCACAGTCTTTTCTTTCCCTTTGATGTGGTTCCTTCCAAACCTTTTCCTATGCTTGTTTCTTTTCATTCTCTCTTATATAGCATATATATGCTATGTATACTGTGAGATTTATAGTAGTTTTTTTCTTCATTAAAGTTATTTTATATATATAATTATACATAATTTGGCGAGTTGGGTTTATTCCTTAATAATTTCATAGTTTTTAAAATATATTACAGAAACAGTATATGTGTTTTATAAAAAAACAAACAAAAAAACCCGAAAATGCAATTAAGGGAAAATATAAAGATCACATTCCCAACAGACAGAAATCACTGATCTCTGTACATGTCCCTCTGAATATTTTTCTCTGTGCTTGCATACTTTTTTAAGTATACTTTTTAAAGTAAAAATTAGTTCATACTATACAATTTTTTTGTAATCTGCTTTTCCAGTCCTCTCAGTAAATTTTATGTGAGTAATTTTTCCAATTCAATAAATTTTATCTTTTATACTAAATTATATTTAAAATTTCCTATTGACCCAATGTATTCTGCAGTTTGTAAACTCTAGTTAGTTTGTATCTAGATTTGCATCTAGTCATTATCACCCTTAAATTTCTTATTAATCTATAACAGCCTGTTTGTATGTGACAGGACTTTTTCTCCTTAACGTTTACCTTTAGGATTTGATATTTATCCATAGTATTATTGTTTTGTCCTCTATCCTCTGTATTTTTTATAAACTAGAATTTTTTACTGAATAAAAGTTGATGCTATTTTACATCACATTAGAAAACCTTACGGTGTCTGGTTTACTTAGCTTTAGTGAGACTTGGGTTGACCTGTGAATTAAGGAAAACTTAGCTTAGTCCTGAATTTGTATTGTTAGGTTTTCCTTTCCTTTTTTTTTTTTCCTTCATATTTAAAGAACAGGTTTATTAGGGGACAGGAAAGGGATAGGTTTGCTGAGAGAGGCCTGCATGATTGCAGGAGGGCGGCCTTGAGGAGAGCGGCCTCCACTGAGGGAGGTCAGTGAAGAGAAGCCCCGGCGTGGGACAGATCATGGGCAGCCAGGAGGCTGCTGCCCTGCGGAGGGAGAGAGTTGGTGAAGAGGCACCTGCATAGTCACAGGTGGGCAGTGGGATTACTGCCAGCTTTTCCTTTTTGTAACTAGAGTGTAAGCTAAATGAAGTTATCTTGGTATTTTATGAATGAACAGCTTCATATTAGCCTGATAGTTATTAATAGCAACTGATAACACTTACCTGATAAGAAGTTTATTAAAGTTGAAATTAATGAAATAACATCTTCCTAACATCTTTTCTTCTACAATTTTTAATTGGCACTCTCCTGTAAAGTACAGCTTTTTTCCTCATTAGTCAGACCTATTTGATTATTCCAAAATACATTTTCTACTGTGAATGCCAGATAAATTAGATCTTTCTTATTCACTACCAATGTCCAATAAGTTTTTTTTTTAAATAACAACTTCCTGTGGCCTGAATTATTCTTTGTTGTTGTTTTTTTTTTTAGTGTCATTATGGATTCAGTGTGTTTCAATACACAATCTACAATTTCAATCCATAATCTACAATTATTCTTTTTAACACTCATAACATTGGCCAATACAGACTCCAAGCCTGCTTCCATGTGTGCCTAATACTGTTAATTTCTGGTAATTCCCTTGCTTTCTTGAGGATCTTGCATTAAACACACACACACACACACACACAACCAGAAGCATAAATACAAAAGACATTTTGGGGAATTCATTATGCCATTTCCAAGCAGATTATACTTTTCTTGGCATCGTTTCCTATATGCCTCCACTCTTCATAAGGAAGTAAATGTTCCTGAAATTCTGAGTCTTTGCTCTTGCCTCACTCTAACACACGTAGAAATCATTAAAGTTTGAAGAACTGAGGGTATATGTGGTTTTTTTTTTTTTTTAATTTTCTTAAGATGTAATCTGATTCCATTTGGATTCAGACCACATGTCCTGATTTAAAGAATTGATTTCATTGAATTCAGCTTAGTCAATTGTATACCTCTCTCTATTCTGCAACTTCAGTAAAAAGAAAGATCATTATGCTGAGAGCAAGTACCTCAGACTTTCTGAGTAATGATAGATGAAAACAGGCACCTAGAAAAAACTATTAACTGAGCCTTAGAGATTACAGTGGGTTTTGAGTTCACAAAAATAAGGTTTCCTGCCAATTTTTAACTTTAGATGGGGCCTAAATCAGATGAAAACAAAACTCTCCTTCAGAAGTGGGAACTAGTGAGACCAGAAGAGAATTCATAGTAAGAGAAGTAATCTAATAAAAAGCCTTCTGATAGTTTTAATGAAGGATGGGGCCCTTCTGTTGCTCTTTTAGAAATTTTTAAAATTCATTTTAAGAACTTTGTTGAGATTCTTTAACTTTATCCATCTTTGCATATTTAATCTTAAAATAATTTCCTCCAAATGGCTTGGGGGAGGGTCTTTGGGCGTAAATAGAATCGTGTGCGTGTGTGTGTGTGTGTGTGTGTGTGTGTGTGTGTGTGTGTGTGTTAGCATACCTAGGATCCAGGTTTTCTGAGGAAATCTAGTCTGATATGCTTTCTGTCATACCACATAGCTTTGTGGTTTTTGACCAAAAAGGTTATAGATTTAGAAGCCAAGAAATATAATTTAAGGTCTTTGATAATAACATAGTTAGGCAAGACTAATAGCTCCTAAAAGGTAGAACTTGATACAGCAACCCATGTATCACTTCTTGTATATTTCCTTCAAAAGGTACAACTGTCATTCTGCTTGTTAATTTTTGTTTTTGTCATTCTTTGAAAGTGAAAATAATCACTAGAATAGATTTTCTTATTTACTATTTCTATTGTTTTTACAATTTTTTTTTTAGTGGATTATCAAATAGTTTTATGGGAAAGTCAAGCCATCACTGCCATGTATCTGCATATGAAAAATCTTTTCCTATTAAGCCTGTTCCCAGTCCATCATGGAGTGGTTCATGTCGTCGAAATCTTTTGAGCCCCAAGAAAACTCAGAGGCGACATGTTAGCACAGCTGAAGAGGTAAGGAAACTATGCAACAAAAGCTACTAAAAGCTAGGATCTTTCCCTATATACAACCATTTGTTCACTCTGATATAGATGTTTATTAACGATTCTACTTAATACTTTCTGTGCTTTTAATTACTTTTTTTGAGTGCTGTCATCTATTCTAAAGAAATTAAATTTACCAGTAATTCATTATTTTTTTTTACCATCTTCTATTCTTGTTGGACAGCATATTTAATCTTCAGTACTGTTGCAATGACCTTTCAAAAAGTCATTAATTTTATGTTCACATTGTAAAAATCAAAATGTTGCCATAAAGCTAAAGATCCCTCAACGACTAACCACAATCTTATTCCCCTCCCTGTTCTCCTCTGTCTTTTCTGGACCCTTCTTAACTCTACATGTGGCAAAACTGGTTAACCTAGATTTGATAAAATACTTGCTTTCTTATTAAAACAATGTTTTCACAAAAGAAAAATCAATAGACCAGTTAAATAATTTGCATCTTTAATTAAGATCTTTGAGGTCACAGATTTTCCCCAAAGAACAATCTTCTGTTGACACTTTAATTGTTCCATCCACTCACATTGTGGGAAATTATTAGCAAAATTTGGACACAGAAAATAACCTCCAGAACTTTTGAATCATCCTTAAGATATCACTATAAAAAGATAGTGTGAAGTTTCGTGCAGTTTTTGCCCACCCTTGTTTCAGCCCACTCACTTCCATGCTGCTACTGCCACGGGAAGAAACCAGACCGAAACATCCACACAAAAGAAATTTTTTATGTTTGATTTATCTCCTAGTTATTGCATTTCTCACACATAGATTGCAGCTACTTGTAGAGATCATGGTCCCCTGAATGTAAACATATATTTCCTTAAGCACAGAGATATTAGAAAAGTACCATAGCCTACTTCTGGAACAAATGCTTGATTTTATTACGATTTTTCTATTGGCAAAGGTATATAAGCTGAAACCTGTGTTTTGGGGGGAAGAAGGAATGGGTGGGCATAAAGAAGCTGATCAAAACTCTTTATCAGTCTGTTTTTCTAGGCAAGCCCTCATTTTTGACCCTGACAATAAAACTTGTTTTTTCTTACAGTATAGTGACCGTTATTTTTAAGTTAAAAAAAATTATCAATATAAATTGTTAATGTATTTATTTGTATAAGAGAAAATGTGTTTATATATGTTCATTTAAATATTAAGCATCTAATCAAAATTAGACTTTGCTGTGGAGAAAAAATGAACTGTAATGACCTTATATATATTTTATTAGGTTTCCAGTTTAAATATATTATTGTTTTTAATCTTTTTTACCCCGTGAAGTGGGTGGAAATGAGGTAATAGCTACAGATTTGGAAATTAAAGGTTATACAGCTGGAAAATGACCAGCCCATAACTCAGGTCTTCTGAAGGATTCTAGACTGATGTTCTTTCTATTACACAATACAGTGATGTGGTTCTTGCCCATTGGAGCTCACAGATCATGTGGTCAAGAAGGCAGCATTTCTTATATATAAATAATGCTAAATGATTTTATAATTTGGTAGCGAGGTGAGAAAAATGAAGTGATTATTTGTGACATGGTTAGTAAAAACTCTGCATCTTTTTGGTTTTAAGTTTGTGTTGAATCTAAAATACTCAAGCAGAGATTGGCAAAACTAGTAAATCACATTTAGCAGGGAAATGGGTAGACAAGAAACTGGCAACATTTGCCTTTGGTGATAAGAGTTGAGCAACATTTGTGAAAGGGAGATTTATTTTTCATTATGCATTTTCCACTATTAAATTTAGTACCAGGTCTGTATTAGTTATTATATTACACAAGTTACTGCTTTTGTAATTACTGGAGTTGTAGAGCTTGTGCTTCTGCTGGAGTCTAGATAGTCTGTGGGATACAGAGACTTATAGGGAAAGAGACAGCAGCAACATGGCAGCTCGATATAAACTCTGCAGTCCTCCTGTGCCACGTATTGTTGTTACTGGGGTCATGAAGATCCTTTAGACTGTATGTCATTGTAAGCCTGCCAATCACCCACTAACAGCCAGTCTTTTGGACCACTTAGCTCTTCTTCCTGTTGCCTCCTCCTCCAGCCTGAGAACTTGAGGTGGCTGATTTTTTTACTCTGTCAGCCAATACTCTAGGTCATGATTGCATCAGTGGAAGCCATGAAGTAGAATTCCCCTTTCTTCAACAGTATGATGCCAAGGATTAAATCGGCTATGAAACAAATGATTGGGGAAATTTTGTTTCAGTTGTTATTGGTTTGTAATCTCCTACCATGAAAAGCAAGTTGCCTATGCTACAGAAACAAGGAATAGCCCAAATAATATGAATAACATATTGTTATATCAGTTTTTGTTAAACTTTAACAAGTTATTTAGATATTTAGTCTTGGATATTACAAAATTGCAAATGAAAATGTAGTACTTCCCTTCCCTCTACTCCCACCCGGAGATTAAAGAATTTCTTAATGGGAATTTACAAATTAAAGGAAAAACTATTTTCTGTGGAAATGTTGAAGTCTCCTAGGAAGATGCAGTTGCTTATGTTAAAGAAGGGAGATTATGTAATAATCTTATTGCTGGATTTGTTCATCAAATTCAGGAATATGAAGCCATCTACTTAACGAACACTGTTTAATCTTATAGCAGGAATTTGAGGACAATACATGAGAAATACTTGGGAAATATGCAAGTGTTGACTGTACAGAATGACTAATTCAAGGGCAGCATTGAAGAACTGTGCTATCCAATAGGGTAACCACTGGCCCACATGTGCTATTTAAAATAATTCAAATTAAATAGTGTCTTAGTTATACTGGTCCTATTTCAAGTACTCAGTAGCCACATATGACTATTGGCTAGGACAGTACAGACTATTTCTATTATCACAGAAGGTTTTGTTAGATAGCACTTTTATAAAGAATGTGAATTTGCTTGGGAAAGAGAAAATAAGGACAGTTTGCTTCTATGAATCAGGATGCTACTTTGAGAAACATTTGCCTCATTGGATATGTTTGTTTATTTGTTTTCTAGACAGTTCAAGAAGAAGAAAGAGAGATATATAGACAACTGCTGCAGATGGTTACGGGGAAACAGTTTTCTGTAGCAAAACCCACCACACATTTTCCTTTACACCTGTGAGTCACAGAAACATTTCAAATGAATTTAATTCTGCATCTTATTATTAGATATTGAAACTATATTCTTTTCTTGCTAGGTCTCGATGTCTTAATTCAAGTAAGAATACTTTGAAAGACTCACTGTTTAAAAATGGAAATTCTTGTGCAGCTCAGATCATTGGGTCTGATAATTCATCATCTGGATCTGCCAGCATTTTAACTACCCAGGAACAATTGTCCCATAGTGTATATTCCTTGTCATCTTATACCACAGACATTGTTGCATTTGGTTCCAAAGATTCTGATCCTCTCCATCAAACCCAGCATCACCACTCTCTTCCACATCAGCCAGATAACTTACCAGCTTCAAACACACAATCTGAAGGTAAAGATGACATATAATTTCAATCTAATAGCTACTTAACTGTTTCTTGGATCTATGTGAATTATAGGTTAGGTTGTTAATACACATGTATCGTAAATACATAAAGGCACAAAAAAATTCAGTTAGCCACGCCATGACTAATCTAAACCTACACTCTTTCTTCCATAGAAATACAAAGACTTTGATGAAATAATTAATTTTATTTATTTATTTTTTTTTTTTTGCGAGTTCACCAACTTAGCTTTACTGTATCTGCTTATACTTGAAGACTTAAGGCAGAATAAGGGAGTGTCTTTCTCTAGAGTGGATTTATACATATCACAAACGCATGTCTATACAAATTTGATGATGTAATAAATATTGCAAAATAATTCTAAAGATTCATTTTCTACTATATGAAATAATTAATTTTAGATTTACTTCCTGACCAAAGTGTCAAATCTGAGTATATTCAGTCAGTTTATTATTTTCTCTGTACCTTGTACTTTACAATGAAAATTAACTACTCTGAAATTCTAGGAGTTCTGGAACATCTGTTCAGTATTGTAATAAAAGTTATTTCTTTTTGCATGGAAGAACTGGGGTGTAGGCCAGAGGCGTGGGGGTAGGGGGGGGGGTGAGAGGATTTACCAGAGACAAAGCAGAGTAGGTGAATTTATTGAAATACATTGCTGAGGGGAGCAGCAGGCAAGACAGGAGAGTTCTTCTGTGCCATGTGGGTTAGCTCCCTGGCTGGGGATCGAACTCAGGCCTTGGCAATGATAGTGCAGACACTTAACCCCTGGGCCACTAGGGAGGCCTATAAAGTAACAGTTTTTAACCAGGTAGTACTTGGAAAACCTGGACAGCAAGTTTATACATTTTAGAATGATTGTCAGCAAGTTTTGGAAACATTTTTCTACCAAACTTTGAGCTCATGATAATATTCAGTTTCTTAGCATTCTTGTTAATTAAGCTTTTGCTATGATAGTTTTCTTTGTTTGCTGAGTTTCCCTCTTTAGGTATAGGCATTATATATGTATTTATGGAGGGTGTGTTTAGGTTTGTAACTTAAGACAAATCCTGAGTTAAGTGGTTATACATTAGGGATCTTTTGTTAGGTCAGTCTCTAAGGCTCCCCCCTTCCTCTGTTTCTTTTTTATAAGATTTATTTATTCAAGTATCGGGGTACAGGCCAGATGCGCAGGAGGTTGAGAGGATTCACCAGCAACAGAGTGGGGAACAGAATAAGCAGACAGACGAAATACACTGCTGAGGGGAGCAGTGGGTGAGACAGGAGAGGTCTGCTTCGCCATGTGGGATTCTCGCTGGCCAGCTGTGATCGAACCAGCATTGCAGAGGCTGCAGACAGCTTCACAATGTGGCGCTCAACTGCCTGCCACACCAGGGAGGCCCCTCCTCTGTTTCTTAAAATTGCCACTTGGGGATTAAAATTGTTGGTGGCATCACCATGTAGTTATACATACTCATGGAAACTTGTATTAAATTTAATAAGTACCCTCATTAGACCCTCATTTCTGGCTTACAGATAAGAACTTTCTCTTCTATCTTTATCCTTTATTTTGTTATCTTTATGGAAACAGCATATAATTAATTATGGTAGCTTAAGCTACAGACATCTAAAACATATAACGTGGAATTTTATTAATAATGAAATGTTCTTGTGTTTCTTTGTTTAGGATCAGACTCTGTGATTTTACTTAACGTGAAAGATTCTCAGACTCCAACTCACAGGTAAGTTTTTTTCCCTCCCTTTAATCACAATTTCTTCACAAAGAGTACATAATATAGAAGTAAAACTGCTTCAATTCAGACCTCTGTAATGAGTTGTTCGAATTATTTCAGTGACTTCTAATTGGTCTACTTCCTCCAGACTCCATTATGTTCTTCCTTCCATCTTTCACCATGTTTTCTAATCTTTAGTCCATCTTCCATTCTACAACCAGTGTGATCTTTCTAAAATGCATATTTGGTCATTTATTGAAGTTCTTCTAGAGTGACTTAGCAGACAGAATCGATCCTAAACTCCTTAGTGCGGTATATAGAACACTTTCTCCACAAGCTTTGCTTCCTATTATACATTCTTTGCTAAACAAGTGTTTATAGTCTGCTGTATGTTATGTATTTATACAGACATTGGGTGAACAAAATGAAGTCCATTTTTTCCTGGCGGTTATACTTTTGTAATGGTTGAGATGGAGATGGATAGAGAGGGGTGAGGGATAGATATTGAACAAATAAATATATATTCCTGGTAGCAATAAGTGCTGTGAAAAAAAATAAAGCGGAGTAATATGTAGATTTGGGTTGGGGAGCATTTTTCATATAGGGTGGTCAGGGCAAATCGCTGCTAAGATAATACTGGAGGAGAGACATGATAGAGGAGGTGAGAAAAGGAGCCACCTGGAAATATGGAACTCTCTTGCATTTATTATATGCTGAAGTTACTTTCAGTTCTTTAAATATGATGTGCACTTTCTTATATCCAGTATTTATTCTGCCTGTTTCTCTCTGCAGTAATCTCTTGTCTGACTGGCAATAGTATCTTTTTAAGTCTCAATTCAAATGTGATATTCTATATGAAGCTTTAATCTGTAGGAGCTATCAAGACTTCTTCCTCTGTAATCCAGTAGATTACTACTGAGATTGCCAACCAGGCTTTACCATGTATAGCTTTGGCAGTTCATTTGCTATTGAGTTCAGTTTTCCATTAAGAAAATTAAAGATAGTAAAATGTTCTTTCTCATCTTAGTTCACTTACTTTTTTGCAACTTCCCTATATTCTGAACTTTAGGTACTTTCTAAAATTCTGTCTTTGTTTTAGTTTCTCTAGGAGACTTTACAGTTTAGATTCCTTATTCTCTACACATTTTTTTCAGAATCAGACTTGAATTCTGATCTTGCCTTTTCCAGTTTCATGTAATTTTGGACAAGTTACTCTTCTGAATCTCAGCTTCCTTATGAATAAATGTCAGTATTAATACCTTATTATTGATTTGTGAATATTAATTTACAATTATGCACTGTAATAGAGTTTCAGGTATAGTGCACAAAAGTAGGTACCCTGGCTTGGGAAGAAATTGATCTCAGGTAGAGTACTCTCAAATTGTTCTTTACTAAATCTACCTTTGTTTATGGAAGACTTCTCCTAGTGATGAGTAGAGAATGAAATGGAAATGGTCTGTTGGGTCAGATTGACTGCATAATGCTGTTTTTTTAATTGGAGCCTACTCTCCCAAAGGCTTGTTTCATTGCTCTATCCAGTAATTTTCTTGGGAAAAGCATTCACTCCACTCCATTTGTTTCTGTGAGAGGTCCTTCACAGAGGGGTTGGCAAAGAGATAAAGTTTGAGACGATCAGGAGACCCAATGGTAGTTAACAGGCTTGTGATTTTGCTTGTCACTATTCACTTGGGTTGTGAACAAGAACCCAAGAATAAGACATGGCATATTGACATTGTTAATTCTCTGCTTCACTTCACTCATTGCTATCTAATATGGACTATTACGTGGGTGGATATTTCTGTATCTACCGTGATTTTTTTAGTATATTGTGATTTAAGTAGACTAACAAGTTGTCCAAGTACACATAGAGTTGATTAAATCATGAATCTCAGGGAAGAGTAATGTTCTAGCTTAATGTTTTATCTGACAAGTAATGTACTTTTCACATAGTGCTGGTCTCTCATGCATGTAAGAAGCTATGCTAAATTTAATTTCTCTGCCAACCTTTGTATGCAGATAGCTCATATTTATATTCCTTTAGTTCCCAAGTACAATTATTTTATATAATTTAGTTACCTTTTATTCCATCCTTCAGCATTATTGTGAACTATTTAAATGATTACTTTTGTTGGTACAAATATTGAATTTTCTCATAAACTTCCTGCTTATTTGTTAACATTTTTTCCCCACCCATAGTACTACTTTTTTCCAGGCAGAGCTGTGGATCAAAGAATTGTAAGTTACTATTTTTTCTTCTCCATCACTTCATTTTTAATTAGAAGAAAACCAAACAGTTGGTCAATCACCCTGCCTGTGTTTAGTCAGTAAAAATTATCTGCTTATATCTATTTATAAAGCAACTTTTAAGTTGTTGGGTTTTCAAAATTCTGTAGGGGTTTGAAACATTTCTTTGTTGGACTTTCTAAATCTATAACAATTACTGAAGCTAAATTGAATCAGAAAAAATATTTCAGCTAGCAATTAGAATAAGTAAATGTCCTTATTTTCACTTTGATTAAACTTATTTATTGAATAATTCATATTTTGGGATTTACAAAATCACTGAAAACTTTTAGTTTTCAATTTCAAGAACTCACTTTGAATTATCCAAAGTTCTTGTTGATTTATTTTTTAAAGAAAAAAAATCCGTACTTCTTTTGGATATAATTGCAATAGATATAATACTTGAATTAAAACCTCAGTGATACCTTGTTTTATCTTCTCATTTGGGATTTGCTCTCATTTTTGGATTTCCAGAATGAAACTTCACTTTCTCCATAACCTTAGGAGCGTGTTTTAAAAATACTACATATTTACAAATACCCACAAAAGTCATCACTTCACTTTTAGCAGCAAGCCTATAATTCTTATCATTTCAATAAAGAGCAAAATAGTTTCAATAACATATGGTGTCATTCTGGGTCTGAAAAGTGTAGTGATAAGTTAGCGTGAGGATTTTTGGCTTTCTTTGTGAGGGTTTTATATTTAATGTTCATTGTGCATCAGTAATATGCTTGACGCATTTCTGCCACATACCTTTTCATTTCCTAGAACTAGTGTTTATGATTCTCGAGCACGAGAAAGGTTACGCCAGATTGAAGAACAGAAAGCACTCGCATTACAGCTTCAAAACCAGGTAAAACAAATTGGCATAAAATTGTTGGCATAAATAGTATATCAATGTTGAAACTACTTTGAAAGCTTACCTGGTTTTGGGATCAAAGCTGTTATAATTGCAAGATTTCGTGGTAGCATAACTTTGTATGATAAGTGATATATATTGGTCTTTCTCCAACCAGTGCTACTCAGTGTATATGAGAAAATAGATTTATTTATCCCACTTATTCTGAAGTTCTGCCTTTCAGAGATTGCAGGAACAGGAACATTCAGTTCATGATTCAGTAGAACTACATCTTCGTGTACCTCTTGAAAAGGAGATCCCTGTCACAATCACCCAAGAAACAGAAAAAAAAGGTCATAAATTAACCAATAGTGAAGATGAATTTCCTGAAATCACAGAGGTAAGCTATGTATTAGAAATTTCTGCACAATCAAAGAGCTGTGTTTAGGAAGAAGACTTTGGACAAATTTCAAACATAAAAGCAATGTAACACACCTGGTATTTAAATTTTACTGCATATGTTTGTTTCTATTTGTATTATATGTCAATCTTGGCTTTATTTTTAAAGGATTATTGAAAATTGGGAACAGAATTATGGGTGACTTGAGCAACTTCCGTGAAAAAGCATTTAATAAATTTGAGTTTCATTTCACGTACATTTTTACTTAACGGATTTGACATCAAATAGTAAGCTGTGGCTTGCTATTTTTTTAAAATAATAACTAATTTATAGAAAGTTTGGAAGACTGGGCTTCCCCGGTGGTGCAGCAGTTGAGTGCTGGGTTGCGAAGCTGCCCGCAGCCTCTGCAGCGCTGGTTTGATCCCCGGCTGCTCCCTGGCCACCAGAGGAGGGTCCCACATGGCGCGCAGACCTCTCCTGCTGCCCGCTGCTCCCCTCAGCAGTGTACTTCGGTCCTTCTGCCTGCTCTACTCCCTGCTCTGGCTCTGGTGAATTCTCTCGCCCTCCCGTGCTTCTGACTGTACCCAGTGCTTGTATAAATAAATAAATAAATAAAAACAAATCTTTAAAAAAAAAAAAAACAAAACAGAAAGTTTGGAAGATACATAAAAGTTTATGTACCCTTTTATTTCTATTTATTGAGGTAACATTAGTTTACAACACTGTCTAGGGCCCAGGAGTACATTTTCTCACCTCAGCAGCCACATGTATCACACCACAACATCCACAGATACCCAGGCACCATCTATCACCAACCAATTGGCCCTTTCTACCCTTCTCCCTCCCAGCCTTCTCTGGTAACCACCATTTGTTGTTTAAATCTAAGGGTTTGATTATGTTTTTGTTTTGTTTGTTCATTTGGGTTTTTTTTTCCTTTATTTTCCACAAATGAGTGCAATCGTGAAGTATTTGTCTTTCTCCTTTTGATTTATTTCATTTAGCGTTATCACCTCAGGGTACATCTGTGTATCCTGACAATGACAATATTTCATCTTTTTTGTAACTGAGTAGTATTCCATTATGTATACATACCACAGTAGTCTTCATTCATCTGTCTTCAGGCACTTAACGCTATTTCCATATCTTAGCTATTGTGAATAGGGCTGCAGAGAACATAAGGATGCAGATACCTTTTTGAATTAGTCTTTTCAGAACTTTTCAGGTAAATACCCAGAGTGGTTTTACTGGATTAATGGTAGTTCTGTTTTTAATTTTTTGTGGAACCTCTGTATTATTTTCCATAGTGGCTATAACAGTTTACATCCCTACCAATAGCACGTGAAGTTTCCTTTTTCTTCACATCTTCACCAGCTCTTTATTTTTGGTAAAATGCAGTATGTGTGACACTTTAAAATAATGTGTTCCTTAATTCTGCTGTTAGAAAAACTATCAAAGCTGTGTAGTGAATAGCCACATATTTATTATAGTTGTGCTGGCTTCCATATTTTACATTTTAAAAAATAACCTGGGCCTCCCCTGGTGGTGCAAGTGGTTGAGCGCAGTGCTGTGAAGCTGTCCGCAGCCTCTGCAGCGCTGGTTCCATCCCGGCCAGCGGGCCAGGGTCCCGCATGGCTCTGCAGACCTCTCTTATATCACCCGCTGCTCCCCTCAGCAGTGTATTTCGTCAGTCTGCCTGTTCTGTTCCCTGCTCTGTCTCTGGTGAATCTGCTCACCCTCCTGCTAATCTGGCCTATACCCTGGTTCTTGTATAAATAAATAAATAGATCTTTAAAAAAAAAATCCTAGGGAAATGTGTCTGAAAGATACTACTTTTACTCCCTTATTACCTTTTTGGGAAAAGTTTATTTCTTAGGAAATCATATGCTCGGCGATATAAAGTATCATTAGATCTTCTCATGACTTAGAAAATTTGATAGCACAAGATTATTTTAGGCTTTAGAAATAATATGAAAGAAGGCTCTGATTGTCATGCTAAAAAAGAAAGAAGGATAAGCTGGGATGGAAAGAAGTATTACGGGGATTATAGGAAGGAATAGAAACCAAAATGTTAGATAAGTAAGCTTTTTATGTGATAAATAACAGCCTGAGGGGTGTATGAAGTTTGATGAGAAATCTGTGTGTCTGAAGCCATGTATGTTGATTTCTGACATCTTCTGGTTCCCTAGGAAATGGAAAAAGAAATAAAGAGTGTATTTCGAAATGGGAATCAGGATGAAGTTCTGAGTGAAGCATTCCGCTTAACCATTACACGTAAAGATATTCAAACTCTAAACCATCTGAATTGGCTCAATGATGAGGTAAGTGATCATGTATCTTTTTTTTATATTCAAGCAGTGAACACTAAGTGGAAACTAAAGTCATTATCTGACTGTTTCTCAAAGTGTGATCCTCAAATGACCTGTATCAGAATCAAGTCTCAGGTCTCCATTTTTCTGAATAAATATGAAAGAAACGGTGTGGTGGAGATAAACCTTTTAAACAAACATCCTGGGCGGTTTTTATGTACCTTAAAGTCTGAGTACTGCTCAACTTAATCATTATATGTATTGAAGATTTGAACACTGAGAGATTTACTCAGTGGTAATCTCAATCTCTTTAGTACATACCTTGCAGTTAGTGTTTTGTGAGCAAATGTGTATAGCTGGCCATGGTTGCAACATAAAGGAATACTTTGAAATTTCCATGTAGAAATCCATTTCTACTTTATCTTTACTTGTTCTAGGTTACTTAGGTTTTGAGTGATAAGCTTACTAAAATAGCTTACATTTATACATGGCATCTGCTAAAAGGATATAGGAAAAGTTATGTATATACTTTTTAAAGATTTATTTATTTATTTATACAAGCACTGAGTACAGTCAGAAGTGCGGGAGGGTGAGAGAATTCATCAGAGCCAGAGCAGGTTGCAGAGCAGGCAGAAGGACCGAAGTACACTGCTGAGGGGAGCAGTGGGCGGCAGGAGAGGTCTGCGCGCCATGTGGGACCCTCCTCCGGTGGCCACGGAGCAGCCGGGGATCGAACTGGCACTGCAGAGGTTGCGGGCAGCTTTGCAACCCAGCGCTCAACATATTGGATTATTAAAAGAAAAATTATAGCACTCATACCACCCCAGATTTCTAATTATTTTAAGTAGATTAATTACATTGCAATTTTAAAGTTGATTGTTTCTACTTCAAAATCTGTAGGAGCCTATTTTATTTAAAAAGGCTATTTTTGTTGCAAAAGAAGAGGACTCAGTTGGTTATCTTTTCCTAAGCGCCACCTCTGTTGTTATCCTTACTCAGTGCATCCCTGCCTGATATTTTGGGTATACTAAAATTTCAAATCTTTAGGCAATTTTTAGATATTTGATATAATAAACACTAGCTATCCTACATACTTAAATCCTGGTTTTGTATGTTTAGGACCTTCCAAATAATAATATTGGCTAATATCTATTGACTGTTTGCCTCATGTTAGACAATATTATAAGTTTAATGTGTGCTACTGATTGTCTGCTTTTCAAAGTAAAAAATGTTTTATCATCTTCATTTTATAGATGAAGAACAAAACACCCAAAATTTATTTTCCCTGGGGCCAATTAGACTGAGCCCCATTCTCTTTGCCACTAGTCAGCTTTTATGAGGTAAATGTCAGAAACTCATCACTCACTGAATAATATCTTTGACTAAGAATAGTAAGAAAGGTACAAGATACTTTCTTTTTTTTTTTTTAAAGATTTATTTATTTATTTATACAAGCACTGGGTACAGTCAGAAGCGCGGGAGGGCGAGAGAATACACCAGAGCCAGAGGGGAGAGCAGAGTAGGCAGAAAGACCGAAGTACACTGCTGAGGGGAGTAGCGGGTGGCAGGAGAGGCCTGCATGCCATGTGGGACCCTCACCCGGCGGCCGGGGATTGAACCAGCACTGCAGAGGCTGCGGGCAGCTTTGCAACCCAGCACTCAATCGCTGTACCACCTGGGAGGCCCAATACTTTCTTGTTTTAGGGAAAACTACCCTTGCTTCATTCAGCTAAGAATAGTAGTGTTAGGATACTGGATCAAGTAATGGGGAAAAAAAAAAGAACTCACCAAATCAAAAGGCAAAATAAAAATCAAGGATGGTCAAAAGTATCCACCAATTAAGTGTTTTGGATTTGAAAACATCAATCTGTAGTGTTTTGCCATTTGCCTGCCCCTGCTAAATGGGGAGGAATGGGTTTTTCTACATTGTCTTCTAGAGGGCAGCAGTGTGTAGGATATGAGCTGAGATCTTGCTCTTCACTGTGGCAGTTACCTCAGAGATCCCTTACAGAGACGGCATTCATTAGGACATAGTTTCCATTCCCTGAACCCATCAGAGGCTGGGTTTTTAGCAAGCTAAGTTAATGGAAATTACATTATTTAGAACAGACAAGGGGAAGGAAAGATTTCTTTGCCTAATTTATACCACATCTACCTATAACTTACGTAAGATGACTTATCTTCTGAGTTCAGAGTAGTTGTTAATCTTGAAAGCAGGTGCAAATTCACATGTCAGTGATGATTTTGAGAACATTTTTAAAATCCTCTTTTTCAAAATACCACATTTCTTAGACTTTCAAAGTTGTTTTCCTTGAGAAACTAACATTCTGATGAGGAATTAGCAGATAATCCTTAAGTATTCATACTCATTTAAAAATAATTCTCTTTCTCAATTGTGAATTCCTAATCTGCTTTTGCAAGTAATTGCAAGTCCTCTCTTCAATCCTATTTTTTCCTTCAAACATTTTCATTAATAATAATTTCTCTTTGTATCTCCTGTCAGTTTTTAAGTTGCCTTAAAACTTTCTCCAAAGCATCCATTTTATAGAGAAGGAATATAAGTGCCTGGAAATAAAAGGGATCAGATTTAGTTTTAAAGAAAATAAAATCCAGAAGTCCTATATTTGGGATACTTACAGAAAGCCATAGGGTACCAGCTGTTATTTTTTTCTAAAAGAATAGGGGGTTAAGCACAGCACTGTGATGCTATCTGCAGCCTCTACAGCATGAGTTTGATCCCCGGCTGGCCAGGGAGCTACCCACATGGCGCAGCAGACCTCTCCTTGCTTGCCCGTTGCACCCCTCAGCTGTGTATTTTAGTCAGTCTCCCTGTTCTCCTCCCCACTCTGTCTCTGGTGAATCCTTACCCCCTGCATCTCTGGCCTGTACCCCTGTTCTTAATTTATTTATGCATCTAAAAACTGGGGTACAAGCCAGAGGTGTACAGGGTGGGGCCGTGAGAGGACTCACCCAGAGACAGAGCAGGGAACAGAACAGGCAAAATGACTGAAATACACTGCTGAGGGGAGCAGCGGGCAAGTCAGGAGAGGTCTGCTGCGCCATGTGGGTCACCTCCCTGGCTGGGGATCAAACATGTGCTGCAGTGGCCTCGGATAGCTTCATAGGTCAAGTCTTAACCCTTTGTGCCACCAGGGGGGCCCCAAAAGGATTTATTTTTAAATGGGTGTCAATACTAGAAATTTATTAGTTCTTAGAGATTGAATTGGATCACTTGTGAAATCCAGCTGTAATATATTAGGTTATTCACCTTAAAGCAAAGACTGCCTTAAGCTTTGTTTCTCTTTATAACCTGAAAGTTCTGCTGTTTAGAGGATTTAAGAGTTGTCTACAGAGCATCAGAAAAATTCAGAAATACCTGGAAATTATTAGGCTTACAAATACATGAATCTCATTTCTGCTCCTGGTCGTAACAGTAAAATGGATCAAATTTATCCTTTCATCTTAATTAGAAAATTAGACAAAACATGAAACAATTTTCAGACACTGGGTAATAGCTCTACAAGACAGTGTGAGGAAACGAGCAAAAAATGAAAGAGATAACCTTTATGCTTTTCCTAGCTTACTGGAGTGGTATGTTGAGGGCAGAATGCTAATAGAAACACACGGCCTGACAGTCTTACCGAGTAAAGAACACAGAGCTCAGAGAGACCAAAATGACTAAGATTTGTGAAGTAAAATCCTAGAGGGTGCTTACAGCATAGTGACAACTCCAGTGATTAACAGAGGGCCCCCCTCAAATCCTTGGCTTAGTATTAGTCTGTGCATGTGTGGGAACAAACTCCTGGACCTTGGAGAAAGACCCACCAGAAAGAAGGAGTCAGAGCAAGCCTCAGCTAACACAGGTGCTAAGAATAGTTCATGTTTGAATCAGTTAGAGTAGAAAAGTCACAGGACATTGAATAGAGTTCTCAAGAGGGTACTGCTTCAGGAGTAGAGCCAGAATGGCCCTAGAGTAAAGGCAGCCCTACACCCACAGTAACAAAGCTTAACATGTCTTGAAAGCTTGAAACTGATCCAGCTAACTTAACTGTGTCTCAGAACAAAGCCTAACAATATTTAAGGGATTACAACAAATTTAAGTGACAACAAAATCCAACACCATGATAATCACAATGTCAAATGTCCAATCAAAAATTACTAGGCATGCAAAGTGGAAGGAAGATGCAATTTATAACAAAGGAAAAGAAAATCACTAGAAATTCCCAGAAGAGACAAATATGATAGAATTAACAGACAAGGATTTTAAAATGACATGTTAAGCTTTGTTACTGTGGGTGTAGGGCTGCCTTTACTCTAGGGCCATTCTGGCTCTACTCCTGAAGCAGTACCCTCTTGAGAACTCTATTCAATGTCCTGTGACTTTTCTACTCTAACTGATTCAAACATGAACTATTCTTAGCACCTGTGTTAGCTGAGGCTTGCTCTGACTCCTTCTTTCTGGTGGGTCTTTCTCCAAGGTCCAGGAGCAGGTTTTATAAACATGCTCCATATATTAAGGAAGGTACAGGAAGTGGACCTTATAAGGAAAGAAATGGAAGGTAGGGGGAAAAAAGATCCAAATTGAAAATAAAGTATCTGAAATAAAAATTATGTTCGATGGGATTAACAGATTAGACATCACAGAATAAAAAATGAGTGAACTTAAAGATACAACAGTAGAAACCAGCCAAATGAAATACAGATAAAGCCTGAAGAAAGATGACTAGAGCATCAGTGAGCTGTGGGACAACATTAAGCAGTTTAAGTTTGTAATTGGGGTCCGAGAAAGAAAGGTGGTGTAATGGTGTTTGAGAAAAAAAAAAAAAAATTCTAGGCATTTTGGTGGAAGATTTTCCAAATTTGAAAACTTACTAACATCCAGGAAAGTCAGCATACCCCAAGTAGAAGAAACACCACATTAAAGTGTATCATTATCAAATTGCTAAAACAAACCAGTGATAGAGAGAAATAATAAAAGTAACCAGAGGGAACGAGACATATTAGGTACATAGGAATAAAGATAAGAAACCATGTCGTTCAGAAGACAATGTAACTATATCTTTAAGTACTGAAGCAGAAAAGAGCTTGTCAACCTAAATTATATACCAAGCAAATACATCTTCCAAAAAATAAGGCTGTACTTTTTCAGACAAATGCTGAGAGAATTCATCACCAGCAGACCTCCACCATAAGAAATATTAAAAGCTATACTTCAAGCAGAAGAAAATTATGAAGGTGGACATTTCATTCTATCAATACAATATGGAAAGTAGAGCATTGGTAATTCTCTCATTTTTTGATATCTCTGAAAGACAATTGACCAAAGCAGAAGCAAAACTACATAGTTTGGGGTTTATAACATGTAGAACAAAGTATGTGACAATCGTAACACAAAGGGAAATGGAAGTACATATTAGTCTGAGACTCTTACACAGTACATGAAGTGGTGTGATGTTTTATAAAGATAGGCAATGATAAATTAAAGACACATTATAAATCCTAAAGTAACAACAAAGAACAAGATAAAATGGAAGAAATATAATTAATAAGATAAAAATGGAGATGAAGTGGGATTAAAAAATAATCCAATGGAAAGCAGTAAAAGAAGAAAAAAGAAAAAAAATAGATGGGGCAGATAGGAAAAAAGAGCAGGATCCTAGACTAAACCCAACTATGTTATTAATCATATTAAATGTAAATGGATCTAAATCAACACTGTCCAATAGGTGTGAACCACATAGTAATTTAACACCCACCCCCCCCAGCCTACACCCTAGTTCTTCTTTGCAAAAATAAATAAAATCTTAAAAAAAATTCTAGGCATCATGTTATAGTAAAAAGAAAACAGGTAAAATTGACTTTAATAATGTTTCATTTGATCCAATATTTGAAATATGTCATTGTGGCACATAACATATACCAAAATATTATTAATTAAAAATGTGGTATGCATTTTATACTTCGACACATTTACATTTACAGCACAACTTGAAAAGGGTTTAAGTTCATCAAGAGGATGTAACCTAGACAATGTACAAACCTAATAGCACAACTTCGAAATATGTGAAGCAAAAAATGATAGTTCTGAAGGGAGAAATAGACAAATTTGTAATTATTACTGGAAATTCCCACACCTTTCTCTCTATGGTCAATAAAAAGTAGACAGAAAATCATGAAGGATATAGAAGATTGGAACAAGTTGGTGGATGCCACATACCTAAATGTTTGTGGGCAGAAAACATTTCTGTCTCTAGATTGCCCTATTTGTCCTCGCCCATGTTGAAAAAGAGAATAATGCAGCCTTTCTCTTTATTTTCCTTCCATGACCTTACCATCCTTTACTGCTAATTTAAATGAAGCATTTTTTTTCTGGCTGTGTTTTGTAAACCTGTTAATTATTGCCAGTTGTTTCCAAAACGGAAACATACTTTAGACTGTTGGAATATTGTATTTCTAATTTTACTGGCTAGGGAAAGGCCAGAGGAAAAGAATCATAGCAAATATGGGGACTGAGGGTGAGTACAAGAGGATTTAAGGGAGAGTCTACATAGCAGATTGTAACTACACTGAAAGCAGGGCTCACCAAGCAGACTAATTACCTATTTTGTAAGTTTCAGTTGTGAAAGGAAAAAGATATCTTTCAGCTATCCAGCATCATAGTAGCCTTTATTTAGAGAAAGTATTTTTATTTGATTGATAGCAGAGAAATAAGAAATAAGACTTTATAAAGGATATACCAAAGTTCCAGGTCTGCTAATTTTTAGTAATCAGAATCTGAAACCAGCATGTAATTCTTTATCTGTCATTCTAACTTCAGAACACAAATATTCAGTGGAAGTAGAAATTGGTAGTGGTAATAGTTTTCTGATTGTTTATAAGGAGAAGTTAAATTTAATTGGTACTCACTAAAGAGAAGAAACAGCCTATAAAATATTAAGTCCAACTAGGTAAGCTCATACAGGGAATAGGTTTAACCAGAGAATGAAAACTGCATAAAATGGGGGGAAACTACATAAAATATGATTTATCATATAACATGTAGATGCATGATAAGTGAATATGAGAGATCTCCCATATGCTGTGCTTCCATAATTAGAATGGAAGTCTAGTTTCTAACATGACTCGTTGGTGGATTCCGCATCATTGAAGTTTTCCTCTTTGAAGTGTTTCTTAACAGAACTAGGGATAAGATAGGGGTTTATTATTCACATGGAGAATAGTTAATTACAGTTGTCATAATTTAAAAAAAAATTAGAATGGGGAGGTAGAAGGTGAAAATCTAAAAGGTAAAAATCTAAGAGATAAAATAGGAAAGATGACTTAGTTGTTTTTATCTCTGCTCAGGAACATTGCCATGTCCAGGACCTTTCGATCATTTTTTCTTAAACTAGTTAGGGTTCAGAATGTAAAATTAGAATTAAACCTACAAAATACTGGTAGTGAAATATTTTACTTCTAAATACTTGAGAAAACAGTGGTTTGGTTTACTTGGCAAGAAGGAAGATACAAATAGCAATGGTCATTTATGTCATTGTGGTAATATACAGGAAAGGGGTTGAGTCCTTAGTTTGAAAACATTGTAGGCTTTTCTAAGTTTGTTTTCCTGGGCTTCAGTCTGGCAGCTCTTCAAATAAAATCACAAAGGAACAAGGCACCACAAACAACCACCCCATCCCCAAACAGGACTGCATAGACAAGCAGGCGCTCATCGCCAAGTCTGAAGATATCAGAAAGGGCAGCTCCTCAGGCACCAGGAGCCATAGCATGCAGACAAGTGAAGGGTCCCAGAAAGAGTGACAGGTGGACCAACATTGGTAGTCATCCTCAGATGCTGGTATAGTGGCAAAATAAACAGTAGACATAAGGCCACTCTAGTCATTTGTCGTCCCCCCCCCCCCATTTCAAAGGGAATTCAAGATCTTCTGAAGTTAAGAGAGTTTTGTGTACAGAAAGGCTCTCACCATGGGAGGGGAGGGATCCTTTTTTCATAAAATATAAGCAAATGCTCTCACCATCATCTCTTCTCTTTCATTTTAAGCATTGTATTTTCTTTTATGTATTTTTCCTTAACCTTTAGTCCTGCTCTGTTTAGATGATAGCGGAGTTTGGGTGTGTGTGGGGTGTGTGTGTGTGTGTGTGTGTGTGTGTGTGTGTGTGTGTGTGATTGTGTCTTTGCTGAACCATGGCACTTTTCTCTTTTGGGCAGAATAGCTGAAAAACTGAGGTGGGCACTTGGATCTAAATTCTGCCTCGGGTCAAAATAGGAAGGAAGAACGCAAGGGAATACGGTGATGGTTTATGTGTGATATGGTGGTAGGAAAACTATGGGGTCAATACCTGAGGAGTGAAACCAATTACTGTACAAAAATGAACAACAATATAAAAAAAAAAGGTAAATAAAGTCTGCCTCAGATGTCAGATTCCATATGCTCAGCAGATGAAAGGGAATATTGAAGCCACCAAACTCCCTCCTACTGGGATACAGAGGAAATGAAAAGGAACCCAGATCTCTCCTTAGAGCTAATTAATCAACTGACCTTGGACACCACTTCCCTCTCAGTGGAGAATCTTGGGGTGGAGTGGAAGAGGTATGCTCAAAGCAGACAGACACTGTGTTATGTTGGTCACCAGGTTTTTGTTCCTGTTCAGCTGGGCTGGTCCTTTAGCTTTATAGCCCACTCTCTCATAAAAAAATAAAAATAAAAAATCAAACAACTCAGGCTGTGTAAGTACAGCTAAAAAATTCATTGACTTCTGAAACTCTTTCTTGAAAAATAGGGTAGTCATGTGTAGCATAAAATCCTTTTCCTTTTTACTTCAGATCCCAGAAGTGATACTCCTCTGATGGGCAGAGGGGGAAATACCTCTCCATAACTTTAGTGTGCTTGACTTTATCTCTTTGCCTGATCTTTTCCATCTCCCCCTTGAGTCCTTATTGTCTTTTACAATATGTAATTTGCCCCATGGAAGGATCAGCTTACAGTGAGTGGCAGGTAATCTGTCTATTCCCTTTACCCTTTGGATTGTGGGGCTTACCCTCATGATATGGCTAATATTGTGGACCGGGTAGAATGCCAGAGGAATCAATCCCTTCTTGCTGATTTTTTTCTCACTAGATGAGTGTATAATCTAGCAATCTGTGCTTGCTGGGCAGATCTTGCATTTCTGATTGACTTCCTAAGCCTAAGAGCATCCTTTAGCACCACCATGGGCAGAGTTTGATTGAAAATCTAGATTTGAGAACTCTGTTATCCTAATTGTAGCTTGAGTCATTATAATTATTCAAAGTAACTGAACTCCATTTATCAATTGGGCGTCATACGAGGCAGATAATTGGCCACAACCTGAGTCCTCTGAGCCTAGTCAGTCTTTAGAGATGCAAGCAGAACAGTCTTCACCTTCCTACTCTCAGAGCTCTGCTTCATGGTGAGTGTGGCTTCCCTGCAGCTGCATAGGCATCTTCAACTGTAGGCCCTTTCTCTAGTCTAGACCATGCTCCACTGTGTTCCTGGCCATGTTCCCTGATGCCTACCCAGTATGTAGTTGCCTACTGTTAGGTAGTCCCTCACTGCTCTGGCATCCTAGTGTGTAAATATTTGTCAAAGGATGGGGGCGTTTTTCCCATTCCCCAAAAAGCATTCTGAAAAATGTGCCTGTTTTCTTAGTCATATTTCCAAACTGTGGATCAGTTAGCCCATTCATTCCTTGCAGTTAACAGACATTGACCCGGCCTCAGCTGGCCACATAAAGTAAGTATGCAGTAGCTTTCGGCACATAACTTTCTAGCTTTAATACCAAGGAGTCTTGGACCTAAAAGTTCCATAGACAATGTAGTCACTATTAGAGAACACAGTCTTTCTTTAACAGAAAGAATCACATTTCTCCCATGTCAAGCATTTTAATTTTTTTTCTCACTCATACTCAGTATCAAAGACATAAGTAGAATAAACAAAAATGAGAAAACTTTGTGTTTATGACTTTACGTTTAGGTCTCATGTATGTAGATTTTTATTATAATACACCCATGTCCTCCTCTCCAAGGGTGACTTGCTGAGCTACCATTGTTAAGAGGCATGTTTTCTTGTACAATTGTTGGTTTATCCTGTCACTTAGTTCTACTTGAGACCAAAAGAATTTGCTTGTGCAAGATGACTTACCAGGTTGAAAAGGCAATGTTTAGCCATGTAGTAAAGTTTTCTATCTGCGCAAAACCACATGGCCCACATATATGGATTGAACTCTTTTTTTTTTAAGTTTTATTTATGCATACGAGAGCTGGGGTACAGGCCAGAGGCGTGAGAGGATTCACCAGACAGAGTGGGGAACAGAACAGGCAGATCGACTGAAATACACTGCTGAGGGGAGCAGCGGGCGAGTCAGGAGAGGTCTGCTGCACCATGTGGGTTGCTCCCTGGCTGGCGACCAAACTCGTGCTGCAGTGGCTGCAGACAACTTCATAGGTTGCGTCTTAACCCCTTGCCCCACCAGGGAGGCCCTGGATTGAACTCTTGATCTTATCTTTATTAACTCTAAACTCTAACTGAATTCAAGATTTATTTAAATTGCTAACACAGTCAAATGGATTAAAGTAACTGTTCGTGTGCCTTATTAAACTGCTCACTCTACGTCCTTTCCTTTTCTCTTGTCTCACCTTAATTTAGCAACCCCTTCTTCCTCATACTCTACTTTTTTGATCTAATCCTTAGTTTTCTGCAGCATTAGCCCATATGTATCCCCAACCCTTGACTTTTTTTCTTTTTATTGTTTATAACCACCCCAACCTCCTTTTGTAATCAGAATTTGATATAAGGACATGAATGGGCCTGCTGGCCACTTGTAAAAGTCTTCATTAAATTGATTAGGAGGGCCTCCCTGGTGGCACAGCGGTTGAGCGCTGGGCTGCGAAGCTGCCTGCAGCCTCTGCAGTGCCGGTTCGATTCCCGGCCGGCGGGTGAGGGTCCCACATGGAGCGCAGACCTCTCCTACCACGCCCGCTGCTCCCCTCAGCAGTGTACTTCGTCAGACTGCCTGCTCTGTTCCCTGCTCTGTCTCTGGTGAATCCTCTCACCCTCCTGCGCTTCTGACTGTACCCAGTGCTTGTATAAATAAAAAAATAAATCTTAAAAAAAAATAAATTGACTAGCAAACAGTAACATGCTATCCAATACAGCAACTCCTTTCCTTTATGCAACCACTATTTTGAAAGTCCTAAGTACCTTTAATTTCTTCCCACAGATCATCAATTTCTACATGAATATGCTGATGGAGCGAAGTAAAGAGAAGGGATTGCCAAGTGTGCATGCGTTTAATACTTTTTTTTTCACTAAGCTAAAAACAGCTGGTTATCAGGCGGTAAAACGGTGGACAAAGAAAGTAGATGTATTTTCTGTTGACATTCTTTTGGTACCCATTCACCTGGGAGTGCACTGGTGTCTTGCTGTGAGTACCTCTTTTTCTATATAGTAAAATTTAAAATAAATCCACATAGTTACAGAATACACAAAGAGTAGTTAGTACCAATTCTACATCTTCACTGGATGATTGAGAGAATTGTTTAGTTGGCTAAAAATTGGTTAATCGAAGAATTCCCTCTCAAGAGTGGGAGATACTTAGACTTTGAAGAAAGCTATAGAATTTCCTTTTCTGGAAATGTTTAAAAGAGAGATAAGTTTAAGTAGCAAAGCAAGACAAGGGGAAAAAAGTAACTTGTTAATGATGCTGCCAGCTCAGATTCCGTGACTTATTTTCTGCCTAATCATGACTTGCCTTGCATACGTGGTAATTTAATATTTTCTTTGACTCTTAGAACATGCATACATTAACTTAATGTAATAATAAAAGAATGCAAGTTATTTCATGGTCTATTTTAAATTATATTTTAAAAGTATAAAGCCAAAGGAAAATTATCCAGCTAATGAAACAAAACCCAGAATCTCTCACCGTCTTTCTGAAATTACATGGAGAAGATCTCACTCAATTTATAAGCTCTGAAAAACACATGGTGTCTTCACTGTTAACCTATGCTGCAGATAGAGAACCTGAACACTATAAAAAGGTTTCAGGGCAATTGTTGGGACCAACTAATCAGCCCTTGGCATAATTTGTAAAAACAATTCCCTTTTTCTTTCCTCTGCAGACTAAACCTAGTATAATGCAGTGCATCAATCAGATTTATCATGATTTCACAGGAAATCTGGCAGAAAGTTCTAAGTGCCGGAGAAGGAAAAGCTGAGAAACCAGTTTTCTTCACATTACAAACACTTACTTTTTTTTTTTTTTTTATTCCCAGGTTGTGGACTTCAGAAAGAAGAATATTACCTATTATGATTCTATGGGTGGGATAAACAATGAAGCCTGCAGGATCCTTTTGTAAGTAGGCAGTTGAGGACTGAAG
Source organism: Talpa europaea (assembly GCF_964194135.1). Taxonomy (NCBI): domain Eukaryota; kingdom Metazoa; phylum Chordata; class Mammalia; order Eulipotyphla; family Talpidae; genus Talpa; species Talpa europaea. The sequence continues at coordinate 48,484,898 of NC_140083.1, forward strand.
AGTCTGGTGTTGAGTGTATGTTGTGAATTCCAAGCTATTAAATGCTTTTATACCTTCATGAAGTGATAATTAAAGAAAATCTTTATATTAAGAATGGATATTTTACATCTAAGTAAAGTTAATACCAAAAATATGTCAACAGTTGCTGTCTCAGTGCACTAAAATACAGAGTGGATATACTCTTGTGGAGATAGCATCTAATCCAACCTCCTAATTTTTCAGATAAAGAAACCAAAACCCACAGAGGTGACTTAATTGTTCACATGCTACTAGTTGTTAATTGGGAACCAGAGTGCAAGTCTCTTTATACCCCATCTGATTGTCTTTCTAAAATACCTGTTCTTCACTGTACCCCTCTGGTGGCCAGGAGGAGATAGGTTCCAGAATGGTGAGCAGTTTGCACTTAAGAAGAGTACTCTATATGAGGTAGGCACTCAACAAATTGTTGGTTTGGATTGACTTTTTGCACAGGAGGATCAAGAGTAAAAATAGTAAATGAGTACCTCAAGACTGCTAAAGAAATATTCTTCCATTAGATTGAGTTCTAAAGGACCATATAAACCAAGGGGAAGAGTCAAAACTTATTTCTCAGGAGAAACAGGAGTCAGAGGAGCCTGGTTGTCAGCAATCATATTTCTCTTGGGTCAGCATGGTGGGCACGAAATGTGGGAGTTCCAAAGGAAACTCTGCAGTCCAAAGATTCCCTGCCTGGCATTCAACACTCTTACCTCAAAAAATGCAGCTGAAAATGCTTTGTAAGGATTGTCAGAGCTATTGTCACCGTTCCTCACAGCAACCTTAATTCTCTCCTAACATCCTTAGGCAATACCTAAAGCAGGAAAGCATTGACAAGAGGAGGAAGGAGTTTGATACCAATGGCTGGCAGCTCTTCAGCAAGAAAAGCCAGGTATATTAATTTTGATGAGATGGAAATCTAGAGATTAGGGTGTTTGGGAAAGGAAGGATTTTATTGCTTGATTCCTGGACCTTCATAGTGCCTCACCAGCCTTCCATTTGGTTGGTTGTTTCCTTGAGGAAGATGGAGTAAACGTTTTGTGGGAAAACTGGTAAACTATATAATGTTAATTATATAGAACTAGGTTTTCTGACTGCCTAGCTATTTTGTTGAATGTATTGCTCCAGGGGAAATGTTTTGCTGATTGTGGGAGGTGCCAGTTCTTATATCCTTAAGTTCCATGGAAGTCTAAGATAGTCGCCTATGTGCTTAATATAAAATACACAGGCCTGACTAATATGCTACTTTTTTTTCCTCTGAGTCTCTGGTTCTGAGTGATGGACCAGTGTCATCTTTTCAAGGAAACCTATACGTTTATATCTTTGTTTATTTATAACCTATTAAAAAAGGAAGCAGCTTGGGAAGATGTCACACTTTGGTTGCTTTTGTTCCTTCAGGAAATTCCACAGCAGATGAATGGAAGTGATTGTGGGATGTTTGCCTGCAAATATGCTGACTGCATTACCAAAGACAGACCAATCAACTTCACACAGGTGAGCCTTCAGGTGGGAACTCTTCACTAGGCCGCCCAGTGGCGGTTCTCCTCTGCATAGGGGGCTATGCCTTCTAGCACTGGTGGTTACTTCCTGCACCACAACACAAGAGAAAGGATAGTGATAGGCCACATCCTGGGGTTCTTCACATATTGTAGTAGATTCTGGTCAGTAACAGCCTTCTCTGCCCAACTTCCTCACTTAAGCCGAAATTCTATAAGAAACAGTTTGGGACCAGAGCAACTTTTCTTCAGTTTCCATTTATTCGATTTGCAGTTAGGTTTTGCTAGAGTCTACACCTTGGTCTGCTGGTATAATTTGTTGTACTGCTTCCTCCCCTTCCCTCACTTGAGGCAACTGATGAGTCTTCTCTTAGTTTGTGGTTGGTTATTTCTGTCCTTGCAGCCATTCAGAGACCAAAAGTGGGTTGAGACAAGAAATTATGATTATTCTGTGTCTTCCACTTAATACTACTTCTGTTAAATCAATGTCATTTCCATATTTTCCACCATAGCTCTAGCTGACTCTTAACTCTTCCCCTAAAAAGTTAAGTTTTTGATTTTCAGACCTCAGATCTTAGATCCTCTTTAAAGTTCAACATAGAAGACTTGATAGACACATAGTGTAGGGAATCCAGGCAATGCCCAATAAAACTTATAAGGTCTCAACAATAGAAAATAGCAATAGAAAGAAAAAGGTCACATGTAATAAAGAATGAGCAATTCTGAAAGCCCAAAACTGCAGCAGAGACTATTTTAGTTAAAAACCTCAAGGAGAAAGGAGAATGGGAAAGGGAGTAATGGTTCTGAATAAAGAAATGAACATCAAGGGTGTTTCTGTGTCCCTTCAGCAACACATGCCATACTTCCGGAAGCGCATGGTCTGGGAGATCCTCCACCGAAAACTCTTATGAAGACTGACTGAACAGACGTTGACCTTGTGGGGGACCAGCTCTTTATTGTCTACAGCCAGAGAACTTGGAAACAGCTGCTCCCAACTCTCTGTTCTTGTAAAACCCTTGATCCTGGACCAGGCCCTGGCAAGATGCATTCACAAGCACATCTGCCTTTCCTTTTGTATCTCAGATACTATTTTTGCAAAGAAACTTTGGTGCTGTGAAAGGGGTGAGGGACATCCCTAAGCTGAAGAGAGAGACTGCTTTTTACTTCTTCAGTTCTGCCATCTTGTTTTCAAAGGGCTCCAGCCTCACTCAGTCCCTAATTAAGGTACTGAGAGAAGTTTGGAAAGACTAGATTTCATATAAACTCTTGTTGTTAGGCCTTACTAAGAAGTAGGAAAGGGCCTGGGCAAAAGGTAGGGATAAAAACCACCAGCATATACACACATATACATATACATTCACACGTGATTTTCAAGACATAATCAGGAAAGTCACTGTAAACTGGACTTCTGGGAACATGCATAAATCCCTCCTACAGGACTTTTCCTATTTATACACCCCTATGTGAAATTTGTCTGCTTCTGTACAATGCTGTTTTATCATCTGCAACTTCCTCCCATCCTGAGGCATGAAACATGAGCCCTGGGTGGACTCCAATGTCCCAGGCAGTCCTTTCCTTAAAAGCAGCAGGGGTTTGCATGTGCTCACAACACATGATATGAGATGACCCACCCAGGGAGTGGTTTAGTGGAGCAACAAGGCACCACTTTTACTGCCACTAGTTCTGACCAAGAAGAAGAAGGACCTCAGTCTTTAGCATAAAATTCCAGCACTGGATAAGTGCAGGTCTAGTTCGGTCTGTGGCTAGTTAGTTTAAATATGTTTCTAACCACAAAGAATTTTATATATATATATAAAGTATATATATATATATATATTTCACAGTGATATGCTTATTTTGAAAAAGGCTGAATGTGTTCACCATTTTAGCCTGTAGATTTATTTCCATTTTCCAAATTTAGCTCCAACATGCACAGATTCCAGCCCCTACATGTAGGGTGTCTGTGGATTTCCTAACAGAGTATTTTGAGACATGGATGAACTTTGATTTAGGGGTATAGGTTACAGAGGGAGGTGAAGGGAGGTGAGACTTTCAGTTGGAAAACGGGTGGAATTGGACTGATCGACTTGAGATTTAAAAATCTGCTATCCCTGTTCTAGGATCTCCCCACTGTCTGAGAGCTCCTTCAGACTAGATAGTGAAATGATCCAACGCCAGTGTCATTTTTGTACTTAAGTTCCATAATAGGAACATTTTATACTTTTTTCTGTATCGTAATAGGTAGTTTTGTATGAAATCTTTTCTCCTTTTCCCTTGTACCCATCTTTTCCAGCATTGTGCTTTCTCCCTGGGCTTATTTGACAATTTTACTCTGTTTTATACCAAGCTTGTTTAGTACATTTTTCTATGTTTTACCACAGGTTAAAATTTGAAAAGAAAACTATTTTTTTTAAATATTCCATTGTTAACTGAATGTTACTATTTCCACTCCAGCAATTAGATGTCCTTTTCCATAACTGCCTGCCTTTGAAGGGAAGACCACCTTTTGTTTGTTTTCAATTTTTCTTCTTTCTTCCTCTTCTTTAATTTGTGTGTGTGTGTGTGTGTGAGTGTGCTTGTGCGTGTGCATGTATGTATGTGTGTGTTCTATAGGAAATAAATAGCTTTCTGTATATGAGTTGCTGGGACCTTTCACATTGTCTTTTAGAAGGCAGTTATGTTCAGGCTCATTGGAGAACTGAACATTGATTTTTGGTACTTAATGTATTTAAGTGACAACTTTAAAGGTGGCATTATAGTATAGATTTGGACTTCGAGTCAAAAGACCTGAATTTTTTTCAGGCTCTTTCTTTATTGTCTGGGGAACTCAGAACAAGATAGTTCCCTATATTTATTGTTTGTTCTCTTTAGATGACATCTATCTTACCTTTCTCCCAAATTTTGGACAGAGCAAAGCAACACATTTATTGCCGTGTGTAGCAGAAAATGAAACATGCAGCAAGAGCACTTTGAAAAATATATAAGGAATTGTTGAGCCTATCTGAACTTGGCCCCCCTTTCTGAACAATACAGTTTTGTACAAGGTGAGAGTTAGTGATACTAGGAGCTCCCTGCAGGGTAGAAGTGGCCAGACTCAGATGTAGGTATGCCCCTGAGTGGCCCCATGGGAACCAAATATAAATGTATATTGTAGTGGGCCATTCTATCTTTCCAGAGAGCTAGCTAACAGGATCAAAACCAGCACCTAGAAGCATCTCCATTTAAGGATGGGCCTTGATGAATGAGTAGGGAAAAAATTCCTATATTCCATGGCCAAAGGCATGTTATCAATATCTTCTTTGACTTGCTTTAAACAAAATAAGCCTGTCGCTTGCTTTTTCTTCTGTCTTCCCCACTCCCCTGTGCTAAGTGTTGTGTGACCTACCTCCACTAAAAGAACACTAAGGGATGAAAAGTTCTAGATGCCAGATATAAAGTCAACAGAAACCACAGCCCTGCAATCACTCCACCCTGTACAGAGAAAATCAGACCATTCCTACCACTTTAATTCTGAGACACCTGGCATCCACTGTTGCTCCTTGGAGTCCTATTTCCTAGAACAGCCTAAAGACTTTGTGTAAATTGTATCTAAGTGCTTCATACTTCTATTCAGTATCCACTTCTCTCTTTAGCCACTGTAATCTTGCTAGCCTTCTACTCCCTTAGCAATGTTAGCTCTTAATTTTTGTGGTCCTGGAGTAGAAGCAGGTAACCTGAAAAACCACTGCTAGCAACCCCATTCCATAGTCCATCACCATCTAGTTTTACATGGCCCATAAAAGACTATTGGATAGAGGTAGGGGCGGTTTGCTTAGGAGCCCTAGTGGGGTTCATGTTGCAGCTTCTTGTCTTTTTCCTGTGCCAGTTCTCATATGACACATTTTGTCATGTCCCTTGCTCTAGCTGGATGGGCCAATGTGAGGCAGAATATGATGTTTCATCCTGTGACTTCATATACGCAAGAAAAAATTAGGTGTAAGGCTATCAGGGCCCTGCTTTTGACTCAAATGTCACATACTGAGTTCTTAGGAAAGTTGCTGTATTTCCCTGCCCAGGAGCAGTCTGTCCAAAGCTTCAAATTTATCATCAAGTTTTGGAAGGTACAAATAAGACTTGGCCCTAACACTTAGCTTCCTTTTAGTCTGGAATGCTTTTTCTCTTGTGCTGCATCCTAACATCTATTAACAGCATATAACTGCCATTTACAGCTTTGGAGGTGTAGAGGGACGTTGTGAGGTATAGGATCATGCTGGTCACCCACTAAAGCAAGGGAGAAGTTCTCTCCCCTTTGGGAGAGAAAGAAAAGCTAGGAGACGGACCTGGAAGATAAACCTTGAGGAAATACTAGCTCAGGCTCTCTCTGGCCTATAAAGGGATCAAGTCGAGAGAATTCCAGTCGTAAGTGGTTGGACCCAGATGTCCAGGATCTTGGCAAGTCTAAGATCTGGAAAAGTTATTGAGGGACATAATGTTGCTTGGAGTAGAAGTCAGTCAAGGGAGAGAGTCAAAGTTTAAGGTCTGTGTTAAAACTGGCTTGGTCTTAAGAGTTAAGTCCCAGGTCAGAGTCTGTCCTAATGGGACGTCACAGCTGCTGACTTTTCCATCCTGACTGAGGAGCAGCAAATCAGCTGCTTGGCTTCTGGAGATTGTTCCTTTGTAGAGCACCAAGTGTGGGGAAGAGGATGCATGTAGAGTCTTCAGTCTCCTGGGCACTCCTCATTCAGGTTACTCTTTTATTCCATTCATAAATGCCTGCAGGGCTTACACAAGTGCCCTGACCACATGATACTATAAAATCTCTTACTTGGACAACTGCAACCCTTATAATCACAAAATAATACGAATCCATGTAGTACTTGCATTGTAATCTGTCTTGTGCATAAGGTATGGTGTGAGTAGATTGCCACTGAGGACAGGTGCTTTTTTTAATTTCCAAACCGAAAGTGCAAGCTGCCTCTCTGGTCAGCCGGGGAGAAATATGGGTAGTTACTTCAAAATAATTATTTAGAAAGGCAGCATTACAGGTGGTAGGGGATGAAGCAGTTCTTATGGCAGTCTAGCGAGGCTGCACTTCCTTTATGGTTGGAACTAGTGCCCCACTTCCTTTAACAGCAGCACCTTCCCATAGCCTCAGTGTGCCCTTTGGAAGTCTCAGTCACTATCCCAGGGGCTAATCGAAGTTTTTTTTCCTAACCACGTTTCTTTCTATAATAAACAGTTTCCTCCATCTTCTTTATTTCCAGTGATACTGTACATCTCTTATAGGTTGAGACTGGGTGCCTTTCTCTCTGCCTTGTCCTTTAACCAGACTGTTCTACATGCTGCGTATGTCTTGTCTGTTAACCAGAGCTATGTTCTGGGTTCAGGGGTGGGGGAAAATAGAGCCTTATGAGATGCTGAGGAGCCCCTTATGCTAGGGTCTTAATAAGATGTGTTTAAGCACTTGGTTGGGGCCCCAAAGGTTTGACCAAGGAAACAAAAGTCACCTGTCTTCAAGGATTGTATAGGCTAATTTGGGAGGCCAGGCAGACACCAAGCAATAATCTCATCAAGAAGGTAGACTCATAGGTACATGGTCCAGTTTGAAGCTGAATGAGAGGAGGATGGATGGTCAGGGATGGTATTACCTTTATCTGTATGTGTGACTCTCCTTAGATTTTAAAAGTTGATTTATTTAAAATAAATTGTGTGGATTTTGCTTTCTTGCTTTAACTGGAAACTCCCTAGTAAAAGGACTTGATAGTGTTTGTCTCTCTAAGACTGTCTCTGTCTCTTTGGCTGTTTGTTCTGTCTGTGTCTATGTCTCCTGATCCAAGCTGGACCAGTGATTGGATCCTCAGTGTGGTCTGGAATCCTGAGTCCTCCCTTTCACCGGGAGTCTGAATACTGTTCATTCATTCATTTCATTCCACATACCTGGAATGGTAGCCTGGAACGCAAATAACATGCAAATCCATGGCTTTGGCCCTTTTTAAAACCAGACCTGTCTGTGGAGCCATCCAGGGAAGGCTCCTGAGCCAAACACACTAGTCAGGATTTCCAACCCGCCCTGCTAACAGCACCCCTTGTAACTCTGCCCTTCTCCCACCCCCTTCTTCCTCACCATAACCTCAAAGGAGTGCACTCCCTGCTCTCCCTGTAACGCTCATACACCAAAAAATAACAGAAAAAACAGCAGCTTCTCGGAAATCTCCTTCTGTATTGCTCAAACGATTTCATCTTTGTTGAGTTAAAAGAGCCCCTTGTAGTCTCCAGGATATTCTTGATTTTCTAGGTAACCTAGAAAAATGTCAGAGTGGTTAAAGTTTTTCAGTACTTTAAAAATTGTTGGCATGAGTAGGGAAACCTTCAACCACTCCTGATTCCTGTATGTGGTTAAAGATAGTGATACTTGCCGGTGTCTGCATGTCAACAAGTGGGGAGAAGATTCCCTCAAAGACAGAAATTAGACCCCATTAAGAGTGAGTCAACCTCTGTCTTCAGCTTCCATTTAGGTGACTGGTTTGGTCTTAGAGCTGCAGAAAGTTACAAAGGAGCCAGGGTTAGGTTCATGTTCCTTAAGGAACTTGTGTTCCAGACACTCTCCTTAAATATCAGGAAAAATATAATCATTCCTTGTGTACCCGTGCCCTGTAAAGGCCCTCACAGAGGACCCATCACCTCCAACAGCACCCCCCAGCCACTGCACATCCTCAGTAGGCCACAGTCACCCCAGGCTGCACGCCCTCACTAGGCCAGTCACCCAGGCCTCCTTCGTGTTTGTGTAACGCACCAGGCTTGCTTTCTCACTGTTCTCCTTGCTGCTCCTGATGTCTGGAGGACATCCACCCCCACCCCCACCCCCCACCCCTGCCCTGTCCCTTCACCTTGTGTCCTGACCACTCCCTCTGGGCTCTAGTGTGGTGTCATCTCCACATTCTGGTTCTCACACTCCCAATTTCCCTTACCTTCTTTTTTTTCCTCCACAGCACTTAACATATTATTTACTCACTTGTTTATTATGTTCATTCTACATCCCAAGAGCCTAAAACAGTCGAAGGAGAGAACTGTTGGAGAAATGCATGAGTGACTATGACTTGGTATCTGAGCAGTGACTCCTTCCTTTTGACAGCCTCCATCCTGTTCAAGCCCTCACCGCATGCCTGGCATACAGTGCATCCCGTCCCGAGTCTCTGGCTTCCATGTACCAGTCAACATCTGTCCTCTTCCACTGAAGATAATAAGAATAAGCATTTAGGTCCTCGCCCACGCCTGGGTGCCCCATACCTACATTGCCTCGTTAGATCCTCACAAATGTATGATGCAGGTTCTATATTATTGGGTGGTCAGAAAAGTCATGATGTATTTTTTCTGTTTTCTATGCAAAACTGCATCATGACTTTTCCGACAACCCAGTATTATCTCACTTCTCAGTTCAGAAATGAGAAGCATAGAGGTTGAGTAACTTGCCCAAAGTCTCACAGATTGTTATAGAAACAGGAATTGATTCTAAGAACATGTGTCTCCAAAGCCCTTAAAAGCTCTATGACTGCTGCTCTACACAGCCAGCCTTTCTTGATCTCAGCAGGCCACACACCTGACCCGAACATCACTGGGGCTCTGCCCATGTGTTACCAAAGAAGGTAACCTCTGAGGACATCCACATAATCCAGTGCTCCCTATTTTCTTTCACAGGCAAGATTGGGATCCTTATTTGTCCCTTCACTTTAGTTTGAAGTGTCAAAAAGAATGACAGGGTCCTGGCCTTTGGGCTTATTTCCTCTTGACTTCTCCAGAGAGGGGTACCAAGGAATTCCCATTGCCTCTCAATCCTTTCCCCAACTGCCCATTATCTTTTTTCCTGCCACTCTTATCCCCAACTCTTGGCTGCTCACATTAGTAAACTTTTCCTTTGAGGCCTCTAGTTCTGTAGCAAAAAGGGGAAGGCTAAGACTTAGAGGCACCACGCATTCCCAGGGTTCAAGTGTGTGCAATGGGGAGAGTTTAGGGGCTGCCTCCCCATTTGGAGAAATTTCTAGTGCTCCACAGTGATCCATTTTATCTTTACACTCCTGGGTGTCACACTATCCGCTTGGAGTTCCCTCTGCCTTTCAGGCTGCCTGAGGAATCTCAGGAATGCATTGCCCTGCGCCCTTCTGCTCCCTGCCCCACCTCTATTCACCGAGCCCTTAGAGGTGGTACTTAGTGCAAGCTAGGGGGAGGGGTCCTGCTCTCTTACTGGAGAGAATACACACACTCAACACTTCCTCCCACCCTATTTCTCATCCCTAAAATCAGACTCCACTTCGTGCTTCTCTTTAAACAGATAACCTTTCCCACCCTCACCCCTCCTGGGGGCCTCGCTCAATGGTAATTACTCCTAATTGTTTTCTCTGGGCTCACTGGCTTCCCTTGTCTGCCCTGAGCCAACAGTTCTGTGTCTGCAAGGAAAATGGGTTCAGACCAGAGAGAAGCCTCTTTGGGCCTCAAAACCCAGGCTTTCTAGATCTAATCCAGCTTTGCCTACAGATGAGCTTCAAGGAAATTCTGCCAGTTGGACTCTGGCAAGGCAAACTGAAATGGGAGAGCAGGGATCAAACTTCAGAGCACTTCCCGCCAACACACTCCCCTGAGTCTTGCCCTATGCATTTCTTCCCATGAAGATCTTAGCACTAGAGAAATTATATTGGCCTCGCCTAGGGGATAGGACACCTGAATGGGGTCTCTGAATCCCGCAGTCCTGTGTATGGCGATGTGGGGCTGCCTATCTCATCAACCAAGTCTCTGGCCTGCCAGAGGACTGGCTTCCACCCCTGTGCCCCAGTCCTATGCCCCAGCCAGTGGTTTGGGAGGCCTTTTGCCAGAGCTTGAGACGACACAGTCCACACATAAACTAGTGCCCTGACCTCCGGATCAGCACCAGAATAATTGAGGGAAGAGGATGAAGGTAAGGGAAGGGGGCCATGGGTAGTGGGGATTATGAGAGGAGTTTGGGCTGGAAATGCACACATTGTCCCTTTTTCCAGCAGTAGGGCTGCTGACCCTGATTCATTACACCCCCATCCCCACCCCCCAGAGAAGGTTCTTAGTTGTCCAAAGCTGCTGAGAACCCCATATATCTCTTGGAAAGAATTATGGGCTATCAGAGAAGAAGACACTTATGTGTCTTATTCATTTCAATAAATACTAAGTACCTACTATATGCCAGGATCTATGTTATGTCCTCCATCTCTTGGTCTAAATGTTATCATTTTAGCCCCAGGCTAAAACATTTTTGTCTCCAGGGCTTTCCACCGCCCCCATCAGCCTGAGCCTCAACTCTTCCCACCCACCTCTTACCTAACTCATTGCTACTTTGTCCAACTGCAGAGCAACTTCCCTAGTGAGCACAGACTCTTCTGCAAGAAGTATTTGAAGACTAGACTAGATAAAGAAAAGATCAGTTTACCGGAACCCAGGCCTCTAGGCAGTCTCAAAAACACAAAATGGAGGGTCTGGCCTGAGAGATTTTCCTTAAATTCAGGAATAGGATGATTGTACCTTTTACACCTGGGTCTTTCCTTGCTCCCCACCCCCACCCCCCATGTTTAGACCAAGGACTCAGGTTAGGTGTTGATCAGAATATCTACTTGGATCTAAGAGTCTTCATTTATTTATTCATCCCCCATTCTCTCATCTACCCACCCACCCTTTTGTTTACCCATTCATCAGTCCACTCAACCATTTGAGCACTTATTCTTGAGGGTCTACGTGCCAGGCAGAGAGGGGTGAACACTGTGTCCTCACTGGTCTCTACGAGCCTATCTGTTGGCCCCCAATGTTTCTCATCCTCAGAACCCTTATCTCCTTTGTCCCCTAACATAGGAGCTCACACTTCCACCGAGGAGGTCTCCCAATGGGTAACTGGAAGTCCTGAACCAGAGGCCACTGTTAACCAAGGCCAGAAAGGGGAATGGAGGCCAGGCTAGTGGCTGAAGGGAGAAGGAAGGCACCCAGCCAGGCCACTGAGCCCATCACTGTGGTTTGGCAAATTTGGTGAAAAAATAGCAAATTTGGACAAGTGTCTCCCTGTGTCCTGAGCCCTGGGTTACTCCCAGACAGGAGTCGCTCCATTAAAAAAAGCCATAGCCGAAGGCAACGGCCCAGGGAAGAGGAAAAGGGGGTGGGATTGGGAACATCGGGCTAGCCAAGCCAGTCCACCTCTGACAGAAAGGTGCAAGTGAGGCCTGCTGCAGAGCTGGAGGGTGAGTGCAGGAGCTGCAGGGGAGGCAGGGGCGAGATGACACACCCAGACTCACAAAGGGAAGTCGGACTTGAAACATGAGACAGGTGCAAAAGGACCAACGCACTCTCTAGAGTCTGTCTTAGGACATTAACCTAAGATTCTTCCCCCAAAGCACCTAAGATGGGTAACAGGAGGTTCATAATAGAGTTGAGAAGAGAAGGTTATGACAGAACACCAGAGGGGATGTGTGTGTCTGTGTCTGTACATGTATACTCTATTCACAAATGCATTTGGATCTGTTTAGTTTATTTTGTCTGTGTCCTCTACTTCATTCTAAAATCAGGACTGAGTGGGTTGGGCCACCCCCGACCTCTCCTCCCCTTTCCACATGTGGCTGTGGGTGAATTAATGGAACCTGTGCACACAGAGGCTCACACAGCCTTGAAGACAGAGGCCCATTCATACAGGACACTGTGGCACCTCTCTCCCAGACTGGCCTGCAGTCCTGCCCCGTAGCACCAACACACACAAGTGAGAGACGTGCACCTTTGCACATGCAGCCTTGCTCTCAATCACACACACAAGAAAGTCACTCAAACTCTGTTAACCTTTCACCACCATATTCAGTGGCTCTGGGCTCAGGCTTTGCCTTTCTTGACCCCTTTTACCTAACCCTGGGCCTACCTGAGCTAACCTTTGAAGGGTAAGCTCAGGACACCAGGGAGCCTGCTGGGGGCTTGCAAAGTCTCCCAGTGTTGGGGAGGGAAGTGAACCGAAATCTCAGCCAATGAACAGGAGGGAGCTCTTTCCTTCCAGTGGAGAAAGAAAAAGGACTATTCAAGTCTGGACTTAAGACACAGCTATGCCACTTAAACACTGTGGTCCTCACACAAGTTATTTAACCCTTTGGGTTTGCCTTAGAACTGTGAAATAGATTTGGTGCAGGTAAAGCTAAAGTCTTTAGATACATCTATTGCAATTACATGCAAAATATGACATTTCACATTTGCTGGAGAGAGTTTCCTAAGTTTAGCAAGTTTCTCATCGGTCCTTTGAATTCCCTCAAAACTTAAGCAGCAGTGAACGTGTTGAACATTCCAGGACTTGTCTATATGAGTCAAGTGCTCTGTCATAGGGGGCCATTGTAACTCCACAGAACTGTTTAAGGTTGATGCCAACCGCACCTTGCACCTAGTGTCTCCCACATGACCCCCACTTCTATACCCACAGGTGGGGGAGCAAAGCTTCATTAGGAATTCCCTTTGAGGAGAAACAAAACCAACTGTCTGCTCAAGCCAGTCCTTGGAGGTATGATGGCAGCAAGGTGCCCGGGCCCAGGGCGCTGGCTCTGTAGAGTTCTCACCAAGGCCTGACTCAAAGGCCTCTTTGTTCACTGCTCTGACTTCTGCAAAGAACTCTCCATCCTCAGGAAACCTGGGCTGTTGCACAAGCATACAGGGGTCTCCTACCATTCCCACCCTCAGCCAGGGAACAACTATTACACCATGAGATTCCTGAAAGGGTGGGCCCTCACGGACCAAGGGCAGGACTGCTCGGGAGATGGAGTGAGCAGGTGGAACGGTGGTGTTAGGGAGAATCAAAGTGGAGGGGCTGCTCACTGGCTGCTCCCCACATATGTTTTGCTTCTTTTCAGGCAGAGGATCAAAGGCTTATTCACTGTTTATTTTTAAAGAGTTTATTTGAAAGAGTTTTGCAAATTCTTATTGGTTTGTTGATAAAGGGCTCAGAATTCCCTCAATCACTTATCGATACTGCCCTTGTTCTTCTAATCCTCCCCATGGCTGCATTCAGTCTGTGTATCAAAAAGAGCAGGGAAAATACACCAATAGTTCTTGATAAATACCCCTCCCCCCCTTGTGCCCAGACTGGCATCTAGAAAGAACCAGAGAATGCAGGAAGGAGTCCTAGCCAGCCCTAAGGCCTTCTGGAGAATGGGTCAAATCCAGTAGTGAATAGAGACTCAAGGAATCTTCAATTCTTTCCCCAGTCCCCTTGCTGGGCACCCTAACGCCGTTCTTCTCAACTTTTTGCCATGGTAACTTCTGCCTCCTCCCTGAGGTAGGAATGGTGTTGTGATTGCATTTTTCAAGCCTGGGAAGAACGTGATATACAGCTGTGCCAGTCTCCATTTCTGTGGCCTTGTTTCCTTCTTCCTTGGCAAGGGAGAGCATGAACCTACCCCCAAACAGGCTTCATTCTGCCTCCTTATCTAGGCCCCAGCCCTGGGGCACCCTCTCAGGAGCCCCTTCTTCAAGGTCACCTCCTGCTCCCATATAAGCATCTTCTGATCCAGACAGCCTGGCCCAATTTCAGACTATTACAGAGAGAAGCGTGGTTTTAGGGATGAGGGGCCTGTGAGGGTGGGACGTTCTCAGGGTTGTGTGGCCCAAAGGTGGGCTGGGAACTACCCACCTACCGGCAGGGGATGCCAGTAGGGTAGGGATGAGCAGTAAAAATTAATCATTTAATTTTAGATACTTGATTGTTTAAAAGCATAAAGATAATCATGGTAGAAAGTCAGAATTGTGTTGGACTTTTACACTTCTTTATTATTAGAATGACTTCTATCTTGAATGCCAATCTTTTCAAAGCTTGGCAGTTGTAAATGTTTTAATTCATCTCCATTGACTCTGCCTTGCCACGAAGCAATGGGAAAAGCAGCCTGCAGCCTGGGAAAGTAGGTAGGCCTCCATGACACCCCAAATGGTGGTGGAGAGATGTCAGTGTGCTTTGGATAAAGGGCATAACACTTGGAACCAAAACTCTCCATTTGCTGACTGAAGGGCCTTCGATTACCCTCTCTGAACCTCCACTTTTCCTTTCTAGGGATCAGGGTCAGGACTATGAGGGAGAGGGGGTGGGCAGAAGGGCATAGTGTTCCCTGAATATCTATTTCAATGGACTGTAAGGAGGTTTAGATGGGATTGCAGATGTCAAAGTACATTGAAAATTGTCACTACATTAGCTTTAGTTATCAACAAAGTGTGAAGAGAAGTCTCGGAACAATCTCCAAAAGCTTGCTGATGGCATCTTGTCCACCTCCGGTCCAATCCAAAGACACCCAGAGAAAGAGATTCCAGGCCTTCTCAGTCTAATTCTGACCTGACCACTTTTCTAAATATGTTGCTGAAATAAACACCTTGGATACATGAAGAACAATGACTTAAGTTTAATTCAAGTCAAATTTCCAAAAGACTTGCTAATTACAAATGCAACCCAACCAGACATCCAGGGGACGCAGCAGCACCTGAAGGAGCCCTGGACAGGTAGGACTTTTGGTCCCTGAGGGGCCAGTGGGGACTGTCCTCCTGCTGGCGGGGCCAGAACACACGCCAGTGCTGTTTCCATGGCTGGGCACTAGCTGCCTGCTAATTGAAAGCTGGCTCTCCCTGGACAGCCCTCAAGCACTGCATTTTTCAGCTACTCTCACTAAACCCACAGATGAATTTATCTTCTCTGCATGCACTCTTGGACTGTTTCTGTTTCAGGGAACCGCGAGCTCAATAAGCCCCACTGTTCTGTCAAGCTGGCCAAACAGCCACCTCTCTGTTCTCCTGACCAGACCTTGGAGCCTGAGTTCTGCCTCCAGGAATTTCAGAATTCTAGAATGTTAGGGCAGGAAGAGATTCCAGCTCTCACCTAGTTCTGTCCCAACCATTGTGCAGTTCGGGAAACTGAGGCCCAGGGAGGGGAAGACATCAAGGCATATAAGATGTCAGCCTTACCAGCTGTCATATGGCCTGCAGGCCACTCAGGCCTCTCAGGCAGCGCAGGCTATTGCTGGAACAACAGGAACAGTCTTTCTGATAGCAGGCTCTACTTGGCCTCCTACCTTCCTTCAATACTCACCTGTTGACACAGTTTCCATGGAGAGACAGGACTGAGCTGGACAGAGTAATTAGGAATCAATCCTCAAAGGGAGTGGAATAGAGCTGGTTATGGGTCGTTCCTGGACAGCCTCTGCCTGTCAGATTGGAGAGAAGGCCCAGCATCCCGATCACAGAAACCTGGATTCAAACTACTCTATTGCCTAAGAGCAATCTGATGGTGGGCACGTTAAGTCTCAGCTCTCTCATCTATAAAATAGGGGTAATAGATTCCACTTCTGAAGACTGTTGTGAGGATGCAATCACACAACGTGAAAAGTGAGTAAGCACAGGGTGTGCGTTCCACATTCATGGTCCCTTCAACTGAGCTCCAGCTCTGTCATTTCGTATGTCTCTTAATTGACTTTGCACAAATTTTTCACTTCCCTGGGCCTTATAGTCTCCATCAGTTTTGAATTTTCAGTTGCAAATGACAGGAAAAAATCCAACTCAACTATCTTCAACGGTGATGGACTTTATTAATTCATGTAACTGAAAAGCCAGAGGTCATGAGAATTTCAAAAAACAGATTGGCCAAGGCTTCAGCCTTTTCCCTGAGAAGCCATGCCCTCCTGATATACTGGTTTGGCTTTGGTGGCTCCCCTAGCATCCTCATTTGGCTGTAAGCAGTTCCTGGCCTCACATGGACACACATCAGTGTCTAACACAAAAAAGAAAGAACTTTTCTTCCCTCATCATTAAATCTAGTTATGTCCTAACAGTTTGGCTCAATCTGAAGGAGTGCCTCTGAATGCATAGAGGGGTGGGTTGAGTTTATTGGTCAGAATCAATCAGGGCCTTGGAACTGGGGCTAGGGTCAACTTTACACAGTGTGTGGGGGTGCCAGGAGCTTGGGAGGTGATCACCGTGTCCTCTTGCAGAGGACATTTATAAAGGCTAATGGGATCATGCCTGCGAAGTATTTACAGCTATGCCCCCCACACAGTAGGAGCTAATTGGTTTTTTTTATGACTTATTATCATTTTTGTTAACGATTATTAACTACTATTAGCATCCTGAGCCCATGCCATGAATTAGGTTTGGAATGCATGGCTGATGGTCACTTTGGAGTACAGTCCCAGAGGCATAACTATGTCTATGCCTTTCTATTTCCCAGCGGTCACCTTGCCACCACCCTGTTCCTTCTTTCTTTCTCTCCTGAGCCTCTGCTCAGTCTCGGGCTACTGGGAGCCTATAGACTGTGGTGCCACCAGCCTGCTTTGGGTCTTGGTGTGGGTAATCCCCTGGCCCTCTGCTGGCTCTCTCCTGGCTATGGTGGACAGCTATGCTGCCTTTCTGTCCCCATCATTGAGCTTCTTTTACAATCTCTCCACATTTTAGTCCCAGCCTGCAAAAGTTGTTTTAAGACCCTGGGCCCCACCTCCATTTCCCCCTTTGATCTATGTCACTCCAACAACACCAACTTTAATCCCCAGGGGAGATATGTCATCGTCAGCTGGGCCCATGAATTATCCCAGGAGAGATACCATCCCTTTTAGACAAAAGTTTCAAGGGCGTCTTCAATGCCACACATCCTACCAACCTCTGAGTCTATGTGGATCATCCCTTTTTGGTGATGGAAAAACTATGGGAGAATCTTTACAGTAAATGACTTCACTTTCATGGTCAATATTGGGACCTACTCTTCTCCAAGTGGCCAATACCTCGGAGTCTCTTGACCCCCCTGTTACAGCGGAGAGAGTGTCCCTTGTAGCTTTCAGGTGGCATGAATGGTGCCGGTTACTAAGACTCTGATGACTTCTAGGTAGACATCAGCCCACTGCCAGTGCCTAGAGAGATGTGTCCATTGGATCATGCCCTCTTGTCTCCTTGGCACCATACAACTTAGAGAGCCCATCTGGATACGCTGCCATGGATCTGCCCAGTGGGAGATGGGGTGGTAGTGGTCTTATTTTTAGTTTACAGAGAGAAAAGCAGTCTGGACGACTTCAAATGGTTTGTGCAAGACTACCCAGCTAAAAAGTGGGGAAACCGGAACTTGAACTCAGGCCCTGAATCCAATGCAAGAATGCTTTGACTCAGGATTCAATTCTTGTTCTCGGGAAGGAATGCCTGAGAAACCCCAAGCAGGCCCTAGTCTCCACACCTAGCCCTGCCTGAGTCAAAGTGGAAGCTGGGCAGGCAGTTGAGCAAGAACAGGTCCTAGAGCCCAGCTCTGACCCCTGCCCTGCTTGCTCCCTGGGGACTGAGGGGGCAGGAGGAGAGCACAGTGGGTTTCGGGAATTGAACCAAATTTTGGCCACCCCTGTGAAGTTGCATGTATCTTTGGTGGAACTTTGTCTTTCTTTGTTCTTTCTCCTTTGATTCCCTCCCTTTCCCTGCTCCCCTTTAGACTTGCTTTCCTTTTGTCCCCCGGCCTCTTTGTCTCTCTTGATAGTCAATGTATCTCTGCTGGTTTTTAGGTCTGTTGATTTCTTCTTTCTTTCTCTCTCTCAGTTCCTCCTTCAGATCATCTCGGGTAAAGGGGGCAGGGAGACATTTTAGCAGTGCTCTTGGAGAAGCGCCCTGAGCTGCCTCACCCCTCCGGCCCCCCTGCCCTCCAGCCCACCCTCCACCTTCCTCACAGGGGCCAGGCCCCTCATCACCTAGGCCTCCTTAATGAGTGGGGCTGAGGCAAGGTACAGGGAGGCCGTTGGAGCCACTTCTCTGGATACAAAAGCCTCTTTCTCCCCTTCAGAGATGAGGTTTCCAGGCAGGTTATTTTTATAGCAGGGCTCAGGCAGAATCCTTCAGAGAAAATAAACAGTCACACACACCATTCCTTCACACCCCTCGGCCCCTTCCCTGGGGAGGGGCCCAGCTCAGCGGAGCCGACACAGGGACGCCCACCACCCCAGAGAGGCGGCCGGGGCTGGGGATGGGTAGAGGCCCTGATGTCCAAGTTGGGGGAGGGGACGCCTGGGAGGAAGACCCATGAGGGTCAGGAGGAGAAGGGTGGAGCCCTGGGGCCACATCTCACAATCAGGCCCAGGGTCTTAGTTTCTACATCTGTAGGGGGAAGTCGATTCAAATTCATATTTTACCCAAAATTTCTAAATGTCTACTAACCATGGGCACTACTTGGCACTTTCAAACACATTTCGCTTCTTCTTCTTCCTTGAAACCAGTAGAATTCAGTTTAACAAACTGCCATTTTGTATCCACTACAGCGTGCCCTGTGTTATGTAGGAGAAAGAAGAGAAAGATGACAATATACAGGTTGTGTGGAGAGTTGTCCACAGAGCGTTTCCCAATGGGAGGGGGCTTTGTTACTTTACTACAAGAACTTGAGGTAGATATTAGTATTGTGCTCATTTTGCCAATGAGGAAAACCAGCCTCAAGCAGATGAAGTGACATGTCCAAGAGAAGCTTGGACCTTGGAGTCAGGGCATCAGGGAGCAGGGACTCAGGCGTCTTGGGCCAGGCTTCAACTAAGAGGGTGTGGGGTGGGGGGAGGCCTGCGCAGGGATAGGGGTCTAGACACAACTCTGCCAGCTTGCCTGTGGCCCCTGATCCCCACCATTCCAGACGTAGGTGGGGTGCACATGGCTCATCACCTCTGAGGGCAGCAGGCAGGCACACTGACAGCAATGCCTTGTCCAATGGACCTCCAGAAAGGAAAGCTTTCATGACTTGAGTTCCTGCAGTATCCTTATCGCTCCTTTATGAGGGAACCTTGGTTTTATTTTTTTTTTTTTATTTTTTTTTTAAAAGGTACAGTCAGAAGCGTGGGAGGGTGAGAGAACTCACCAGAGCCAGAGCAGGGAGCAGAGCAGGCAGAAGGACCGAAGCACACTGCTGAGGGGAGCAGCGGGCGGCAGGAGAGGTCTGCGCGCCATGCGGGACCCTCCTCCGGTGGCCGGGGAGCAGCCGGGGATCGAACTGCTGCGGAGGCTGTGGGCAGCTTCGCAACCCAGCGCTCAACCGCTGCGCCACCGGGGAGGCCCGGGAACCTTGGTTTTAAAAGGCTTCATAATCATGTGCATCCCCAACTGGGCTTGAAAAAACACGTGGCCCCTGCACCTCCCTGACCAGCAGAAGCAAACAGCTCCCTGAAGCAATGTGGGGGTTCACGCACCAGTCATGGTCCCGGCCTCCCTCAGCAGAGCCTCCTGAGCCTCCCCAAGCTCAGGACAGCCCCTCCCTAGTGACAAGGGAATTCTAGATTCCAGATGTTCACCCTAATTACCCTGCAGGAGAAGTGTATCAGTGGGCTGCCTCAGCCCCCAAACTTAGTCGGCCTCTTTGTGACTAATTGTGAAATATAAAGCAATGGGTTCCTGGTTCAGAAATTCCAAATATCAGTAGGCAGAGTTCTGGTGAGTTCTTGAAGTGCTAAAGGAGCCCCAAATAACACCTTCTGGTATCTCTAATTCCTTATCTTTAAAATGGAGCTAATAATACTATGTCGTTGTGCTCCTGACACCGTGACCCTCCAGAAGAAGAGCTAACTGGCTCTCTCTGGGAGCAAGCTAAACATTCATTCATTCAGCAAAGCTTGTGTTACCCCTGCCCTGGGGGTTCGGAGACTCCGGAAGCCCAGCCTCCTTCTCTAGTTCACCTGTGGGGGCTCCTCAGACATCGCCTCTAAAATTCCAGGATCAGGCAAGAGAAGCTGGTGACCCTTTCAGGATGCAGGGCCTTCCCTTCCCAGCTTGAGTTTAGGGCACCCCTTTTTTATTCTGCACCTCACTTCCCACCCTTCTCCCAGGTTTCAATTCATTCCGCTAAGGGCTGACCTCAGTGTGGTTAAATGGCCTTTTCCTCCCGCAGTTCCTCTCAGCTGACACATAGAGAGCCGCTGAGTCCCGCTCATACCTTTCTGTTTCTACTAATGAGGTTTCTAACAAAACCACAGGTCACAGAGGGACTGCAGGACTGGGTGCTGTGGTGGGAGGGGGCTGCGGCAGGGGGAAGGGCCCAGACAACACAACATTCCTTTCAGAAAAGACTTGGAGCTCCAGCCTTCCTCTAGGGTGGTGACTGGTTGGTCGCTGGAGAATTCCTTTTAACCCCCCAGGCTCAGGAACTGTTTTTGGAGCCAAACTGGGCGAGGGCTTAAGGGCCAGAATCAAGGAGCAGGGCCTGGATCTCACAGGGCACAACCAGCACAGCGCCAGGCACAGGACTCTGGTGTGTGTTTTCTGGTGACTTCTCTTTAGTTGTGCAGGCAGACTTCAGAGAAGCTGGCCTCGTGTGTCCTCAGCCTTCTCCCTCTCTGTCCTCCACCCGTCTGCTCTGGGAAAGCTTCATGTGCCACCTCCACAGGCCGAGGCCACTACTGGTGATGTTGGCACCAGATGACGTGAAGGGTCCCTTTGTGGTTGCCAAAATGATGGAGTTTTGTGGAGTTGTGGGTCCTTGGGTTCACTCTGGGAAAGGTTTCACCAGAGCTCCTGTTTCAGTGGCACGCAGCGAGTTCCCCAGGCGAGTTTCTCCATGAGACAGAGATGTTAGTCATATTTAAAGAACAGGTTTATTAGGGAAAGGGACAGGTTTGCTGAGAGAGGCCTGCATGGTTGCAGGTGGGCGGCCTTGAGGAGAGTGGCCTCCGCTGAGGGAGGTCAGTGAAGAGAAGTCCCGGCATGGTGCAGGTCACGGACAGGCAGGAGGCTGCTGCTCTGCAGAGGGAGAGAGTTGGTGAAAAGAAGCACCTGCATAGTCACAGGTGGGCAGTGGGAGTGCCGCCCCAAGCCTGTGCAGAGACTGCACTGATATAGCCCTTTTCTCTTTGGGAGTGGTCACTCACCATGGAGTGGCCTGCTTGTTGCTGATGTTGGGCAACAGGCAAAACCAGGAAGGGACCAGAGATTCCAGGGTGGGCCCTATCTCCATATCTTTACCCTTTGGCCTGTGTTCCACTCCTTATAGCAGTTTGATCCTGCTTGGGTCTCATGCCTTGTGATAAGGCACTGGTCATGACCTCTACAGCTGGATTAATGGTCATGTTATTCCCCTCGACCCTCACCTCCTTGTGTGAGTCAGGTTTTAGTCTTATGAGGCCTCCTTTCCAGTTTTTCTATTCTTGTCCTCCATCACTGGGAAGAAAGATCCTAGCTGCTACGTCAAACATAAGAGAGGAGAGGCCTCTCCACAAAGAGTTCTGGAGACCAAAGAGAGCTCAGCCCAGAGAAGGGAAGGCCGTGGATGGCCTCAGAACAGAGGCACCTCAAACCTCCAAAGGATCCTCTGAGCCAGGAAAGGGACGCTGCCCTCAGGCTCAGTGGAGCCTCTGATCAAGGGAGCGTGTGTAGAAAACGCATCTCGGGGTGCCCACCATCAATCAGGGACTATCTAGCAAACACTCACCACTTGGAAGGCACGTGTCTAAAGTTCTTGGCAAGAACAAACTCCAGGTTCAGGGGAGGCACAGCCATCCCAGTTTACTCCTCTCTCCCTCTGCTGCTGTATCAGGAGCATCATCTCATTGAGTACTCCC
Source organism: Talpa europaea (assembly GCF_964194135.1). Taxonomy (NCBI): domain Eukaryota; kingdom Metazoa; phylum Chordata; class Mammalia; order Eulipotyphla; family Talpidae; genus Talpa; species Talpa europaea. Next base: position 48,506,940 of record NC_140083.1, read on the forward strand.
CACACAACTGGGAGGAGGTAGAGTTACTATAATCCCTTTGTTGCACAGCTGGTAAGTAATAGTAAGCAGTAGTGCTAGAATCAGAACTCAAGCCTGACCTTAAGTATCCTGCTATACCAGCAGTCCCACTCGTAGGGAGAGGAGGCCTAGGAGGTACAGGACAGGCTGGAGGTGAGTGGGCAACTCATGTCTGCAAAGCAGTGTGCGCAGAGGAAAGGCCAAATGGAGGAGACTGCTGCCCATGGGCGAATGCTCTGGGCTGTAACAGAGACTGGAAAGATGGGTCGAGAAAGGCCTCTGAGGGCCAGGCTGAAGGGTTGTCCTCTGTCCTGCAGGCAGTGGGGAGTTACAGGAGGCTTTTAGACAGTTAAAGATACAATGAAAGCACCAAGGACAGCTGGGTTGGTGCTGGAGGGTGGGGGGTGGGGGGTGTGTGTGTGGGGGGCAGAGCTGTAATGGAGGGAGCTGCTGCTGTGTGCCCCTCTTCAGGCACAGAACAAGCTTAAGCTCTGCCAACCCAGAGCAAGGCCGTCCTTTAGATCAAAGCTGCATCCATCAGACTGCACATCCATGGTGCTCGAAGCAAGAGTAGAGATGTTGTGTAGTTTCAGGATTTATTTGTCAGATCTGAGGACCACTTAGACTAGTGATTTAATAGTTTCCTTAAGTCAACTCTCTCTTTTGCTTTACTCCTTTTCTTGAACTGAAAACTCTGTATCATGGAATTAATATTCTACTCTTTCCTCTAATACACACTAAAACAAATACATTTAAAAGAGAACTTAAACTATTAAAATAAAAAACCTCATCCATGTTTTGCCTAAAGTCACCCCAGGGACTTGGGCACTTAGGAAATCCTGTCTTAGTGACACTCCCTTTGCCCTGCCCCCACCTTCTCCAGCTGAAATGATCTCATTAGAAGATTTCACATTTGGAAAAAAATCACCCAGCGCCAGGGCAGGTGAGGGTGTGGGGACTAGGCGTTGAGGGGCAGGCCCAGCAAGGCACACAGTGGGCTTGAGTGAGCAGCTGGGGGCAGCTGAGGAAACCTGGAAAGTGAATGAGGCCTTGTTGGGACCATGGCAGCCAAGCCATGCAGAGCCCATGCTGCAGATGGAGTTTCCAATGACATTTATGGATGGTTTCTTAATAAACATCCGAGCTGTCTGTCTGGGCTAGAAAATGCGCTGTCCTGGGCGCCTGGAGATAGGTTGGGTGAGGGGCTGTGGTCTGTAGCGTCTTCCCGCACCCCTCCCCTGTGTTCTGCAGAAGAGTTTCCATTTGCTGAGCGTGAGTGGGGCACTGGACTAAGTTCTTCCTACTTTTTATCTTATTCAAAAAAGCAAAGCAAAGACAAAATTTAAAAAATACATTTATCTTAGTCACTCCTCACAATTACTTTACAAGGCAGGTGCCAGTCTTAGGCCACTTTCGCGTGTCAGCAAACATGGTAGGTGCTCGACTGTTTAGGGTTGGGGTGTAAGTTCTGCTCAAGGGCCATGCCCTGGGCCCAGGACCCTAGGAATCTCAGCTACATCATTCTTCCATGCCCTGTCAGCAACTGCCTCCCCTTTTCTCCCCCAAGTCTCTTCTCAGAGCCAACCTCAGAAACTTCTACCACTACCTCAAGGCCTCCGCCCCAGGTCGCTGTGTTGACTGCCACCACTCAGGAAAGAGCTGGCTTCTCAGGGCTGGTTGACCCAATGCTGAAGACCCTTTCAGCCATTGAGAACCTCTGTTTTTCTGTTTTTTATTTTATATTTTTTACATCATTTTCCATTTTTGTACAATGTATGCATTTTCTTTTTTTTTAAAAAAAAAGATTTATTTATTTATGCATACAAGAACTGGAGACAGGTCAGAGGTGTGGGGGGTGAGAGGATTCACCAGAGACACAGTGGGGAACAGAACAGGCAGATTGACTGAGATACACTGTTGAGGGGAGCAATGGGCGCATCAGGAGAGGTCTGCTGAGCCATGTGGGTAGCTCCCTGGCCAGGGATGGAACTTGTGCTGCAGTGACTGCTTCATAGGTTGAGTCTTAACCCCTTGCGCCACCAGGGAAGTCCCTACATTTTCTTCTCGGTTATATTACCTGTGAAATTCCCAGTACCCATTCATCTGTGATCTATCACCATAGTCCCTTGTGCTCTTCCCACCACTGTTTTGATCCTACTCCCTTCTCCCCCAACTGCAGAATGCCTCTGGTTTATAGTTCCTTGTTGATTTTGATTTTTACTTTATTTTAACTAGTCTTTTCCTGGTCCCTTCTTTAGGTTTTCTAAATTCCTGCTATGAGTGAGATCATCTGGTATTTTTCTTTTCTTTCTGGCTTATTTCGCTGAGCATGATCCCTTCTAGCTCCACCCATGTTGCTGCAAATGGCATCAGTTTATCTTTTTTGATTGCTGAATAATATTCCATGGTGTATATGTACCACATCTTCTTGATCCAGTCATCTATTTTTGGGCATTTGGGTTGTTTCCATAGCTTAGCTATTGTAAATAGTGCTGCTATAAACATAGGGGTGCAGGTGTCCTTTTGAATTAATGTTTTTGTATCCTTTGGTAGATCCCTAGGAGTGGAATTGCTGGATCATATGGGAGCTCCATTTTCAGCAGATTGAGGAACTTCCACACAGCTTTCCATTGAGAGTCTTTGGATGATTGACTCTGGCTTCAGATAAACAGGGCAATTAAACCTCAGCGATGAGGAGATGGTCTTTCTGAATTTGGTGCATCAAAGCCAAGTAGCTGGAAGTGTGAGCAGCACACAAGCAGGCTTCCCAAGCAATGCACTGTGTTTGACTTATCACAGGGATGTAGGAATTGATACCTTTTTAAAAAACTGGATGTTCCATTGCCTTATTGGGTCTATCCAAAGATAAAATGCTATGAAAAGGAAACAACTAAAGAAGAAATGTTCTCAGGTACTCAAGACAGAAATGGCAACCTTGCATTGTTGTACCCCCATCTTGTAGCCAAGGTCAGAGCATATTGACCAGTGTGTTTCACTAGCTCCACTGGAGCCAGCAATGTGACTTCAAGCCTATATTTCTTAGTCTGAGTCTTTTGAATGATCCAGTTGACCTGTATATATATAATTTTCAAAAACTGCCAATGCAGAAGAAGTCAGCTGGTAGCAATAACCCATGAGCTGGAGATATGCTGAGGCTTTGTGTGGAAAAACAGTCCATTGTGCTTATTCCCCACATCAACCAGCACAGGTACGTGAGCACCAAACACTGCTCCATGACCTCTCTTATTGTAGTTGCACAGAGATTATAAGCTCCCTGAAGGCACATCATAGACCAGGGGTGTTCTCCTTCTTCTAATATGGAGACCAGGGCCAGTCCACCTGGGGCCTTGACTCATTGGCTGCCAAGTCCACACTTCATGCTCTGACCTGGCACCTGGTTTACAGAGTCACCGGGCAGCTACAGTTGGGCATCCCAGTTTGTTCTATTCTAACACCATCAAGAAAGATAAAAGATAGAAAGATAAAACATTAGCTAAAGAATCTCACCAGTTGATGAGCCCAAGCACTGGCCACTGCCAAGACCTGGCCAGACGCAGACCTGAGAATTAGCCCAGTTCTTCCCTTTACCTCATCTGTGAAGACTGCTCAGAGGAAAGAAATGTGGATCTAGGCCCTCGAAGGCTCCACCAAGGACAAAAGAGTGCTTGTTACAAGCACTTTCTTCAGGGTTGAAATTCCACTTCAGGTCTCAGCACCTAAAGTCATTTCTCTTCCTTATTTATGTTTCCTGTGGAAAGTCTGAAGAAAAATTCATGGAGCATCTTTTGAGTTTGCACTTGGAAGGGAGAAAATATGCTCCTTCTCTTCTGGGCAAACATTGCAAACATTGGTGCTTTCACAATTCAAAGACTAGTTGGTTTTCAAAGCCTCCTACTTGGTGGCCCACAGTGCTGTTGGAGGGATTCAGCCACCTGGGCTTGGAGGTTTGCTTTGGGAGCAGAGCTAGGAATTTGTGAATTTCGACTCCAAGCACATCCAAATGAGGCAGCCGCAGCCCCACAGCCCCTTTCTAAGAGAAGCTCCTTGGGCAACTAGGGCTCCATCTGCCTCGTGGGGGCCAGGGTGCCAGAGGCCTCCACCACCAGCCCTTGCCCCCAGGAAACCTGTGGTGGGAGTGTAGGAAGCTTAGAGGAAGCAAATGAACAAAGGTGGCCTCAAGGACTCTGATCCCTCTCTCTGGGTGATGCAGAGGACAGGGAGTTTGCACCCACAAGTTTTCCAAACTTCCAACAGTAATCAGGGAATTCACGGGACAGAAGTTGTTCATGTAAAGCTAGAACTGTGATGTGACAGAAACTCACTGTGGGCAGTCTAGGTCTTGCGCGTCGTCTGCCCTGAGAGTCTCCCCCTCCCTCCCTCCCTTTTTCCCTTTCTCCCTTCCATTTCTATCCTGAGAAAAGAATGTAATAAACTTCTGAGCACTTGTCACTAGCTTTAATGACAATTAGCTCAAGACCACTCTTATTTCACCTCTACCCACACCCACTCACTTACTCCCTATCCTCCAACTGCACTATTTTGAAGCCAATTCCAAATAACAGATCATTTTATCCATAGATATTGATTTTTTTGGTATCAGATTCTGATGAACACTTAGGTCCCTCTTCCCCAACCCTTTCTAAAAATATCCCCCCAGGCCTAGGAATACATTTTTGCCAGTCACTGCAGGGGTTCAAGGAAGATCTGAGCTCAGCCACCCTCCTGAAATTTAAAACCTCTGGTGTATAGGATCATCTCCATCTCTAAAGGAAAAATTTCCTTATGATAACTTGGAGCTATTATTTGATTCTGGTAAGGAGACTTACTTTCTTGTTTTATTTGTAATGGCTGTTTATTGAGTGTTTGGAGGCCTTGCTGGGGTTTTGTGGGGAAAGGAGAAAGAAGCCACAGGCAGGCCAGCTCCCTCCAGGAGCTTATATGCCAGTGGGGAAAGCAAGGGACAGAGCCTGCAGGCTGTGGGAGCAGGGACTCCGGGGTTGGGTCCGAAGGAAGGAAGGACTTCATCCACATGTCTCCTGGGGGCTTGTTTATTGGCCTGAATTAGTCAGGTTTCTCAGTGGTTAATGTGTTTGTTCAGGGTCTGTTGTGTCTTTAAGATAAGGACCAGCTCAATTTACACTCCAAGGTCAAATACTGGGTCTGGAGGCTGAGAGCCTGTGAAGGAAGTGACAGGGTGATCAAAGCCTCCCAGGGTTCTGGAACTGGAAGCCCATCAGCAGAGCACACAGAGAGGGGCTTCCTCTGGGCAAGATAAACTGATTTTTAAATGAAGACACAGACTTCTTTGTTCTTTCTGTTTTTCTTTTGAGGGGAGGTTTAGGAGCAGAGCCATTTTAGATGTGCGGGTCTTTGGAGAGCACACAGATGCTGTCTGACCCAATAACCCACTCTTGTTCTCCCCACCTCGCCATCTCACACCGGTTTCTGCAAACCCAGTGACCTCAAGTCAAGTCCAAGTGGCACCTCAAGAAGAAGAGAAGAAGAAGAGTTCTGGTGTGTGAGTGAGCCAGCCAAGAGGGCACACACAGACAAGGAACGAAGAAGAAGACAAGCAAACTCTGGGATTCTAACACAGTAAAGGTGAAGCAGGGTAGACTTTTCAGTAAATGTCCTGAAACAACTGGTGAGGCATTTGGCGTGTGTGGAAAATAAAGTTAGATTCAAGCCTCAGAACTTAATATTAAAATTCTCTGTGAATCTAAAGTTTAAATATAAAAATTAAATATAAAAGTACTCAAAGAAACCATGAGATTTTGTTTTAAATCTATGAAAGCGACCAAAAAAAGTCAAAAGGTTTTGCAGCAAAATGTCAAAACGCAAAGATTTAAGAGCTGGTTTTATCACAGACAAGTTCTAAAGTGCTGTACAAAGAGTGCATCCAGACCAAATAAAATAGAAAAATAGGACAGAAAAGTGGGCAATGAATATGGACAGAGTACCTAAAACAAACACAACTCAGCCTTACTAAATCAGAGGCGTATAAATCAAAATCCCATCATGGTGAGATTTCTCCTTCACAAACCATGACAGTAGTTGTTGGGAAAGGTTTGGTCAAACAGACATCCTCAAACATTGATGGTGAGAATGGCACTTGAAATGTGTCAGATATTAGCAGTATATGTTAAATTTTTCAATGCACATCAATTTTTAATGGACACAGTGGCCAGAAAATATCCTGACCACTAAATATGTGCACATGCAAAATGACACACACACAGATGTTACTGCTACAGAGCGCATCTCAGGGTGAGGGGAGGAGCATCACAGCGGCGAATGGGCACCATTTCCCCCCCTTCCACTTACATGCAGCAGCCCTGGATTTCAAGACTCCTGAGTGGGGAGGCAACTAGGAAAGAGTGAGGAGGATATATATTAGAGGTGGAGCGAAAGAGGGGAGGAGACTCTTGGAAGATACTTGATAGGCACAAGGAGGAGAGACACGGAGAAGGGACACGTGGGTGAGAAACTTGTGAGAGGCCGCTCCTGGGACTTCAGTCTTTTTGCAGGAACAATGGCAGCCGTTATCTTGGCCTCATAGTGGATTATACGGCACATTTTGAATTATACTTCTCTCCTTTTTTCCCAACTCTTTGGGACCTGCCTAACCCTGTTCTTGTGGTTCCCTACCACAAGGTGTCTAAGATTTGTAGCAAGCTTTGGGTCTCAGCTGCCCCACTTTGGACCGAGCTTGTTTGGGCATTTGCCCGTGAGAGTTTGGGTGATTTTCAAAATTTGCTATCATTTGAAATCCTTCTCCTCCCCTCCCCTCCCCCTTCCTTCCCCTCCCCTCCCCTTCCCCCCATGCCAGCTTCCTCTCACTCTCTCTTTCACCAAGTAAAGATCTTTCACACTAAGAGTATGCTTTTTTTTTGCCTTTCTGCACACAGATGACCAAGCCTCACATGTACCCCTTAGATCATGTACCCCTTAACAGTTTGGGGGTCCATGGGTACCCTTTAGTCATATGCCGACAATTACAACATTATTTAAATGAAAGACTAGAAATAACCCCAATGTCCACCAAAGGGAGACTGCTTCAATAAATTATGGTATCTCCATGCAATGGAATACTAATCAGCCATTAAATTAGGGGGATGTTTTTAATGGGTTGATATGGAATCTCCAAAACATAAAAGGAAGCCCCAAAATGAAGGCAGGCATGTGGAATTTTTCCCCTTTTCTTAAGAGATAGGAGGGATGATCTTTACCATTTGTAATGGTGGGGTGGGGAGATTTTATACCCAGTTGTTTGGATATGCTTGGAATGTCTCTGGACCCGAGAGTTAGTAGATTTAGTTCCTTCTGGGAAAAGAAGTAGGTGGCAGGGAGGTAACTTCATTTTGAAATTTTGAGTCGTGTGCAATCATGAATGAATGACTTATAAAAATAACATTAGAATAATGATTTCTTGCTTAAAAAACAAGATAAAAGGAGGGGGGAATGACATGATAAAGGCAGAGAGCACAACCAAACGTTCGTTCCTTTCTTTGCAGCTGACTTGGTTGGTGGTAAGAGCAGAGCCTCCTGTGCTCTTCTCTCTTCCTCTGAACCCACACCTACAGGACTTTGTAGGGAACTAGTTGTCTGTAAAGCTCACCACTAAACCACGATTTTCATAAACGTGGGTTTCTAAGCCTTTCCTTTGAGTGGGGAAAGGTTGATCCCAGAGGTGGTGCCTGAATCACAGCGGGGCTGGGCACATGCACTTCCCCAGGGAAGCTGCACCATGGCTCTGACATGGAGAGCCCTGGCTGAAAGAGAAGGGCTCCGTCCCAGCCCAAATGGTGGAGAAAGTGAGGAGAGAATGAGAGCTTGAAATAGGGGCTAGGAGAACTGAATGTCCATCTAGCAGCAACTGCTGCAGCAGGGAGCACACTGTTGAATACACACCCTGTGAGGAAAGTGGAGGCAAATCTCTAGGCTCAGCTGTTGAATATCGTCCATTCTTTGTGCTAGTGGTGATCACGCTGAGACTTAACCCGAGGCCACCAGGGAGGCCCCTTCTGCCCACTCGTGCATCTAAAACTACTCCATGCCATGAGTGTCCTGTGTGGTGATGCTTAATTAGAGACACAAAACTCTTCTGATGAACATCAGCCTGTTACGGAAGGGCTGGGAGGGTCTTCCTTGCTTACCAAGCAGTGCAGGTGAGAGAGGGTGGGACTGGGGAACTGGCTCACGTTTCAGCATGTGCTCCTACATCTCTTATCTCACTTGTACTATTTTGATACTATCATCATCAGCAATCCTTGTTTCAAGGAATAGTCTCACAGTAGCTTGCATTTTCATATATTGCTTCTCTGGCTAGAGGACACCTTGTAAGGACATTATTTTCCCCCAAGTTGAGTTCCTGGACTGCTGGAGCACTCCACGTGTTTAGAAAAACAGGATCTTGCACTTGAAGCCCACATCTTTCTGGAAGATGTAAGTTCTCCTTTCCTCCCTGGTCAAAATTTGTGCTACGTTGAGAGACTCTGAACCCTTCATACCTGAGCACAGTTCTTCTTCCCTTCCCTGCAAACTTTACAGGACCCTCGACAGCTCAGTAAATCAAGATTATTTCAAGGCAATATTTTAAAAATAAAAATTAATGTAAAAAATCGATGATGAACAAAATATCAATTTTAAATAAAGATGGTGGAGAGCATTACTTATTTTTCCTTTAGCTTTAGGCTCCAATCTGCTCACAGCCCTGCTCCTCAGGCCTCGTTTCCACAGCTCCAAGTCAGAAAGGTTGGAGCATTTGGCCTCCAAGAAGCCTGCTGGGACCTGCTGCTTTATGGCTTAGTAATGAGGTGCCTTTGAAGAATTAGGGAGCATCTAGCAAAATACTGATTTTTACACCCCAGACAGCAGTGCTGGTAGCTGACAGGGAGTCATCATTAAGACAATGGACAGCAGAGGCATTGAGACAATTGCAGGGGATGGAAATCTGACTGGCTTTCTACCTCTGGTTCCACAGGGTACAACTTGACCTATGCCACGGTGGAGGGGAGAGGACCCTCCCCTGCCTCTTTTCTGATTCTCCACAGGAAATGTGTTCATATTGTAACAGAAACATATCCATAAGAGGGAAGGTATCTGGCTCCCTGCGCCGCCTAAGGAGGGGCGGAGTTGAGCAGCCAGGTGAAGCTCCAGAACACGGAAGGTAGGTGGGCTCAATGAAGACATGAGAGGAGACACATGGAGGGAGACAAGAAGGGCTTGACTCCTGTTCAGCTTTGGGGGCTTGGGGGAAGTGGGGGAAAGACAAGTAGAGTCACTCGAAAAAGACCTGTGGGTGAGAGACACGTGGGGAGTCTGACAATGGCTGCTGTGATCTTGATTTGTACTGTGATTTTGCTCCTTTCACCCCAGGCTTCCCTGGCCCCTTCTGCCCCTTCCCTATAGTTCCCCACCAGAAGGTGTCTTAGACTTGTGGCAAGCATTTGGGTCTCAGCAGCCCTGCCTTAGGCCAACCCTGTTTGGCTAGGAATTTACCCATGAGGAGGTGGGTAACTTTGTGTGTTTTATTGGGAAACTATTACCTTTCTTTTCTTTCTCTGAACCCTAATCCTGCTAAAGTTCTCTTATACTAAGTATGATTCATCTCTGTGCACACAGAGTGTGCAGTTTTGGGGGTTGTGGAGTGCCCCACAGTTGCCTGCTAACAATGTCCAGTCAGCACAGGGAGAGTCTCATTCAGATGCAGCCTATGGCCCAGGGCCGGCTGACCAGCAAGGTTTTCTAAGGCTATCTGCAGATTCTTGGGGATCTGGAGGTGGAGATAGAGGTGGAGGTGAGGGTGACAGGGGGACTTGAGGAGGGGGAGAGGTGAGGGTGAAGGTATGTCAGAGGGGCAGGGGCAGAGGTGAGAGTGTAGTTGGAGGCACTTGTTCACTCCATGCTTGCCCCAAGACGGGCAAAACATCGTGACTTGCTCTTTTATAACCCTCCTGAGGGTGCCCTTGTCGTGATCAACTCTCCTAAGGTTGGCATGGAATGTGTGAAAAGAGCTAAGGATACAAAGTTTAGGAAATTTATGAACATGTCAAGACACATGGAGGAGCGTATTGCTGGGGACCCCACAGCCAAAGAGAATGGTTTGTATCTCTGTTCCCCATCTCTGTCTCTTCCTCCGTGGGGCTCTAGAAATGGGCGCTCCACCCAGGGCAGCAGCTCTGCCCCTTGGGATAGCCTTGCGGCTTGTGCAACCCATTTTTCTCAGAGCTTGACTTCAGATGTGCTTTTCCTGAACCCTCACTAGTTTGGCGATGAAGACTCATCTCCACAAATGTCGTCTGTCACTAGAAAGTGCCTGGGGCTTGTCAGGTCCTGTTCCAATCAACTGGATGAGAGAATCTGGCTCTTCAGGAAAACCCACCTTTTCTTGTTGACCCCAGTGACCCCTAATGTTTGCTAGCTATGGGAGGGGCAGCTGAAAGCAGGCGGTATTAGAAAAACCAGCCACCTCCACCCTAGTCAGGAAGAATAGCTCCCTTCATTGGGCTGCGCCGGGTGGCAGGGTTATCCAGGTCCCAGTGAGGAAGTGAATCAGCCCTTCTCAGCCTCAGTCACCAGGCCGATTCAATCCCCTTTGGTGGTGTGGCATTTGGACATGTTTAGTCAAAATCTAATGAACATCTCACTTAGGTGTTGGAAACAAACAGAAGCCCGAGCCAGTTCTTACACTTGCTGAGCATGAATAACTCTCTTTGGCTTCCCAAACGACCAGGCCCAGTAAGTGAGTTTAGAGTCTAAGAAACGAGTGGCTGGCCCTCACACAGACCCGCAGGCGGGTGCCCTGGGTTGGCTACACGTCTGGCAGCAGCCATTCTCAGCCTTGGACACTGGAATCACCTGGAGGAGCTTGAAAAAGGGTTCTCCCCTTCCCTGAGAAATTCTGATTTAACTTGTCTAGGGTGCATGTATGGCACTAGGAGTTTTAACAGCCCCCCTGCCCCCTGCCACGCAAGTGATTCTAATATACAGTCAAGGGTGGGAAGAACTGCCTTATATTAGTGCTTCTCAAACTTAATCTGCAAAACAAATACCCTTGGGATCTGGTTAAAATGAAGATTCTGACTCAGTAGGTGTGGGTCTGCCTGATGTTGCGCATTTCTGACAAGCTCCCAGGTGCTGTGATGCTGCTGGTCCGCAGACCACACTGAGTACCAGGATGTGCAGCACTGCCCAATATGGGAGCTGCTCGTCACACAGCACTGTTTAACTCAAATGTAAAATGAAATAAACTTAAAAATTCAATTCTTCAATTGTATTAGCTATATTTCAAGTGATCTACGGCTCCATGTGGCTACTGGCTGCCATATTGGACAGTGCAAACATCGAAGATGTCTATTATCATAGAACATTTTATTAGGCAGCTCTGTCTTAGAGTGTCTCTTTGTCTTTATCTTTGAAGTCCTATTTGAGTGGCCATCTCTTGACATGTAGGTGGGAGCTTCTCAGTGGTAGGAACTACAGAACATTGCTTTTGTGTGCCTCACAGGGCACCAGGCACTGGACCAATAGTGGGTACTCAGTGTTTGCTCAGGCTCTAGTCTACAGATCACTGCTACATTACAAGGCTGGTTACTGATGTCTGCTCAGGCATCAATTAGCATTCTAGTGTATCAAGGACAACTCAGTGGGAATGTCCGTTTGACAGAGATTAATGATGAGGATGCACTGGGAATGCCTAAGCCCGAATTGCCCTTGACTCAGGCAAGGCTCCTCTGTCAAAGGACCTGTCATCATTAGTGAGCCTTCAGGTTTTGTTGGGATGCCCAGGTGCAACTGACTGTGACTCTGCATCTTCAAAGTCCAGTTCAAAAGTGACAAATCTAGACATGTTCTCTGTCTCAAGGCAATTTTTGTGAGCAGTGTGGAAAGATAAGTGCCTGGACACAGCTTACTTCCTATTCCTGGGTAATTACTCTGCCTCTCCTTGGACAACTGGCCTGGACAGTGGAGACTGGTGGAGCTGAGAGAGGCGTGCTGAGTTCCAGAGGCAGAGTCCATTAGACTTAGCCACAATGGGTGGAAAAGTTAAATCTTCAGTCAACTGATGTCCAGAGTAGAGCAAGCAGACCAAGAGCTCATGGCAAGGTTAGGTGTAAAGTTTAGAATTCCTGATTCCAAGACCAGTCTTCTTTCCAATGCTCCATGCCCAAGAAATTTGCAAAGATGAATAACCCACTCAAGAAAAGCAAAGAGGATATTATATAAGTTTGTATCTCTAGTTTTAACTTCAAAATTGTTGAATTTTCAGTTCCAATTGATGGATTACTGATAGTAAAACTAAATTTTGCTGGGATTAGGGCAACATGGTAGTAGAAAAGAAACTGGAGCTAGTGTCTCTATCACAAAACAAAATGCAGCTACCTCATTTTATAGGTGAAATATTTTAAACCCATAGAGTAAAACAATTGAATCAAGATCACATGGCAAGTTAGATGCAAAGTTAGTTATGAAGTTTAGAATTCCTGACTCCAAGGCTAGTCTTCTTTCCAATGCTCCATGCCCAAGAAATTTGCAAGAATGTATAAGCCAGGGCCTCCACTGTGGCGCAGCGGTTGAGCACTGGGTTGCGAAGCTGCCCACGGCCTCTGCGGTGCCGGTTCGATCCCTGGCTGCTCCCCGCCACCGGAGGAGGGTCCCACTGCTCCCCTCAGCAGTGTACTTCGGCCCTTCTGCCTGCTCTGTTCCCCGCTCTGGCTCTGGTGAATTCTCTCACCCTCCCGCGCTTCTGACTGTACCCAGTGCATGTATAAACAAACAAACAAATAAATAAATAAAACGTGCCTCTATAAAAAAAAAAAGAATGTATAAGCTATTCAAGAGAAGCAAAGAGGACATTAGGTAAGTTTGTATCTAAATACACAAAATAGATCTTCTTTAAATGTAATGAAATTGCTATTTTCCTGTCTTCTCACTGCCAGCCACCTCCTACTGCTGGATCTACCTTGCATAACTTCTGGAAAAATTCAGCCACCCCCAGTACCCACCCCCCCCACCCCGCCCCGCCACCTACACAGCTTAGCAATCAAGCAATATCTTTAGTGAGTAAAGAAAGGTGAAGCTAAGAGAATCAGAATAGCAAATGTTACCAGACTACTAAAGGAGAGAAAGGTAGCTTTTTCTGTGAGTCTACAGACACACCACCTGACAGACTTGCAAGCCATGCAGTCCAAGGCACCATAGTGGTAATGATTACCACACAGTGGTAAAGCCTGCTCTTAACAAATGTATGAGCTTATATAAGGCAGCATTTCTTGAAATCTCCTTACCTCTCCCCTACCCAGCACTGATCATGTTACTCACCAGTTCTCAGGCTAGAAAAACTCTTTGAGAGTTACTGTCATTCGGTTTTATCTCACCACTGGATAACAGTTAATCTCTGACCTTTAGTTCAATATCAAATGTAAACAAAGTGGAAAGGCAAGACATTAGTATTAGGGGAAACTAATATTTCCTAGGTGTAATCTTACTAAGAGTCGTCATGTCAACTAAATTCACAAGTAGAATGGTAGGTATTTACCACTCTTAGAGAAGGGAAAATTGACGTGATAATTGCTTTTAGGCTGTGTTTGCCAAGTCAGCACTCCTCAGGCCAGGTGCTCCTGGGCACCCTGACTGCAATTGCAACCCCCTGCCACCAGGTGGATGCACTGTCTCATTTGTTGACAGACTTACCTGGCACAGGTAGTTTTCTGTGTTTATGTCTATGTCTATTTCTATATCTTTCCCTGACAAACTCAAACCCTTTATTGATATAGTTAGGTATAAAAATACAGACACTCAGATAAATAATTTATAAAAGTTACACAATTCTGAGTAAGACTTAAAGTGACAGAAATGGCTAGATATGATCATATATCTTCTTTTTCACTCATTTGAATTAGATCCTCTGCATTTTCTCATCAAATTGCATCAAAAAGTGTAGTGGACTGGCTATCAAACTTATGATCAGAAAAACTGTTTTTCGAGGACTATAAAAATATACTCACCCTAAGGAATATATATAAGAGATTTACCGAAAGTTTAACCTTAGATAATAAAGAGTTGTGATCTTTTTATGCGCATTCCAATTATCCTATACTCTGTAAACCATTATTTTCTCCAAACATAAATAAACAGCATTTCATATTTTTAAAAAAAAAAAGTGTAGTGGGTAGTTTCTCCCTGAATCTTGGTCTTTCTAAAGTTATATCAAACTTGTATTTTTGTTTAAGTTTATAGCTGTTGAGAAGTTTGATAGCTATCCTAGGCTTCCTCACTTTCATAATAACCTTCAAACTCCTGTTTTCTTAGGGAAAAGTTGTTCCCAAGTATTTGGTCTACTTATCTTCAGGGCCAAGTTTCCTTTTTCAGATAATATCAGCTGTTTGTTAATCCAGAGTTTGTGCTACTAAATTGATTTTATTTTTTATTTTTATTTTATTAATTTATTTATTTCTGCATACAGGAACTGGGGTATAGGCCAGAGGTGCAGGATGGTGGTGAGATGATTCACCAGAGACAGAGTGGGGAGCAGAAAAGGAAGACTGCTGAAATACATAGTGCTGAGGGGAGCAGTGGGTGAGTCAGGAGAGAGGTCTGCTGTGCCATGTGGGTCACCTCCCAGGCCGGGGATCGAACTTGTGCTGCAGTGGTTATGGATAACTTCATAGTGCTGATGCTTAACCCTTTGTGCCACCAGGGAGGCCCCTATTAAATTGATTTTAAAATGATTAAAACACTATCAGTCTTATACTTCAAATTTCAGAATATTCATCAGATTAGATCCTATCAGTTCTGGTCCAAACTCATGGAAACATAATTGGTAATACAAAAATTTAGCAGGACTGAACTCAGTAAAAAACAGACATTTGATGTTTCTTGTGGCTTGATAGGTAGGAGCGGCAGGATAATAAATAGGGTAGAGACCAAGAAAATGAAGGGTAATGGGCACAGACATGGAACCTTCTCTCTATAGCACTCTGCTGAGACTTCACATCAGTTACACCATTTATTCCTCACAGTGAGTCTAGATTGCTGTATCCCTCTTCTGTGGGTAAGGTTCAGAGAAGCTGAATAGTCCAGGAGGACAGGCCAAGGAAGTAAAGTTGCCATCCCTAACCTGAGCAAGTTGAAGGCAACCATTGTGCCCTCTAATATTTACCCAGGAAAACAGCATAGATAAGGTGTGCTTCATTTTAGGATGAAACTAGACACTGCCTCTCAACTGGCTGGATTAGAAGGAAACTGGGATACAAGTGGGACTCCTGCTCTCATTATCTGAGAAACGAGCTTGTGTACAACCTGTTGAACATTCCAGGGCAGGATCCTCATGAGGTTAGCAGTAATGCTATTGTGGGGACCTCTGCCAGAGGACAGAAGTTACAATTGGGAATGGGATGGGGGTGGAAGAAAGCAGATCTCTATAGATCCTAAAGGTCAGTAACAACATGGAGCAGATGTGACCAAGCTGCCCAAGATTGTGTCAGTTCAATTCTCAGTTCAAGGCCAGAACAGAGTGCTTCAAGGCAGGTGTTGCTTTGTGCTGTGGCAAGCTGCAATTCATGTTATTACAATGCATTTGCCTCAATTGTATGATTTTCTATGTGATTAACTCTTTGAGGTGGTAATCTCCTCAAGGGCAGGATCTATGATCTTCCTCTGTCTCCTTCACACCACCAAAAAAAACTGGAGCATAGTTGGAGCTTAACATAGGCAGAACTGCAGGAACATTGGCTGAGGCATGGGGGCAGGGAGGGAGGAAGGAAGACAAAATGAGAGGAGACCATCAACAAGGACACCAAGGTTTTGAGTCTGGGAGGGAGGGGTATCAGGGCGGTGGGTGGACAGCAGCCGAGGAGCTGGCCTGCCATGTGGTGGTGGTGTGGTGCTCTGGCTACCCTGAGGGTGCCTTGGGCAGAGCCAACAAGGTGCCTCACTGGGTTTGTGGTGTGGAGAAAGGTGGCATGCACTGTCCTCTGCTCCCTCTGAGGTTGTTTTTGGCTCAGGAAACTACTAGAAGCTGACCACACATTCCCTTGAGCTTTCCAGAGACTTCCTAAAGGTTGGGCCCACCCCATCCAGTGGGGCAGAAGAAAAATTTGGTTTCTAGGCACCTGGCTTTCTCTCAGGTGAAACATTCCCTATTAGGCCCAGAAGCACCCCATCTAGCTCTTTGCTTTCCATGATACTTCCAGAAAGAGGCCGTGGGTCAGGAGTCTGGAAAGGCAAGTTTGTGGGCTGCTGTTACAAAACAGGTGACCCCAGGGAGACCTCAGCATTCCCTCTGCTCCCAGCTCCACCTTGATACTCTCTCTCCAGTGTATTTGGGATGAGGGCTCTAGACTGGGCCTGTCTCTTCCTAGCACTGATCCCACATACCATTCAAGAGAATGAACAGAGGAAAAGTGATTCCTTGACTATTTCTGAGAGTTCACAAACTCACAGCCCCAGCTGCCGGGTTTCAGAGTCACATATCTGTCACCTCTACAACCCTCTTTCTGTCCTGTTCCCTCAACCCACTTCTCTTTGCCACTCTTTACCCCAGGCTACCTTGTCATGACTGCATTGAGTACATGCTTAATCCCAGCCTTCAGTAATGCAGACCAGGGCCACAAAGAAGTATCTAGTGACCAGTATTTAGACCAGCACTTCTGTCCTTAATGGGAATGTGAGTTTACTAGAGGCTTTGCCTGGACCACCACATGACATGGAAACTTCAGCCGGGGCCTCTGCTGGGAGCAGTTGGACACCTTGTCATTGAGGCATTTATCTTCTTTCACCCCAAAACTACCAAAAGCTAATGAGAAATATATGTTCCTCAAATCCAGAAAGCTATGCATTTTTAGAAAAAGCAAGATTTTGTTTTTTAAAAAGTGAGGTAGGAGAATAATTTCTAAAAAGAAATCTTAAAAAAAACAAACAAACTGAAAACATCATCCTCCTTCTCTTTCTCCCTCACCCCTACTAGAGGTCTCTTTAGAATGAGACAAGCAGAAGAGAGAAAAATGAAAAGCAAGAAAGATCTGAGGAAGACTCGATGAAAACTAGTAGCATTCATGGAATCTTCTATGTCTGGCCTCGATTTTATCCCAAAGGCAACATCTTATTTCTACGGGTCCCCAAGGCTGACTCCACACTGTCCTTGAGGCCCTGCCACGCCTTCTGGTTCATCTGGCTTCTTTGCAAATGCCCTTCACAATACCCCTGCATATCAAAACCAGACCCATCCTTGGAGACACTTCTCCTAGGAAACCTTCCCCAACTTACTCCATGGCTTCCAGAAAGCTATTCTTTCCTTCTGTTTGTTGTGGTTTTAGGGCAGAGAGGGGGGTAGCTCTCTTGTGGCATTTTTCAGTCATTGTTTCCTTGTTTCCACTACAGATTCAAAGATAGTCTCTCAACCTCCTCTTTCTCCATTGAAGTGGGTGTTCAGTACAAGTACTGCAGTGAGTCCGTATGGCACTGGGACAGCATGGAGGAGACTGGGTGGGATCCTTAATGCTGTTTGCATTTGTGAACACAGAGTAACACATTTATGTGCCTATGGAATGGAATGTACACGCTAAGTCTGGACCTTATGCTGGACAGTCCTGGTCCTGTTACTCTGCCCCAAAAATGCCAAAGGAAAACATAAACACATCTTGAAAGGACGTCTGAGCAGAACCCGGCAAACAGAAGCCGAATGTACTAAGCGAGCTGGACCAGCTCTCTGTCCGCCAAGGCCGCCGGCGTGAAATGTGGCTGCAGGCTGAGGGGGTCAGCATTCACCACCTGCCATATTTGGGCTGAGCTTGCCTCAGAGGAATGTGAATTCTTCCTCAATTTATCACTATTTTAGAATGGGATCTATGTAGAGGGACAGAAAGAGATCTTTTCACAGTCTACCTACAAAGATCTTTCCCAATAAGGCTGTGTCTACTGAAGTCTAAATTTAACATCCTCATAAAGAAATAGTGAGCAAGTTATTTTGTCTACACAACACAGAAATGACTGATTTAATCTGTTTGACCAAGTCAGTCTGATCTACCCAAATCACTCTCTACTGCTGTTGGCCAACTGCTTCCCTCAGCATGTGAAGGACTGACGAGGTCCACCTCCATCCTTAGCCACCAAGGTCCTTCTCCCAAGTGGGGAAAAACAGCAATGCTTTGTTTCATTTCCACTATTTTGGAAATTGTGTGCTTCCTCACCCACCAAATGTTCTAGGATATGAGACTTTTCCCATTAGTGAATGAACATTCATTTTCATATTTCCCTGTCACCTTGGGGAATCCTTATTAAACTTAAGTGAAAAATTTATTGACATTCAAGTTCATCGTTCGGAACCACAGGGACAGCAACAGGTGCCATGAATCATGAATCAGGGGATTCCCTGGAAGCACCGAGGACCACCAGGCCTCTTGTCCCCAGGCTGCCTTGTTTTTTTTTTTTTTTTTAATTCATTGTGCAAATTTCATATTTCCTCTCCCTTTACGCCTTCCTGATGTTCTGATCGTGTTTCCCAACAACTGCTCTTCTCTCTTACCTCTATTTTCCTGCAGCTTACTAGAAGCCAGATGACAGTACCTGCAACTACAACATCTAAGTTAGCTTAGAATTAATACACAGAGTAAGAGTGACTCAACTGCACAAAATGTATAAGTTTCAGTAGATAACATAAATTCTACCTACTTTGAAATCTGAGTGGTGCTTCTTTCAAAGCTCATGGGTTTATTTCTTCTTCTTTTCCATTTCTTGGCTATGTTCTGGATTGTTGGGTAAAGGAATCTCCAGATTCCAGAATCCAGTGACTCTTTTCTTTTTTGCCGTATGAAGTTTCTTTTTTTTTTTTTTAAAGATTTATTCATTTATTCACACAAGAGCTGGGGTACAGGCCAGAGATGCATGGGGTGAGAGGATCCACCAGAGACAGAGTGGGGAACAGAACAGGCAGACGACTGAAATACACTGCTGAGGGGAGCAGCAGACGAGAAAGGAGAGGTCTGCTGTGGGTAGCTCCCTGGCCAGCCGGGGATCGAACAAGTGCTGCAGTGGCTACGGATTGCTTCATAGTGTGGTGCTTAACCCCTTGTGCCACCAGGGAGGCCATGCCATATACAGTTTCTATTTTCAGTCTGAGTCACAAATGAGAGGTTTTAAGATTGTAGTTATTTGGATTTATGGATGGGTAAAATATTAATATCAATGTTCGGTTGACTTAAAATTTTATTTTGCTTTTTGAAAAAAAATTTCATTTATTTTTTGCATAGAAGAACTAGGATGTAGGCCAGACATGACTCACCAGAGACAAAGTGGTGAGCAGAACAGGCAGACTGACTGAAATACACTGCTGAGGGGAGCGGCAGGTGAGATAGGTGAGGTCTGCTGCTCCATGTAGGTTACCACCCTGGCTGGAGATCGAACTCAGGCCTAGTGGTGATAGTGCTGAGGCTTAACCCCTAAGCTGCCAGGGAGGCCCTTTATTTTGTCAGCTCTCATCTCTGATGGAAAAAAATCCTCCCCACCCCCTACCCTGGGGAGCAGAGCAGTAAACTTTGTATTCGAAGATGAACCATGGTTACTGGGAAGACTTTGGATGTGCAGGTAGTTTGATGACAGACTTGGACCAGAGTCAGGATGAGACCAAGAGCATCTCTGCCATAGAAGCATGTTTACTTTGCTTCCCACTGGACTGGATCACTTTGAAATAGGCTTCAGATTTTTTCTTTTTCTATTTCAGTGTTCTCACCAAAGTCATTTTTAGGTTGAATTTTTATGGCCAGTTGTTTTTGAAGTAAACTGTCTAGGTACTTAGTTTCACAGTTGTCCATAGATTGCTTGTATCATAAAATAAATCATATTTTGATTGTGAATGCATCTCAATCATCCTATGTGCTAAAATCGTGCTAGGCCCTGTTCTTGTCCCCAAGGAGTTTTTGGGCTCACTGGGAAGAGAAGAACAATGAATCCAAGGGAGGAGGGAGAAAAAAAGCCACACCAAAAAGCATGTAGCATAGACTATAATTGTGGATACCAGCTATAAATATCAGAGATTCAGAAAGCCAGAGACATCACATTCTAGAAATACCCAGGAAGGCTTTTCATGAGCTTTAACCTAGGGGGTCTTGAGAAATGGGTGGGATTTAGTCATTCTATCTACCAGATAGAAAAGGGCACTAAAGGGCACAGGACACTGTGGGGATGAGAGGAACGTTCTTGTGGCAAAGACAGGAACCAGGAGGAGGCTCAGAGCTTAGGACAACCTTGAACAAGAGGATGGAAAACTAGCAGGATGGCCCGTGCCAGTAGAGGTCAAGAAGCTGGAAGCAGTGGTTTAATCCTTTGCCCACCTCCATCCAGAGTGGACAAAACCTGGAGGTGCCTCTATTTTTTTTTAAAGATTTATTCATTTATGAATACAAAAACTCGGGTACAGGCCAGAGGTGCGGGGGTGAGAGGATTCACCAGAGACACAGTGGGGAGCAGAACAGGCAGATCTACTGAAATACACTGCTGAGGGGAGCAGGGGGTGAGTCAGGAGAGGTCTGCTGTGCCATGTGGGTCACCTCCCTGGCAGGGGATCGAAATGCTTTATAGTGCTGAAGCCTAATCCCTTCCAATACCAGGGAGGCTCCTGGTGGTACCTCTTTAAACACTGAAAGTTCCCCTGCTCTCTGGTCAGCACACTTGCAACAGAGTTACTTTGGAGTGCCTGGAGGCTGCTCAAGCCTCAGTTCTGAGAATCTTCAAAGTATGACTCGTGGAGGAAAGAGTGGAAGCCCAAAGCCAGGGTGGTAGAAGTAGCTTCTTCCAAATGCTCTCAGCTTTGAGGGGGAAAGCACTGTAAAAAACCCCTCTGCGGGAGGGGAGTTCTGCTTAAATCAAACCCAAAGTTCTGTTTCATGAAAGTCTGCATTTTGCCTAAAGTTCTTTGGAGGACCTTACTTACAGTCATCAGAGACAGAAAACAATCTTTTCAAGAAAGAGTTCTGAGGACTTTTCCTCCCTGGTATCAAAGGAGATGCCCTAGAGAAACCAGAGTTTGGGCCCAGGTGCCAGAGGGGTGCTTACCAGGGAAAGTGCGGTGGGATGCAGAGGGCCAGGGGCCCAACTAGGAAATCCTGGCATCTCACTGGCTACAGTACTCTGGCCAGCTGGAGTGGCTTCCAGCTGCTGGCCAGAGCTGCTCAACCCGGACATGGCAGCGCCCACGAGGCACCCCCTCCCTCCCAGACCCGAGCCAGGAAGACCAGACACCATGTCTGAGTCTGGAGGGAGACAGTACCCCACCTAGGCAGTGAGCACCGTTAATCTCCACCCTCTCTGTGCTCTGTGGTTCCTGCACCTCCGCCCCCCACCCCAGGTTCTGCCCCTGCCCCAACACCTTCACACAGGTTCCTATCTGTGCAGCACCACCCTGCTCCTTGTCGTGGCTTTAGGCTCAGGTCAAGGACTGTCTGGGCTCCAGAGGACCCTCTTTCACCGCCTAGCTGAGTGGGGGAGGGTTGGGAGGCTGTCATTCCGAACTTCCAGGTGGGAACTCAGGCGCCAGGTACTCTGGGAAGGGACTAGATGATGGGTCTAGCGGCAAACCAGGTCCTGCTTGCCAGTCTCCAAGATTTGGGGACTCCAGGTACCTTAGTGGACTGCCCTTTAGTCCCCCACCGGCACGCACACAAGGTCCCAAGGCAGGGACCCTTCTCCCAACGCTTTGCTTTTCCTTTCTCAAGCTTTCCCTCTTCCCTCTCAAGTCTTTTCCGTCCACGGTCTAGGGCTCGCGTCCTGCGCCTAGGCAAACACCCCCGCCTCTCCAGCCCCGGCAAAACTCCGGAGGGGAGGGGCCATAGGCCCCCCCCTTCCCGCTGTGGTCGGAGGGGGCAGCGCCGCATCCCCGAGTGGGGGAGGCCAGGGGCCGTCTCTGCGCCCCGCCCGATCAGACCACTTGGCACTCTAGGAGGGGGGGCGGGACGCCCGGCTAGCCGAGAGGGGGGTTCGGCCCAGGCAGGTGCGGGCTCCAGCGGAGCCCGGGCGAGCTCCGGGGGCGGGGTCTCAGGTTACAGCCCGGCTGGGGGCCAGCGGCGGCCGGCGGTTTGGGAGAGTTCGCCAGCCTCGAGAGGGGCCGGGCGCATATAACGGGCGCCGCGGCCGGGAGAAGACGCAGAGAGTTGCTGGGTTGCCGGGTCTCCTGCCTGCTCCTCTTGCTGCAAGAGCCTCCTGCATGAGGACGCGGTAGAGACCCGAACCCACGCAGTGCTCCTGCCGCCTCGCTGCGCTCCGCCGCCCGGCTCTGCCCGGCCCCGCGGTGAGCCATGATCCGCCTCGGGGCTCCCCAGACGCTGGTGCTGCTGACGTTGCTGGTCGCTGCTGTCCTCCGGTGTCAGGGCCAGGATGTCCGTAAGTAGCCGGCCGCCCCTGCCTACCGCCCGCCTCGCCCTGCCTCCGCGCCCCCCTCCCGGCCTTCTCCCCCTCTGGAGCAGGCGGGCTGGGGTTCGAGCGGCTCCCCGGGTGATAGCACGCCGAGACTTGGGTGCAGGAGGTGCGGGAGCGCACCTAGTCGAGTTCTGCAAGTCAAGTGTTCTGCTCGAGAGTCTTCTGGCCCGGTCAGTGTTGGAGGCATTTGCGACCCCTCACTTGTCGCAGAAATATTTACTACGCAAAGGGTCGTGCAGGAATGGTTTGCATGCAGATTTAGGAGTGCTCTTCCCACTAGGTTGGGGACTTAGGCGCGCACACACCCAACTCGCTGGCCGGAGCACTCGGCGTTCAGCAAGGCAGGTCGTGGCGCATAGATCCTAGAAGGAGGAAAGAGAAGGCGAGAGGAGAGAGCAAACGCCTGGGTCTTGACCTCGCGGGGGTATCATCTGGGGAGGGTTGGTGGCGGGGATGGGGGGGCGGTGGAAAGGAGTTTGAGGGGGAGGGAGGTGAAAGGGGAATAACACAAAAGAGATGCTACGAAATGGTGGGCTAAAATCCGAGGTCACAAAGAAAGGCTTCGGAAAGGTACCGAGGCTTCAGCGTCCCTGGTGGGTTCCCTCACCCTCCGAGCCAGATGCAACCTTGCACTTTCGCAGCTCGGCACTCCCCCTGCCTCCAAAGCGCACAGAAACGTCCCTTGGAGAGGCCATCTAAGAGGCGATAACATTCCAGCCAGACCATGCTTTTTTCAAACGCCCTGGAAAATAGCGCCCTCTCCCTGGCGTCCTACCCCCTAAACCTCCTGGCTATTACAATGACATACTCTTCTAAATTTCTGAAACTCAGTCGGTGGCGGGGCTGCGTGTGTGTGTGTGTGTGTGTGTGTGTGTGTGTGCGCGCGCGCGCGGAGCGGCGTGGGGTACGGAGGGCCGCACGGTTGATGGCTATAACTATTGCAACCAAGTATCGAGATGACAGTTTCACAGTCTGGTCCAAAGGCGGTTCGGACCGCACCTTTCCATCGTCTCCTTTGGTACAGTCCTACTGTCTGGGATTATATTCAGGGCAAACGAAGCCTGGAAAGTGTATTAGGTAGAGAGGATTTTTTTCCACGAGTTTGGGCACGTTTCCGATGGCTGGGATTCCAGCCCTGTCTTTGTATGGTACAGATTGTAAATCAATCGCAGGGGAAACTGTGGTGGTGATGGTGTGGGGAAAAAGGGAGGGAGCGGGAATCGGAGTCCCTCTGCCAAGGGGTTTCTGTGCGCTCTCGTCTGCCACCCGGCTATCTCCAGAGACAGCTTGGCTGACTGAGCTCCGAGAGGACTTTGCGTTCTTGAGAGCGGCTGACTCTGGCCGGGCCAGGGGTGAGGGCCCGGAGCGCCGGGCCGGAGAGTCTGGCTGGGTTGCGGGACGGTGAGCTAAGCTGGCGGTCCGCTCCCGGACACTTGGAAAACGGTGTGTTTGTGTGTGTGTTGGCTCAAACCGACTTTTATTTTTGTCCCAAATTTGTATGGACACACCCACAAAGCTGTTCTCTTGATAGGCATCTGCCTTAGTGAGCAATGGAATTAGGTGTCTAAAATCATTCCCCAATTCTCCATCTGGTATTAGAAAAGCTCACTTAAGTGGCAGAGCGCTTTTGCCTTCTTAGCTTTCCTGGGAGGGAGTGAATTCCACAATTTTTTGGGCTCAAACCTCCCAGTCGCTCCTCCTTTGCCCAGCGGGACGCCTCCGAGCCGCTGACTTTGCGCCCCGGAGTGTCCTAGCTCGGTAACCCCCTCCCCCGGGTCAGCGGACCCAAAGACGTGACATGGGGAAAGAGGCCGCCTGCGTGGACCTCAGGAATGTCAGAAACCTGGAGCTCGGGCACGCCCCTCCTCCCCATCTTTCCAAGAGTTTGAAAAACGTTTTGGCGGCGCCGTCTTTGACCCACATCTGCATTTCACAGCCCTTGCTTCCGTAGGTGCCCCCGGCTCCGGGGAGAGACCTGAATCCTCCTTTGTGAGGCTTGTTTGCGTTGGGAGATTGGCAGCGATGGTTTCCAGATGGGGCTGAAAAGCTGCCCGTATTTATTTAAACTGTTTCCTTGCGGAGACCCGTGAATCGTGCTCTGTGTGCGCACGAGAAAAACCCCATTCATGAGCGGCGAGGTCCGGTGGGTCCCCCGACTCCCCGACCCCTCTCCCACAATGCCCCCCCTGTGCCAGTCCGCCTCCAGCGGGCCCCACCCCTGCGCGGAGCGGCGGCGAGGCACAACAGTTCCCCGAAAGAGGTAACTTTTAATTGGTCTGCCACAAAGAATCACTTATGCCGCGCGGCGGTAATGAGCGGAACCCGACCCCGCGCGCCGGGACGCTATCGGCGGCCGTCACGAGCTGCAATTATGGTGGTGTCGGGCTCCTCGGTCCACACCTCGGGGATCCGGTTACGGGGCTGGCTCCTTTCTGGGGCAGTCATTCAATCCCGCTTTTCACCTTCCCGGGTCCGCGGGCCAGCCCCGTCCAGGGCCTCGGCGCCTCCCGCGCGCAGCGTGGCGGGGCCCCGCCCCTGCGCCCCCGCGTCCTGCCGCCGCCCTGCCCCGGGCAACCAGATCCACTTTCGGGGTACGCCCCTGTCGTTCCACCGTGGGGCCCACTGGCATGAGGGTGGGCTCTTCCCTAGTCTGGGCGGCAGGCCGTTGACCTCGCCTTCCCTTCCCCCCGCTGCTGCCCGCGGCACCAGGTGGGCAGCGGGGGGTGGGACCCCGCAGCTTCTGCGTAAAACTGTCCCCCCACCCCCCACCCCCACCCCGTCATTCTGGGGATAAGACTGATTGCCTAAAGACGGAGCGAATCTCTTGTAGTGCAAAAGGAGAAGGAGGGGGGTGTTTATGTTTTCAGTCTCCTTAAAGAGAGCACGGGGCAAGCCCCATTCTTTTCCCGCCCACCTGGTCTGGGAGTTTTGTTGCCGCAGCCATTGCTTTGGGGATCCTGATGAGAAAAACAGCGCCCGGCACTCCGAAGCATGTGGTGCGTGGTCTTCAGCCCCTGCAGCCGCGAGCAGCGTCCGTGCTCGCAGTTCCCGTTTGCGGGGTGAATTCCAGATGACTGGACGCTGGTGAAGAGAGATCAGCCGCTGTCGTTCTTGGTTTGCATTCTTGGAGTCCAGACCGGACTAGCTAATCTTAGCAAAGCCCAGGCGTTCAAAGCCTCCTCCCTCCCACCCCTCAAAGTTGGGATGCGGTCATCTGATGGATCAGAAATAGCCTAAGGAGGGCTACAGTGGAGGTCAACATTGGAGTCCATTTGCCGCTCCTTGAGCCCCAAGGCACATTAATAGCAGGCTTGGGTTCCAAGTGTATTGTCTGAATGGATTTATCCTCCCGTCCCAGATTGGTGCTAATCCTAACATGTTTTAAAGAATGGAAGGAGATCCTAATTCTAATTCTTCCTCCTTTTGCTCCTCCCCCACAGCTGCATTTTGGGAGCCTTGCTGTTTGTAGATTGTAATTTATGTGGGTAGAATTTTCTGCATATTTCCTGGATTTTAGCCATTAGCTGTATTTAACAAATCCCAGGACTCCTAGAGGAAGGCAGAAAAAAGACCTCTGTTCCCTTTGCTGGAGGGAGACCCTCCTAGTCCTCACCCCTCTGTCTTTACAGACCTGGAATTTCACTGCTTCCTATTCCCACTCCAATGTGCCCCATTCCCCATCAACAGGACTTCACTTTCCTAGATAAGTGAAAAAAATATAGTGTTGTAGCTTGCCCCCACCTTCATTGCTGGGTCAGGGTTTCCACCAGGGAACAGACAGCACAGTGCAAGGCACGCGGTTGGTGTTGAGTACATGGACTAATGAATGATGTTTTAGAAAATAATTTTTAAGTTCTCTATGTTCAGTCATCGGAGCCCATATTCTTCAGCATTTGAATGATGTCAAGTTGACTGCCACCTCTTTCTCTCTTTTCTTGCTCCCTACCCGCTCCCTCACTGCGCCCTCTGCTTCTGCCCTGCCCTGGGCCCAGAGGAGGCTGGCAGCTGCGAGCAGCATGGGCGCAGGTATAATGATAAGGATGTGTGGAAACCCGAGCCCTGCCGGATCTGTGTCTGTGACACTGGGACTGTCCTCTGCGACGACATAATCTGTGAAGACACGAAAGACTGCCTCAGCCCCGAGATCCCCTTCGGAGAGTGCTGCCCCATCTGCCCAACTGACCTCTCCACTGCCAGTGGTCGTAATTTATTTATTTCCTGTTCCACATAAATAAATTACTTGCAGGTGCGGCGAATGCCATCTCATGGATGCTGGTCACCGCTGCAAAGTGGAGGGGCTGGCTATCCATGAGACCCTTGCAGCTGAGGGAAAGGAAAGGCCACTTCTCGATTATGGGTTGAAACTGCCTGAACCTGAGATATTAGAGGGTTCTTTCTCACCTCCAAATAAATAAATAAACAAAATGCTTCCAAGGCATATGGAAGGACAGCTGTGATTCCATGAAAGTACCCTCTTTGGAATCCTCCTTGCCAGTGACTGCAGCCTCAGTGGAGATCAGATGCTCTGTCTGGCCAAACCACAGGTTAATTCCTCTTGTGTTACCCACACCTTGTCTTTTGTGTAGAGGAACTCCAACTATGTGGCCATCAGTCATCAGTGTAGTGAAATCTCTGCCCAACAGCAGCCAGGAAGAGAGCAGGCTTCTTGTTTGAGATGTGGGACAGAAGTGGCAGTTTTTTTTGTCCTTACCTCTGTTGGAGTTGACTGCCAATGAAGAAGCCAGTAACCTGGAGAAGGGGGAGCAGGTGCTGGGAGTTCTAATGGTGAAGGGTGGAGATGGCACTGGCACAGAGCACTGTGCCTGCACTCTGAGGGGAGGAGGGGTTACTATTAATTCCCAGCTAGAACCAGGCTGGTGGGTGATATGTATGCAGGTGACATCTCCCCAGCACTCAGACACTGGCCCTGTCTTCCAAAGAGTGGGCGCTAGTGCTTGTCAGGGCCTCTTGGGTGGCCCTCACTATTCCCTCGTGCTCAGCAGAGGACAGATGAAAGGGAAACGAGAAGTTGCCTTTCCTTAACACTTCACCAAAACAGAAGCTGCTTTGGGAAGCTGCTTTTATGGTCCAAATTCCCAGATCATTTCTGAGGGGGCCTACGTGAGTGAAGTGTTGATTACCTTTATGATTTTGCTGCCACAGAGGGGGGAGGGGTTACTGATTTGGGATGGCACTGACTGCAATGCCCTCTGTAACTCCTGTGCCCTGCTGTGGTCTTTTGTTTTCTCTTTTGTGCTTACTTCAAGGAGAGCCAGCTCAAACGTAAGATCTTTCTAACTAACTCTTCTTCTGGGAGGGCTTGGGATGTGGGAAGGTCTTCCTATCTAGCGGGGGAAAGAAGAGACAGAAACTTCTTTCTGTCAACTTGCTCCTTTTTTCTTGTTGACTGATTCAATCTTGGGCTCTTCATTTTCTCTTCGCACCACCCTGCTCCGTTCTTTTGCATGCCAGCTGCCTTTGGAATAGTAAAGGCCGGGTCAGCTCCATTTCTCATGGGACCTCAGCAACCCCAGGACCCCAGTAACCCTAACACCCCAACAGATGTTCAGTGGAGTAATAGGAAGCTGCCTTCTTCCTTGGCTGTGTCCCTTTCTTTGTTTGATCCTTTAAACAATGTTTGAGTGACAAGAGTACATTCTTATCCACCACATGAATCTTACATTCTCTGTTTTTTATCTATTTTCAGGGCAACCAGGACCAAAGGTGAGGGGCTTTTTGGTTTGTTGCTTTTGCTTTTATATTCCCTTTTTTAGAGCAGGGCTGTGCTTCAGAGGGCACCTGCATGCTGGGACCTGGTGTACTGCTGGGCTCAATCTTGAGAATATCTTATGTTTCAGGGACAGAAAGGAGAACCTGGAGACATCAAGGATGTAAGTACAAGTCCTCACGTCGCATCTGCCCCTCTAACTGGGTTGTTTTCTTGGATTCCCCTCTGAGTTGCCAACCTGTGGATTCCTCTCTTCCTTTCTCTTGCAGATTGTAGGACCCAAAGGACCCCCTGGGCCACAGGTAAGAAAGAGAGCGTGCCATCCCTTCATCCCTTTCTTGAAGTACTGATGCGCAGACCCTGGGCTTTGCTGTCATCTCAACATTTTCTTCACCTTCAGGGACCTGCAGGTGAACAAGGACCCAGAGGTGACCGTGGTGATAAGGGTGAAAAAGTGAGTAGAGAAACAGTGCTTTCTGGCTCTTGGGGACTCTTAGGTTGTCAACCCCGACCCCTCCCCAGTGCATGTGACCATCTCCTCAAGGGCAACCTACGGACAAATGGTTTTTGCATAAACACTGCTTCACATCAGTGCCTTTTCCCCTTTTTGCCCAGGGTGCCCCTGGACCTCGTGGCAGAGATGGAGAGCCTGGGACCCCTGGAAATCCTGGCCCTCCTGGTCCTCCTGGTCCTCCCGGTCCCCCTGGTCTCGGTGGAGTAAGTATCCTTATGTCCCCTTCTTTCGGGCTGTCCCCGGGATTGTGGCTTCTAAATTGCTATTCACACCACCTGGCTGGAGTCCACAGCCTCCTGCGGTGTGTACACAGGCTGTCCATGGGCTTCTCCGCCGGGCCTGTAATTTAGTGGAATCACATACTAGCATGAGGCTATGTAAAGAAGGTCTTCAGTTACCTGGCTCCCTGGCGTCTGTACTGTGTGGTTGGTTCTTGGGAGTGGGCGTGGGGGTGGGGGAGAGGATGACTGGGCATTTGTAGTTCTCTGGAAGGAGAGTGACCACTGTCCTTGGGAAGACATTTCTTCTCGGTCCTTGCCAAGTACATTCCGAGCAACTATTCATTCCCATGAAAGAGTCCCACTGAGTGAAGGTGTGTGGCTGGAGTTGTTTTTTGGACTCCAACCAATCAGAAAATTATATTATTGCTGTGTTTTCACAGGTTTGCCATTTTGATGTGTGCTCTGTTTCAAATTTTTAAACTTAAATGGCTCACAGATGCCCAATACATCCCTCGCTAAAATATTTCAAGACTGTTGATTTTAATCTTTAGCTAGGTATTAAGTTTTAGAAAATAAAAGAAAGTCACCTTTAAAAAGTGGTATTTTAGTTGTACTTATCAATATATGTTACAGGTATTTAATCCTTTAGAATTAAAAACCAGATGAAAAGCGAGTAAATGATACTCCTCCAAATAACACTTCATCCTCCAGGGAAATGATTGTGCCTCTGTTCACCCAGTAACATATTTCTAAATATATTTTTCAGGTATCGTTGGTAACTCTGATTAGTGCTTGGTTAATTTCCAGCAGTTAGAGCTTAACTAAATTGAGTTTTTAATCCAGATATAGTTTCCCTAACCAAGTAGGCAGAACCTTGGACCTCTCAAACTCCTAATGTCGTTGGGCTTGTTTGCAGAACTTTGCTGCCCAGATGGCTGGAGGATTTGATGAGAAGGCTGGTGGTGCCCAGATGGGAGTAATGCAAGGACCCATGGTAAGAAAAGACCAGTTCTTCGCAGCCAGAATGGCAGGAATGGCCTTTAGTGGAGCCAGCTAGTCTGACAGCCTCACTCTATAGATAATTACTTAAAGCAGTTTTTCGCCATTGGTGCGTAGTCTCCCATTTAGTTTGCCCAGATCATTTGGCTTTGCAGGGCAATGGATGCCAGTGTTAATGATGCATAGGAGTTACTAAGAAGAATGGGAGTGGAAAGATGCATCTAGGCTCGTCTATTGGAAGGCCAGTTGTTATTGCTCTTGGAATGAGAACTGAAGAATGCAGACAGCAGTCACTGTTCTCCAGCATCCACAAAACTTCCAGCAGGAAACCTCAGCCCTGTAGCCCCAACTTGGCACATGCTAAATGAAATTCAGACTTTAGTAAACATGGCTGCTGGCCAGGAGAAAGCCAGGCCAGCTTCTCTGTCCAAATGGTGTCTATAAATAAAAATAGATTATTGTATGGGGAGTGGGCAGTGAGAGGGAGCAGCCTCAGTAGGCCCCCTACCCACAGTCCCTCCTTGACCTTTGTCTGGCTTTTAGCTGGAGAAGGTGGCTTATTGGAGGCTGTGGGTGTAGCATTTCCAGTCAACCCTTTTTCCTTTTCTGTTCCAATGCAGGGCCCCATGGGACCCCGAGGACCTCCAGGCCCTGCTGGTGCTCCCGTAAGTACTGGCTCTGTCCTCTTGGTGGTAGTACAGATGTACCCAAGCTCTCTGATGTCAGCTCGTGGGGGTCAACCTGGTGTCCTTGCTTTACTTTTTAGGGACCTCAAGGATTTCAAGGCAACCCTGGTGAACCAGGGGAACCCGGTGTCTCTGTGAGTATCCTGAGGGCTTTGCCCTCCACCTGGGGTACCTTCATTGATGTGCCACTCACACCCTAGTACTGTCGCCTTCCTGCTTCTCCCCAGTACTATCCTGTGGTGGAGGGCCCAAAGCAAATCAGGATGTCACCTGACTGAGAAGCAGATATGGCAAGGAGGCCAGGAACCCTGTTGTAGCAGTTCTCTTTCTGGGTCCCCCTGGCTGTGCTATCTCTGCCTCCACTATGATCTGCTCATACCTTTGTTCTCTCACCTCAAAGTGGGTCTTTCCAGTCTTTCTTCTTTACATGGAGCACTCTTCTAAAAACTACACTTCCAAAGTTTTATCCACTGATTTGGTGTCCTTATTAGCCTCCAACAATCTCTTAAACTCTCTCTCTCTCTCTTTTTAAAAAGATTTATTTATTTATGCACACAAGAACTGGGGTATAGGCCAGAGGTGAGGGGGGTGAGAGGAGTCACCAGAGACAGAGTGGGGAACAGAACAGGCAGACTGACTGAAATCCACTGCTGAGGGGAGCAGCGGGTGAGTCAGGAGAGTTCTGCTGTGCCATGTGGGTAGCTCCCTGGGCGGGGATTGA
The DNA here is from genome assembly GCF_964194135.1 of Talpa europaea. NCBI lineage: Eukaryota > Metazoa > Chordata > Mammalia > Eulipotyphla > Talpidae > Talpa > Talpa europaea. The sequence goes on from NC_140083.1 coordinate 48,538,237, forward strand.
ACTTGTGCTGCAGTGGCTGCAGATAGTTTTATAGGTTGTGTCTTAACCCCTTGCACCACCAGGAAGCCCTCTTAAACTCTCTTACTTTGTCTGTAGGGTCCCATGGGTCCCCGTGGTCCTCCTGGCCCCCCTGGAAAACCTGGTGATGATGTGAGTATATATGAGTGGTCAAGTGAGTGGCCACCCATTTGAAATGGCCTGGAGAGGGTGCATGCTGGGAGATGCTGGGGGTTCTGGGGGCTGCCAGGGAGGGGTAAGCTTAGGCAGGCAGGCACAGACTGTCTACCAGTTATGTTCCCACTTGCAGTTTAGCTCATAACTGCTCTGGGAACTGATTTGAACCTAGTGGGAAAGAAAATAATTAAAATATCATTAGCTCCAGGAAGGGAAGTTGAAAAATGAGAGAAGGGAGAAGGAAAACACAGGGGGAAAGATGTAGAGAAGGAAAAACAAGGAAACACGCAGCAGCCCAACAGTATCTTAATTTCAAATGACTTGGGAAGCTTAGCCTGAGTCAGGATGTGTACAAGGATGAGGCAGAGTTGGCTCTTGAATTATCCTTGTGAATCACATTAGATGCTAAGGACTTTTGAGATTAGCGTGCTCGCCCAGGCAGCAGAGGCTAAGAGAGGGAGAGCAGGCCCAGCAGGAAGGCTGGAGGCAGCTGGGGAAAGAGAACTTGCAAATGCAACTGTGGTGACTCAGGGAAGTCTGGCATCTGAAGGAGAGGAGGTGGGTGGGTAGGCAGGTGGGCAAAGGCCTGGAGGTCTGCAAGGAGAGATGCTTTTCTGCAGTGTGCCACCCATGCTAACATGTCTTCTGAGGCAGCTGAAGTACATATTTCGCCCTTCAGGGTGAAGCTGGAAAACCTGGAAAGTCTGGTGAAAGAGGCCCTCCCGGCCCTCAGGTAAAGCCCACTATAGAGGTGCCCTCCTGGAGTCAAGGCAGCCGCTTCACAGCCAGCCCGTCCAGTTCTTAGCTCGCTCCTGAAACAAAATCCCAGCAGTCCTACAGATATCACACCTTGTCATGTTTGTGACCCTAGCACCTACCTCCGGGGAGACTGGCCATCATTACTTATGTCCACCTTGCTTAGGATGGGCCTGGCACAGTGGGGCACCTGGGAATTACTGACTGAGCTGGCCACAGGCTGGGCTTCCCGCTGAGGCCCTGGGACACTGGCTCCGAGGGCTCTGAGGGCTCCGAGCAGCCCAGGGCTGCCTTTGCCCACTTCTGCTCTGTGCCCTGAACCTCATCTTTGGATTTCAGGGTGCTCGAGGCTTCCCAGGAACTCCAGGTCTTCCTGGTGTCAAAGGTCACAGAGTAAGTACTACGGGTAAGGGCTTGGGTCTGGGGGGGAAGAATTGCCAGGGACTGGAGGGAGGAGGGTGGGGAGTAAAGCATTTTGGGACATGTATGTTCCTTCTTGTTCTGGCTCCCTGGAAGTGTGATTGAGTGTTTTCTCTTGTCCCCTAGGGTTACCCAGGCCTAGATGGCGCTAAGGGAGAAGCTGGTGCTCCGGGAGTGAAGGTGAGACCCTGGAAGCGAGGGAGGACCTCTTCTTTCCAGTCAGGGAGATGCTGTTGATCTTAGTAGAGTGAGGACATGAGAATGACCCTGGCTGGGAGCCCTGGGAAGACAGGCTGCCATCAGATGGGTGAAGGGAGATGGGGGAACTTCCCCTCACAGAACTGACATTTGGGGGTGTCAGTGCTAGTTAAGATGACCAGAACTTCAACTTCTTCCTTTGGAGTTTTCTGGGGTCTGGCAGTAGGGTGCCAGGCCCTGACCCTGTGCTCCTTTTTCCAGGGCGAGAGTGGTGCTCCTGGTGAGAATGGTGCTCCGGGCCCCATGGTGAGTATGGACACACCCCCATGCACCTCCAGAAACCCTTCAGACTTCTAAATCCTAATAGATGATTCTGATACAAAAGCAAGTAGCTCTTCACTGTTGTAGCTTTCATCTGTTATGAGCAAAAAGGAAAATTATTAAATATATGATTTGTTTGAGATTTTTACCAGCACTTCCTTGAAATAGACCTGTTGATACACTTAAAGTGTGCTTCCATTGAGAAAAATTCTATTGATTTTGGGGAGCTCATCTATGACAAGAAATAAAACATGCCTGTGGCAAAACCCCTGAGAGGTAGCACCAGGAGCATCTGTATGTTTCTGGACACAGAAACCTCTGGTGTGATATGAGGAGGCCTGGAAGGAGGGGCACCCCACCCATGCCTCCTGGGAGTGTGCAGGTCCCCTCCTCTCCATGTCTACGAGGAGAAGAGATGAATGGAATGGAGTGTCTTTAAGTCAACTCATTCCTGTGTTTTCTGGTGAACAGGGTCCCCGTGGCCTGCCTGGTGAGAGAGGACGGACTGGCCCTGCTGGTGCTGCAGTGAGTAATTGACAAGGCCAAAGGTCACCATTTGCCCAGCACTTTAGACTTCACAAGACACTTTCATGTTGAATTATTTTGCTTGACCCTCAAAACAGCCCCACAAGGGGTAGACCATCCCCTCAGGATTCATTCTGAGTGTGTCTGTCACAACTTCCCAGGAGTCTGCACTGTCCAAGAAGTGACAGGGAGGGTGGGCTAGTGAAGGCAGGACTCTAAACCAGGACAGATTATTCAGTTCACCCCCTCAATAACCCGCTCCTCAGTCAATCCAGTTTCATCTTATGGCCAGACTTGAATTGGCTGTCGTTCTGCACTGCTTTCTGGTCTTTCTGGTTTCTCAGATGAAGCCCTAGAAAAGTGTGAAACAGTCTAGCATTAACATGCAGAGCCTTTGTACTGACTCTGCTGCTGCTTCCAATGCTGGCAGCCCTTCCTGTGTTTAGTACCTTCCTGTGTTTAGTACCTTCAATGCTTGTCTCGTATTCCTCAAGTACTGTGAGGCAGATTCCATCATTCTCTCCATTTTAGAGAAGAAGAAACTGAGGCACAGAAAGGTTAACTAGCTTAAGACAGACAATGCTTTTGCAGCCTCACACTCAGGTAGCCTCTTATTCAAGTGGGAAATGAAGTACAGGAATTTGCAGCTGGTGTTCAGTTCCCATCCCTCTGCCATGGTGCCCAGGTAGAGCTTGGTCAGTGAGGGCAGTGGTGGTGCCGTGTATAAAAAGATGCTTTCTGTTGACCTTACACTCTAGCCAGGGGTACCCAAGCTAGCTCTGGGCCCTCTTCACAGGACCTTGCAGGGCTGGCCAAAGTGAATCGGCTTCACTAGTAACTGCTGTCAGATAATGTGTTTTTTTGGTAGAAATCTCCCTCAAAAACAGATCAGTGAAACCATAAGCAGGCTTGACCCCCATTTGTCAGCCAGAGCTGAAGTGGCTTTTCCCTGGATTTCTTTGTGTGAGTGGACTAGAGTGAGCCAGGCCCTCCAGGAACCCCCTACTTCTGCAGATTAGCAGGACCCTGGCCTGTGGCTGGGTGCCAGGGTGGCTGCACCCCATGAGGAGCAAAGATGAGCTGCATCCCCTGTCTGGTTCACCTTCCCACCTGGGCACAGCAGGCCCTGCGTCTTGCTTCCTTGTTTGTTCCTGCCCTCACGGCAGTCAGGCTGGCAGGGAGTTCATAGAATTGGCGTAGATGGTTGACAACGCCTCACAGTTCCCGGTATGGGCCTGGTGTCAAGGCTGGGCCAGGACGGGCCTGGCTGGCCTCTGCCTGCTGCAGTCACATGCCCCTTATGCAGACTGTGTCCCCTCCCCAGCCTTGCTGCAGGGAGAGCCTCCATGCCAGCCCAGCCCAGCCTCTCTGAGCATCACTGTCCCCTGTGATTAGCCTGGCCTCAGGCCTTTCCTCTGGCCAGTTCTGGTCGTAGGGTGCTCCAAAGCTACTAGAAGTTGCCAGGCCAGCCCAGAGGGGCTCTGGCCAGTGTTGAGGCTTTGTCTCATCTCTGACAATTTTTTTCTGTTTAAGTCTTCTTTTACTTTCCCTTTTAATGCCAATCTGAACAGTCTTCATCAGGAGAAATAGACCATAGGCAGAAAGAAAATTGGAATTTTACTTAAAACACAAACCCCCTGAAAGTGTCTCTCTTCTTCAGCTTCTGAGAGGCGGAGGCAGAGATGGGCAGGCAGGCTGGGCTCAGCTGGGGGAGGTCCCTTTTGGCTGCTCTGGTCCCTTGCCAAGGATCAGGTGCCAGGACCAGCTCCGCCTAGCTCAGTGGTGCCCAGTGTTTGGGTAAAAGTTCCCTGGGCCTTAATAGGCCTTGAGAGAGAAACAGGGTAATCCTCACCACAAACTCAAGGGGAAAAAATCCCTCGAGGAGCAAGTCCCGTAGATAATGAGGTGGCAGCCTGGCCTTCCTGTGTGAAGGAGTCCTAGGCACTCATGCTCAGACGTGGTCCTCAGGCGTGCCTAGTGCCCTGTCCCCATCAGAGTCCTTCCTAGGCCAGCAGTGAACATCCTGTGGGAATATTTGTTTTTCTTAGGTCTGGTTGTCCAGGGGTGGGGAGCTAGAGCACAGAGGCAGCCTGGACTTAAACAAGGGGTGGCCACCCAACCCATACTGAAGAGTAACCAGGTCTCGGGAGCCATCACTAAGCCGTGAGAGCTCCCCTCACCTGAGCAGGCAGGGAGAACTGAGTCAGGGTTGCTGCTTGATAATTTCATTTTCCTTTGTCCCAATTCGCTAAGTCTTTAAATGATAACTCAGCCTTGCAGTTGGGCATGTTTGAGATTTACTAAAACTGTTTAAGCCAAGAACAAGCCCACTGCCATACTTAGCCCTGTTCCTGCAGCCACTGTGGAGGGGCTCTGAGGCCACTCCCCCAGCCCCCGGGGCTGCCCCACAGCTCACCCCTCACCAGCCTCGTGCTCAGGTCCAGGGCATGTGGGCAGGTAGGGACTGAATTTGTGGGCACCTTAATAAAGCAGCTCGTTTCTCCTTACAGGGTGCCCGGGGCAATGACGGTCAACCAGGCCCTGCAGGGCCTCCGGTAAGTTCCTTCGCGCCCTGGCAGACTGTCTTTGAATCCCACTCGCAGGCAGCTCTGCAGTGGAACCTCAGCAGCACCGTGGCTTCTGCTGCAAATGAAGAATAATTCCTCTCACTTGAGCATGTTGATATCAAGTTTTGAAGCTAAAGCTCATTTTTCCCACTCGCCTTTTTGGCAGTATTTTTCAGGAGGGATGTGTAGGGAGGGAGGGTAAGGGTCCTCTGCTGTCACCATGAGTCGTGTCCCAAACTCACTCTGCTTATGAAGTTAGACCTGGGGACGCGGGCGACAAGTTCCATCCAGGGACTGACAGCCACAGTGGATGTGAGCAAAGTCAGTACTGATGTGGGAAGGAGTGTGAGGTGTTGGGGTGACTCTGGGTGCTAGAGAAATCGGTGCCCAGAAATGGCACTCACCTCTCCATCCCTTTCTTCCTCCAGGGTCCTGTTGGTCCTGCTGGGGGACCTGGCTTCCCTGGAGCTCCTGGTGCCAAGGTGCGTGCCCCGATGGGTCAGGTTGGGGGCTCTTTCCTATAATCCTAGCTGATTGCCCCCTGACCACCTTGCCCTTTGGAGTGTCTCCTACCCCCTCCACCCTGCCCCCTCCCACCCACTGGTGCTTTCCATGGAGGCAAAGGAAAAAAAAAGTTAGGCTTTTCACAAAGTCATCACCAGCAGGAAGGAAAATTAAGATGGTGTGGTAAAAAGCTGGAGGTCCAGTTACAATTTCAGAGTGGGGAAAGGCAGAAAAAATGAAGAGACACAGGACTGCAGGGAGGGACCAGAACATCAGGATGGAAGGGAAGAAAGCCAAGCTAAGAAGGCTCTAGACTCTGAAGCCTGTTGGAAGGAAGCAGGCATGGGCTAGGAGGAGGTTCCTTGCTTCCCTCTTGCACCCTCAATTTCTGCTGTATGAGGGGGTTGGCTCTTCCAGGCCACGTTAATTGAGTTCTTCCAAGGATTAATAATAGAGGCCAGTGGGAGGCCAGCCAGCTCAGGGAAAGGCCCCCCTCTGCCCAGTGCGCATGTCCCTGGGAATTCTCTCCAGGGCAGCCAGGAGATGAATGCAGAGGCCTCTGGCATCAGGTTGCTTTTCCCTTCCTGGGGGTTTCCATGGCAACCAGACAGTGTCTGAGGCCCCAGAGTTGGTGAAGGAGACCATTGTGAAGAGGGACAGCGGAAGGTGAGGGGGCTTGACCTTTAGAAAATAATAATTACCAAAGTGAAGCAAGAATGTTCTGAGAAGAAACCCGAGGCGGCTCTGCCCTCTCTCCAGGTCAGCAGCCCTCCCCAGGGACTCTGCTGTCCATGGAGCCTAGATGGAAGCCAGTTGTAGCTTTCAGGAAAATGAAAGTAAACGCCGAGGCCGTGGGGGTGGGGTGGGGGGCGCTGCCAGACACTGAGGAGAATCAGGCTGCTGTCTGAGAAGGAAAGGTGGAGTCAGGGCACGGGTCCCAGCTCGCACACCCTGGCTTTCTGGCTAACTTCACATGGCCCAGGCCGGAGCTGGATGGTGTCCGTCCATCTAGCCGGCTGCTGGTGCCCTGGGCTAAGATGCCGGAGGGCCTCCATTTTCTCAATAAAAGGAAAAAATAGGTGGAGATGGGAAGATAGAGGTGCCTGCCCATCTCAGCTGGGCAACCATCCTCATCCCACGAGGGTGGGCTGGCAGGGTCTCTCTGCACAGACTTTGTGATCGGTGCTGACAGGACCAGCCTATGGCTTGTCCCTGTGGATTTGCTTGAGGTGATTTTTTTTTTTAAGATTTATGCATACAAGAACTGGGGTACAGGCCAGAGGTGCAGGGGGTAAGAGGATTCACCAGAGACAGAGTGGGGAGCAGAACAGGCAGATTGACAGAAATACACCGTTGAGGGGAGCAGCAGGTGAGCCAGGAGAGGTCTGCTGTGCCACGTGGGTAGCTCCCTGGCCGGGGATCGAACTCATGATGCAGAGGCTGTGGATAGTCTCACAGTGCTGTGCTTAATCCCGTCAGGTAGGGGGCCGCAGGTGGTCAAGGGACCCCATGGGGAGATTGGTGATCACCTGCAGGGTGGGTGTGTAAGCCTGCATGGGCCCTGCTGTGCGGACCTGTGAGAGGTTCACATTCCATGTTCTTCTCACTCCATCCTCGTTGCATGTCTCTGCCTAGGGTGAAGCTGGCCCTACCGGTGCTCGTGGTCCTGAAGGTGCTCAAGGTCCCCGGGGTGAACCTGGAACTCCTGGATCCCCTGGGCCAGCCGGTGCCTCTGTAAGTGCAGCTTTGCTCTTCCCGAGGGTCTGTGGTCTCTGGCCCTGGCAATTTGCTGCGTGCTTAACTATGAGGGATGTGGAGCCCCGTCACCAAATCTTCATGCCATCTTTCACCCCACCCCTGCACTGACCATTAGAGGCAGCTCTCCCTTTGTCCTCTCCTTGCATCGCAGCAGGGCTGTGCCCAGAATATGGACAGTGGCTGCCCCTGGAGCTGGGGCACAGGAACACTGGGAGGTGGCCAGGTTTTGTTCTTTGCTGCTTATTTTATGATGACTCCATTCTTGTTTTTAGGGTAACCCTGGAGCTGACGGAATTCCTGGAGCCAAAGGATCTGCTGTGAGTATTGCCTCTGGACTTGCTCCTTTAGGTGAGGTCAGTCCTTCCTCACCCTCTGCTGATATGTCTACCTCTGCTCACTCTGACAGGGTGCTCCTGGCATCGCTGGTGCACCTGGCTTCCCCGGACCCCGTGGTCCCCCTGGTCCTCAAGGAGCAACTGGTCCTCTGGGCCCGAAAGGTCAGACGGTAAGAGCCCAGAGTTAACTGCAAGACCCACTGGCTCTCCTGGAGTCAACCCCCACGTCTTGCCTTCACTCACACCAGTCTCCTCCACTGGCACTGGGTGGAGGAGGTGGGGGCAGGGTGTGTGGAGAGAACCCAGTGTGAGGACCTGCCTCTCTTTTGTTAAGGGCGAGCCTGGTATTGCTGGCTTCAAAGGTGAACAAGGACCCAAGGGAGAACCTGTGAGTATCTCTCCTTCAGCCCTTGTCTTTCTCTGCTGCTACTTGTGCATCTCCTCCGCAGTCCCACCCCCTAATCCGGGGCCTGTCAGGTTATGGCCAGAGAAGGGGACAAAATGGGGGAGGACCCTCCTTTCTTTGTGTTAACCAGTTTAAACATTACCCTTTCTCTCTTCCTGCTGGGCCACTTCTGCTCTCCCCAAGTGCCCCAGTCCTGAAAGTTAAGGCCACTTTCTGCTCAAGTTCTAAGACCAGGTGAATACACACTTTTTCTCTTTTGTACTGGGTTTCAGGGCGCTGCAGGCCCCCAAGGAGCCCCTGGTCCTGCTGGCGAAGAAGGCAAAAGAGGTGCTCGTGGTGAGCCTGGCGGTGCTGGACCTATTGGTCCCCCCGGAGAGAGAGTAAGTGTGTAGCGGGGGCCCCTCACCTCAATGTGCAAGTCAAGTCCTGAGGCTCTGTGTCTCACCATGTCCTGTGGCCTTCTTGGAGTTCATACTCCTCCTTTCTCCACTCACTGCCTTAGAGATAGGATCCCTTCTTATTTGTCTCCCCATCTCCAGGATGACATAAAATAGTTTGAGCTCCTTCCCAGAAAGATCCTCAGAGTTAATATCTCAGGTTGTTGCAGGCCCAATCTATTGCTGCACAGAAATTGTGGTTATGGGGAAAACATCTGGCTGGGATCCCTGCAGCCATGGTGGGGTCAGGGACTATTCTAATGCCCTGCTTCTTCCCCACTTCTCCTTAGGGTGCTCCTGGCAACCGGGGTTTCCCAGGCCAAGATGGTCTGGCAGGTCCCAAGGTGAGTAGGGAAGGGGCTGGGTCCCTTCCTATATTCCTCATCAAATGGCTCCCACTGACTCCCTGTCTTCTCTTGTGTAGGGAGCCCCTGGAGAACGTGGGCCCAGCGGCCTTGCTGGCCCCAAGGGAGCTAATGGCGACCCTGGTCGTCCCGGAGAGCCTGGCCTTCCTGGAGCCCGGGTGAGTAGTGCAGCCACCTTTGTCCTGGGTTTCAGACTCTAAGCAGACAGACCCCTCAGACCCTTCCCTGTCTGTCCCCTCCAACCCTGTGCTGCCAGGGTTGGGCTCCTGGGGCTGCTCTGATAACCATCTTCCTCTCTCTTCTGAACAAAGGGTCTCACTGGGCGCCCTGGTGATGCTGGTCCTCAAGGCAAAGTTGGTCCTTCTGTAAGTCCAATATCTGGGGTTGTTGGGAGGGATGGGGGATTCCCTTCGAGGGGAGGGGAGAAGAGGAGTTGGGGGATAAGCTTGTGAATTTTGGGAACTGGGGAGAAGGATAGATGGTGGGTATCAGGGCACAGGTGTGGTCTGTGCAGGGCCTATGAACTCTGAAATGTCACCTGCCTTTTACATTTGGGTCCTTCCTTGGGGGAAGACAGAGCCTAGAATCACTTTCAGGGGCAAAACTTCTAACTTTGTCGTTGATGGGTTCAGTGTGTGACATGGCTGCTGGTGTCACCTAGGCCAGTCTCCGGCCTGCACCCTGTCCTGCCTTGTCACACGGGAGGCACACGGTGGCTGCTTGATGATGGATGTGGTCCCTGTGTCCATGTTCTGAGAATAGCGTCCTCTCTTCTAGGGAGCCCCTGGTGAAGATGGGCGCCCTGGACCTCCAGGCCCTCAGGGGGCTCGTGGGCAGCCTGGTGTCATGGGTTTCCCTGGTCCCAAAGGTGCCAATGTAAGTAATTAGCTGCCCCTCCATTTCCTTCCACAGGGTGCTGCCTGCCTCCCTGGCCCCTGGGGAGAGGGCTGGCCCTCCCGAGGGCAGTGATGAGCAGGAGGCCAGTCTCCGTGGCAGGAGAGCTCCTGACCTGGGGAAGCCCAGGCTCCTTACAGCCCTGGCATGGTTCCTGGGGCAGTCCTGTCAGTTCACATCTCTGAGTGTAAGAGAGGTGCTGACACTGGCTGTAGTTTTTGCTGCCGGTCAGGCCATGGCCCCAAACCCAGTCTGCTAGGACGGAATTTCCAGCCAGACCCTCCACCTCATGATCTTGCTGCACTTTTTCCTCCAGGGTGAGCCTGGCAAAGCTGGTGAGAAGGGACTGGCCGGTGCTCCTGGCCTGAGAGTAAGTACCCTTCCCACCGCCCGCACCTGGGTGTCGGCTGTGCGCCTGTCGGGGGTGGGGGCTGTCTCCATGGCATGACCCTGGGGTTCCCAGTCAGTGGTGAGGGGTCTTGTGCCTGCTCTGGACCCCTCAGGAGTTGCTATTAGCAGCAACTAATGGGGAAGGCTCCCTCACTGAGAAAGACTGAGGGAAAAGGAGGGGGCCAGGAAAGAAAGGAAGGGAGAAAACTGGAGTTCAGGCGGGGGATTGTGGCAGTCTGGGCCACAACGAATGCCTGCCCAGCCGGGGACTCGGTGAATAGAAGAAAAGTCATCATAGCACATTTCTCTCTCTCCTCTAGGGTCTTCCTGGCAAAGATGGTGAGACTGGTGCTGCCGGACCTCCTGGGCCCGCTGTAAGTACCAACAGCCTCTTCAGGTAGTCCTGTGGGCAGAGGCTCAAGAGGCGGAGGCAGGGGGACCTCAGGGCCACGCAATGATGGGTGTGGATCTGGACTGACCCATGACACCAGGCCCACCCTGAGCCAAGGGAGGGGTCCCAGGAGGCGGTGTGGACCCCAGATTTGGTGGTCAGGGGTGCAGCATTGGTGCATGAAAAGCAAGGTGTGCATGCACCTGGATTGGACAATGCAGGCAGGTATCCGGCCCACTCTCCCTCTGGGTCCCTCCAGCTAGGCCCTCAGGTTCCCTGGAGCACTGGCTCACCTGCCTTATTTTCCTCCACAGGGACCTGCTGGCGAACGAGGCGAGCAGGGTGCTCCTGGACCATCTGGGTTCCAGGTAGGTGGCTGGACCTCAGTCCCTGCCCACCCCAGGGCTCTCTGGGGCAGCAGCAGGTGCTTGAGCGAAGGGCCCATTTTAACATGGGCCAGGGAAATGGGGTTTCCCAGCACCCCTGGTGTTCTTTGTTGCTGCCTTTTGCGTCTGCCCTCTGCCAGGCGGCAGCAGACTCACTCTCTGGCTAACACACGTTACTTTGGCTTCTAGGGACTTCCTGGCCCTCCTGGTCCCCCAGGTGAAGGTGGAAAACCAGGTGACCAGGTGAGTACAGGGCTCTCTGAACTTGCGCAGGAAGGTCTCCGATGCACAAGGAGTTCTCCATGGATGGAACCTGATTCAGCCCCCAGTGGGAGGGGCATGTATCCGGGGGTCCTGGACATCAGAGCCTCTGCTCTCTCTCACTGTCTTCTTTGCTCCCCAGGGTGTTCCTGGCGAAGCTGGAGCACCTGGCCTTGTTGGTCCCAGGGTGAGTATCCTGTGGGTCACATCTGGGAGGTCTCCTTGGCCTGCTCCCCTGTGCAGTTCTGCCAACGCCTCCCAGCAGTGCAGCTGCCCTGGATGCTGGAGCTCCCCTCTGTCCCCCACCCCCTGATTCTCCTTGGGTTCCCAGGATTCTCCCGTCTCTCTGGCCTGATTGCTCCTTGGTGTCTGTTACAGGGTGAACGTGGTTTCCCAGGTGAACGTGGCTCTCCTGGTGCCCAGGGCCTCCAGGGTTCCCGTGGCCTCCCTGGCACTCCTGGAACTGATGGTCCCAAAGTAAGTGAGGCTGGACCTGCTGGCAGGACTCCTCGGCACAGTCCTGGGAAGCCCTGCTGGGCAGGGAGGAGGCCCAGGAGGAGTGAAGACTAGAAGGAGGGAGGAATGGAAGATGAGACAGAAGGAAAGGGGCTTTGGGGGACCAGGATCCCTTCAGGGTGCTGTCACCATAGACTCCCACTCTCCCTCCCAGGGTGCATCTGGTCCAGCTGGGCCCCCTGGGGCTCAGGGCCCTCCAGGTCTGCAGGGGATGCCCGGCGAAAGGGGAGCAGCTGGTATCGCTGGACCCAAAGGAGACAGGGTAAGTATAAGGTGGAAGGTGCCTCTTGGCTTAACTGCATTAATCAGTTTTCTCCACCCCACTGCCCCCCACAGTGCTGGAGGTGAGGTTCCCAGTTACCCTTTCCTTGAGGGACTTGGAGACTCCTTTCTAGAGCTCTCTTTTTCCCCTTCATTTAATTATGTATTATGTTGTATTGGGGTGAGGTTAGTTTGCAGTGTGGTATATGATCAGAGGCACAGGTGCCCTCCTCAGGCTGTCGGTCAGTGACACACTCTCGCTGCTTGCCCTTGTCATGCTCCCCTTAGGCCTGACCACTCAGCCTTTGAGCACAGAGATCCCTCTTGGAAGGGTGTGGGCTCCCCTCGAGAACTCCCTGAGTTCTCACCCAGCCAGGGGTCAGCTGCATTGGCAAAGGGGGTCTTTGAGCGCCCCCCTGAAATAACCTGCTTTACTTCACCCCACAGGGCGATGTTGGTGAGAAAGGCCCCGAGGGAGCCCCCGGAAAGGATGGTGGACGAGTAAGTGGAGGCTGGTTGCAGGTCCCTGGGCACTGAGGCGGGGACAGAGGCAGGGGACTCTATCAGCCTCCAGCCCTGCGCTCTGGGAGAGGGGCAGTATCTAGGAGTGGTCCCTGGTCCTGTCTCAGTTGTGTGGACTGGACAACTGCAGGGACTTTCCTGTCAAACTGAGGCCCCCTGGTGAGAGGGGTCCTGGGGAGCCATGGGAGGATGCTCGAAGGTTCATTGGGTGTGGGCCCTCAGAGTTCTTGCTGGGCTCCACGGTCCCTGGTGTGACTCTGCGCCTCACTTTGCACTCCTCTCTCTTTAGGGTCTGACTGGTCCCATTGGCCCCCCTGGCCCAGCCGGTGCCAATGGAGAGAAGGTGAGTCTTGGCTCCTCCTCTTTCTCTCTGTCTCTCCTCCCCCACTGAGCCGCCTCCTCCTTTTTTGCCAAAGACTGCTATTTCTTCTCCACACCACTTCACCCTCCTGCCTACCAGGGGCTCGCAGGGTAAGGGTGGGGGTCTTCTTGGCCCCATGAGTAGAGCCATTGGGCTGACCTTCCAGCAAAGGCCTGATGCGGGTGCACGTGTGGGCTGAGCCACAAGGAACGAACAAGCTATGGAAAGAGATGGGATACAGAGCCCCCAGCCATTGCTCTTGAGGGGCCCCACTCTGACCCTGCCTCCCTCATTCATGGCTCTTGTCCCTCCTCCCCCCCCTTAGGGAGAAGTCGGACCTCCTGGTCCTGCAGGAACAGCTGGAGCTCGTGGCGCCCCGGTGAGTGTCTGCTTCCTGAGCCTGCTTCTGTCCCCGGGCCCCTGGGGGCCTTCTTGGCCTGACCCTGCTGGCACTGACACTGGCCCCTCCCTGTCTCTGGGTCTGGGTTGGGGAGAGAGATGAGAAAGAAAAGGGGAGGCATGCCACCCCAATAATAGGGTTGGAATGGAGGTCTTTTGGGTCGCCAGATTCTCTGACCAAGAGGGGCTTTCTGGCCTGGCCACCTTTAGGCAAGACTGAGCTTCTCAAAGGCTACCCTTGGAAACCTTCTCTCAGGGTCACCATGCAGGGGGCTGGCCGGGCCAGCAGGGCTCTGGGCTCGCAGGAGGGAGCCGTAGCACGCAAGAGCAGGGCCTGACCTCTCTCGGGCTCCCTTATCTCACAGGGTGAGCGTGGAGAGACTGGACCCCCCGGACCTGCTGGATTTGCTGGTCCCCCCGTAAGTATCTCTGTATCCCCCACTCCCACCTCTGCACTCAGGCCAGCCTCTCACCTGGCACCCAAGGGCACCTTGCAGCCTGTTGGGGAGTGAGCAACAAGATTTAAAGAGAAGGGACATAGTTTCTCCTCTCCTCCTTCCACACCTTCACAGCAGGGTGACAAACCTTTCTTATGTCTAGCTTCCTCTCTCATGTGAGGCCCAGGGTGGATGCGTACCATACATGCTCACACAGACTTAGACATACGCACACTCACAGCCTCCGGCCCCGCTGGAGCCTCGGACTCATCCATTTCCTCCTTCTTGGGACAGGGAGCTGACGGCCAACCTGGTGCCAAGGGCGAGCAAGGCGAGGCAGGCCAGAAAGGCGATGCTGGTGCCCCAGGTCCTCAGGGTCCCTCCGGAGCTCCTGGGCCTCAGGTGAGGAGAGCTGAGCTGAGGATGAGGGCCCTGTGGACTGGACAGTTTGAAAATGGCTCAGAAGCTTGGGGACACGCCCCTGGGTTTAGGGCCCTCCATCTAGCAGTCCAGAGCCTGCAACTGTAGCTGCCACAGCGGGAGAGACTGCAGGAAAGAGAAATTTAGTTAAATTGGCTTTTGTTATCGTGTGTGTGTGTGTGGCGGGGGTCAGGGGTTGGAGGCAAGGGGGCAAAAACAGTGTCTCAAGGACGGACAGCCAGGACAAAGTAGCCTGTGCCTTGGCCAGGCTGGGCCTGGGGGGCAGGACACAGGAGCCCTGCCTGTCTGCTCTGCGTGTGCTGAGGGGCTTCTCTTCCCAAGATCGCCTAGAATTCTCTCCTAGAACACAGGTCTCCTGTTGGCTATGGTGATGGACCTGCCTCTCCAAGATGAGATTTTAGTGCCAAGAAACTCATCTTGGTAGCTCTCAGGAGCGCACTGTGGGGTTACACAGGCCTTCCTCTGGACTCACTGTCTTCCTCTTTCCTCCCCAGGGTCCCACTGGTGTGACTGGGCCTAAGGGAGCCCGAGGTGCTCAGGGTCCCCCGGTAAGTAAGGCGTGTTCTCATGGCTACCCATGTGGGGTGCAGGGGGCTTGAGGGCCACAACTTCTCCCCTGAGCCCCTGCCTCACGATGAAGACCTGGCCACAGACTCAGCCACGTGCCGGGATTTATCCCACCTCCTTTCTCAGTCCTGCTTTGGCCCCAGCCCGAGCCCATCAGGGCAGATGGCGAGGGCTTCAGGGCTCCAGCCGGCGCAGCCCCTTCCTCAGCTCCCCAGAGCACGGGTGCCCCAGCCAGCACCCCTGGTGGGAATGGGAAGCAGAGGAGCAGCTGCCCAACCCCTAACCACACCCAGCTCCACCCTTTGTCCCTCTTCAGCAACCCTCAGCCCTTCACCCCTTTCCACACCAGCGTGAGCCCCCCCCCCACATTTGATTCTTGGGGCTCCTGAGGGCCTGAGGTATTCAGGGCCTCTTCTCTTCTCACACAGGGAGCCACTGGATTCCCTGGAGCTGCCGGCCGCGTTGGACCACCAGGGTCTAATGTAAGTGACACTCCTGACTTGGCTTGTTCCTGCTTTACTCCTGGCCTGGGAGGTGCAGGCAGAGGCGGGAGAGGATGCACCAGTCTCCACAATAGAGCTCCAGCCCTCTCCCACCCCTTTTACCTCTTCTCACTCCTGGGAGGGCTTGTCCCCCTGTGGACAGCTGGGGACCAGGACTGTGACCCGCTGCTGGCCATGGTCCGCCTCCCGTGCTGACTCCCAGCTCCGCGGCGAGCATGGGGCTACACCGTTGCCTTCATCATGGACACACATTTATTGAGCACATTGTGTGTTCCTGGCCCACTTGCTGGACACCTTGCCCTCAGGGAGTTTGCTGTGGAGGGAACAGAGCTGATGAGGCTGCTGGCCACTCACCTGGCCACCTGCAAAGAGCCAGTCAGAGTAGCACGGTTCTAGCTGTTCCAGGAGGCAGGAGGGATCCCAAGTAGGTCAGAAAGAGCAAAGCATGTGGGGTTGTAGAAGCCAGTGCTGGCTGCCCAGGGTGATGATATGGGAGGAAAGATGGGGGTAAAGCTACCCTCATTGTGGAGGGTATAGGTAGTAGCCCCTAGGGGGGAGCCACTGTCCCTGTGGCCCGACAGCTTTAGCAGCCTGGATGGATGGGGAAGGAGAGGTGAGTTCTCACTTCCTACATTTGCTCCTTTTAGGGCAACCCTGGCCCCCCTGGCCCACCTGGTCCTTCTGGAAAAGATGGCCCCAAAGGTGCTCGAGGAGACAGTGGACCCCCTGGCCGAGCTGGTGACCCTGGCCTCCAAGGTCCTGCTGGAGCCCCTGGCGAGAAGGGAGAGCCTGGAGATGACGGTCCCTCAGTAAGTCTCTCATCAGGCCCTGGCCAGCTCAGGGTCAAGGTGGCTTCTGAGCTCACTGGGCAGAGTGGGAGGGAGCAAGGCTGTGGGCATTCAGGGAGGGGGGCCGGTGCAGAGGGAAGTACACTCCGAGGGCACTGACTCCCCGGAGTCCAGCTGGCCTCAGGCCGGCCACCCGTGTCCGTCCTCATTCCCCCCATCTCTCCTCTGCTAGGGTCCTGATGGTCCTCCAGGTCCCCAGGGTCTGGCTGGGCAGAGGGGCATCGTTGGGCTGCCTGGGCAGCGTGGTGAGAGAGGATTCCCCGGATTGCCAGGCCCCTCGGTGAGTGATGGGGGCCTCCTCCTCTAGGTGATCCCGGCCCAGCCTGGGTTTGGCAGAGCTCTTCCCTCTTCACTTTTGGGGCACTTGCCCGCCTTCTGCAGAAGCTGCACCATACCCCAAGGCTTCTCTCCACTTGGTACCCTCAGAACCAACCCATCACCAGCTTTTCCCTGGAAGGGCTGAGTGGAACCTGGGCAGGGGTACTTGGGGTGCACATTCACTGACCTTGTCATTATCCCTCAGGGCGAGCCTGGTAAACAGGGGGCTCCTGGTTCATCTGGAGACCGAGGTCCCCCTGGCCCCGTGGGTCCTCCTGGCCTGACTGGTCCTGCCGGTGAACCTGGACGAGAGGTGAGCAGTGGCCCCACCATGGAGTGGCCCTTCCTGGGGAGGGGAGCCCTTGATCTCTGTGCCAGCAGTCAGGCCACATCCTGGTTCTCTGGAGAAGGGAATGACAGGGTGGGTCGGTAGGCCCATCTGCCTGGGTGCAATGGGAGAGCCGCAATGGGCAAAATAGGGGCATAGACACTACGACCTGGTGAATGGGGAGGGAGTCGGAGGAAGCTCCATGAGAAAATTTTGACTCCAAAGCTGTTGGATGAAAGGGAGCCAACCTAGGACTTCTGAGGCAGGAGATGGGTGGGTCAGTCCTCATTGTGTCTTGTTTCCTTGCACAGGGAAGCCCTGGCGCTGATGGCCCCCCTGGAAGAGACGGTGCAGCTGGAGTGAAGGTGAATATCTGGGGTCTTTGTGTGTGGTGGGGCAGAGAGGATACCCCCTAAGGTCTGCAGGTTGGGGGCAGAGGCTTATCTCACTTTGGAAGGACCTTCTCACCATGCCTCTGACAGAACACTCTTTCTGAGCCTGAGACCTCTTCCCTGACAGGGTGATCGTGGTGAGACTGGTCCCCTGGGTGCTCCTGGAGCTCCTGGGCCCCCTGGCTCTCCTGGCCCCGCTGGCCCAACTGGCAAGCAGGGAGACCGAGGAGAAGCTGTGAGTATCCTTTTTTTTTTTCCTTTATAGATTTATTTATTTACGCATAGAAGAACTGGGATAGCAGAACTGGGGTACAGGCCAGAGGTGTAGGGGGTGAGAGGATTCACCAGAGACAGAGTGGGGAACAGAACAGGCAGACTGACTGAAATCCACTGCTGAGGGGAGCAGTGGGCAAGACAGGAGAGGTCTGCTGCGCCATGTGGGTAGCTCCTTGGCTGGCTGGGGATCGAACTCATGCTGCAGTTGCTGCAGATAGCTTCACAGTGCTGTGTTTAACCCCACTGTGCTTAACTCCCACTAGGGAGGCTCATGTGAGTATCCTTAATTCAGTAAAAACTGGAAGTGAGGAGAGCTGCCAAGCAAGCTAGGAGTCTTCCCCCTTGTGCCTCTTGCCTGGAGGTGCTCCTGGTCCAGGCAGTGCCCTGCTCAGAGCAGGTGCCCGAGGGCCCTCTCTGCCCCTGCTCTTTTCTGACACAGCTTGCTCTCTCTCCTCATAGGGCGCACAAGGCCCCATGGGACCCTCCGGACCCGCTGGAGCCCGGGGCATCCCGGTAAGTATCTGAGTGTCCTGTGCTGGGTCCTCACGCGCAAGCAGGGGGGCAGACACACTGTGGGAGCTGACTCCTGGCTCGGGTGAGACCAGCAGGGGATGCCTGCTGTGGGCAGAGCTGCCCAACCCATGTCTGTCTGTCTCGTTCCCAGGGTCCTCAAGGTCCCCGAGGTGACAAAGGAGAAGCTGGAGAGGCCGGCGAGAGGGGACTGAAGGGACACCGTGGTTTCACGGGTCTGCAGGGTCTGCCTGGTCCCCCTGTGAGTGTTGCTGCCTGTGCTGCTGCAGGAGTCCCCCTGCCCAGAGCCCACCTGAGTTTCCTCTGCTGCTAAGATATCTTGGCATCACCCTAAAAAATTTCTGGGACTTTGTCAGGGTTGGAGGGAGGAGTAAATGGAAAGGAAACGAAAGTGGCACATGCATCTGCTCCCCCACCTCCCAAGATGTAGAATATACATATTTAAGAAAGCCCCCCACTTCCTGGAGATGGAGCCTGTTCTGTGCCGAGCTCCGACCTTTGCTCTTCCTTCTACGCAGGGTCCCTCTGGAGATCAAGGTGCTTCTGGTCCCGCTGGTCCTTCTGGCCCTAGAGTAAGTGGGTGTGAGTGGGATGGAGACAGGGTGCTTACCAGGTGCTCTGACAGTGGGGAGACATCGCTGCTTGTGGGAAGCCCTGGACTTGGGCACCTCCCTCAGCAGCAGAGGTGGGCCCGGCCTGGTGTGACCATGGCCAGAAAAGTGCCCGGGATCACAGGGGAGGAACATGAAAGCAGCCCTTGGCTGCCAGCAGACTCCCCAGAAATGGTGTTTGCCAGGAGAGCTTGGGGGCCTGGTTCCCTGAGAAATGTGAGGAGTGGGGGGCAGGGGACTAGTGTTGTCAGGGCGGCCAGCTGCCCAGCCCAGCTCCTCACTGACCTCCCCAGTGTTGACGGCTCTTTTCTCACCACCTCTCTCCTGTCTACAGGGTCCTCCCGGCCCCGTTGGGCCCTCTGGCAAAGATGGTGCTAATGGAATCCCTGGCCCCATTGGCCCTCCTGGCCCCCGTGGACGTTCAGGCGAAACTGGCCCCGCTGTAAGTGTCCTGGTTCCTTCCCTGCTGTTGGGATGTCCATAGCATCTGGGATACTTGAGCCTCCTGGTGCTGGGGTCCTCGATCAGGGCATCAGCCTGCGGTTCATGATTATACTATCCTTTATCCTGGGGTTCCCCTGGGCTTTGGAGGCCCCATGACTGTCGTTGGGAAACAGAAGAGAGGGGCTGATGAAGGAGGGGGAAGGTGCTTGGGTTTTCTCTGTCTGGGCTGCTGCACCCCCTCCCACCCACACAGGACCAGGGAGAAGACCTGCTAGTGCATTTGAGCAGATGGGGGTGGACGCAGGAGGGACATCTCTCCACAGTTCCCACCTGATTTCTCTGTTTCCTGTCATAGGGTCCTCCTGGAAATCCTGGACCCCCTGGCCCTCCAGGTCCCCCTGGCCCTGGCATCGACATGTCTGCCTTTGCTGGCTTGGGCCAGAGGGAGAAGGGCCCCGACCCGCTGCAGTATATGCGGGCAGACCAGGCAGGCGGCACCCTGAGGCAGCACGATGCCGAGGTAGACGCCACGCTCAAGTCCCTCAATAACCAGATCGAGAGCATCCGCAGCCCTGAGGGCTCCCGCAAGAACCCTGCTCGCACCTGCCGGGACCTGCAGCTCTGTCACCCTGAATGGAAGAGCGGTGAGCTTGGGGGCCAGGATTCCCCACCCCAGCCTTTCAGACCTCAGTAGCAGACAGGGCAGAGCCAGCCCCAGAAGCTTCTAGCGGCTCCTCAATGTCCCAACAAAGACGTCGCTGCCCCGGCTCCCATCCTGCCGTGGCGATGGGTCAGAGCCGACTGCAGGATGGAGAGCCACCCACCAGGCAGGCCCTGCCCCTGCCCTTTTCCTTTGTGCCCCTGCCCAGCACGTGGCGTGGCCCATCCAGGTCTCCTCCTCCTGGGCCCCTCACCCTCCCTATCATGAGGCCACTGTGGCTGCAGGCCTGCCCTGCACCTCCTGGCGTCTATCTTTCCCAGGGAGGCCTGTCCCACTAGGGAGTCTATGCCCAACTGACTCTGCGGGGCGTGGCCTCTCCCCCTGCAGGAGACTACTGGATTGACCCCAACCAGGGCTGCACATTGGACGCCATGAAGGTTTTTTGCAACATGGAGACTGGTGAGACCTGCGTCTACCCCAACCCGGCTAGTGTTCCCAAGAAGAACTGGTGGAACAGCAAGAGCAAAGACAGGAAACATATCTGGTTTGGAGAAACCATCAATGGTGGCTTCCACGTGAGTATTGGTCGCACTAAGCCAGGGGTAGCTCCCGAAATCTTCCTCTTCTTTCTCTCTGGAAATTTTCAGTGTCTTGCCCACATTCTCGCCAGTTTTCTCTGGGACTTAAGAGGATCGCAAGAGGAAGAATAGTATTTTTTTTTCCCCCATTTAGAGATGGAGGAAGAGGTCTTTCCTTCCCTAGAAGGGAAAATGCCCCCCAGCTCCCTGCTCCCCTCTGCGCTCTGGACACTCGCAGCCCCTGTAGCCCTCCCACCAAGCGCCCCCCTGGGCCTCATGCCTACGCTCTCTGCCCTGACAGTTTAGCTATGGGGATGACAACCTGGCTCCCAACACTGCCAACGTCCAGATGACCTTCCTGCGACTTCTGTCCACGGAGGGCTCCCAGAACATCACCTACCACTGCAAGAACAGCATTGCCTACATGGACGAGGCAGCTGGCAACCTCAAGAAGGCCCTGCTCATCCAGGGCTCTAATGACGTAGAGATCCGGGCCGAGGGCAACAGCAGGTTCACGTATACTGTCCTGAGGGATGGCTGCACGGTGAGTTGGGCTGACTCAGGAAATGAGCTCAGTAAATGAGAGGCCTGGAGCTCAGGCAGGCATTTTAGTGATGGTGTCATCAGAGGTGTTTGAGGGGTGATAAGACAGAGAGAGTGACAGGTGACAGACAGGTGCATGCTGTTCTCCACTCCCTGGAGGAGGGGAAATTAAGAACTTGCCCAGCCTGTCTAGTGACTCTTGTGGGAGAGTTCACTTAATGCATATGGCTTACAGGATGGTCACGGGTGGGGGCTCACTGTGGGCACTCACTGTGGGGTGGGGGAAGGAGGGAAAAGGGAGAGTGTAGGAGGACAGGAGTTGAAGTGGAGAGGGCTTTGGCAAGTCAAGAGGTCGTCGAGGGAGCCCCAAGTATGTTTTGCACTTTACGATGTTGTAAAGTTGTTTGGGGTCCTGGGCAGCTAGCCCTGGGGGGCCAGGAACCCACTGAATGGTGACTCCTTTGTTTCTCCTCTAGAAACACACCGGTAAGTGGGGCAAGACTATCATCGAGTACCGGTCACAGAAGACCTCGCGCCTCCCCATCATTGACATTGCACCCATGGACATCGGAGGGCCTGAGCAGGAATTTGGTGTGGACATAGGGCCTGTCTGCTTCTTGTAAAAACCTGAACCCAGAAACATCACAATCCATTGCAAACCCAAAGGACCCAAGTACTTTCCGATCCCAGTCACTCTAGGACTCTGCACTGAATGGCTGACCTGACCTGATGTCCATTCACCCCCCTCTCAGTTTGGACTTTTCTCCCCTCTGTCTCTAAGAGACCTGAACTGGGCAGACTGCAAAATAAAATCTCGGTGTTCTATTTATTTATTGTCTTCCTGTAAGACCTTTGGGTCAAGGCAGAGGCAGGAAACTAACTGGTACAAGTCAAATGCCCTCTGAGTGACTGCCCTCCAGCCCAGGCAAGAAAACCCCCTTCAGGTGCTGGGCGTAGGAACTGTGTGTCCTACACAATGGTGCTATTCTGTGTCAAACACCTCTGTATTTTTTAAAACATCAATTGATATTAAAAACAAAAAAATTCTTGGAAAGTATATATTGTCTTGTGCTTTGTTCTTTCTTTTCCATGAGTCCTTGATTCCATAGACATGACCACATGGCATCCTAAAACCTCTGTTAACTTTTCAGCCAAGAGGGAGGGCACTGAAGCCTCACACCTGCCTCTTTGTTGTAAACTGTGGCACTGTGTGAAAATGAGGGCTCAACTGGGCCCATAGACCCAGATTTGGGAAGGAAGTCACAAAAGAGGTGTGGCTGTTCTCCAGAGTAAACAGAACACAGCTCTGGGGCAGGCTAGTGCAAGAGAAGTGACGTGCTCTGAGCTCAGGGGCTGGGACACAGTGTGGGGCATCCTGCTTGATAAAGAGATAGGACTGTTGCGGGGGCAGTGGGGGGGGGAATAGGGGGGAATGGGGTGGATGGGGAGAGGGAGCAGCCATCCTACAGGCCTATGGTAAGTGCACACAGTTACAGCCTTGGTGATCTGCAAGACTTGTCAAGGAGAGGTGGAAATGATAGACACTCAGCCTCCCCCTCCCACATCTCTCCTTCCTGCCCCCTCCCCTCTAGCTCCCCCCCCCCCCACACACTTGCTGGGCCTGCACATAAAGCTTTCTGGGCTTCATCTGAGCACCAGGCTTATGAATGGATAGCCTCCCATTCCCCCTACCATCAGGGTCCCCTGCTTTCCAGTGTGTGGCAAAAATGAGCTATACATCTCCTTCTGCCCTGGTGAGGGGCTGAGATGCTTATGAAAACATTTTCTTAGACAATAGGTGGAGCCAAAGAATTTTGTAGTGCTTATAAAAACCTGAGCCCAGAAACATCACAGTCCATTGCAAACACAAAGGACCCAAGTACTTTCCTATCCCAGTCACTCTAGGACTCTGCACTGAACGGCTGACCTGACCTGATGTCCATTCACCCCCCTTCTCAGTTTGGACTTTTCTCCCCTCTCTAAGTGACCTGAACTGGGCAGATTACAAAATAAAATCGCAGTGTGTGAGTTTGGTTCCCACCTGTCAGCCACACTCAAGGAGCACAGGGCCCCTACCGCTCCCAGCTCACTACCCCTCCCACGGTAGCGCAGAGCTGTGGAGTCTGGCACATTGTAGATTATGATCTTCGGTTCAGGTTTTTGTAAGGGAATTTCCATTTGTACCAGAATATTAAGGTGATCCTCACGGTCCACCCACTCTGGGGACCTGGTAAACCTAGAAGTAATGGCAGCTGTGCCTTAGGTAACAGACTTCTCTGTTAGAAAAAAAGAGCTCAAGGGAAGACAAGGGATGGAGCAGGAAGCCCCATGCCTGGGGCACCTGGCCACAGCCTTGTGTGCGTGGAGCTACTCCCTGGTTCTCCCTGGCCCAGAGGGGACTGTGGGGATGATGAGGTTCATTATTAACTGCTGCGACCACTGATGCCCCAGGAAAGGTAGAAGTCCACCAGTGAGAATATCCTTAGATAAAATCCTGACCTCAGCAGGACCCAGTGGCTCACTACCTGAGGTCTCCCTTGGGGCCCTTTTCCTCTGGAGCTTCATCTCAATGGCAGTGACCAGCATCCATGACGAGGAAGGAATCTGAGCTCCCACTAAGACTTGCTCAACTGCCTTGGACTCTGGGTAAATCACAGAACAACTTCTGGCAGTTTCCCCATCTGAACAAGCAAAGGAAGAGAGTGCTGTGGAAACGATGAAAGTGCTTTACTTATAAAGGCAAAAGATAAGGATTGTTTCGTCCAGAGAAAATACTTGGGACCCTTAAAGTCAGAGTTTACAAATAGGCAGACACCTTTTATAGTTTCACACCTGGGTCGAAGAATCCCTGTGAGAGCTGACCCAGGACCCCAGACATCCTGCTTTGAAGTGAGGAAGGACAGGCCTCCCAGGAGGTTGCCAAGAGGAATTCTCAAGACATGTCACCTTGGCAAGTGGATTATTTTGAGGTGAGGTCAACTGAGATCTGGAGGAGGAAGAACGACAATTGGGGGTATTACTCAGAACTAGGGTTTTACCAGAACTAACTTCCCTCTAAGAGAAACATCTAAATGGTAGGACATGTGATTACAGAGCATATGCTGCCATGAATTCCTCTCCTCTATTCCCAAAGTCCCATGTCCCTACTCCCATTCCTTAGCTCAGACTATATATCCTTATTTCTCCTCACGGACCTCAGAACTCACTTCTATAGATTCCCCATTCATGTAATTTTTTTTTCCCTATAAATCTGATATTTTGGTTATTTGACCAGCCCTCAAAGAACCCAGAGGGATAAGAGGTAATTTCCTCTCCTCCCTATAACATAGCAGAATGTATGGTGGAAGTAATTTGTGGCCTATATGGGGCCTAGTAATAATCAAAGGGTTATGATGGTGTTATAAACTTCTAGTTTTGACACTGGACAAAACACAACAGAAAATGCAATCCTTGGCATACAGCAGGCACTCAATAAACTTTTTTTGGAATGAGTAAATGAGCAAATCAAAGATTTCTGTAGCTGAAGCATGACTTCTATAGTATGAAGCACCTCTTTAAGCAGGTTACCCAAGCAGTCTAACTGCCTTAAGGACAAGAGAGAGGTCAGAGTACAGACTAAGCCAGAAGCCATAGTGGAGAGACCTCTAGCGAGGTTCCACCTTCAAGAAACACACTCATTCCCTATCTCAATTCACTAGAAATACAACAGTGATGGCAATGACCCCTGAGTCGACCCCTCCCTCTTTCTATTTTGGTGTTGTTGAAAGCAAATTCTAGGGAGTTGTTCAAGAATTGACAGATCACATGATAAAACTATGAAGTGCAGTTTGGGATGCTAAGGATATAAACAAGAACGATGATTCACTGCATTATAAGAGCAAGCTTATTGTATGTTTAATAAATAGAAGAATTGTCCTCTGAATATCATAGGTGGATTTTAAGGTCATCTTGAGAAGAAATGTCACTGAGGCAAATGTCACAAAATGATTTAAAAATGAAGAATATAAGTAACTTTTTCAAAAATACATAGAAACTATGTTAGAAATTACTTGGAGAGTGGGAAAACTAAAGAGAAAATAGAGCAGTGTGGACATGAATTTAGGGGGTCTTGTTTACGGCAATATTCTCAGAAACGGTCCACATTTGCTTTAGCTCAGTGCCGATGTCCTGCTCTCCACACACAGAACAGGCATCACTGTCAGGAACACGCTGTTCTGAAGTGTCACACTGAAGCTCAGTTTTTAATCCTCAGCTTTCGGGTTACTCAATCACGGCAATATCAGTCAGTCATGAAATTTAACCTTTGTTTGAAGATTTAGAGTGCAAAAATTAAGCAGATATTAAAAATGCAGATCAAAACTAATACACATCTCCTGCCACCATCTGTTGCTCTGGTAGAGCTTTCTGAAGACCCAGTGCTGGGGAAGAAGCTGGAGCCCAGCTCAGGTACAAGTTCCCAATAAGATCCTCCACCAGCATAGGGCTGGAGTCTATTTGTTGGTGGGTGAGAGGGTAGAGAGTTCAAGAAACTTTCAAACTCAAACCAGGTCCTCTTAATCAGGACTACAGCCTGTTGGTGGGGGCAGTCACTCCTCTCAGACAAACACTGCCTCCCCCTCACAGGCATCTCCGCCCCACCTCTCCCAACCTCCAGGGGGCATTAGTACTCCGTTCTGGAAGAGCAATAGGGCAGCCAGCTGCCAGGAGAGGCGATGGGGAACTGTGAGGCTGCCTTGGCAGGAGGCTGTTTCCTGGGAGGGGAGCTCACCGGGCAGTACCACCCGGGCTCCGTTACACCCTGTCCTAGCCTGTGTCGACCCATTTAGCACGTGACTAATCCACAGTCCCCAGAGGTGCCTAAGACATCTAGCCAGTCAATGGAGACAGAGATAAATCAAAAGCAGGGTTTATTTTTCTACCAAATCCCCAATCCATGTTTCAGCCAATGGATAAAGGGTTAATCAAGCCCCACAGAGACTCCTGTTGGTAAAAGCAGTTGTTAATTTTCTACAGGAGAAAAAAAGTATTTTTTTTTAATTCCAAGGTGTTTGGGTGTGGGAGCATGTTAAAAAATACATATATTTGTGCTTTCTTCTTTGTGTATTCAAATGTTCCCTCCCTGATGCTGCTTCTGTGGAGATGAGGCCCCAATAACAGTTCTGTTGCCACCTTAACGTCTAATCTCCAAGTCACCCTATGTCAGATAACCTGAACCATGGAATGGTTTTCATTTAGAATACCCCAAGAAAACAGCTAAATTAAGTTCTTCAAACCTTCTCTGAATGCCTATTTACTGGAAATACACCAAGCACAGGGCAGTGATTCCGCTGGTTCTGAGGAACACAAACGGTGAAGCAGAGATGAACTCTCCTCTCAAGTTGACAGGAGGATGTTCGTTGGGGACTAAGAGAACCAATTTCTCCTCTACTTGTACCACCTGCGGCAGGTAGGAAACTCAGGTCCTAGGAGTGGGTGCTGGGTCTCTCCTGACAGGCGCTGCTGTGGGAGAACCAAGAGAGTTTCTAAATAGTTGTGGAATTTGCGCCACAATCCACATATTGATATGTTTCCAAGGAGCTCTGGGTCACACGGCCAATGTATGAAATCTTCACTGAAGTTCTAGGGAAAAGAAACCAAGAAGAATTAACTCTGGTTTTGATGAAATAAGCAAGAACAATACCCAAATGATTTCTTGCTCAGGCAACAATATCCACACATCTCAGATGAGCCCTTCATGGTTACATAACCAGGAGGCCAGAGGTTCTTCCCATATCCACAGAGATACTGAGACGTGAGGTGACCTTGTAAGTCAGTGGTTCTCAACTAAGGAGGACTTGACTCCTCTGGAGACACTTTAGGTTGTTACAATGAGGGGATGAAGAGGTGAAGAGTGTTGCGGGCATCTAGTGGACAAGGATGCTGCTAAACATTCCAGTGCACAGGGCAAACCCCACAACAGAGCACTATCTGGCCCAAATGTCAATAGTACCGAGGCTGAGAAATCTCTAGACTGTCAGAGTTCAAATGTCTGCAGCAGGTCCTCATCACCTGCAACTGTAAGAGTCACGATTCCAGGAGGCGCCCTAAAGACCCACAGCATGTGGTGATTTGTGTGGCTTGAGTTAATTCTGGCCAAATGCACAGCATTGACACCTCAAGAAGGTTTTTTCTGTTCTCTATTGATCTTATTAGGATTTTAAAGGGACTATAATGCATTTAAACTAGATTTCATTTCATGGATAAGACTGAATCTGGTGACCTGTAAATTGTGCAAATACATGTAAAGGACAGCAAATCTCTACCACATCTGAGACTAGAAGCTCTCAGGTGTCCCCTCTTTGGCTAGGGGTCCCTGCCAAAGGATGCCCGAGCAAAGGCAGCGAGCCTACATGGCTGACAGCTGTGGGAGCAGGGAGAGGAGCAACATACCGCATGAAGATCACTATGTTGTGCACCAGGATGTCGGGTAACGTGCAGAAGAAGCTACCAAACAGCAAATACAGAAACAGTCAGTTTGATTTGAGAAAAAGGAGAATTAGTAGCAGAGCACTGCATTACACCTCAAAACTACAAAGCAGTCAGCCCTGCTGGGGTGACCCCTGCCCCCCCCATCACCCTTGTGACCAGAATGCTGTGTAGGTTAACAAGTTCTGCTCCCTGACAAGTGTCCTTCCATCCTCCCACATCATACTTGTCATCTTTTCAAACCGTCATACAAAGCTGGAGTCTCATAATGTTCCTAGTGGTTTAGGGTCTGATGCCCCAGCAGTCAGCTTCAGAGTATCAAATGACATGTTCCACCAATAAAGGTCCAAACAAGCAAAGCTAAAGGACCCACAGGCCAAAGGCAGGGACGTACAGCAAGAAAAGCCCCCACTGGGTGAGTACAATTTGGAATCCCTTTTACCCAATCCCTTTTACACACATAGCGAACACTGTACTTACTACACATAGGAATACAGTCCTCCCATCTCAGCCTTTGTGGTAAAATTCACCTGCAAATAAGATGACAGAGTCAGTCTGTGGCCAAGCAGGCTGTACAAGGCAGTACTTTATTAGCAATCCAGAGACCAGGGAGACTTCTGCCATCCCATACAACATATTTCCCCAAGCCTGCTCCTGATATACTCTAGACATCTAACAAATGCTTCCAACCTCTTGCTGTTAGAAGGCCAACATGTTGGCCTCACACTGTCATACCACCTCTTCTCCTCTTCTTGATATGCAGCAAATCTTTCTCTTATGAAATTTTCTGTTCCCCTAATACTTAAATGTTAGCTGACATCCCCCTAATTTTTCAAAATTACAAATGCTGTCAGGTGTTCCTCATCAAACGCTTCTTATAAGTGGAAATGAAGAAAGGAAAAAGAAAGTAATGAGGCTGCAGCATTCGCAGAGCCCCTAACTCTTGGGTCTGTGGGACAAGTATCCTAAAAAAAAAAAAAAAAGCATACCAGTTGTTCGCTCCGAGGTGGAATGAGGGAGATGTTAGTTGTCACATATGTGCCAACCACTGTGTTCATGAACTGAATCTGGCTGGACAGGCTGGTCACTGCCACAGAGTAGAAGTTGGAGTTCCTGATTTTCAGGGTGGCCTGCATCAGAGCAGGTGAGGAAACAAGAATAAGTGGCCTAGGCCTGCAGATGCACACCCCTGGACTTGAGGTCCCCAGTCTTACCGTGATGGCCAGGATGACAAGGGAGTCCTGCTTGTTAAACGTGACTTTCTCCACTTTGATGCCGCCATTATCCACAAGCACTGAGTGTGGAAACATGAAGAAAACCACCAAACCAGAAGCCAGGAGACAGAGCAGGATGGAGAGGAGGACATACTGTTTACTGCAAATGACACAGCACATGACCAATCCAGGCAGTCAGATATCAAGATCCAAAAGTCCAGATTAAATGCAAAACTGGGCAAAGGCCAGAGGGCAAGGAAAGTATTAAGAGCCAGGAACCACAAGCCAGACAAGAATGAGTGCAGTGAGAGAAGCCTTTTTAGACCCATTTGAATCCAGCTAACAATCTGGGAAGAAGCTGAAGAGATGTGCTGTGCGGAGAGAAACATTTCCTCGCCTTCCAGAAAACCACTCTTCTCCATTCCTCCCAATTTAATTCCTTCACTTGCACCTCAGAATGTTTCTAGTTCCAAGTTTCCTCCCCCAGATTGTGACAGGGCAGAGATGTCTTGCTTGAGCAAAGACATCTGTAAGAACTGATAGTTTTCAAAAAACTAAGTGGCATTCACACATATAAAAGGGCTGAGGCACTGAAGGAGGTGTTAACAAAAGAGAGGCAGGTAACTCACGTTCTCCGAGGTCGCAATCTCTGATCACTGTGTGGGATCAAAGCCACCAACTCATTTACTTGCTCTAGAAAAGAACCAAACAATTACTGTAGTAGGCTGAATCTCGGGTTGGGAGCACTTTTCCTTTATACCCCATAACAGGTCACCACAACATATTTTGTCTGGAATTAGACATTTTCAAGACACTAGTTTCACATTTTGAGTGTAATAAATAAGAAACAAAATGAATCTACAAAGTGTGTCACAAATCATAAAGCATTTATTAGAGCTGCCAGAGCAATGATATGGAAGTTGAGAAATCTAGCCTCTTGCTCTTGCTTTACTGCATGGCCTTGGGGAGTCATGACCTCTCAAGGCTACTTTCTCCTATCTGTATTATGAAACCTTTGGAATAGATTTCTAAACCTCTGGAACTGGTTTCTAAACTTCTGAGCGGCTCTAAATTTCTGTGATTCTCCATCTAAATTTAAAGACTTTCTGTGTGTTAACAGATGACCCTACAACTAATCAAGCATTTGTTTTTCTCTCCCCTCTTGATATATTTTTCAGACCTTAGGGTGTTAATAATTCACTATCTGCTTCCTGGAAAAGAAGATTCCAAGACAGTTTCACCACAAAGCCATGCCAGGTCTAATGAGTGAGAGCAATAAAGAATAGGGCATGTCAACAAATCCCACCCACCATGCTGAGCAAACCGGATGTCCCAAACCAAGGAAAACAAAGAACAAAAGTGTAGAAATGAAGAAAAGGAAGGTTTTAAATATAAGGAGACCAAGATATGTTGTGGAACCTGCCCAAGTTTATCAAGTCATTGAGCTGGTCCTGTTGACGACACTATGACTATGGCATCAGCGCCTAGAACAAAAGCTCTGTCTGAGAGACACGCCTGTGGGTGCCTAGGGATTCTCTGTAGGGAAGTCAGCCCTCCCCTAATGACCCAAAATCCTTACCTGTTGGAATGTAGCCTGTCCCCTGGCATGTGAGACAGGTGATGCTATCTCGACCCGTAAACTCCACATATGGGAACTGGGCAATGGCTTCTTCCTGCTCTCGCTCAGCCAGCAAATTCTCCCTGTTATCTTCTTTCTTTCGAATGCAGAAAGGGGGATGAGCAGAAGCAGAGTGATGGGACCCCATGGCCGGGATGTGCCTCTTGTGTCATGTCCTAGATGCAGAGGCAAGTGAGGGCATGTTGGTGGTGACACTGCGCCAGGAGAAAAAGTAAAAACAGAAAAATGACAAAACTGCCACCTTGAATGGATCCCAAATTCCTGCGCAATTTCTGCCAGGAGCCCATCTGGTGCAGCTCCTTACCCTCCACATACAGCTGAAGGCACAGGGCTGCCCGGGCCGCCTACCTAGTTCCTCGCCCCCCTGGGACTAGGGGCAGCCCAATCCCCACCTGCTCTGGCCTCGCCCCTTCCCATGCACTATTTGCAAACTTTGTAATTTCGAGAAAACCTTCCTGGATAAACAATAGGCACCAAATCAATAACAGGCCTGAAAGATCCCCCCCCCCCTCGCCGCCCCCAGTCCCGAGAGGAGGGGCAGGCTTAGGTGCAGCGCCATGGCAGAGAGCGACGCTCTCAAACCCACCACGCAGGAACCAACGCGAGCGTCCCCGGACCTGCCCGGCGAGAACTTCCGGCAGCTCCTCTCCCGCCTCGCCCCCTCCCCCACCTGCTCGCCTCGGGGTTTACCTGCCTCAGTCCTCCGAGCTGCACACACTCAATGCGCACGCGCTGAATGGCAAGCAGGCGGGGGGAGGGGGAGAAAGGTGAACACCGGCTGCTTTCGCGCGTGCGCTCTTCGCTGTCCGCGTCGGTAGAGGGCAGCAGAGACCCTGAGGAGCAGCGCCCCCCAGCGGTGTGGAGGAGGGAACTGGGGGCGGGAGAGGGATCTCGGTGCCCTTCTCAAATGCTGAGGAAGACTCCAGTTAAATTTGCAGAGCGGAGTGTCTCATTGGCTGGTAGGAGGGAGGGCCCGTGGCAGCCAAAGCCATGCTGTAGTATTTTTTTTAAGATTTATTTATTTATGCATACATAAAAGAGCTGGGGTACAGGCCAGAGATGCGGGGGGGGGGGGGGATGAGAGGACTCACCAGAGACAAGGTGGGGAGCAGAACAGGTAGATGGACCGAAAAACACTGCTGAGGGGAGCAGCGGGGAAGTCAGGAGAGGTCTGCTGCGCCATGTGGGTAGCTCCCTGGCCGGCCAGGGATGGAACTCGTGTTACCAAGGCTGTGGATAGCTTCATAGTGTGGTGTTTAACCCCTTGCGCCACCAGGGAGGCCCGCTCTAGTATTTTTTGAGCACAGATCCATGTAGATGCTGAGGTACAAAGACACATAACCGTTTCCTACACACACATGCATACTCGTAGACACAGCAGTGTGTGCTTAAAGTGTTAAACACTTCCTTTTATTATTTATTTATTTATTTTAATTGCAATATAGCATTATTAAATTTTAGTTTACATCATTGAGAATCGACATTGATATAGAGAACACTTTTTTAAAAACTGGGTTTCTCTGTGCTTAACTGCCAGGTTGAGCTGTGGCCTACAGCAGAAGGAAGTAAAGGCAGATATTAAATATGTGCAGTTAATAAAGATGATATTGGAGGAAAAGAGATCTTCTGAACAGGTGAATGAAGGGCCTGGTTGGCAATGGGAAAGGAAGCTGGAGACTTCTGAAGTCTTGCAACCTCATGTCTTCTCATTCTCCTGTGGGGAAGATTGATTGCCCTGTAGCTGTGTAACCACCTGCCAAGCTTAGTCTTCACTATCAACCACTGAGTCTTTAAGAGGAAAAAACAAATCAATGACTCTTGTTGAAGACAATAAGGCAGACTTTATTCACGGGGTCTATGGCAGTAGGTGTGGAGACACTGAAATGGGGCTTGCAGTAGGGAAAGCTGGACTCAACTCTTAATATAGCATGGGCAAGTAGGGGTTATAGTCAAAGAGCAGATGGTGGTCAGCAGGCAGAAAATTACCAAAAGGAAACTTTAGGGGTAAGGAGAAATCTGGCTAAACTGACCAAACAGAACTCTTTCTGGAGACAGTCCAGAGTGATAAAATATCACTTGGAAGATGGTGGAGGATGAGAAAACCAGTGAGACATGGAAGGTGATATCAAAGGTCAGGGCTCTTGCTAAGCAGACTCAGCAGCGTTCTTGCTAAAACAGGATTTAACAAGAAAGTACACAAGGGAGCCCAGAAGAGAATTTGAGAACCCAACTAAAGTTTGGTCAAGCACAGAACCTTTAACAGAGCAACAAAGAGTGATTGGCTCCTTTTTTTCCACATCTAGTCCCAAACCTGTCCTCCCTCAAATATTTTTCACCTCTCTCCTTGCAAGTTCTATACCAGTTTATATTCCGTATTTATACAAGTCTGATTTTCTTGGAGGCAGCAACATGGTTAATTAGAAACATTTCTCAGTGTTTCTTGCCATGTGACACATTTTCAATGAGATATTAGCAGAAGTTGTGTGGGGCTTCCAAGAAAGCTCCTTAAAAGGGAGAGTGACTCAACTGGTCCTTTGACTTAAATCTTCCTGCTAGAATTTGAACTGGTTGGCAATAGGGCAGCCATTTTGTGACCATGAGGCAAGTACACACTAAGGAAGGTTGGGGAGAAGGACAGAAGGAGTCTGAATCTTTGATGGCATTTGGAACCACATTCAAGCCTTGGACTACCTGTCTTCCAATTTCTCATTGCATCTGGGAAAATACCACTCATCCAATTTATGTTTTTTGGGGTATCTCTTATGGTGAGACACAATTTAAAAAGCGCAGACATACTACATAGTAAAAGGGAAGGACTGAACTTTAACATAAGCAGTCTGGCTGCTTCAGCAACACACCATGTGGGCCACACTTAAGTTTTTACCTTCTTCCAACATCTGCACTCAGGACATATGCCCTTAAAGAGAGCAAGGCCCTTGTCTGAGGCCTGACCTCCAAGTTCAGCTTTCCTCTTTGAGGATGAACATAGGAGAGTAAATTCACCTTGGAGTCTGGGGAATGAGCCTTCCTGTAGTCATAGGGGTGTTACCTTGCCTCACACTGTGGCCTCTGCTGGACCCCTGCCAGGGACAGGAAACAATGAGCCTGATCCTGGTTCTGCAGAGGGACACTGTAGAAGGTGTCCAGGCTATTATGGAAGCAGAGAAGGTGAGGAGGCAATAGTCTGATTGATGCCAGCTTAACAGTCAGAGGGGTCCGAGGAAGACCGAGGACTGTGAATGCTTTAAAAAAGAAGGGCGGCAGGCTAAGCACTTGGGCCTGTGGTGTGGGCTGCATAGGGGGCCTGGGCCTAACCAGCAGAACTTTCAGGCTTTCTGACTATCTGCTTCCAAATGTGTGTCTGGGATGGAGACTACCCTCCAGTGTGACTCTTATTTTCCAGCTCCTGGTGCACAGTAGGCCCTCTGTAAATGCTTGCCCACTAACTCAGCCTGGAGGCTAGCCATCAGTGCCCAGAGGAGTAGGCCCGGCATCCGCTGGAGCCATCCAGGGAGGTAGTTTTAATTGGGCAGCACATTCCTGAGGAGACGCCCATCACTTCTCACCTGCACCTGGCTTCCAGGTTGATCTCACCATCGTGGTGATGAGCAGTAAGGTTCCTGCAGACATGAGCTCACTGGGCTCTCCGGGTGGGCTAGGGCAGAGTGAGGCCAACTGGGGATCCCTGTAGTCCTCGCCTCCTCAGTTTCTCCAAGTGCATTATGTCCTCTTGGCACCCCAGGGCAAGGGAAGCAGAAGCTGCAAAGGGCTGCTGCCCTGAAGGGCCCCCTCTCCTCAGCCTTGCAGACTCTCCCCTCATGCATGGGGACAGGACTGTGCAGGGCTGTGTGTGAATGTGTTAATCTTCTGC
This sequence comes from Talpa europaea, assembly GCF_964194135.1. Taxonomy (NCBI): domain Eukaryota; kingdom Metazoa; phylum Chordata; class Mammalia; order Eulipotyphla; family Talpidae; genus Talpa; species Talpa europaea. The sequence continues at coordinate 48,572,051 of NC_140083.1, forward strand.
CTTGATAGGAAAACTGAAGGTTTTAAATTGGAAGTGCTCTTTTAGGCCTTCATTCTGCCTCCTTTATTAATTTAACTGTTGAGAAAACTTAAGGGGTTAAATGACACAGCAAGTGAGTGAAGTGGGGCCAGAAGCAAACCTACCCTTCCTTTCTTTGGCATTTTGGGTACTTTCCAGAGAGCGGGAGGTTGCAGGAGCTTGGAGCGTAAGGGGCGGAGCCAGCTCTTAGCCCCAGTGCTGCACGCTGAGGCACAGACAGATTGTATTCAGTGAACTCTGCATTTATTCTAGTGCAAATCTGGGATGTCAGTGTGCAAAGCTCTGGCTCACTCTGTGTTGTCCAAATAAAGGGAGAAAATGGTCTGACCCTCTGAGTTCCAGGTTCATTCTCCAAAGGAAAGTCTAAAGGGAGAAGAGAAGAAAGTTCTCACATTTAAGAACCTCACAGAGGAGATCATCTCCCTACCAAGCGGCTCCTTGGGGTGTGAAGGCTACTCCCCCCACTACGGAGACCCAGGAAGCCAAGTGCCCCTAGCCAGAGCCAGCACGTCAGAGCTGGAGAGTGGTTTTCTGCTCTGTCCTGTGCCTTTTTATTTTACAGGGCTATTTCCTATGAAGAATGGGTGTGGGAAGAACATAGAACAACCTGAGATAGAGAAGGGGCTTATACACAAGAGAGGGCCAGGTGGGGAGGGGGTCTGCCCTGTGTGCTGCACCACAGCTGTGGAGGTGGGGCCTCTGGTCAGGAGGCGGCTGGGGTGGGTGACCCCACAGGGGGTGCAGGAGCTTGTGTTTAAGGAACTGACAATCCATCACAGCTGGTAAAGGGGACCCCTGAAATCACAACCATTCAGGGTGTCCACACAGCCAGGGGGTCCTAGCTCTTTCCCTGAGGGGCACAGAGGGAGGCAACCATAGGCCTCACATGCACCTGACTCCAGGAACACCCCATAATGTGTTCCAAGTGCTAGCTGCAGTAAGAGGTAGGAATCTTCCATAAACTCAGGAGGACAAAAGATGTCCCAATTTAAAAAATGGAAAGGAACCTAAATCCAACTCAGCCTGTCCCTAATTTCTCCTTCTTGTCAAGGCCGCATTCTCCATCCTAAGAACCTGAAGAGTCCTAGAGACTTGCTTCTTCGGGCCCAGGACAGGGGGTAGACAGGTCTCACACTCAACCCGCTTGTCCTGCTCCCCACAGGTCTCTCATTTGGATGGTGTTACTTCTTCTTTGGGGTCCAAGAATCCTGGTCCAGGTGGGCAGAGCTGGTGCCAGGGTCAAGCATACTCAGGCACAAGCTGCCACCCTCCTTGAAGACTCCAGGTCCAGGACAAGGGTCTTGAAACCCCGCCAGTAGGCTCACCAGTAGGAGGCGCTTCCACCTGGCATACACTCCATCTCTCCCCAGACTTCTTTCCTGTGCCTCCTCCAGGGTGCCTCAGAATGCCTGGCAGCACAACTCTAATGAGCTGAGCCATGAATGGAAGACAGCTCAGGGTTGCCTTTTGTCTTAAAGCAATCATTGAAGAAATACTTCTACCCCATAGCAATGGAAGAAACCCCAGTAGCTCCTTGGGAGGGTGGCCACAAGTACAGGGAAAACTGAAGCACAAACTGCATCTTAAACGAACACCTGAACCAGACTCTCATAGGGGGACTTGCAGAGCAAAGAGATGCATGCCTGGGCCCCGCACACTATGAACAACTTTCCCCAGGGTCAGGGACATTGAGGGGGTGCCAGTGCTCTGTGATGGCTGTGAGGGCCCTGGTTCTTATAATTGCCAAAGTCCCCCATGGTTGGCAGCCCCACATGAATGCACACTCATGGCACCAGTGCACAGCTGTCTTTTGTAGGGCCACTGTGTGGCCTTCCTGGCCCTCTCAGAATTGCCACCCCTAAGCAGCTGCCTACAGTCCCAGACCACTCTGAATGGGCCTGGTGCAAGGACCTGGCATCTGTAGACAGGTTCAGGAAGACGGTGGCCTGGGCTGGGAAATCTGGGGGAGCTGTGCCTGGAGAGTAGGCCAGGGGCGGGCTTGCTGGAGTTGGACTCCATAGTGAATGAGTGGTGAGACCCAGGCAGTAGCCAGCCAGTCTTCCTGGTTGACCCCCTCAGCCCCATCTTTTTTATCCCCTGTGCCAGCTTCAGGGACAGACCCAGTAACCAAAGAGACCCACCACTGACCGCCACCCAGAACCACCATTAAACTCCTGTCTGTGTCTGCTCCCACTCTGGGCTTCATCCTGGGGCTCAGCAGGGATGGGCAGGCTTTGCCCCCAGCAGCCTCTGCCTGAGACCTGCCAGACAAATGGAAACCGCACAAACACTGAGCACTCTCAGAGCTGCCTGAGAGTGTGGGAGGGTGACGAGGGAAGAGAGAACCAGGGGCAAAGCCAGAGGACAGAAGGCAGAGATGAACTCCAGGAGGTTTTCAGAAAACAAAGTCCGTGCCAACCCCATCCCGAAAGTCAACCATCTGAAATAGCTCTTGGAGCCTTCTCCTCTCCATCTTCAGTTTGAGGTAGCAGTTGAACTCAGGTTAGAAATACAGGCCTTGGGCCTCCCCAGTGGCACAGCGGTTGAGCGCTGGGTTGTGAAGCTCCCCGTGGCCTCTGCGGCACTGGTTCGATCCCCGGCTGTTCCCCTGCCACCAGAGGAGGGTCTCACATGGCGCACAGACCTCTCCTGCCACCCGCTGCTCCCCTCAGCAGTGTACTTCGGTCCTTCTGCCTGCTCTGCTCCCTGCTCTGGCTCTGGTGAATTCTCTCACCCTCCCGTGCTTCTGACTGTACCCAGTGCATGTATAAACAAACAAATAAACAAATAAATAAATAAATAAAAATACATGCCTCTTTAAAAAAAAGAAATACTTGGGCCTCCCCGGTGGCACAGCGGTTGGGCGCTGGGTTGCGAAGCTGCCTGCAGCCTCTGCAGCCGGTTCGATCCCCGGCTGCTCCCCGGCCACCGGAGGAGGGTCCCACATGGCGAGCAGACCTCTCCTGCCGCCCGCTGCTCCCCTCAGCAGTGTACTTCGGTCCTTCTGCCTGCTCTGCTCCCCGCTCTGGCTCTGGTGAATTCTCTCACCCTCCCGCGCTTCTGACTGTACCCAGTGCATGTATAAACCAAACAAACAAACAAATAATAAATAAATAAATAAGACATGCCTCTAGAAAATAAAAAAAAAAAAAAAAAAGAAATACAGGCCTGCACGTTATTGGCCGGGCCTATATTTACTTTCTGCACATCCTCTCATTTAGTCTTCTAACAATTCTGCAGGCTGGGCATCCTCACCCACTTTGATGGTTAAGACTCTGCAGACCAGAGAAGTGAAGTGGGCTATAAGGGCCACTTGCCTTTCTGCCTCTCCCTCCACACACCACTGTTCTAGTCCAGTGGTCCTTTTCTATTTTTTAATTTTTTAAAAAAGATTTATTTATTTATGCATAAAAGAACTGGGATACAGGCCAAAGGTGGGTGGGGGGTGGGTGGCAAGAGGATTCACCAGAGACAGAGTGGGGAGCAGAACAGGCAGACTGACTGAAATACACTGCTGAGGGGAGCAGCAGTCCAGACAGAAGAGATCTGCTGTGCCATGTGGGTAGCTCCTGGCTGGCCGGGGATCGAACTCATGCTGCAGAGGCTGCAGATAGTGTCACAGTGCTGTGCTTACCCCCTTGCGCCACCCAGAGGCCCTAGTGGTCCTTTTCTAAAATGGATATGGGGTCATTTGTTTCTGAAAACCTTCAGTGGTTCCTCGGGATGTAGGGTAAGACCTAACCCGCTTCCAGCTTACAACCCCTTCCCAATCTCCCGCTGCTCTTCTCCCCAACTGCACTCTGACCACAGACTGTAGCTTCCGGAGCCTGGAGGCATGTCCATCCCGTGCTTCTCCTGATGTCCTCTCTATGCAGGATTTTCCTCCTCCCTGCCCAACCCCTCCAGCCCTATCCTACTCCCAGCACATCCTGCCCAACCATCTAAGACCAGCCCAGGGGTCACTCTGACGTGTCTGCAAACTCTTCCCCGGCCCCACCCCGCGGGCTGCTGGTTGTAGGTGTGGTGTCATCTGTCTCATCCTTGAACTAGCACCTGCGCTTTCACCATTGTTTGTGGCTGTCTGTGACCTGGGCTGACCTCCTGTTGGACTGTAAACTCTCTGAGGGCAGGGATGGTGTCCCTGGAGCCTAGAGGAGATACTGGCAGTGTAGGAGTGCCATAACTATTTGTTGTACGAGTAGAGAGTGCCTAGGGTCAGGGACAGTGTGAGAGTCACTTCTATATCCCTCTCATGGTGTGTGCCTGGAACCCAGTAGACACACCGTGGAGGGAGAATGAATAGAGGTGAGAGGAGAAACGTGGACAAAGAGAAGGCCAAGGACAGTGAGGGGCAGGGCAGGGAGGTTGGACAAAGGTGGCAGTCTGGGCCTGGGCACAGCTCCCTTTCTTCCACCAGGGGGCGTGGGAGGCCCAGGAGCCAGGGTCTCTACATTGGTTCTCTTCCTGGAGACTCAGCCTTGGTGGCGCAAGGGGTTAAGACAACCTATGAAGCTATTCGCAGCCACTGCAGTACGAGTTTGATCCCTGGCTGGCCAGGGAGCTACCCACATGGTGCAGCAGATGGCTCCTGACTCGCCCGCTGCTCCCCTCAGCAGTGTATCTCAGTCAATCTGCCTGTTCTGTTCCCCACTCTGTCTCTGGTGAATCCTCTCACCCGCCCCCCCTGGCCTGTACCCCAGTTCTTGTATGCATAAATAAATTTAAAAAAAAAACCTACAGAGGTTTGGGTGGTGCCCTTATGGAAGGTTCAGGTCGCAGCTAGGATCTGAGGCACAGAGCCCCTCTAGAGCTCCGCTACCACAGCTGCAGGTCCCGGACTGTCCTGGCTGGCTCTGTCCTTGCCTGGCGGGATTTGGATGCACCCAGGCAAGACCCACTTTGGGACAGGTAGACACTTGACCCCTAGAGACTGAGGCTGAATTTGTGGTGGTCTGGAGCTGGGGGAGGGCTCAGACCCCTTCACATCATGGGCCTGGGGTTATAATTTGCACAAATTCCAGAATACTAGCAATTCCTGGGAACTACAGCTTGTCTCCCTGACCCCCCTTTCCACCTGCCTTCCCCCATGCCAATCAAGTTCAATCTTGGCAGAGGAGTCTTCCAGCAAGCTGGAAGAGAGGCAAAGACAGCAGGACATGTTCCTGTCCTCAAGTCCTCCACCTGACGGAAGCCCTACACCGGCCTCATTCCAGGAGTCACTGGGACCAGCTGCTGCTTGGGCATCCTGGCTCAGCCTTTTACTAGATATGGCCTTACCCACAGCTCTTAACCTTGCCTGTGCCTCAGTTTCCTCAAATGTAACATAGTGTATAAAACAATATTGTAGATTATCCCATGAAAGCTGTGAGATAGTAAACTTCCAATAAATGGCAGCTGTTCTTGATGCTGATTCTCAGCCAGGGGATCCCAGAAGCTTGCGGCCGTCACTATGACGGAGACCAACCTGGCCTGTCCTGGCAATATTGTCCCTGTCATTGGATTAGTCTTGAGCATCCATCCAGCTAATCACCCTGCACCTGACCATTCCTTAGTAAGGAAAAGAGGACTGTGCTCTGGGCCTGGGCTTCTGGACCTGAAAGGTAGCACACCAAACAGATTCAGAGAGCGAAGGCCCAGAGATGCCAGACGACCCACATAAGGGTCACGGAGACAAGTCGAGGGAGGCTGGGAGAAGAGTTTGGCCACTGACTGCCACTCTGTCTCTTGGCATCTTGGGGCCACATGGTCGAGTGGGTCCCCGACGCGTCCATCCCTCCTCAGGTCCATTGGGGATTTTCATCTACATAAGATGTCTCCAAATATTTGAATTATAAAGAGTTTTTAGATTATCATGGCTTTGGCCTCAGATCCTTCCTTATAAGCAGGTTTGCACAAGCACCAGTACAAATGGTAGGAATGAGAATTGAGCGGGGGTGGGGGGCGGGCGTTGGGGGGCTAGGGGGCTGTCAGAGGTGAGGAAGTCCAGGGTGCTAGAGAGATAGCTCGTGAACCTGAATCACTGTCCACACTGCTGGGTCTGGCCTGGCTGTTATACCTTGCTCTAGCCACTGTCCCTCTGGGCCCTGGCTTCTGTGAGGACAGCCTCTTGAATGGTGGGGACCAGTGGCTGGGAGCTGGGTCTCTTGCGTCCTGTTGCTATTTCCATTTTCTCTGCCATATACCTTCTGTTCCTGCTATTGAGCATAAGCACTATCCCCACTGTCCTGTCAGAAGCAGGGCATGCTCCTTCCTCCATGAAGCGCTCTGTGATCCTGATCCTCTGCCAGGGACCATCTCTCCCTTCTTTGAATTCTCATGTTAATTTTCTTATCCTTCTCCTATGGGCTTTTCCCTTCTGCTTTGCACTATGGTACAGAGGCTGTGTAGCCCAATGGTTGAGAACTCGGATTCTGGACACAATTCGTGTGATAGGTGAGTTTCTCAACTTCCGTGTGACTCAGTTTCCTCCTCTGTGAAATGGGCTTTACATGTAGAGTGCTTAGGCCAGGACCCTGGCGGATGCTCTGAGTGTCTCCTGTTGTTCCTGGGCATTTGTGTCTGCGGTAGCTCATGTGAGGACAGAGTCGGTCCTTTTCACTTAACTCGATTTGTGTCCCCCCGAGGTCCCAGCCCAGGGCCTGACCACCACGGGTCCTCACTGCTGACCGTGCCCTGGTGGTGGGGTCCGTGTGACCTCTCCCGCGTCGCTGCCCTCCAGCTGGCTCCTGCAGAGGGGGCTGGCCGTGGCTGTGGCCCTTCCTCCTGCAGCCCTGCCTGAGCTCCAGCAATTTCCCCTGGCAGCTCCCACAGTGTGGACTAACTTTAGAGTTGGTTTCCAGCTGTGGTTGGATTTTTCTGTTTGAAAATATTTTAAGCAGCTGGTGGGCAAGGGATGGAGAGGTGGGGAAAAAAATAATAATTATGCTTGTGAAAGGAAGATTGTCTAGATGACTTGGAGCTGCCCTACCTACAGCTTGGACTCAGGGCTGTGCCAGCCACTGGCAGCTCCCAGATGGTTGGGGTAAGGAGAGGACACCCTGGTGGCTTCACAGGCCAAGGAGAAAGACCGTTTGCTGCTTACAAGCACCTCTTGTGCTTGTGTTCCCTTTATGCCCATATGACTCCTGAGGACACAGGAAATACACAGATGGGCAAGAGCTAGCTTTGCAGCAGGCTGAATGGAGGTTAGACACAACAAAGCACTTAATAGCAGAACCTATCCCAGAAACCGCCTCCCTTTTGTTTCACCCAAGACCCTGTTTTTTCCCCAGAACTTGACCTCCTCCTTAGCACTTATTACATGATACCAGACAACCCTCACCCCACTTGCTCTTTATTCCCCTAACACCATTCCCATGCTCCCCAACTCTCCTTTACCTTTCCACTCCTCCCTCTGTCTGCAGCCCAGGTTTCACCTGCTTCCTCTTACTTGCAGCTCTGCTCTGCCATTGAGGCCCTTGGGCTATTTTCAGAAATCTTCACCTTGGTCACCTCCCTGGGTGGGGGTAGGGCTGGAGGTGGGAGGCTACACAGTAGGCAGTGGCCCAGCACCCCTACATGGGTGGAAGTTTCCTGCTGCCCCTGAGCGGACTGGAGAGGATTGTGGGGCCAGAGACCCACATAAAATCAAAGATGGGAGAGAAACTAAATCACAGAGTTGAACAGAAGCTGTTCAACTTCCTGCTCGCAGCAAGGGAGAGATGTGGGGGAGGGAGCTGATGGTCAACAGGCAGGGCCCTGGCCAGGCCCACATGGAAATTCCTGTGGCCTCTGATGGCAGGGTGGGCTCAGTTCTGAGGGCTGCCTGGTGCCAGCAGTGCTGGGGCCCAGCATGGGGTCTTGGGCCTGGTAGGCAGGGAACTTTGCCCTCCGTGCCCCTTCTCCTGAGGGCTCCCTCCACTAGAGACTGAGCCAGGAAAGGGTGCCATGCCCTTGTGGAGAGCCAGCTCTGGAGCATTGAGGGTGGCAGAGAGAACCTGGCTATCTGGGAAGACAGCAGCAGGGGCAGAAAAGAGGGGGAAGTGAGGAGCTGGCCTTCCAGGTGCAAGGTGGGTGCCAGTAAAGTAGGAAAGTGCTGGGCCTGAGGACCAAGGAAGGGGCCTATTGAGTAAGGGGTGTGGGTGAATGTGGAAAGAAGGTCCTTAAGGGCTCAGGGAGCTCTACAGGGTCCAGGATGACTCAAGCCAGGAAGACTGAGAGGGAAAATGTACCTGTAGTTGTCAGTGGGGAGGGGCTGTAGAGCTCAGTTTTGGGTGGACTGAGAGGTCTTTAAGGCCTCCCCCAAAGTGACTCTAAACACTGCCATCCTTCTAGGCCGCCCCCAGCAAAGAAGGCAATATGGATCTAAATTTATAACTGAAATCTCTACTTATTAGTAGGTCCCTTCCACCCAGCTAACTTGGACCTCAGCAAAATTTAGAGCTTAGAGTCTTCCCAGAGGGCATGAGAGTGAGAAGTTGTCCTTCCTAATACTGTTTTACATTTATGGTGCGCATGGAAATTTCTAAAACATTTTTCTTGTTATAAAACATAACATACAGGGCCTCCCCTGGTGGCGCAGGCAGTTGAGCGCCGCGCTGTGAAGCCTCTGCAGTGCTGGTTCGATCCTGGCAGGCTAGCAAGACACCCACATGGTGTGGCAGACCTCTCCTGTCACGCCCGCTGCTCCCCTTGGCAGTGTATTTCAAATCAGTCTGCCTGTTCTGTTTCCGGCTCTGTCTCTGGTGAGTCCTCTCACCTCCTGTGCATCTGGCCTATGCCCCGGTTCTTGCATGCACGAATAAATAAATCTTTAAAAAAAAATAACATACATAAATTATGGATATATAGTTTAATAAATAATTATAAATCAAAAATCCATGTTCTACTGTCCAGGTCAAGAAGGCATTTAGTCTCTTAGATATCATCTTTGAATTTCATGACATTTTATTCTTCCCATTTTACAGGTGAGGAAAGGAAAGTGTGACTCAGGAAGCTTAAGTAACTAGCCTGAGGCCACCCGCCAATTAAACAGCAGAATCAGGATCCTATTTGGATTGACTGAGCTCCTGGGGCAATTTCTTAGTCAAACCAAAGCCCAAAGGAAACAGTGGGACAGCCCCAATTTTGGAAATAGATACCCTAATATCTAGAGAAAGGGGAGGTCACCTTTACAGCCAGACCCCCAGCCTGGATTTGTGTGATTGGCAGGAAGTGATGAAAACCTAGGGGGAGAAAGAGGAGCCTGGGAAAGCAAGAGGAGCTGAAAGCTCATCTGGGATGAGACTGATAGCTAGAAAGAGCATCAGGCTCTCAGCCTAACACACACAAGGGAACCTGGGACTGTGGAGATGTGCTGCACCAGGTGTGTGCCCAAGTTTTGCCAGATCTACCAGGTGTGCACTCCTTAGTGGGCCATGTGTGCATGGTGTGAGCATGTGCATACACAGGCAGCCGGTACACACCCAGCTCTGTCTATGCACTTGGATTGCTCTGAGCCTTCTCCCCGCTGCTCATCGTTTTCTCTTAATTATAAAATTATACAAGCTTATTATAAAATATTCAGAAATAAAAATTTATCCTTTTGTAATTCTTATCCAAATTATCCCAGATGTAACTTTTTTTCACAATACATCATTTATCCTCCCATACTTATTTCCAAGCACATTCAAACATATACTTAAATATACACACCCAAATGCAGTTTTAGGTATAATTGTTAACCAAATGGTATCCAAATCGACTTCTTATTTTTTCACCTTTTTTTTTTTTTTTTGAGTTATTGTTCCTAGGTCATCTTTCCTGCCAGTGTGGGTAGATTTATTTCCCACCACCACTTTTTTTTCTTTAAGCAGCTGAAGAGTACTCCATTACATAAATGTACCAATATGTGTTTAATTGGGTGGACCTTGTGTGTCCCAGCTCAGCTCTCCCAGTAAAGGCCGAGAGAGAAGGGTGCAGGAGACTGGGCCAACGGGGAGACTGGCCCCACCCAGGGAGTCGGCCAGCCCCAGCTGCCCTTTGCCTGCCTGCAAATGGATTCCCCCACAACCCCACCCACCCAAAGTCCATACCTCCTTCTGGTCTCCTCTCCCCTTCACCTTCTAAAAAAACCTGTTGACCCTTGACATCTGTGCAGTGTTGCAGATTTGTGGGTTGCTGGGTGAACTCCCTTCTTCAGATGCTGGTCTCTGTGCAGTCTGATCTCAGAGAGCTGGGAGGAGTTGGGGTTTGGGGGACACAGAGTTCAGGACATGCTGCATAGGCAGCTTGGTGGCCATGAGCTCACCACCTGCCAAGGTCACCCCAGGAGAGGGCGCCATGCTGATGTGGAGGCTGGCAATGCCCGTGCCCAGATGGCAGCTTCCTGCTTCCCAGCGGGCCTGGGTGGAGGAGCTGTGCCAGATAGGCATGGTGCCCCCGCCCCTGCACCAGTGTCATGGAAAATCTGAAGCCTTGATCTTTGTTCTTGATTGTTCCTCCCAGATTTTTACAACTGGAAACTTGCGCGGCCTCTTTGTTCCCATCTGCTTGGGGGGGAGGTGTAGAGAGTGGGGGTGGGGGGGATTGAGCCAGCAGCTGGAGGTACAGGCCTTGGAGCTTTGAGGACCAGGCAGGACCCCCTCTCTCACACTCCTCACACCCTTTACCTTAAACAGACCTCACTCCTGTGCTGAGAGGCAGGGGAGCGGGCACTGGCCAAACTTTCTCCTCCTTCCTGGTAAACCATGTCCCCGGCGTAGGATCAACCCAAACGTCCATGGTAGAAGGGGCTCCCAGCCCTTCTCACCTCAGGCAGGTCCAGCATGTCTGTTTACCCCGGGATCCAATTACAAGTTTATGGTACTAGAACTGTTTTGTGAGGTCGCTGCCCTCCCCCTCATCCTGCCCAGCTCCTGTACCCCGACCCCTCCCTCTTCCTCATGGCCAGAGTTCATGGAAACTTCTCAGGTCAGTGATTCTCACCTTCCTTTCCTCCTTGGGAGAGGGGCCCAACCTCCTTCTCTGGAGCCCGGCTACTGCTTTCCTGAAGACCTTGCACGGCTCTGGCCACGGTGTGTCTGGGGTTGGTGTGGGACAGGAGATGCAGACTCCAGGGCCGAACCCTGAAGAGCATTGCTCCTGTTCTCACCTGGTCTCCTGGCACAGTCTGTTGGATGAGCCCACGAGCCTCTTGCTGCCTGTGATCTTAGAGTTGAGCCTGGGAAGCCAGAGGAGAAGCAGAGATGCAGATCCCTGGCCCAGGTGAGGAAGCACAACCATGCTGCAGTGCAAACAGGAGGTCGCCCAGCCCCTCCTTCAGCAGCTTTCCACTTCAATACCAGCCCATCACCCTACCCTACTGATAGAACTGATCTATCAGTTCCTAGATGCTGATAGATCAGCATCCTCTGAGGACCCTACTACAAAGGTGTGTGGAGGTGTGTGTAGGGAGAACTGAACAGCACAGGTTTTTGGATATCAGAGGAGGGAGATCCCATAGGGGATGGCACGGCCAGGTCTGCTTCCTGGGGGCTGGGAGGGAAGCTGGAGTGTTTGGTGAGGCAGTGATGGTGGGGGGCAGGAAGCAGAGCTGCCTATCTGGAATGCTCTGCCAGGCCTTCCCTGTGTGGCTGGGACTTGGTGGGGCTCTGCTCTGCCTGTCTGCTTGCTTCTCAGGGCAGTGGGTTTGCCCGCCGAGAGCCAGCGAGGCCGTGGGAGGATCTGGTGCTGAGTGTATGACCTTTACTTGATGATGGTGAGTCTCGGGAGCTGTGCTCAGGGCGGGGTCAGAACAAGATGGAGAAAAGCAGTGCTCACCCCTGCAGGCCAGGGAGGGGTGCTGAGGGAGGGGCACTGCAGGTGAGCCCCCCTCCCCCACCAAGTTCTCTCCACCTCACTGCCCAAGCAAGACAGATTATTTTTGCTCTGTCTGACTCTGCCAATGCCTTTGCCCCTCTGCAGGAGTTACTCAGTGACCAGCTCCTGCTTTCTATTTCTAGCAGGCAGGCCCTCCCCTCTTGGCTTCCTCTGTCCAAGCCTCCAAGTTTCCCCTCCATCCAACCCAGGGCGGGGCAGGTGACTGGGTCCAGATCCAAGGCCAGGTCTCCCTCATCTCCACTGGAGAAGGCAAAGGTGTCTATTAAGAGGGGTACCTGTTTCCTCACCCCTTCACTTTCCTGCGTCCTCCTAGATCACTGTCTCTGTCTTAAAAAATGTCTCCTCAGAGACCTGCACCCTCTTCACAGCCCCTCTGGGTCACCCTCCTCACAAGAGGGGCCATCTCTTACTGCTATTTCTTCCTCCCCAGCCATTCTCTCTTTAACCCAACCAGCCCTGCTCCTGCCCCCCACCGACTCCACCCCATCCTTCAGGCTTCACCAAGCCCACGGCTACTTCCCAGCCTCATTTGACCACTCTCAGCAGCTTTGGCTGACTGAGACCCTCTCCTTCCTCTTGATTTCCCAACATGGCTCCCCCTGCCTCACTGCTAACTTTTTTCTCAGGATTCTTGGAAACTTCCTCTTCAAAGTGACTCTAATGCCAGTGCCCGTGAACTTGACTCTCCGCAATTCTGTGTGGCAGACACCCCCATGGTGGCAACCCCACCAGCCCTGTCCTCCTTGAGCACTCATTTCAAGAAGCAGCCCCCACTTGGCATTTCTATTGGCGGTCTCCCAGACATTCAGGATTAACCTGTCCAACTAGAACTCCTGATTCTCACCCCATGGCCCCCTAGTCTAGTCCATATCACTTCCACCTTCCACTTGCTAAAGACTGTGGTCCTCAATTCCTCCTTCCCTGGCACATCCAATTTACACCAAATGCAGTAAATTCTACCTTTGAGGTGTACTTCCAACTCCACCATGTCTCTCAATTGCCACCATCACCCCATGTCTCCCCCTGAACTCTTTTGCATAGACTTACTGGTGGCTTTGCCACTGGCCTCCCTGCTCCCCAACTTGAGGGTCCTACATATCCTTCCCCATGAAGCATTAAGAATTATCGCTTTGGGCCTCCCTGGTGGTGCAAGGGGTTGGGCACAGAGCTGTGGAGCTGTCTGCAGCCTCTGCAGCACGAGTTTGATGCCTGGCCTCCCAGGAAACTGCCCACATTATGCAGCAGACCTCTCCTGTCTCACCCGCTGCTCCCCTCAGCAGTGTATTTCAGTCAGTCTGCCTGTTCTGTTCCCTGCTCTGTCTCTAGTGAATCCTCTCCCTCCTCCCCGACCCCCGCATCTCTGGCCTGTCCCCCAGTTCTTATATGCATGAATGGATAGATCTTTAAAAAAAAAAAAAAAGAATCACTTTAAATGGCACTTAGCCTATCAATGTGCTTCTCTGAGTGTTCAGAATGTTCCTCTAGCCTGTAAGTCGTTGAGTGATTCTAGACTTTTTCCCTGTTTCATCTCATGTCCTCCCCACCGGCCAGGTGCTCGGTCTTCTTTCTTTTCCTAATGGCCAAAATTCTGTTCCAGCCTCAGCATTAGAATTCCTTCCCCACATAGCCAGCTCTCTTCTCATCCTTTGGGTTGGCCTGAGTCTCATCTCATGAAAGTTTGCCCGGACATTCTCTCCAAACTAGTCCTCCTACTTTAAAGCATAGTTCACACCTCGAGTTTATTTTTATAATAGCACTTAATACATTTATAATCATTTTATTTACTTGCCTACTTGCTTTTACTGTCATGACTCACCCTAATGAGGGCAGGGACAATGACATCCTCAACATTGTACCCCCAGTGCTTAGAGGACTTGGTACTTGGTCGAAATGCAATAAAAAATTGTTGAATGAATAAAGGAATAAATGACTGAATGACCTTAGCTGCTATAGGTAGGTTCTGGTGGGTCTGGAAGAAAGAGATGTAGGAAGGGAGAATTCTGGCTGGTGGAAAGTACTCCCTAGGCAGCGTTGCGGGTTTAGCAAATAAAAAAAATAAAGGATGCCCAGTTAAATTTGAATGTCAGGTAAACAACTTTTGGCATGTTTGAAATTAAATTGTAATTGGGTTTCCTGTATTTTATCTGACAACTGGATGGGAGTGGGGGTAGGAGCCTGATGGTGCAATGGGCCATGGTGGTATGTAGAGCTGTGGAGCCAGTGGGAGCTGTTGTGACTAACTGGGTAGGAGCAAGGTGGGTCAACAGTGCATCAGCATGCAGTGCCCTCCAGTGAGGTGAAGAGGAAGCTCCCTGAGACATTCACTGGGATCTGGGTGGGGGCTGCGGGGGGTGGAGCATCCTTGCCCTTCTAAAGTTCCAAGCAGAACCTGTGGGACCCTTCCTTTTCTATGACCTTCTGATTTGTCAAATTTCGTTCGTTACTATATACCCTGGAGCATACAGAGTGTCAGGTGTTGAAGGCGCAAAGATGAGTAAGACTTGACCCCTGAGCTCCAGGGCTGGATCTGGCTCCGGGAGGAAGCCATCACCAGTATCCCCTGCCCCCAGAACACCTCCCATGCTTTGTCTTATTTAATCTTCCAAATAACCCCATAAGGTAAGGTCTGTTGCTGCCATTTCATAAACATGGAAACAGATCTCAGGTGATTCTGTAACTTTGCAAGTTCACACAGGCAGCAGGCGATGGAAGTGAATCCAAACTTGGTTTTCTGGTCCTGGGAGAAGAATTCTTCCCTGGTGGAGCATTTCAGCTATCAGAGCCAGGTCAGAAGCTGGAGGGGGATGGCGGAGGCCAGTGGAGGGAGGACTCTCCTGGACAAACCAATGTTGCCCTGCAACAAGGGGCAGAGTCCACATTTCCTGAAAGCTCCTTTGCATATAGGCCCAGCAGAGCTGTCTTGACATATGGCAGGGCCATAGGGCAGGCCGTCAGCCAGGTCGGCTGACATCCCGGGCTCCCAGGATCTCCCAGTGATCTTACAATATTGCTTGGTGGCCCCAGTCCTCCAGAGCTTTCTGAGCCCAGGGCATACAAGCAGTATGGGAAAGGGACTGCTGAAATGCTAACCCCATTGTGACCCCCTCCCACCTCCAAGAGTCCTGACAACTCTAAATCTGAGGCTGCAGTTGGGCTCATATTCCTTTGTATGGATATCCCATGTCTCGCAGACTCTTGGGCTCCCTGAGGGAAATCTTACCCTCCTTCTCCCTCCAGGATGGTCAGGCCCTCCCCCTACTTTGACAGATGGACTTCTGTGGCATCAGAGATCCCTGGGGAAGGAGAGGCCTCACAGTTCATCTTGCTCATTTCCCTCCTCTCCCAGGGTTTACGATGCCCAAGAATAGAAACTTCTACCCAAATTTGTGCCTCAGTAGCATTTGTGGTGAGTGATGCAAGTCTCTGAGAACCAAGATCTATGAACTTCCTGTTCAACTGATTCACTTTCTGTTTTTCCAACTCCCCATGGCTTTGACTGTTTACATTTGTGTCTCTATATTGCTTCACAATTAATTGATTAATTTTTAAGGGGATGTAGCTTAGGTGTGGGGCATTTCCATCTTGAGTTCTTCATGAGAAGGACCCATGGAATTTCTCAGCATTAGATCAATACCTAAAAAATGAGACTGGACACACATTGCACATTTTCCTAATCATGTTTGGTCTAATTCCTCCATCTGCCCCTACACTTATGTGCCTCACACAGTAATAGATAGGCACACTTGCACATACATATTCTTTCATCCATGCTTGCATACATTCGCACACACACACCTGCACCTGGATGCCGTCCTTCTTTCAGTTTGGCAACAGAAGCATCACATTGTCACTGATGGTCTGTGGGAGAACTCGCCTTCAAGTGCTATGTTGAACAAATAGTCTGATAGGCCATTTGGGTTGTGGAAAAAGTCCTTGAATGGGATGGCTTGGACTGAGACAAATAATCTGCACAGGAATTTACAAATAAGGGCTGCTTAGCTTGGAAGGAGCTTAGATGAGGAAGGAGTCCACCACATGATAGGATGCTTGAGCCCAAACAGAAGACAATTCCCATGGATTTGAAAGACAATTAAGGACAAAGATTCCAGTAATCAATCTTATAAGCTATTCTACCATGCAGCAATAACTGGTCCTCAATTCCTTCCCTTTCTGCAGGAGAGTCTCCTGCATCCTCTGAACAAATGAGTGATGTTTTAGGAAAGTCAAGGAAAATGTAATGAAAGAGCTGTTTGAATCAATGAAGGTGGAAAGTGGAAATGTCCACAGGTCAGACACGAGAGAGAAAATTCTACAGAAGTGACTGGGCAGGGTGTTGGCATAAGGCCAACACCATTCCCACCCTAACCTTTCCTAGAGATTGGGGGAGGGACCCTAGATTTCCCATCACCTGTGAGATATTTGAGTTGATGTTATCTCAAAGAACAAAATGATCCCAGCTGAGTTACCTGCAAAGGCACACACTAAAACACAAGAGTGTTAGCATTCACATGAGCATTTCTTTCCCCTTGATGGAGCACAAATAAGACAGAGATTTGACAAGTATCAGATTAGCTTGATAAATGAAGATAGCTAAACCAAACTACTTAAGTTAAAAAATCTCTCACTGGTTTGAATTATCTATTTTGGCCATCTAGGTTTAGCAAATTAACCAGCAAATTGCTGAAGTTTTGCAATTGTGCTGGTCGGATAAATTTTAGGGTGGCCTGCATCCTTGCAGATACGTGGATTTCTCTCCACACGTTATTAAGTATATCTCTCCACGTTATTACATCTAATATATATTTGTAACTAACTTCATGATTGTCCCACATTACTAAGGGCCAATCTTTCATAATAGAATAGTTTCCAACAGCTCCCTGTCATGTGACTGAACCATAGATGTAAAACACTGAAAAAGTGGGATGAGTTAGAGAAAAAGTCATTGTTGCTTCTCTACTTATTGCTTTCGTTCTCTATTGAGTGTTCTCAGAAAATGTTAAGAAGTTTGCTATTAGGCTAAATTGCACGTAACTGGCAAAGAAAGCCTATTTAAAAAACTGAACCCCAAATAAATAGCACTAAATAGGAAGGTAAAAATAAAGCAATAAGAAGAGGGAAGGTGGAACACTAACCCTAGGATTCAAAAGAGGAGATGTGGGATTTCACCTCAGTGCCACTGGGTAATTGCTTTGAAAAATGTCAGTGTTACCACATGCACCTGGATGGAACTGGTTTCAATGCTTTTGAGAAGTTCCTAAATATGAGGCTGCCCAAGAGTGAGCAACTTAAAGCAAATCATCAGGTATTCTGAGGAGTGGTCTGACATGGTGGACACTGTGCTTCTCGGGCTTTGGACGTGAAACGTGACTTGCCTGGGCATCTAGTTAAAACACAGTTTTTCTTCACTAGGTCTGGTTTGAGGTTCCTCATTTATAAGAACCTCCAAGAGTAGGCCAATGCTGCCGGTCCAAGGAACACACTTAGAGAAGCAAAGGCACAGATAACACTAGGTCTGGAGCGAGAAGTCCCAGATCTGCCCCTAGTTCCTTATCTTTGCTGAGTCTGTTTCCTGTCTTAAGTACATAGTCCCAGAGGATGATGTGTGCCCCAGAGGAGGTCACGTATTTGAAAGCCCTTGCATAGCGAAGTGCTTTAAAAGTGTCTGTTATTATTGTTTTGGAGTTGCCCAGCTTTACCTTCAAAGACTCCTGAGCGCTGCTGACAGAGCAGAAGACTGATGGAGAGATAGCAGTACGGCCTGCATCAGCTCCATGGCACTCACGTGAAGCTGCTTCCTTGGAGGCTGCTGTTTGCAGAGCCAGGAGCTCTGTGTGTTTCCCCCACTCTCTGATTCCTGGTTTTCTTGGACTTGTGGCTGGCGACCCAAGGAGAAGGCATAGCTTCTGGCTGTGCGGGGACATTTTGAAGCACTCCTCTCTCAGTTGGACTCTCCCTTTTGCTCAGCTTGGCACGCCACCAGGGCTGACCCTGCAGAGCTTTGCACCAGGCAGGCAGTTTTTCTCGTTTCCCTCAGGCCACGAATGCCCTCATGCCCTCACACCATCATACCCTCCCCCATCACATCCCCACATCAGCAAGGATCTGAGACTCAAATTCAGAGCTAGCACTGATAAGGCTGAGGGTGACCTCTCCTTAGTGGATAATGCCGGGATGGCATTTAGAACCACAAGGGAAAGGGGCAGGAGGCCTCTGGAGTACCTCTGAAAGTGTAAACTTCAGTGTCAGATTTGTTAAATGCCTTGTCATTTGCCATTTTCAGCCAGAAATATTCCAACCTTGCCATGTTACTGATCTTGCTCTTAACCTACTTGGTGTTTGAGAAAACTAAGACCAACTCCTTTGGTTTCAAAGATAGATGTGAAAATCTGACTGCTAAAGGTTCGTTGGCCATGGAGAAGCCTGGGCACAGCAATCATTATCAACAAGTATCACCCTATTCCCCCTGGAAAACCTTGGCTTTTGATGCTCACAAGCGAGAGTCTCCTCCAAGAGCCCTGGGCAACGAATACCACCCCCACCCTTCACCCCTGCCCCTGCTCTAACGCTTCCCTTTCCTCCCTCATTTAGGCAAATCTCGTCGAAGCCAGCAAAAATAGATTATAAGCACAGCCTTGAGTCTCTCTGGTTATTATTTTCTAGAGTATAGTGTTCCTAAATCCCATTGCTTCATTTAACATTAAGAACAAATAGGGACATATGATGTGCTATTGGGAACTCTGCCCATGGACCTTATTTGCACCAATGTTGAGGCCATGGATTGTCTGCTCAAGAAGGGAATTTGGGGCCTCCCCCGGTGGCACAGGCAGTTGAGCGCAGCACTGTGAAGCTGTCTGCAGCCTCTGCAGTGCTGGTTCAATCCCGGCCGGCAGGTGAGAATCCCACATGGTGCAGCAGACCTCTCCTGTCTCGCACGCTGGTCCCCGCAGCAGTGTATTTTGTCAGTCTGCCTGTTCTGCTCCCTGCTCTGGTGAATCCTCTCACCCTCCCATGAATCTGGCCTATACCCCGGTTCTTGTATAAATAAATAAATCTTTAAAAAAATAGAAGGGAATTTGATTCTATATAATAAACTCGTTGAATATCTCTTATGTTCCAGGCTGCCTGTCTTTGAAGATACAATGATGAAGAGGCCTTGGGTACTATGTAGCCAGCTAGAAAGGGGGATGGTTTCTCCCCTGAAGACATGATATTCAACCCAAGTTGCATGGTGCCTTCACCTTCATGGCGCTGCTTTCCGTCTGTGCTCTTCCTCCATCAGACTTGCTGTTCTATTTTTCTTTAAGTTTCAGGTTTAATCATTTCAGTAATTAGCTTTTGAGATTGTCAGTTAATTGTCTTCAGATTCACTATTTATGCTTTTATTTTTGTTTCTACTTTGAATGTCCTCTTGGTTTTTTAAATTGATAATGTAGTTCATTAACATTCAATTTTATTTTCTCATCAATGTATTTTAAACCATATGTTTTCCATAAAGACTGTTCAGAAACAGTCTTCGATGTGTATTGTTTTCATTATTATTTGTCAACTTTCATAACTATACTTACTTTTCTTTGACCTAGTTAGGAGAACACTTGATGTTTGCCAAATGAAAGTTTTACTGATCATTTAGAAATTGAATTTTCATTAAAAGGAACTCCCCTACATTGCTGGTGGAAGTGCAAACTGGTCCAACCACTATGGAAAGCTGTATGGAGTTTCCTCAGTCTACTAAAAATGGAGCTACCATATGACCCGGC
Source organism: Talpa europaea (assembly GCF_964194135.1). NCBI lineage: Eukaryota > Metazoa > Chordata > Mammalia > Eulipotyphla > Talpidae > Talpa > Talpa europaea. The sequence goes on from NC_140083.1 coordinate 48,591,685, forward strand.
AATTCCACTCCTAGGGATCTGTCCAAAGGACACAAAAACATTGATTCAAAAGAACACCTGTACCCCTATGTTTACTGCAGCACTATTTACAATAGGTAAAACCTGGAAACAACCCAAGTGCCCAAAAATAGATGACTGGATCAAGAAGATGTGGTATAGGGCCTCCCCATTGGCGCAGTGGTTGAGCGCTGGGTTGCGAAGTTTCCCGCGGCCTCTGCAGTGCTGGTTCCATCCCCAGCTGCTCCCCAGCCACCGGAGGAGGGTCCCACATGGTGCACAGACCTCTCCTGCCGCCCGCTGCTCCCCTCAGCAGTGTACTTCGGTCCTTCTGCCTGCTCTGCTCCCCACTCTGGCTCTGGTGAATTCTCTCACCCTCCTGCGCTTCTAACTGTACCCAGTGCTTGTATAAATAGATAAATAAATCTTTTTTTAAAAAAAAAAGATGTGGTATATATACACAATGGAATATTATTCAGCAATCAAAAAAGATAAACTCATGCCATTTGCAGCAATGTGGATGGAGCTAGAAGGAATTATACTCAGTGAGATAAGCCAGAAGGAAAAAGAAAAATATCAGATGGTTTCACTTATAGCAGGAATATAGGGGACCCAAATAAAACATCAGTGTAAAAAAATAATAACAGTACAAAACACAACAAAGCAAAAACAGAAAATTATAAATCTGAGACATACTGCGGGGAAAGAGGAGGGAGCGGGATCAGAGGGAGGGAGGGAAGGAGGAGAACATGGGACTAAAGTGATGGTGCACAGTTTCACTGGTGAAGGAAATTCTATGGGCACTACACCTGAGGGGATGGGGAGAAGCAATTATTCTTTAAAATTGAACAATGATGTACAAAATAAAAATAAAATTTAAAAATAATTTTTATATATTTTTTATTTTGTACATCATTGTTCATTTTTAAACATATTTGCAAAAAAAATTAAAGTATAAAAAATTGAATTTTCATTTTGCCTCATTGTAGTAAAAGCACATATAAAAATTATTCATTTTTTATACTTGCTTTATGGTCTACTTTTGTAAATATTTTTGAAAGAATGTGTATTCTTTAGTTTTGGGATGCAAAATTTTATGTCTCTCAGGGCAAGATGTAATAAGTTCTATTAAAATGCTTATATTCTCAGCCAAAGCTCTCCTGAAAAAAAAAAAAAGAGAAGGGAATGGAGGCATCACACGCCCAGACTTCAAACTATACTACAAAGCCATAATCATCAAAACTGCATGTTATTAGAACAAGAAAAGACACACCAACCAATGGAAGCGAATAGAAAATACAGAAATAAACCCACGGATTTATGGTCAACTAATATTTGACAAAAGAGCAAAGAATATGCAATGGAGCAAAGAAACTTTGTTCAATAAATGGTGCTGGGAAAACTGGGTTGCTACGTGCAAAAGAATGAAGCTTGACTACTACCTCACACCATATACAAAAACCAACTCAAAATGGATTAAAGAATTAGACATAAGACCTGAAACCATAAAATACATAGAAGGAAATATAGGCAAAGCACTATATGACATGCACCTCAAAGACATCTTTACAGACACATCACCCAAAACAGTGATAGTGAAGGCAAAGATAAACAGCTGGACTACATCAAATTAAAGAGCTTCTGCACAGCAAAAGAGACAATAACAAAAACAAAGAGAAACCCCACCAACTGGGAGAACATTTTTGCACACAACACTAATGATGAAGGACTGATCACAAAAATCTACAAAGAGCTGATGAGACCAACAAAAACAAAGAAAATAAAAGGAACCCTCCTGCACTGCTGGTGGGAGTGCAAACTGGTCCAACCACTATGGAGAGCTTTGTGGAGATTTCTGGACCTACTAAACATAGAGCTTCCATATGATCCAGCAATTCCACTCCTAGGTATTTACCCAAAGGACACAGAAACATCAATTCCAAAGAACACCTGCACCCCTATGTTTATAGCAGCACTATTTACAATAGCTAAGCTTTGGAAACAGCCCAAATGCCCAAAAATAGATGACTGGATCAAGAAGATGTGGTACATATATACCATGGAATATTACTCAGCATTCAAAAAAGATAAACACATGCAATTTGCAGCAACATGGATGGAGCTAGAAGGGATCATGCTCAGCGAAATAAGCCAGAAAGAAAAAGAAAAATACCGGATGGTCTCACTCATAGCAGGAATCTAGAAAACTTAAATAAGGGACCAGGAAAATGAATAACTATAAGAAAGTAAAAATCAAAATCAACAAAAAACTATGAACCAGAGACACATTTTGGGGGGTGGGGGGCGGGAGGGGAGGGATTGGGGTCAAAATGGGGGGGTTGCAATTGTATGGGGAATATAAAAATAAAATTTATTATTAAAAAAAAAAAAGGGGCAGAAAAGAAACTTCTCCAAAGAGGAAATACAAATGGCCAACAGGCATATGAAAAAATGTTTAACATCACTTGTAATCAGGGAAATGCAAATCAAAACTATAATGAGATACCATCTCATACCAGGGAGAATGGCACATATTAAAAAAAAAAACTAGCACGAACAAATGTTGGTGAGGATCTGGAGAAAAAGGAACTCTCCTGCACTGCTGGTGGGAGTGCAAATTGGTCCAACCACTATGGAGAGCTGTGTGGAGATTTCTGGACCTACTAAAGATAGAGCTTCCATATGATCCAGCAATTCCACTCACAGGTATTTACCCAAATGACACAGAAACGTTAATTCCAAAGGGCACCTGCACCCCTATGTTTATAGCAGCACTATTTACAATAGCTAAGCTTTGGAAACAACCCAAATGCCCAAAAATAGATGACTGGATCAAGAAGATGTGGTACATATACACAATGGAATATTACTCAACAATCAAAAAAGATAAACACATGCAGTTTGTAGCAACATGGATGGAGCTAGAAGGGATCATGCTCAGCGAAATAAGTCAGATAGAAAAAGAAAAATATCAGATGGTCTCATTCATAGCAGAAATTTAGAAAACCTAAATAAGGGGCCAGGAAAAAGACTAATTAATACAAAGTAAAAATCAAAATCAACAAGCAACTATAAACCAGAGACACACCATAGGGGTGGGGGAAGGGCGGGGGGAGGGAAGGGGAGAGGAAGGACTAGGGTCAAAATAAGGGGGGGGGTGCAATTGTATGGGGAATACAACCAAAATGACAATGCATACATTGTGCAAAAATGAAAAATGATATAAGAATTATATAAAATAAAATATTAAAAAATAAAATAAAATGCTTATATTCTCATTCAATTTTTAAATTCATAAGCATCGAGTTTCTGAAAAAGATGACTGGAAATATGCTCTCACTGTGGATTTGTCAACTTCTCCTTGTAATCATGTCAATTTTCTTCATGTGTTTTAAGACTATATTGTTAAGTGTATGCAGATTTAGTTATTACTGTATTTTTCTGAAATAATGTCTTTAAATACTTATCCTCTTCATGTAATATTTTTTCTTGCTTTAAAGCCTATTTGATCTGATATTAATATTGCTATAACAACATTCCTTTCCTATCATTTCACTTTCAACATTTTTGTGTCATTATGAATTTTGAACAAAACATAGATTGATTTAAAAAAATCCAATCTGAGTCTCAGTCCTTTAGTAGATATATCATATCTATCAGAATTATACATGTTTACTGCTTTAGTATCCCTGGGTGTTTGAGCAGAAGGTATCCAGAGAGGGCCTCCCCGGTGGCGCAGCGGTTGAGCGCCGGGTTGCAAAGCTGCCGCAACTGGTTCGATCCCCGGCTGCTCCCTGGCCACTGGAGGAAGGTCCCATATGGCGCGCAGACCTCTCCTGCCTCCCGCTGCTCCCCCCAGCAGTGTACTTCGGTCCTTCTGCCTGTTCTGCTCCCTGCTCTGGCTCTGGTGAATTCTCTCACTCTCCCGCGCTTCTGACTGTACCCAGTGCTTGTGTAAATAAATAAATAAATAAATAAATAAATCTTTAAAAGAAAAAAAAAAAAAAGAAGGTATCCAGAGAAACTGAGGATGACATGACCGTTTCTCTCCTGAGTCTTGGCCTGGACATGACCTTATCCTCAATTTATTGCACCTTTATCTACATTTCAAGTATAGTCATCGTCACTCTCACTGAGCTTTGTCCTGCATCTGTCCTGTGTACCTTTGTCACCTACTGCTTGGTTCATACAAGGTGGGGTGGGGGGCAAGAAATGGAATGTCCATTTTTTCCAGCATGTCAGAGGAAGGTACAATGGGCTGATGAGTTCAAGAGTGAGCCCCATTGACATTGCAGGTCTGAGCCAAACCTTCTGTTCTCACAGGCTTTGCCCACCCAAATTGTCCTCTGTTCTCTCCATGTTGCTGGGCCTTCTTAGGCCAGTTCCCTCCATATCCCTCTGTTTTTGCATACGTTGCACACATGCACACACAAGCACACATGCCCAGATGCACACCAGCATAGACTCCCGTGCAGCTTCAGTGTACGCTGGCTGAGGACAGAGTTGCTCAGATGAGGCCCATGGTAGGAACAACTCTGTTTTTCTCTGATGTCAGCAAAGCAGATATTTTTGTCTAGGGGTCAGAGTGGGGCAAGGGAAGTATAGGTAGGGACTCTGATCTGGTTAGCAAATCGCAATGGTGGGAGGATTTAAGAAGCATCCTTTAACTCACTTGTGAGCCCCATGTTTCCTGTTCACAACCAGTTGAACTTGGAGTGTTCAGGCTCTCTCCCTATCAGTAGTGCCAGGAAGGCACAGAGCAGGATCTCTAGGATCCAGGCAGATGGGTAAAGGAGAGTCCTGGAGTTCTTGGTGGCTTTTCAGGCTTTTATTGGGCTTTTTAAAAGGCAGGGGGACTGGGGGGCCGGGAGGCTGGCAGGCTTCCCAGCCCCCGGCGAATCTTCACTCTTTCTGGGCTCTCTGGCATTCTCTTGTGGTCTCTGCTTCTCTGCTTCTCCTTCTCTGCTCTGCTGGTTCTGCTTCTCTTTCTGTTGCTCTCATTCTGTTGTTCTTTCTCATTTTCTGTTGATGTCCCCATGATGCCACCCTTATAAGCCCAGTCTCAGCCAACGTGTACCCACCTATGCATGCCCACACCCCACTCCAGGTGCCCACCATAAGGCATGCATGTAGGACTGCAGGGATCCATCATTAATGTTAATGGTGGGAGGGTGGAAAAGCCTGATAATTTTCACTTACCCTACACTATCCAACCTGAGGTTAGACATCTGTTTTGCAACCATCCCAGGCTGGGTAGATTCATCTTCAGTTCTTGCACACAAAAAGATAACTTTGGAGCTGTAATGGCAGGAATGACACGGAGCAGGATCTCTGTGACTGAGCAGATGGGGTAAAGGAGGAGATCTGGAGCCCTCAGTGGCTTTTGCAGGCTTTTATTGGGATTTACCCGGTACACGGCAGGCAGAGGTGCTGGGGGGCCGGGAGGCTGGCTGGCCTCCCAGCCTCCAGCAAGTCTTCACTCTTTCTGGGCTCTCTGGCGTTCTCTGGTGGTCTCTGCTTCTTTTCTCCTCGTGGTGCTGTTCTCTGCTGGCATCCCTGTGACGCTGCCCTTATAAGCCCACTTTTAGCCCAGGTGAATCTCATCTAGATATGCCCACACCCTACTCTAGGTGCCCGCCATCAGTCATGCATTCAGGACCTCAAGGATCCATCATCTATCCTAATGGTGGGAGGACAGAAAAGCCTGATACTTTCTATTTACCCTACAGGACACTTCAGTAGATTTTTACAGGCCTTTAATGCTGAATCAGGGGACAGAGCAGCTTCCTCCCTCAGCATTCCTCTGGCTGTCTCTAGTCTGTATTCAGAGTGGCACTGCCCTTTTATCTCCTGGCCCCACAGCACATGTGTCCCCATACATACATGTGTGTGCCCTGTGTTCTCTGGGCCCACGTGTCTATAATCTCAGGTGCTCTTGCAAAACTGCAGGTGCTGGTCAAGAGGCTAATGGTGGGAGCACATTAAAAAGCCTGATTTTTTTACTCATTTACCCTACAACACCAAAAGGCTGAGTTGAATTTGATTGGGGAGGTGGTATCATTTCTAAAACCCCCCCCCCAGTAGCTGGGGGACTGGAGTGTCTGGTCTGGGGAAAGCCCTGAAAGGACAGAAGCAAGGGCCTAGAGGTGTAGCCAGCACATCTGGATTCTATGAGGGCTACATTATGGGCTTGTCGAGGAAGGCCCAAAGAGCAAAAGCCCACATAATGCCCCATCACCCCCGGCCCAGAAAGAGGGACTGGGTACAGGCAGACCAACAGGCAGGCAGGGAGGCAGGGGCGTTGGGGGCATGCAGCAACTGAGCCTCCCAGCTCCCCTCAATCTCTGTGCTCTCCCTCTGGCTTCTCATAATCTTTGCTTCTCGGCCCATGTGTCAATAATCAAAGGTGTGCATGCTCCGTGCTCATGCTCCTCAACCTTGGGTGTCCAGTGCATGCTCTGTGCTCCAAAAAGCTTTTTGCCCCAACACGATATCACATTGTAAGGGCAGGACTGGGCACAGTGCAGGTTTTCTGATCCCATGCAGACCAGGTAAAGGAGGAGTCTGAGTCCTCAGTAGTTTTGCAGGTTTTTTATTTGGGGTTCACCAGGCACATGGCAGGCAGGGGTGCTGGCTGGGGGGCTAGGAGGCTGGCAGGCCTCCCAGCCCCCAGCAAGTCTTCACTCTATCTGGACTCTCTGGCGTTCGTTCTGCTGCTTCTCGGCTTCGGCTTCGGCTGCTGCTGCTACTGGTGCTGGCGTCCCCCCGTGACGCCACCCTTAAAAAGCACAGTCTCAGCTCAGCTGAATCCCATCTACCTATGCCCACACCCTATTCCAGGTGCCCGCCATCAGGCATGCATTCAGGACAAGGATCCATCATCTATCCTGGTGGCGGAAGGGCAGAAAAGCCTGACATTTTCTTTACCCTACAGTCTACCCCCTCAGGGTTTTCTGCCATACAGTCTATACATATATATACAATTTTCTAAGCAAACAAACAATGCAGCCATGGCCCACAAAAGCAAATACATCAAATATAACAAAATACAATATAACAAAATACAACAGAACACAAATAAGTCCAGGCAGGGCACCAACCAAGTGCAAAAGACAATTATTGGTACCAGCAGATAAGCCACCAAATCTGCTGCCGAAGGCACTGCTCATACAAGGGAGGGGAATCACTCACGGCATCTACTATATCACACCAGGAGCCGTCAGGCTTCCTGGCCTTCTCTGGCTGTAGTCTCGGCTACAAGGCACACACAGCATCCACCCCCAGGATGCACTAGCTCTGGGATTGGCAATTTTATTCTGTTGGGGGTAATCGCCAACCCTCAGGGTTTCTGTCTGCAGTCGCTCCAACACTCGGCCTTCACGGCCACCAATGCGACTCACAGACCCCTGCACTCAAGCCAACCCACTGCACAATCACATGGGTCGGGGATCCAAACTCTGCATTCGGCTTGGGCTCCACCGCAAGCCACATTCCCCACCCGTCCCCCAAGGACAGGTTCCTCAGCTCCTCACCCTCGCTCGAGAATGAGCAGGGCATCACCCACAGGTGATTTTACGAGACTCACAGGTCTTCAGCATACCAAGGCTGCTTAACAGCCGCTCAGGGCTTCTCAACTTATCATCAGTACCAGCTTTTGCTTTCTTAGTTGGCTTTTCTCCTCCACCTGGCTGCTGGGCATACACAGGCTGCTTTTGGCCATCTAGGCCCAATGGCCACCCCTAGATTCCCATCTCCTGGGGTTTACAAACAAAACTGTTCCACCCCCAGGGTCCCAAAACATATCAACCTGCATGTCCTCCGCCTTTGGCGGGACCGTCAGTCCATCAGTCCAAGTCCATTGGCCTCTCCCTGCTTCAGCAAAGGCCTGCTGCCTCAGGGGTCATTGGCTGGTCCTTTCCGGTGTCATTGGCTGGTCCTTTCCGGTGTCGTTGCCTGGTCCTCTCGGGCGTCTCCTCCATGTGAGGTCTCGTCCCACAACTCCGGACCGTATCCACCTTCTGTGCCACCATGGTGCCTCCAGTGTCATCACAGGCAAACAGTCTGTTCTCCTTAGTCCCTCCAGGTCTTCGGAGGGCTCCAATACCCGTCCGCATGGATCTTGCCGACTTACGCCAATTGTAAGGGCAGGACTGGGCACAGTGCAGGTTTTCTGATCCCATGCAGACCAGGTAAAGGAGGAGTCAGAGTCCTCAGTAGTTTTGCAGGTTTTTTATTTGGGGTTCACCAAGCACATGGCAGGCAGGGGTGCTGGCTGGGGGGTTGGGAGGCTGGCAGGCAAGTCTTCACTCTATCGGGGCTCTCTGGCGTTCGTTCTGCTGCTTCTCGGCTTCGGCTTCGGCTTCGGCTTCGGCTTCGGCTTCGGCTTCGGCTTCGGCTTCGGCTTCGGCTTCGGCTTCGGCTGCTGCTGCTGCTGCTGCTGCTGCTGCTGCTGCTACTGGTGCTGGCGTCCCCCCGTGATGCCACCCTTAAAAAAGCACAGTCTCAGCTCAGCTGAATCCCGTCTACCTATGCCCACACCCTATTCCAGGTGCCCGCCATCAGGCATGCATTCAGGACAAGGATCCATCATCTATCCTGATGGCGGAAGGGCAGAAAAGCCTGACATTTTCTTTACCCTACACACATGCAGGCAATGAAAACTGGGAGGAAAACAAGGCTGCACTTGGTGGCCATAGAGGCTGGTGGTGGGAGGCAAAAAAGAGCCTGAGTAACTCCATTTTCCACACAGGTGTATTCTCACTTGATAACTTCCTCCTTTCCTTCCATTCACCCCAAGCATGCCCGGATGCAACCAAGCCATCCGCTGGTCAAGACTGACCTAGATGGACAGAGCTAGAAAGGGAGAACAACAAGGGCCCTGGGCTGGTGACAGGGGCCTGCAGCACAGGGATGTGTGCCTTCATGCAGGGTCATTTTGTCCTGCTGGGTCTCAGGTTTTCTCCAGGCAATTCAGCACAAATCCAGTTCCTCAGTGGACTCTGCAGACACTTGCTCAGCTGAGACAGATTCAAGGTTTGTGGCAGCATCTTAGAGATGGGAAACTACCCTATACCCCCCTTGATTTGTTGTCTCCTTGGCACTGTCTCCTCTGGTGGGGTGGCGAGGGGCATTGTTGGGAGCAGTGGGTACGCGGAGTCTGCAGAGAGCAGAGTGTCAGCCTCACTCACAATAAGAAAACAGAGCTCTGGAAGAAAGTATCTCAGCAGCGGTGTGTGGGCGGGTCCCTTCCTCTCAACACCGGGCAGTTGGAGTAATTGGCCTGATTACTGATTACCGACGGGGGCAGGTGAGGTGTGCAATTGTGTTAGGGTGTGTGTGTGGTGGGGGTTGGGGATCTGAACCCAATGACGCGAGAGTAGGGAACTGAAAGCTGTCTTGTTGCTGAGAGAACTCCCTGAACCTGGTGTCTCCAGAAGGAAGAATCTGCTCTGTGGAGGGCCTCAGGGCCTGGTGATGGAGGTGGCAATGGTACCCAGAGACCCCCACCTTTGGGTTGCTTGCTTACAATGGGTTTTTTCTGCTTACAGTGAAGCCAATAAACTCTAAATCATGTCCTGTCTTAGTTTGTCTTTGGACATCAAACCAGGGAGGATGTGTTGAGGGCTGACATCTCTGCTCAGCCCCAGCCTCCCGACTGTATTCCCAGACTGCACTTAGTGGCCACAGAGTTTGGCCGAGGGCTTCATGCCAAGATCTTGGGCTCTAGAGTCCCTGGGGAGCCATGGAAGGCCTGAATGGCAGGGGCTACCATGCCCCCATACGTGCCTGGCTATGGCCGCAGGCAAGCTTAGATCCCGCAGGGAAGCCTGGTCTTGACTCAGCTTCCACCCTACCCACCAGCCATGCTGACCTGGGCTTCCTGCCCCATCTTGGCCTGGACTCCCTCTGTCTAGGGACCCAAGCAAGAGGGCCTGATTGTGCAAGTTTGGGGTCAACCTCTTCAGTGGGGCCCTCTCTGGGTTTGAGGGGGAATTTAGACCACTGGGTAAATTGGCTGTGTTCCTCGGGAGAACTGCCCTGACCAGATGTTTGAGGTTGAGGGAGAGGGCCCCAGACCGAAGTCCCATGAACCAGGCCACACAGAATATCTGGAGAGGGGAGACTGCTCAGCCATGAAATGAGTCCCCTCCTGTGCCTCATGTTCTCTCGCCCTGCACCTGGGATTTCATCTGGCTTAATCTTTGCTCCGTATCACTGACCTGGTCCTTCAAATGCTGCAGGACTGGAGAAGCTAAGCCTGGAGCCTGGGGCCAGCTATGAGGTTAGGACAGAGACAGAGCTGATACTTTATCTTTCTGAGTCAAATGTCAAGAGGGAGAAGGGGGTTGTCTAGGCTGGATAAGGAAACCATGGTGTGCAGTGGGATTTGGACTCAGGGGCCCTATCTGTCCTGAAAGCACTATGGTGGCTCGTCAGAATTATTTTTTTTAAGTGTCTGGTTGGTCAGAAACTTTCCTAGGATTGTTCTATGTCTAAGGAGGATATTTTGGGCAAAGAATGTCCTTATTTAAAGCTGTTTATTTAAAACAATTGTGATTCTTGCTGTTCTAGTAAATTTATCGATCCCCTATAATTTTCTTGACCCAAAAGATAACAAGCTATGCTCTTAAAGGAGGACTTAACCACATCCTTCCCCTGTGTGATTTCTTTTTTTTTAAAAAAAAGATTTATTTATTTATGTATACAAGACCTGGGGTACAGGCCAAAGATGCAGGGATGGGGGATGAGAGGACTCACCAGAGACAGAGCTGGGAACAGAACAGGCAGACTGACTGAAATACACTGCTGAGGGGAGCAGCGGGCGAGTCAGGAGAGGTCTGCTGTGCCATGTGGGTCGCTCCCTAGCTGGCCAGGGATCGAACTCGTGCTGCAGAGGCTGTGGACTGCTCTATAGTGTGGTGCTTAAACTCTTGCACCACCAGGGAGGCCCCCCCTTGCCCCATGTGATTTCTTTGCTACCCCTCTCCCTCCAAACACCCATAAGGCTCTGCCAGGAAGGATCCATTCCCCCTTTCCTTTGTGTGGTTTCCTGCTGCTCGGAGTGTGTGTACCCTAAGTTGTTCAGACACTGGTCTCTGGGAATCCCCTCCTGTCCTAGGCAAGGACTCCCGTAGCATGTGACTCCAACCTACTTCTCCCCAGGTGCTCTCCTGGAAGGGAGGCTATGGCCCTCCTAGAACGTGACTGATCTGGTGGGACCAGGACATGAGTTTTGCTATTGTGGGATCTTGCTGAAACCGCACTTCCTCTGGACCCTACAAGAGGATAATTGGAACATACTCCCAGAGTTAACGGTGGTCAAGTTTGAGCCCAGACGTGACCAATTCCGGGACATTGGACACCTGGTTCCCTGGTACATGGGTCACCCTCTGTCCCTCACTCCTGTCTCAGCCCAGGTCCATTCTCTGCCTTCCTCTCTGGTTCCAGAGCCTTTACCTAACTGAGGGGTGCCACCCCGTATCTCCACAGCCAAAGGGGCACCAGTGCCCCTCTTAGGACACTCATTTTGGAGAGTTTGCAAGGAATCTTGGGAAGAGACCCCCTGAGCAGCAGGTAGGACAGAGCTCCCCAAAGTTCTGGGACCAGAGTATCGTAGACTATCCCTTGCAATGGTGAGGGAACAGCAAATGTCACTAAAGACTCATGGCCCTTAGGAAGAGGGGCCCACACTGAGCCATTGAGGGCTGGAGTCCCTCAAAACAAGAAAACTAATACGGGAAGAAGAGGGCACCAGAGCCAAGCAGGGTGAGGAGGGTGTCAGCACGAGAGGTGGGATCCCCAAGCAGAATGATGAGGCACAAGAGGGCTGAGCAGGGCAGAGGGGTTTCATGTGGCATGCCCTAACCTGGGGTCCTGTAGACTAGGAAAGTTGAGGTGGGGGAGGAGGCCAAGCATCAGCCCCAGAGCAGGGCATGAGGCTAGGCAGTGGTGGCAGGAGGCGCACAAGGTGAGTGTGTTCCCATCAGCACAGGTTGGAGGATAATGGCTGCTGGCTTCTCCAAGTAGGAGAAGGATGCTAGAAACATGGAAAGGGAGGCAACGAGAATCACCCTGTGGAGCTGTATTGGAACTGAACAGTGTGAGCACCTGAATATCATGCATGTGTGCCATGCGAGTACATGCACAGCTACACATGGTAAGAAGCACAGATTCAAATGTTCGTGGTGGATAGATTTGCACACACATATATTCTCTACCTCTGTCCTCTTGGAAGGCTGGACAGCAAGCGCCCGCCTGCCTCCAGGTGTGGGCTTCTACATACCCGCTTATAAGGACATATTCTCCACTTGAAAGAGCTAGGGCTCTTGGAGAAATAGCTAACCTAAGGGCTCCACTTGGGAAAAGGCAAGATGGCCCCAGAGCATCAACAAATAAGGACATTTTGGCAGCTCTCCTGCCCATCTGTGACGATGCAGGTGTCTCTTCACAAACCTGTTTCTTTCAGGGGCAGCTCTTTTCTACCCGCTTGTGTCTGTGCAAGTGTTTGGATATATATATATAAAGAACAAGGACATTTCGAAAGGTCACAGAAGTCAACTCTGGCAATAGATTATACTTCCAAGACAAGAAACCGATATGTGCATAGATATATACTGATATGAATCAATAAACAGGACTATTGCTTCCAGATAAGACAGAGGGTAGGGACCAGACTGACTCACCTGAAACAATCAAAGCCAAAGCCAAAGCTAAATATGAACCAAGAGTTGTCAAGACCATGGATATCAGACAACAAAAGACCATGATCCCTAAGAAGGGGGTGAATGAGGCAACCCCAAGAGCAGCCCATCTGAAGGCCTCAGGGCCCCTTGAGTTTCAACAAAGAACTGATCAGCACAAGAGGAGCTTCCCCTTGTCCTAGAGAGCTTCATCAGACAGCACCAGACACACACCTGGGCAGGGATGATGCCTATGCTCGCTAGCCAGACTGCACAACCTCCTTCCTCCCAGGGCCTTGGGTGGAGAACCAGGAATGAGATTATCCAGACCCGTCACATCGTAAAAGTAATACCGAAAAGGATCAAACTTAATACGTAAATCAATTCAACAAAGAACAAGAAAATGTCTAGGATTACAAGAATACCAGAAATAAATGGCAAAAGCACCAAGTCTGGCCTTCCATAAAACATGGAAGGCAAAGAAATAAGAATATGTGATCCATAATAAATAGAAAAGTCAATCTACAGAAGAAGGCTCAATAATGGTACAGAGAATAGAATTAGTAGAAAAAGCCATAAAAATTGTTATTATAACCATATTTCATATTTTCAAGAAGGCAGCAGAAAGATAGGTATCAGGCAGAGATTTTAAAAATAGTAAGAAGAAAGGAAGCTGGGCTTTTTTCAGACTATCTTCTGGTTGGAGCCATCCCGGGGATGTATTTTCAGGGCAAGAGAAAGCTGGAGGAGAGAAAACCTGGGTATTTCTCCCCTCTTCTTCCTCCTTGCTTCAAAGTAACTCTTTGGCAATAGTTCCTGCCAGGTGGCCCTGGTTCCAGCTCTCACTGGGCTCTGGTTACTCTTTTTTCTTCCTTATCTCTTGGGTCATTGAGGTCTAAGTAGTAATGATTTCTTGCCATTCTTACACTCCATTTTCTTTGCCTTAATCTTGCCCACATGTCTGTCAATTGGCCTTTCTTCAACATGGGCTCTATTATATGTCCCACCAGGGTACTGGCAGATACATCTTGCCTCCTCTGTTTCCAAATCAATAGCACTTCTCTGAAGTGCTTTAAATAAGGACATTCTTTGCCCAAAATATCCTCCTTAGATGTAGGACCCTGGGGTCAGTGATCAGGGCTGTGCTGCTCATACTTCTTCCATTAATGCCTAAATGTCTTGAACTCTGGGCCACTGTCTGGAAAAGTTGATACCACTCTTGTACTATTCGCTATTCCATAAAGGTCTGGTGACTGATGGCAGTAGAAGTGTGTAAGCAGATATTGTTGAGGCTACAGTGGCAAGGCTGTGTTCTCTTCCCACCTCATTATCCAGGGGAAAAATGCCAGGAGAGAAGAACAAGAATGATGCAGGCACATAGTAAACAGAAGAGAAAGAGATAGAAGCATAAACAGTTGTGTGGACATCCCAGATATTTGTCAAATTAGAAGTTATTTCTCTCTTCAATTAAAAAAAAATTTTTGAATGTGTAGAAGAACTGGGTTGTAGGAGAGAGGTACAGGGTTGAGAGGATTCATCAGAGACAGGGTGGGGAGCAGAACAGGTGGATTCATTGAAATACACTGCTGAGGAGAGCAGGGAGGGAGACAGGAGAGGATGGCTGTGCTGTGTGGGTTAGCTCCCTGGCCAGGATTGAACTCATGCAGTAGTGGTAATAGCACTGAGACTTAACCCCTAGACTATCAGGGAGGCCCAATAAATAGTTCCATATTGGGAAGGAGATGATATAGTTGCTGGGGGGAAAAGAGGGTAAAAGAGGTACTCAAAGAATGAAGGCCACTCCTGACATGCATGGAACTCAATGTCTCTCCTGGTCTCACTCAAACTCTGCTTTGTGGATTTTCCATGCCACTCCTTGGGTACTCATGCACCCCAAGTTTCTGAGCTACTCTAAATCTCACTCTAACATTGTGTGCTCTTACTTTCCCTTCTGCCTAGAAAACCCCTCTGTTTTCATTTTTTATTTCTGTATAACAAGTATCACCTAGGTTAAGACTCAAAGCAACACCAGTTTATGATCTCACTGTTTTGCAGGTCAGAAGTCCAGTACCTTCCACCAGCTTCCTTATTTAGAGTTTTATCAGGCTGAAATCAAGGTGTCAGTGAGGAGGCCTTCTATCTGAAGGTGCTAGGGAAGAATCCACTTCCAGGCTTACTCTGAATGTTGTCAGAATTTATTCACTGTGGTTGCAGGACTGAAGTCCTCGTTTCCTTGTTGGATGTCAGTTCCCTCAGCCCACACATTTGACTTCTCACGCGGCCATCTGCCGAGCAGCAATGACATACCAAGCCCTTCTCAGATGGTCTTTCTCTCTGTCTTCTTCTGCCATCAGCTAGATACAAGACTCTGCTTTTAAAGGTCATGTGTGATTAGATCAGGCTCACATGGACAATTTCCCTCTTGCCATATAATCACAGGAGCAACACAGGGGTGAAGGTCATGAGGTCCATCGAAAAGTTCTGCTGATAGCACTTTCTCTTCTTAGTTCAAAAGTTGCCACTCCTCTATCACTTTCCCAGACTAGAACTAACCTGTCTCCTAGCTCTTCGCCGACACTCCATTTACCCTCTTCTCACGTTGTATTAATGAGCGGTTTGAGAACAGGAACCACCTCTTACTTATCTTTGTGTCTTGTGTTGCACTAATGCCTACTCCTTACTAGGTGTTCAATAAACATTTGTTGAAAGACAGGACGAGAGAGAAAGGGGATAAAGGGAGGGAGGAAGGGAGAAAAAGCAGAGGCTATAAGGACATAATCATAGGCCTCCTGAGATGCTACCTGGTTTATTTCCATAAAGATATTGAGGATACTTTGACCATTTCATTAAAAAGTGTATTCCTCCCCTTTCTCCGCCTGCCCTTTTTCACCCTTCTCCTTCTTCAAGCTCAATTTGGAAGAGTTTCAGCTCAAAAAATAGTGATGTTTAGAGATCAGTCTGATCCCTTCAAACCCCATTTTAAGTTTTGCTGGGCCCAGCTTCATTGCAGAGGTGGCTCAGGGCCGTGTTCACCTACTCTGAATAACTCAGAGATCCCCCAGGATGCTTCACTTTGACTGGGCCTGGGGAGTAATGTTTTATACCTTTGTGTCCTGCCAAAGTGCAGAATGTACCAATTCAAGAAATTCACTCTAATTGGAGTAGCCTATTGGCCACTTCCTCTCTCACAGGACAGGGACCAAGACAGCAGGCCATATGGGACAAAGTCTGGGAGGTGTGGGATTTTTACAGTTTCAGACAGATATGAACTAGACAAGGTCTCTTGAATTTAGCACCAAGATTTTGAGGGGAATGAGAATGAGAAAAATCCAATCTGTATTCAGTAATGTAGTATCAGATTTCTTGCTTGTATTCTACCAGCTGAGAAGTGGGGGGTGGTGGGGCAATGACCCCAATAATACAGTCCTTCTCCTTTAGTGGCAGGGCTCACTGCATCCTTCACACAGACAAGTCACCAACCCCCTGAGCAGCCAGGCCCCACTCCTCCTGCAGGTTTCCAGGTTGGCTCTTTCTGGTTCTGCTCACATGTTTCTAGTTTCCTCTTCTTCCTACCCCAGACCCAGGAATGGAGAAAGGTGACCCCATGAGGGGAAGGTGCCCTTTCATGCACTGACATTAAAAAAAATAATGAAAGTAGCACATGTGTATGTTAATAATCCAAGCTGAAGGGAGAAGCTTAGACAAAAAGATCTCCCTCCACTCATCCCTCACCCACCCCAAGTTTCTCTCTCCAAAGGCTGTCACAGTTGACAGCTTCTTATAACTCCTTCCAGAACTTTTTTTTTTATGGTACCTGCATTGAAGCTCAATCATAACACTTCTGCAGCTAGCACACTGTTTAATTGGGGTCTGATTTCCATAAGGATCATTTCCTCTCCTGTGAACTAATAAGTCAATTTAGAAGCATTTAGCAAAACCATTTTCAAGCAAATTCAAGTATTGAACTTGTTTACAGTTCACCTGAGAAAAAGATGAAGTGGTATTTTTAACTCCCTTTGCTCTCCCTCCCCACCACCGTGCCCTGCTGAGTTGCCTAGTCCCTCTGTCTGCTACCCAGATGAGAGCAGTCAAGAAGTTCAGACAGACACATCAATGGTTTCCCTCCAGAAAATAGACAGTGGACAGAACCTGGCATGTTCCCAGTCTGCTCTGACTTCAGCCCTTGATGGATGCAGCAAGAAGGCAATTACCCAGATATTCAAATAAGAAACAATGTTACATTGGAGGAATAGGAGTCCTTGCTAGTTACAAAATAGCATCCTTCCTAGTTATATTCAAATTGACCTGTTAGGAGTAATTTTTGAGGGTGGCAACCTTTCTACTTATGATAAAGCCTCAGCAGAAGCAAAAGAGTCCAATGCCAGGTACACCAGGGCTGAGCAAGACCTTAACTCAGAGACAAATCCTGAGAGGGATCCCACCATCTAGATGGTAGGGTTGGCCTTGGGCAGAAGTTGCTACTGTTTGGGGATCTTTTCCACCCCTCTCCCCATAGCTATGTACCTTCACCCTACTTATAGTGTGCATCATCTTTACTCTCCAAACCATGGAACTATGTTTCACACAGAATTTAAAATTCACTTAGGTAGAAATTCATATATAAAACCAAAGCAGTCTCCAAAAGCATGAGCAATGAAAACATTTTCCACCAGGATGCCCCAGGGAATCCTCACTCACCTTTGGAAAACCCCATCTGGTGTGTCCCCTGCTTAGAGTTCCAGTATGGAGTCAGTCTGGAAAGGCCTGAGAAGTCCTTTGTTGAAGAAATCTACCTAATGTTGGTTCATTCATTCATACACATATTTATTGAGTTTCTATAATGCACCAGGTGTTAATCTAGGCACCAGCGCTTTGGCAATGAATAGGGTACATATGGTTTTTCATTTTTATTTTGGGGAAAAGGCAATACATAGGTAAAACTTGCAATTAAAAGAGTGTTAAAGATTGTTAGAAAGAGCAATATGGTGAGGGCATCTACTTTGGATGGTGTGGGTGGAAAAGACCTCTGGGAACATGATATTTAAACTGAGACCTGGATGACAACAAGCTGGTTATGCTTCTTCTCACGCAATTCCCGGCAGAGGCACTAGCAAATGCAACGGTGCAGAAGCAAGAGTGAGCTTTTGCATATTTGACTTCTGAAAGGTGGAAAGTAGGTGCATTTGGGCTAGAGAGAAGAGTCAGTGGTAAGAGGTAACACCTGACAGGTAGGAAGGGGCCAGGCCACTCAGGGTCTTGTCAGCCCAACAAGGTATCTACTCTACCCAATATTCCCCAACTTTTTTGGTTATAAAGCCTTTTCCCTCTGCATAAACATATCTATTAACATCCCATTGATATGGATCATAGTTTGCAAAACAAAGATCCAAAGTGTAACCTCTATCAGAATTTTTACATCTTCTAACAGGGATTTATTCTAACACAACAAAACTCTAAGGTAGAGCTGCAGACTTGGGTTGTGTAGGGGCAGGAATGGACCACAGTGCAGGTTTTCTGATACAGCAGACCCAGTAAGGAGGAGTCAGAGTCCTCCGTGGGTTTTGCAGGTTTTTATTGGAATTACTAGGTACAAGGCAGGCAGGGGAGCTGGGGGGCTGGTAGGCTGCCAGGCCTCCCAGCCCCCAGCATGTCTTCACACTGGGCTCTCTGGCCTTCTCTTGGCTTCTGCTTCTCTTGCTTCTCTCTCGGCTTCTTCTGGCATCCCTGTGACACCGCCCCTAAAAGCCCAGTCTCAGCCCAGGTGAATCCCATCTACCTATGCCCACACCCTACTCCAGGTGCCCGCCATCAGGCATGCATTCAGGACCACAGAGTTCTGTCATCTATCCTGATGGCGGGAGGGCAGAAAAGCCTCATACTTTTTACCTTACCCTACAGGTTGCAAATGACAAAGTATACATTTTTTCTTTTTCTTTTTTGATTTTGGATGATAATATTTGCCCTGGTTATCAAAGCTTATCTTAAAATGATAAAAGATTATTTATATAAATTTTTGTTTTATAGGTTTTAATATTTTAATGTAATGCTTCTTGAATAATGGCTTTTTTATTACATTTTAAAATGTTTTGAAATCAGTGTGATTAATTGACAGAAAGGAGAAAGGGACAACCCAATATAGATTTTTCTGTGTGAATAAGAGAAGAACAAGGAGCATGGAGGCTTTTCAGCTATTATCATAGAGTTAAAAACAAAGGCCAGTTATTCATTATCCTCACTGAGGAATGAATAAGAGAAAGGGCATCACCCAGTAAAAGGAATTGAAATCAGGAAGAACCTCTAACAGAAGAATGCAGCACTGCAAGAAATTACTGAGAAATAGTATAGAATGTTCTGCCTGCTCAGGAGCCTGTTAGGACCTGGACAGACTCCCCATCTGCCTGGGGGGATTTTAGGTTAACTTCCTGGAATCTTATTTTGATGCCAAGTCAGGGGAAGTGACCATAGGAGGGTAAGAAATTTGGGCAAAGAACTATTTCAGAGTTCAGAAAAATTAACAAAGAAATACTTTCATGACAAGAAGAAATAGCTTCCAAAGCAAATCAATGACATCAAGAGTTTAAAAAAAGAATAATATCTGACATTTATTGAGCAATTTATTACATTTCACATGACCTGCTAACTGTTTTTTTTTTATGTGTATAAAGTATGATTTTTTTTATTTTTATTTATTTATTTTTTAATTTTATTGTTATATTCCCCATACAATTGCAGCCCCCCCATTCTGACCCCAATCCCTCCCCTCCCGCCCCCGCCCCCCTAAAAGTGTCACTGGTTCATAGTTTTTTGTTGATTTTGATTTTCACTTTCTTATAGTTATTCATTTTCCTGGTCCCTTATTTAAGTTTTCTAGATTCCTGCTATGAGTGAGACCATCCGGTATTTTTCTTTTTCTTTTTGGCTTATTTCGCTGAGCATGATCCCTTCTAGCTCCATCCATGTTGCTGCAAATTGCATGTGTTTATCTTTTTTGAATGCTGAGTAATATTCCATGGTATATATGGACCACATCCTCTTGATCCAGTCATCTATTTTTGGGCATTTGGGTTGTTTCCAAAGCTTAGCTATTGTAAACAGTGCTGCTATAAACATAGGGGTGCAGGTGTTCTTTGGAATTGATGTTTCTGTGTCCTTTGGGTAAATACCTAGGAGTGGAATTGCTGGATCATATGGAAGCTCTATGTTTAGTAGGTCCAGAAATCTCCACACAGCTCTCCACAGTGGTTGGACCAGTTTGCACTCCCACCAACAGTGTAGAAGAGTTCCTTTTTCTCCACACCCTCGCCAGCATTTGTTGTTGCTAGTTTTTTTAATATGTGCCATTCTCACTGGTGTAAGATGGTATCTCATGGTAGTTTTGATTTGCATTTCCCTGATGGCAAGTGATGTTGAACATTTTTTCATATGTCTGTTGGCCATTTGCATTTCCTCTTCAGAGAAGTTTCTTTTTAGCTCTTCTGCCCATTTTTTGACTGGATTATTTTCTTTGTTGTTGTTGAGTCTCATCAGCTCTTTGCAGATTTTTGTGATCAGTCCTTTATCATTAGTGTTGGGTGCAAAAATGTTCTCCCAGTTGGTGGGGTTTCTCTTTGTTTTTGTTATTGTCTCTTTTGCTGTGCAGAAGCTCTTTAATTTGATGTAGTCCCAGCTGTTTATCTTTGCCTTCACTATCACTGCTTTGGGTGATGTGTTTGTAAAGATGTCTTTGATGTGCAAATCACGTAGTGTTTCGCCTATATTTCCTTCTATATATTTTATGGTTTCAGGTCTTATGTCTAGTTCTTTAATCCATTTTGAGTTGATTTTTGTGTATGGTGTGAGGTAGTGGTCAAGCTTCATTCTTTTGCATGTAGCGACCCAGTTTTCCCAGCACCATTTATTGAACAAACTTTCTTTGCTCCAATGCATAGTCTTTGCTCCTTTGTCAAAGATTAGTTGACCATAGATCTGTGGGTTTATTTCTGGATTTTCTATTCGATTCCATTGGTCTGTATGTCTGTTCTTGTTCCAATACCATGCAGTTTTGATGATTATGGCTTTGTAGTATAGTTTGAAGTCTGGGAGTGTAATGCCTCCATTCCTTCTTTTTTTTTCAGGAGAGCTTTGGCTATTCGGGGTTTTTTGTGATTCCATATGAATTTCATCAATAATTGTTCTATTTCTTTGAAGAATGACATTGAAATTTTGATTGGAATAGCATTGAATCTGTATATTGCTTTTGGAAGGATGGCCATTTTAATAATGTTTATTCTTCCAATCCACGAGCAGGGGATGTCTCTCCATTTCTTTGTGTCTTCTTCTATTTCTTTTAACAGCGTTTTATAGTTTTCTTTGTATAGGTCCTTTACCACTTTTGTTAGATTTATTCCCAAATATTTGATTTTTTTTGTTTCAATAACAAAAGGGATGGTTTTTTTGATTTCTTCTTCTTCAGATTTATTGTTTGTGTATAGGAAGGCTACTGACTTTTGCGTGTTGATTTTGTATCCTGCCACTTTACTGAACTGATTGATGAGTTGAATTAGCTTTTCTGTGGAGTTTTGGGGGTTCTCTATGTATAATATCATATCGTCTGCAAATAGTGATAGTTTGACTTCTTCTTTTCCTATTTGGATTCCTTGGATGTCTTTCTCTTGTCTTATTGCCCTGGCTAGGACTTCCAGTATTATATTGAAAAGCAGTGGTGAGAGTGGACATCCTTGTCTTGTTCCAGATCTTAATGGAATTGCTTTCAGCTTTTCACCATTGAGAATGATACTGGCTGTTGGCTTGTCATAGATGGCCTTTATGATGTTGAGGTATGTTCCTTGTATCCCAAGAATTTCAAGGGCTTTTATCATGAATAGGTGTTGCACTTTGTCGAAAGCTTTCTCAGCATCTATTGATATTATCATATGGTTTTTATATTTCTTTTTGTTGATGTGTTGGATAACGTTGATTGATTTTCGGATGTTAAACCATCCTTGTGCCCCTGGAATGAATCCTACTTGGTCGTGGTGAATTATCTTATGGATACATTGTTGGATTCTGATGGCTAAAATTTTATTGAGGATTTTTGCATCAGTGTTCATTAGGGAGATTGGCCTGTAGTTTTCCTTTTTTGTGTTGTCCTTGTTCGGTTTTGGTATTAGTGTAATGTTGGCTTCATAGAACGTGTTTGGTATTGTCCCTTCCTTCTCAATTTTTTGGAAGAGTTTGTGAAGGATAGGCACTAATTCGTCTCTGAATGTTTGGTAGAATTCATTTGTAAATCCATCAGGTCCTGGGCTTTTGTTTTTGGGGAGGTTTTTGATTACCATTTCAATTTCGCTAATTGTAATTGGTCTGTTTAGGTGTTCTATTTCTTCTTTATCTAGCTTTGGGTGATTGTAGAGTTGTAGGAATTTGTCCATCTCCTCTAGATTGTTAAACTTGTTTCCATATAACTGTTCATAGTAGTTACTGATTATTCTTTTGATTTCTGCTGTGTCCGTTGTGATTTCTCCTCTTTCATTGATGATCCTGTTTATTTGTGCTTTCTCCCTTTTTTCCTTTGTGAGCCTGGCTAGGGGTTTGTCTATTTTATTGATTTTTTCAAAGAACCAGCTCTTGGTTTCATTGATCTTTTGGATTGTTTTTTTAGTTTCAATTTCATTTATTTCTGCTTTGGTTTTTATTATTTCTTTTCTTCTACTGGTTTTGGGTTTTTTTTGTTGTTCTTTTTCTAGATCTTTGAGCTTCGAGATTAGGTTGTTTCTTTGAGTTCTTTCTTGTTTCTTGATGTGAGCTTCTATTGCTATATATTTTCCTCTTATTACTGCTTTTGCTGCATCCCATACATTTAGGATATTGGTGTCCTCCTTGTCGTTCAATTCAAAAAATTTTTTAATTTCTTCTTTGATCTCCTCATTAGTCCAGTGGTCTTCCAGTAGTGTGGTTTTTAATCTCCATGAGGTAGGAAAGTTCCTTGCCTTCTTTTTATGGTTTATTTCTAGTTTGATGCCTTCATGGTCAGAAAAGATGGTTGATATGATTTCAATCTTGGTGTATCTGTTGATGTTTGTCTTGTGCCCCAGTATGTGATCGATCCTGGAGAATGATCCGTGTGCGCTTGAGAAAAATGTGTACTCCGTTTTTTTGGGGTTTAGTGTTCTATAGATGTCTGTTAAGCCCAATTGCTCTAGGTCCTTATTTAGAGCTTTGGTTTCTTTACTTATTTTTTGTCTTGTTGATCTATCCATTGTTGATAGTGGTGTGTTGAAGTCTCCCACTACGTATGTGTTTTCTCTGATGTCTGTTTTCAGAGAGGACAACAGTTGTCTGATATATTTTGGTGCTCCTTCGTTTGGTGCGTATATGTTAATGAGTGTTATTTCTTCTTGAAGTATTGTCCCCTTGATCATAATGTAGTGACCATTGGGGTCTCTTTTTATCTTTTTGAGTTTGAAATCTCTTTTATCTGATATAAGTATAGCTGTTCCTGCTTTCTTTTTTGGTCCATTTGCTTGTAGGATTGTTTTCCATCCTTTAACTTTGAGCCTATTTTTATCTTTTGTAGCTAAATGTTTCCTGGAGACAGCAAAAGGTTGGGTTTTGTTTCTTAATCCAGGCTGCAACTCTGTGTCTTTTTATTGAAGAGTTTAGTCCATTTACATTTAGAGTTAATATTGATATGTTAACATATGTATTTGCCATTGTGTTTGTCTTTCCTTTGATTTTATTTATTCTTTTAATAACTTTTTTTTTTTGGCCTTCTTTCATTGTTATTCGTCCCTCTGAGGTTCTGGCTTTAGGACTCCTTGTAGTATTTTTTGGAGTGGGGGTTTAGTTGCAATGAAATTCCGGAGTTTCTCTTTGTCTGGGAAGGTCCATATTCTTTCTTCAAAGAGGAAGGAGAGCTTTGCGGGATAGAGTATTCTTGGTTGGCATCTGTTTTCTTGGAGTCTGTTGACTATGTCCCTCCACTCTCTCCTAGCCCGTAGTGTTTCTTCGGAGAAGTCTGATGTCAGCCTGATTGGCTTTCCTTTGAATGTTATCTGTTTCTTCCCTCTTGCCAGCTTCATTATTTTTTCCTTGTCCTGGATTCTTGGGAGCTTTACTATTATGTGTCTTGCTGTATTTTTCCTTTCGTCGTGGAAGTTTGGTGTTCTTCTTGCTTCTTGTATATCAATTTTCAGCTCCTTCTTCACATTTGGGAAGTTCTCTTCAATTATCTCTTTGAATATTTTCTCTGTTCCTACTTCTCTCTCCTCTCCTTCTGGTATTCCTATAACTCTTATATTTCCTTTCCTCATGGAGTCAGATAGTTCCCGAAGTCTTTCTTCATTCTTTTTCCTTCGTACTTCTCTTTCCTTTTCTGTTTTGGTTCTTTTTATTTCTGTGTCTTCAAGAGCACTTATTCGTTCTTCCATTTCATCAATTCTGCTTTCATTGCTTTTCCCAGAATTCTTTAGTTCTTCCACTAATTCTTTGATCTCCTGCATTTCTTTTACTTCCCTCTTTAGGGACTCAATTTCATTCTTCTGATCGTTGATTATTTTTCCTTTATCATTGTTTTCCTTTATGACTTCTGTCAGTTTTTTAATCACGGCAATTTTAAATTCTCTTTCTGGAAGGCTCAGAAGTTCTTCCAAGTTACTGTCGTTGCAATCTGAGGGCTGGTTTTCTTTTTGTGGTGTGCTTTTTCTCTGGAGAGTTGCTAGGTTGCGTGTGGTTCTTCTCCTCCCTACTGTCTGTTTTCTAATTTGCCGTATGCGTTGGGACACTGTGTAGTTGGGACTGGCCTGCATCTTGGGTGAGCTTCTCTGCTCCCCTCTGGTTCCTCCAGGAGTCATCTGTCAGTTTCAAGCAGTCCTTATTGGAGAAAGGTCCCTGTCCTAAAATGTCGATGTGGGGACACACTCCCCTGTGCGCCTGGTCTGCCCCGGCGGTGGGTTCCTGCTCCCCCTCTGGGCTTGGACTGCAGGCCAGAGGGGGTCTGGCGTGGGCGAACTTTCCCCGCTCACCTCTGGCTCCTGAGGAAGCCTTCTGCAGGTAGTCTTTACTGAAGAAATGTCCCTGTTCTAAAATGGTGATGTGGGACACACTCCCTGCGCGTACGGTGTCAGGCACACTCTTCTGCATGCCTGGTCTGCCCTGGCTGTGGGTGCTCGCTCTCCCTGTGGGCTCAGACTACTTGTTCGGAAGGGGCTGGGTGTGGGCTAACTCCCCAGCTGGCCACTAGCTCCTTCAGGAGCCTGTGCTGGCTTCAAGTCGCTAGGTGGCGCCAGAGATCTCTCCTAGAGCCCTTGGGGAGCTGATTTTCCACCCCGTGGGACAGGGAGCAGAGCGGGGATGGTAGGGTACACCTCAACGGCTTTGGGGTGCTGTGTCTGCCTTGTGCCCCACCGTCGTGGGGAACCCATGCCCCTAATTTCGTGCCCCAGGTCTCAGTTCCAAAGCCCTCAGTTCCAGGACGCGGGCTGTAGCCCAGTTCAGTGGCGCGGGAATGGCGCCTTTTGCACCGCTCCCGTGCCTGGGCGCCTGGATCCTGGTCTGCACTTGCTTTTCAAGCAATCCGAGCGCGCCACTTTCCGCGCAAGCTTACCGGCAGCCCGGGCTGTGTGCGCGTCTCCCGGGGTCTTTGTTCTTCTCTAATGGCGCCCGGAGCCGTTCGCTCCCCGCCACGGCGAATCCTGCAGGGTTCGCCTCAGCTCCCGTTCACGGGGTGTGGTGGCTGCAATAGTTCCTTTCCACTCACAGTCCCACTTGCTGCGTCCGTTTTTCTTGTTGGCCGTTTTGGTTTGTTGTTTCCCTCCTCTCTGCTGGTCGGAGAGTGCTGCCTCTGTGGGCGGGGGAGGGGAGCAGGGTTCTGCGCTTCCCTCCCTTCTGGTCCTCTTTTATGGCAACTTTCTTCTTCGGGCAGTTTGCTGGAGTCGTCCGTTTATCTTCCGTGTCCCAGTTCTCACTGGGACCTGCCGCTTTTCCTCCCTATTAACTTTTTTTAATGGGAGATCTTACTCGCAGCGTCTCCTCGCCGCCATGTTGCTCCGCCCCCTTCTGCTAACTGTTTTGTATGTGTTATTTAACTCAATGTTCATGACACATCTGTGAAGTAGGGAAAAAAAGTGTCATTATTATACAAGTGAATAAGCTGGGGATTCCGGTAGTTAAATAACTACTCAAGCTCATGCTGTTATTAAATGATGGTTCTGAGATTCAAACTTAGATCAGTTTGTGTCCAAACCATAACACTTACTCACTCTATAGCGCCAAAATGTGAAAGTGAGACATCGATGAATAATTTGTTGAATTTTTTTTTAAAGATTTATTTATTTATGCATCCAAGAATTGGGGTACAGGCCAGAGGTGCGGGGGTGTGAAAGGATTCACCAGAGACAGAGCGGGGAACAGAACAGGCAGGCAGAGTGAAGATACTGCTGAAGGGAGCAGCGGGCGAGACTGGAGAGGTCTGCTGCGCCATGTGGGTTTCTCCCTGGCCAGCCGGGGATCGAACTCATGCTGCAGAGGCTGTGGTCAGCTTCACAGCTTGTGTCTTAACCCCTTGCACCACCAGGGAAGCCCTAATTTGTTGAATTTAAAGGGAAGGTAGGGAAAAGGAATCTTTTTAACCCTAAATCTAGATACGGACCTCTCAACTGAATTTTGTTCTTGTCTTGAGAGGAACAGAGTACAAACAACAAAGATCAACAAGACTGGGAGGCTTGTGAGGGGGCAAGATTCCCACAGAAGGTGACCGAAGTTCAAATGAAGCATGAGACCTCTAGTCTCAGGTAACAGGAAAGGTTTGGGAAATAGAGCCTGAGGCCCAGCTGCCTGCAGAGAGATCTAGACACTACCTGATGCCACCCCATGGGGACAGACTCGGGCAGATCTGACTGCAGGGGAATATGTACCTGGGAGTGACAGGGAGGGCCCCAGGAGACAGATAAAGAAGACCACATTGACAATGACCTGGAATGGCCAGACAGAAAATGAAAAGACCTTAAAACACAAATTTAAAATGAGAAAATGGGTGGGCTGGATAATGGAGTGTCCCTTAAGTGGGAAAGGGATTCTACCTCTAGATTACTCCTAGCATCAGCAATAGGTCTACATAGCTTTCTCACTGCACATCTTTCATTGAGCAAACCAACTATTACTGACAAATGGACAGGCATATAATACACCAAAGAGCATATCACACACACACACAGTTAAATCCGAAGACAAATACTGCAGTAAATAACCATCTACCCAGATTAAGAGAACAACATCAGTACATCAGAAGCCCTGTGTAGGCTCCTCTCCCTGTCATTCACCATTACCCAAAACCTGGTGTTAATCATTTCTTTTTCTTTGTAGTTTTGCCACGTGTGTATGCATCTTCACTAGGTGATCTAATTTTGCCTGTTTTAGACATTAAACAAATAAAACCATTCTGTATATATTCTTCTGTCACTTGACTCTTTTACTCAATATATTTTGGGAATCACCCATGGGGATATATGTTGCAGTTTCTTTATTTTTCACTGCCATGTAGTATTCCAATTTACCTATTCATTATGCCATTAATGGATATCCTTTTTTCCTCCTTTTTTTTTTTTTGCTATTATGAATAATTTTTCAGTGGACATTTAGTACCTACCTTCTGTGCACATGAACACAGTATACCTATGGAGGGGTGATTTACTCCATCATTGGGTTGAGCATAGTAAACCTCCTAGTTAGCAATAATTATCCTCTATGATGGTTCCAATTGACCCTGCCTTCAGCAGTGGATGAGAGACCCACATCTTTGACTGTCCCACATCTTTGCTAAAACTGTAGTTGACTGACTTTTTAATCTGGAGGGGGTTGAAATGGTATTTAATTGTGGGTTTAAATTGCATTTCCCTGATTACTAATGAAGTTGGACTTTTTTCTCCCCCTATATTTATGGACCACTTGTGTTCCCTCTACCATGAAATAAATGCTGGTCAATTCTTCTGCTCATCTTTTGATGCAATAGTTTGTGGGGTTTTTTTTTTTAATTAACTCACAATTGCTTTTTTTTTTAAAGATTTATTTTATTTTATTCATTTGTTTATTGATTTATACAAGCACTGGGTACAGTCAGAAGCGCGGGAGGGTGAGAGAATTCACCACAGCCAGAGCGGGGAGCAGAGCAGGCAGAAGGACCAAAGCACACTGCTGAGGGGAGCAGCGGGCGGCAGGAGAGGTCTGCGCGCCATGTGGGACCCTCCTCCGGTGGCCAGGGAGCAGCCGGGGATCGAACCTGCACTGCAGAGGCTGTGGGCAGCTTCGCAACCCAGCGCTCAACCGCTGCGCCACCGGGGAGGCCCCACAATTGCTTTTTATATGTATTTATTACCAGTTCTTTGTTAGTTATCTTCGTGACAAATATCTTGTTCCACTCTTTGGCATTACCTTTGTATAAATAGAAGTTTCCCATTCTAAAATTTGATAGCTTTTCCTTTTAACTTATCACTTTTCTTTCTTGTTTAAGAATCTCCCATTTTAAAGCAAAGTTTTACTGTTAGAATAGTTTTAGATTGGGGCCTCCCTGGTGGCGGGTAAGCACATCACTGTGAAGCTATCTGCAGCCTCTGCAGCATGAGTTTGATCCCCGGCTAACCAGGGAGCTACCCACATGGAGCAGCAGACCGTTCCTGTCTCTCCCGCTGCTCCCCTCAGCAGTGTATTTCAGTCAGTCTGCCTGTTCTGTTCCCCCCTCTGTCTCTGGTGGATCCTCTCACCCCCTGCACCTCTGACCTGTACCCCAGTTCTTGTATGCATAAATAAATATTTTTTTAAAAAGAAACAATAGTTTAAGATTTATAAAAAAGTTGCAGAGTATTATAATTTTCTTGTGCCCTACACCCAATTCCCCTACTATTAACATCTTACATTATTATAGTACATTTGCCCCCAACAAATAAACTAATATCAATACTATTACTTAAGTTCCCTATTTTAGTCAAAGTTCCTTGTTTTCTCTATTCCAAAATCTCATCGAGGACACAACATTGTATTTAGTCATTATATCTCCTAGGCTTCTCCAAACTTGACAATTCCTAAGAATTTCCTTGTTCTTGATGATCTTGATAGTTTTGAGGAAGGCTATGCATATTTGAGGAGCCTACAGCATATTTATAGTGATGAGAAAATACCTTATTGAGCAAATGATTATAATAAAGATTCCAGCAGAACTTACAGCCCAGGTGCAATGAACACTCCAATGCAGGCATAATTAACAAGTTTGCTTACTTACAGCTCCTTCCCTTTCAAGATTCATGGCCAGGGCCTCAGTACTCTTATCTACAAGGCCAACTAGCTGGTCTATCTCTCCAAGGCCATCCCAAATGCCTGCATCTTTCCCCCCTTGCCTTGCCCCCCTTTTCTGGGGACATAGCCACAAATGGTTGTTCCTGCTGAAAAACGATGCTATCAATGTAACAGATATGGAGACAGTTGTATATGAAAGGAACCCTTGCTCTTTAAACCGGTAATCAGACCAGGGCTACCCAGGTCTGGGACCTCATGCATGAGTAATAAAGCTTCTCCTGACCTCACCATTCCTGAAGTAACACTTGTTCTTCCTCTACCTGGGTAAAAGGCTAGAATTTATTTCTACAACAATAGCGCCAGTAAGTAAGGAGGTACTCATACCCTCCCCGCACCCCAGTGATGGGGGTAAGTCAAAGGGACAGAGGAGCTTTTGGAGTTCCCTTTGGCCCAAACGGTAACAATTTAAGCACCAAAACAAATGATGGGTTATTGGATCATAACACAAAGTATAAAAGAAATTCTTTTTTTTTAGTGTCAAAGTCCTGTCAACATTCTTTTATATTATCTTCTGGGTTTTTCCATCTAAGCCTTTAATCAATTTGTAATAAATAGATTTGTGTGTATTTTTGGAGGCAGAGATCCAATTTTATCTTTTTTTCCATATGGATAACTGATTGTTCTAGCCTTATGTACTGAATCCTTTCCCCACTTATAGGCAATACCCACAGGTAAGTCTGAATACATATGTGGATCTGTGTTTCAATTCTCATTCATTGATCCAGTTGGCTTTCTCTGCCCCATTGTCCCATGATATTAATTATTAGTGTTTTTATACTGTAATTTGAGTTGAATGAGTAACCCACCTCATTCCTTTTATTTTTTAATCAAGAATATTTTGTCTGCTTGATTTTCCAAATAAATTTTAGAACTTGCTTACCCAGTTCCAAGAAAAACTCTACAGGGTTTTATTGGAATTGCATTGAATTCTTAATTCAATTTAAAAATAATTGACATCTTTATTATATTCAAGCAACTTAGGCAAGAACACGGTGTAGCTTTCCATTGATTTTATTTTCTCTCCAATATTTTTGTAGCACTTTTTATTTTTCCCCTTGAAGAACTCCAAAACCTTTGGTTATATTTTATTCCTAGTAACTTTATATTTGTGCTATTATTACAAATTGTTTCTTTTCATTCTTTTAATTTTTTCATGATATAGTTGATAGTAATAGAGAAATGCAATTGATTTTCTATATTAATTTTGTAGCCAACTACCGTGTTAAACTAATATTTACTTGTAAAGGTTTTTTGTTTTTCTGCATAATCACATAACCTAAAAAGACAGTTTCACTTCTTCCTTTCTAGCCTTATTACTTTCATTTCTATTTCTTGATTTAATCCAATTGTCTGGGACTTCCAGAATAAAACTGACTAGAACTGGTAATAATGGTCTTTCTTACCTTGATCTAGATCTTAATAATAACATTTCAAAGCATCATTAAATATGCTGTATTCTATATGTTTTATCAGGTTAAGGAAGTTTTCACCTCTAATGAGTTTGCAAAAAAATTTTTCTAAAAAAACAAGAATGGGGCCTCCCCGGTGGCGCAGCGGTTGAGCACTGGGTTGCGAAGCTGTCCGCAGCCTCTGCAGCGCTGTTTTGATCCCCGTCCACCAGGCGAGGGTCCCACATGGCGCGCAGACCTCTCCTGCTGCCCGCTGCTCCCCTCAGCAGTGTACCTCGGTCCTTCAGCCTGCTCTGCTCCCCGCTCCGGCTCTGGTGAATTTTCTCACCCTCCCACGCTTCTGACTGTACCCAGTGCTTGTATAAATAAATAAATAAATCTTAAAAAAAAAAAAAAAAACAAGAATGAATGTTGCATTTTATTGGGAACTTTTTTTTCTTACATCTAGACAACCATGTAGGTTTTCCCCCTCTTTAATCTGTTAGTATTTTACACATTGATGGATTTGATTTGCTATTTTATCTAAGATTGTTCCATGTTAATGGATTAGATTAGTTTGTAATTTTCCTAGACTGTTCTTGTCTGGTTTTAGTATCACAGTTATAACAGTCTCATATAATTAGCCAAAGAATGTCCTTTATCTATTGTCTGCAAGTGTTTGTATAAGGTGGAGATGATGGGGTCCTTGAATACTCTCTGGAACTTTCCATGAGCATCATTTCTCATGCTCCCCTGCACATTCTTCTGGCATCCCTTTGGCTCCAGCTAGAGCAATGACAGCCAGGTTCAAGCAGAGATTTGCTGATGGCATCTCCCTTCAGCCGCCTCGTACCTTCAGTCCTAGAGCTTCTCTATTGAAGTTCTGATAAATGTATCGCTAGATGATTTTGAAGTGATGTGAACTTCATACAACCCACAATTACACAGAGGTAGGCGGCATAGCCTCCTACACACTGAGGCCATAGGTAGGTTGTATATACAGTCTGTCATGGACTGAATGTTATGTGATTTGTGGCTGTACTGCCTTAGAGGAGCCTGCAGAAACACCTAGCAATTGAGGGTTTGTGAATCTGGGAGTTCAAGAAAGTTAATACCCTAGTGGGTAATCCTTGACAAATGGGGCTAGGAACTGGTGGGTTAAAGCTTTCCTCTACTATCCCTCCAGCAAACAATTCTAAGGTACACCCCACCTAGCAAGACCGAGCCCTCTTGCCCAGAATGGTGACACCATCATGTTGGCTCTTTCTCCGTTTCATTTTTCCTTGTTCCCTACTCCCAAAATAAAATGTGTTGCTTACCAAGATAAACCATCTACACCCAAGGCCTTGCTTTGGGAATGTTGCACTTACTTCTGGTTAAACTGTTGGGTCTGGTGTGGGGGGGAGCATTTTAGCTGCCAATTCAATTTTGTTTCTCAAATCTTGTACAATGATTTAGGTTCCTATTTCTTCAGTCAGTTTTGGCAAATTGATTTTTCTTGGGACTCGTCCACTTCTAGAATGTCAGATTTATTGGCAGCAAGTTGTTTATAATATTTTCTCAGCTATTTTGTTTTCACAGCATCTCCTATTAGACTCCCCTTTTAGCCTCCACTATTGTTTCTTTGCACACTATTTTAATCCCTAACATTGTTTCTTTCATTTTGTCTTGATTAATCTTGCTTTAGGTTTGTCTACATTTTTAGCGATAACTTTTGACTTTGTTCATTTGTCTCTTTTATCTATCTCTTCCAACTTAATTTCTACCCTATTTTGTCTTTCCTTATACTTTTTTATTTTGGTCATTTTGTTTCCCTTCACCAAACTTCTTTAAAAAGATGCCTAGCCCATTGATTTGAATGTTTAATTTTTTTTGAATGTGAGGATTTGCAGTCCTAATACATGGACTCTAACGCCAGTTCAGTTAAGCCCGATTCCTGGCTCTGCTACTTGCCAATTGTGTGGCTTCAGTTTGCTGCTCTGGGCTTCCTTATTTATATTTGCCTCAAGGGTTGTTCCAGAATTCAACTAAGCAAAATATGTAGAGCTCAGAAACAATACCTGCCGCATAGTAAATGTGAATATTTCTAAGTCTTATTTTAGCTGTATCCATAAGTTTTAATACACAATATTGTCAAATGTAAGCATTTTCCCTGTCACAGTATAATTTCCAGTTGTGAGGGTTTCTTTCTGAACTTTTAAAAATTGATTACAGTGGTGTTCATTAATATATCCAGTTCTCCTCCCTTCATGAACTTTACACTTTATGAACCTCTGACATTAGGCATAACCTAGCTTGCTTTGGTCAATGAAATGTGAGTGTAAGTATTTAATAAGAAAGCAGCATGCAATTCTCCAGGCCTGCTCCCTTTCCATGGGGCTTGGGGACACACATATGGAAGTGCAGGTGTTACCAGATCAGTCTGGACACCAAGCTACACACAGTGGCAGGTGCCCCGTACTGTGTCCACACCATGGGCAAAAAAATAAATGTCATGGTGTCAAGCTACTCAAATTCTTATGTTGTTACCACAGCATAATCTGGCCTATTTGATTTGATATTATTTCTATTTTAATTGAATTATAGTCAAAGAATACAGTCTTTTGAAAGCAACCCTTTAAAGTTGTTGGGAATTGCTGTGTGTACTGCCATGTGGCCAATTCCATAAATACTATCACTTCCCAAGAGAGATGTGTTAAAATCTCCCATTATGACAGCGGATCTTCTTAGCATCCTGTCATTTTGTTCTGTTTTTGAGTCTATGTTCATTTTTTTTTAAGATTTATTTATTTATTTATACAAGCACTGGGTACAGTCAGAAGCATGGGAGGGTGAGAGAATTCACCAGAGTCAGAGCGGAGAGCAGAGCAGGCAGACTGATGAAGTACACTGCTGAGGGGAGCAGCGGGAGGCAGGAGAGGTCTGCACACCATGTGGGATCCCTGGTGGCTGGGGATCAAACTGGCGCTGCAGAGACTGCAGGCAGCTTCGCAACCCAGCGCTCAACCGCTGCGCCACCGGGGAGGCCCCGAGTCTATGTTATTAATGAATACAAATTTAGAATTATTTTAGCTTTCTCTTAAGTTGACTCTTAATAGCATATATCTGTAATTTTTAAAATTCCATCTATCTTTGCCTTTTACAAGGAACATTTGTTTAAATATAGCTTATTGTGATTGTTGACATATTTTATTTTATTGTTGCCACCTTAATAAGTGTTCTTGTCTTGACTTTCTGTATCCATTTCTTTAAATATACCTTTCTTGACTTTTGTTCCCCTTTATTTGGTTTGATATTACTCACTCTAAATCTATTTTTGATGGTTATCCTTGATATTTTTGTATTCATTCTTACCTTAATGTAATCTAAAATTAATCAACTTCCGAATCTTCCTCCTGGACATACAATGATCTTAAAAATACTGGAACCCTAACCACACCTGCCCAACCTAGATACTTTTATTATCCATTATTTTAGTTCTAGCTTTCCCCACCACACACGCTTGGCATTATAGTTACTATTTTAAATAGTTAATATTTCTTGGGATTGGACTATTCAGCAAGTTCTATATTCACCATTTATTCTTGTATGTCAGATGGCCAATCTAAGACCACTTACCTTCAGTTGAAATAAGGCCCTTCAGAATTTCCTTTAGTGGAAATCTGTTTATTATAAATGCTCTCAATTTTTAGTGGAAAATATTTTTGTTTTACCCTCATTATTGAAAGATAGTTATGCTGAATATAGAATCCTAGGTCTACAGTCATTTTCTTTCAGCACCTTGAAGGTCCTGCTATATCACTGTCTTCCACCCCAATTTTTTTTATAATAAATTTTATTTTTATATTCCCCATACAATTGCAACCCCCTTATTTTGATCCCAATCCCTCCCCTCCCGCCCCCTACCCCCCATAGAGTGTCTCTGGTTCATAGTTTTTTGTTGATTTTGATTTTCACTTTCTTATGGTTACTCATTTTCCTGGTCCCATGTTTAAGTTTTCTAGATTCCTGCTATGAGTGAGACCATCCAGTATTTTTCTTTTTCTTTCTGGCTTATTTCGCTGAGCATGATCCCTTCCAGCACCATCCATGTTGCTGCAAATTGCATGTGTTTATCTTTTTTGAATGCTGAGTAATATTCCATGGTATATATGTACCACATCTTCTTGATCCAGTCATCTATTTTTGGGCATTTGGGTTGTTTCCAAAGCTTAGCTATTGTAAACTGTGCTGCTATAAACATAGGGGTGCAGGTGCTCTTTGGAATTGATCTTTCTGTGTCCTTTGGGTAAATACCTAGGAGTGGAATTGCTGGATCATATGGAAGCTCTATGTTTAGTAGACCCAGAAATCTCCACTCAGATCTCCATAGTGGTTGGACCAGTTTGCACTCCCACCAACAGCGCAGAAGAGTTCCTTTTTCTCCACAACCTTGCCAACATTTGTTGTTGCTAGTTTTTTTAATATGTGCCATTCTCACTGGTATCTCATGGTAGTTTTGATTTGCATTTCCCTGATTACAAGTGATGTTGAACATTTTTTTATATGCCTATTGGCCATTTGCATTTCCTCTTCAGAGAAGTTTCTTTTTAGCTCTGCTGCCCATTTTTTGACTGGTTTATTTTCTTTGTGTTGTTAAGTCTCATCAGCTCTTTGCAGATTTTTGTGATCAGTCCTTTATCATTAGAGTTGTGTGCAAAAATGTTCTCCCAGTTGGTGGGGTTTCTCTTTGTTTTTGTTATTGTCTCTTTTGCTGTGCAGAAGCTCTTTAATTTGATGTAGTCCCAGCTGTTTACCTTTGCCTTCACTATCACTGCTTTGGGTTCCACCCCAGTTTTTGCTGTTGAGATGTCAGTCACAAGTCTAATCACCATTCCTTTGTAGGTGATCTTTCTCCATGGCAGTTTTCATAATCTTCTCTTTTTTCTTTGGTGCTTGGAGTCCTATAATATTCCTAGCTGTGAGTGTCTTTTAATTCATCTTTTTGGAATTCCCTGGGCTTCCAGAAGCCTTAGATTCAATTTTTCAACATTTCTGGAAACACTGTTTCTTTGAATATTACATTTTCCATATTCTTTTATTTTGTTCTAGAACAATAATGAATTATAATTGAATTTTCTATCTTTTTTTAATGTTTCTTAATGTTTTGTACTTTTTATGTCTTTGTCTTTCTGATCCACATTTTAGATAATCTTTCAGCTCAAACATCCAATTTACTAATTTTGTCCATAGTCATGTCAAATCTATTTAATCTAGCCACAGAATTTTAAGATTCAACACATTATTTTTTATATCTGGTAATTCTTTTTGGTTCTTTTCTAAGACTAATTAATTATTTATAGTCTCTTATCCCTACCCCTTTTGAGAATCCCTTTTGTTCTTTTAAAATTATTAAATTTAGTTATTTTGTATTCTCTATATAAAACTTTCATCTGAAGTTTTTGTGGATCTATTTCTGTAGATCACCCAATGTGTGTTAGCTTTGAGTATTGGGATAATCCCTTGGTCTTCATTCCTGTATTCATGTCCTCTGAATTAATCAAAGTAAAAGCTCAAGGTTCCCAGGTACTAAAGGTACTCTCAAGTGAGCACTTGCTTTGGTTCTTGCTTACAAACCTGTGTTTATTTTTCACATTATTTTGAGTTCTGTAGATTTCTTTCCTTAGTGCCAGCTTGGCAATAACATTTTTCTTTCAATTGAGAGGCTCTTTTAGGGTATCTAATCTACCTTACTGTTCAAAATGAAGTATCTTTTTTGATGCTAGTGTTGAGATGAGATTAATGCAATCTTGACCATATAATTCTTTGTCAATT
Source organism: Talpa europaea (assembly GCF_964194135.1). Taxonomy (NCBI): domain Eukaryota; kingdom Metazoa; phylum Chordata; class Mammalia; order Eulipotyphla; family Talpidae; genus Talpa; species Talpa europaea. Next base: position 48,627,887 of record NC_140083.1, read on the forward strand.
GTTCTGCTTCCAACACTTGTCCTCAATGCCCTCTACTTAAAGGGTGAATGTTGTTTGGGAGAAATAAACATGGCAATAAATCCTTAATTGCTTCAGATCAAATATCAACGGATTGTCTAATGCGGTAAGATAACAAGTGATAGAAAGGGGACTATTATTAATCATAAAGCAGGAATTGCACCTCCTTACGTTCAAAGCTTTAACAAGGAAGTAAACCAGATGTAGGCACCAAATCAGTTTCTCTATCAGGCCTAATCGTGTTGCCAGAACTTACAGGGTATACCATATCAGGCCAAAGTTTAAGTCTCATGGAATGGGAGAGTAGATGGGGGAAGGAGAGTGGGTGCAGAGATGCAAGTTTTTCCAGCATTCCAGCTCCCAACATGGTGATGGGGTGAATTACTTCAATCATCTCTAGGAAGAAAAGGTGGAGATTTTGATATTTACCTTTTAAATTCACTTCTAATTCCTATTAAGATCAAGCATAAGATTTCTGGAAGGAAGAAAAGAGAATACCAAGATAACTTCAAAGACAGAAAACAGACTCAGTTGCTATTACTGATGGTTTTTGGTCCAGCATCCTGCTCAGAACAGCCTCCCCAACCCTATAGGGAGCCAATAACAGTTATTTTCATGACTGAGGTCCTGAAATACTTGCTTAAAAGTTCTTTCTTGACCCACCCTTACCCAGGTTTCACTGAAGGTAAAAGCAGGGAGAGTACAGGAGAATATTTGCAATGGAGATATTCTAGCTGGCAGCTCTAAGTCAGGTCTCATGGATAGTTCTTCAACTCCCTACCATCTCACAGATGAGGAACCTGGTGATGAGTAAGGTACAGAGGTATGTGAGGTAAACTGGGGAGCGAAGTAAGGGCAGGAAAGTTCATTCTAAGGAGTACTGTGCTTGTCTTGACAGAGAAGAATGGGAAGGAGGAGGGTTAAAGGGCATGGTCAACTGAGGGAGCACCTGGGAAGAAGGAATGGCAGTGCCGAAGTTTCATTCTTCACCCTGTCCTTTCTAGGCTTGGCAGTTACCACTCAGAGTTCAGTCAAGCTGGCACCCCTCCCTTCCAGGTCCCAGGAACCCTAACTGAGTGACAACTTTCCTCACAAACATGAGTGAAAGGACCTCTTTTGTGGTGGCCCAGATAAGAATTTAAAGGCTACTCTCCTGCTCCTGATTACCTGTGCATGGCCACCGTTCTCTTTGCTGCTGGCAGCCCCCACTGGAAGAAGCTGTCTTGTTTGTTTGGTTTAATTTGATCGGGGGCCTATAACAGCAGACAATTGGCAGTTGTAGTCCCAGATGTAGATGACAGTGAATTTTACCTGAGTCTTCTTAGATAAGTTAAATGGATCAGAGAATGGAGTTTTTTAGGTTTCAAGAGATTTTCTTCTTAGTCCTGATGAGAATTTTTGTTGCTAAATCATGTTTTGAGCTATTACTGTATACAAAACATAGTCTTGGACATTGAAGGATACAGAGAGAAAATTGCTTGCCCTAAGGAGCTTCTAACCCAGCCGCTGATGTGCCATCCATAGCCCACTGGATTTCCTTGCAGGAAGCTGCATGGTTCCTTACGCTGCCTCTGTGATGAAGGGCCCTCTGAAACCAGCCCCTCCATGTAGACTGAGGGGCAAGAGTGGCATCATGTTCCCACCACCACCTAAGCAGTCGGAGCCTTGGAAAAGCTTGGCAGTTTCTGCCCGCCCCTCTGTCTTTCCCACCCACCCACCAGAAGTTGCAGCCTATGGACAGCAAAAACTCTGGGTGGTAGTCCAGTTTTGAGCTGGGAGCCCAAGCAGGAGTTTCCCACTGGCTGCCCAGAGTGCTGCCTCTGCCCAGCCCCTTACAGTGGAAGGCTGTAGGAGCTCTGGCATTGGTGGGGCTCAGAGCTGTAACACTGGTGTTTAGACAACACCTCTGGTGTCTGGGTGACCAGCACTACTGGCCAGTGCTGCCCAGCACTGTTGAGGGGTGATCAGCACTGTGTCTGGGTCACTTTTGAGAGGTGTTAAAAGGTGTATCTGATCCTCCAGCACCGCCTCCCAGTGCTGCTGCCTCTGTGGCTGTCTGGTCCAGTGTTCAGTGCTGTCCATTCTGGCCTTCAGACTGTTGCTTTGGCTGCTGTGGTGTTATCTCAGCAGCCCTTTCCATAAGCACCTCTAGCTCAGTGAGTCTGATCCTGGCCTGCTGCTTGCCCATGTGCCACAAGCTCCAGGCCCTCGTTGACTGGACAGCACCATCCTGAGCAAATGACCTTTTTGTTTAGGACTTCTGGACAATGTAGACTCTATCTGAGGTGAGATAGCCAGCCAATTTGGGCCTCAGAGTTTGTTAAATAAACCCCATTGTTATTGTTGCCTGAAATTGGGCAGCCTTGCAGTTGTTTGTGTGGGTGAAAACACTCAGACAGTCAAGTGTCCGCTCTTGAGCACTGTCCTTTGACCAGCTCTAACACTCCTGTAGCCCCACTTCATCTCTGAAGGTTACATTCCACATCTGCAAGTCAGATTAATAAAGAACATCATGTGATCTGTCTCTTAGATTAGATTTTTTAAGTGAACTTTTTATTGAAGTATATGTGCAGAGAAAAGTACACAACTCATAAACATAGAACATGATGAATTATCATAAAATGAACACAGGCAGGTAACCATTACCCAGATCAACAAATAGAACATACCAGCACTGGGGCCTCCCCGGTGGCGCAGCAGTTGAGCGCTGGGTTGCGAAGCTGCCCGCAGCCTCTGTGGCACCAGTTAGATCCCCGGCTGCTCCCCAGCCACTGGAGGAGGGTCCCCCATGGCGCGCAGACCTCTTCTGCCGCCCGCTACTCCCCTCATCAGTGTGCTTCGGGCCTTCTGCCTGCTCTGCTCCCCGCTCTGGCTCTGGTGAATTCTCTCACCCTCCCGCACTTCTGACTGTACCCAGTGCTTGTATGAATAAATAAATAAATCTTAAAAAAAAAAAAAGAACATAACAGCACTGTGGAGCCCCATCCCCACCCCCGAACCCTCTCCTAGTCATGATCTTCACCCTCCTCCACAAAGGTAATCACAATTCTGATTTTATACACCAGAGATTCATAGACTAGATTTAAACCTTAACCTCCAGGATAACTTGAGCTGATGTGTGCTAGGCAGGGCACAGAGTAAGGGACCACAATTCTAATTTGGTAGAATCCTCTTTACTCTGGAGATAGAGAGTCAAAGCAGATGTTTCTGGTGTTCTTTGGGAAGTTGTGATGCATCCTTCCAGAAACTTTGAACATCTATGTAAAGAAGGAGAGGGTAGGGCTTCCCTGGTGGTACAAGGGGTTAAGCACAGCACTGTGAAGCTATCCACAGCCACTGCAGCATGAGTTCAATCCCTGGTCAGCCAGGGAGCTACCCACATGGTGCAGCAGACCTCTCCTGTCTCGCCCGCTGCTCCCCTCAGCAGTGTATTTCAGTCAGTCTGCCTTTTCTTCTCCCCAGAGGATTGTACCTCTGGCCTGTACCCCAGTTCTTCTCTGTCCTTGTATGCATAAATAAATAAATCTTAAAAAAAAAAAAAAAAGAAAAGAAGAAGCAGGGGGCAGAGTGCAGTGTTTGGAAGCAGTGCAGGTCTACCAGGGACGCAGATGTCATGACTTGCCTTCTCTTAGAATTAAGACGAGGTCCCGGAATCTGCTCACCATCGACACACACAGGTGGCTCCTTGTTTTCCTGCCAAGTCTACTAGCTTGCAGCCTAGAGCTACTAAAAGTTTGATATACTTTCTGGGGGCTGAGAAATAGAAGGGTAACAGTTTTCACTGTGATAGGTCCACGTCTTGCCTATAGCAAACTGGCTCTTGTAACAAATAGAGGGATTTCTATGCCTGGGAAGAGCTGTCTTGAGAAGGAAGCAGCCTGAGCCCTAGATGCTGACTACATAAGCCCTGGCAGATTCTGCATGTGGCTTTTAAAGTCCTAATTGGTGGTTATAAACTGCTTTCAAAATGTAATCTGAGGACACTGAAAAGAAAACACCATTTTCCTTCATGACAAGCCACTTTTCACGTATGCTAAAGTCTTTAGTTAACTTTGATCTTCATTTGCAAAAACAGGGACTATAAATGCCATTTATCTCTCATAGTCTAGAGAAAAGGACTCCAAATGATTGGGTCCTTCCTGGATAAAGACTATAGTTCACATAAGGCAGAAAACAATGTGCTTTACTCTCTCCTAAATGCTCTTGATTGGACAGCTCCTGTAGAAATAACCACATTGCTGGGTCTGCCCCTCACACTGCAGAAGACCAGCAGGATCTCAAAGGGGTGGTTTGCTGTCACCATGGGACACACAGTAGCTGTACCCTTGGCAATTCTTTCCACTTGGTTTTCTTCTTGGTCTGATGAGATAGATTTAACTCTTTCCCCATTTTTTCACAAAGGGGAAGTGACCTCTGAGAACCAATCAGCAATGGAGTCAGTGTCCATAGTTAACAAAACCCTGGAGCCTGTAGTCCATTGGCCCTATCCAAAGGCCTGTAAGAAATTTCGCTAAGTTTAAAATATATTATACAAAAGGAAAAAAGAAATTAGATTTGTGTTTCAGTGGGATGGTCATTTTAAGAATAAGTGGCAATGCAGTTGATAGAACTCCTATGGATTTAAAAAAAAAAAAATCACAGGAAAGCTGAGCATTTCCTTCTCCTTTCCCTCCTGTGTTTCCTTTTCCCCCTCCCACTCTTCGTACTTCCTTTCTTTCCTCCTATCCTTTCTTCCTAGTCAGTAAGATCAGATCAAGGTAAAAAGGAAATATCCAATTGAGAGTCCAGGTGCTATAACAATTCAGGGAGCCTTGTTAATTACTACATAAGCTAGTATTGGTTAGGTGTTTCGTATATTCCAGGCACAGTATACCAAAGTTTGTTTTTTTTTTTTTAAAAGATTCATTTATTTATTTATATAAGCACTGGTTACGGGTACAGTCAGAAGTGCGGGAGGGTAAGAGAATTCACCAGAGCCAGAGAGGGTACAGAACAGGCAGACTGACGAAGTACACTGCTGAGGGGAGCAGAGGGCGCGGCAGGAGAGGTCTGCGTGCCATGTGGGACCCTCTCCAGCAGCCAGGGATTGAACCGGCGCTGCAGAGGCTGCAGGCAGCTTTGCAGCTCAGCGCTTAACTGCTGCGCCACTAGGAGAGGCCCAATACTAAAGTTTTACAGAGATTATTTTACTTAATCTTTCAACAATCTTATGACTATTATTATCTCCATTTTGGTTGACAAAATTGATACTCACAGAGATTCAGTAATTTGTCTAGATGCACTCAGTCAATAAGCAGCAGTGCAAGGCCAGATGCCCCACTACTACTTCCAGAGAGGAAGAGAAAGGAACGTGGTGGCTCAGTGCCAGCCTGCTCACTCCCTTCCTAAGACGTTTCTCCAAGAAGCAAAGGGAAGATGTGGTACAAGATGATGCGAAAAGAAAGACCGGGATATCGAGGCGATAGACTCAGCCTCTTGTCTCTGCATTGCTGCTCACCTGCAATGGGCCACCTGAACGTGGTGAACCCTCTGGATTGAATCCTGCTCCTCTGTCTGGAGAGCAGAGGTCTCCAAGAGAAGATGAGCTGCATGATCCACAGTGGGCAGACCAGCATCAAAGACTCCCTTTGGATGAATTATCTTTTAAAAATTACACTGTGTTAAGTTTCACATCCAAATGAATACTCTCTCTTTAGGTCCTCTTACCAGGCCTCCACACATCAAGTATGTTGGCTGAGGTGTCTGAGCGCAAACGACAGGTAGAGAAGTGAGTAAAAATTTCAAGTCTCAAAAACATCATTTGAAATGTGGATTAAGGGGCTTCCCTCGTGGCCTTGGGGTTAAGTCTAAGCACTACCACGGCTATGGCCTGAGTTCGATCCCTGGCCAGGAAGCTAACTCACATGGCACAGCAGACATCTCCTGTCTTACCTGCTGCTCCCTCAGCCGTATATTTCAGTAAATCTTCCTGTTCTGCTCTCCACTCTGTCTCTAGTGATTCCTGTCACCCCCTGCATCTCTAGACTACACCTAGTTCTATGTAAAAATAAATAAAATTTTAAAAAATATATGGATTCACATTCATTAATGTGAATGATGAATCGCACTCTAACTCTGTAGCGTGTCTTGAGAGATGAGCTAATTCATTTATACAGAGGTGGTGACTATTCTGTTGCTAATAGGATTTTATAATCCAAAAGTTTTAGAGGCTAGTTCTGAGCTTGAGGATGTGTGACTGAGACAAAGCAACACAACACCAGCGTCAGTCCAGAGCCAGTCCTGTCGGAAGTGGAGTAGACAGCAGAAGCCCGTTTATAACAACGGTGGCATCTTCGATGATGTAGGGCAAGGAGGAGAGTGCAACAGAGCAGGACAGCCACACTGTATACAATGCTTGACCCAGACCAGGGACAGAGGTAAAGCAGAGCTTTCTGCAGCCAGGGCCTCAGGGGAGAGTTGTTAACACATTCCTGGGCAGCTTACGGAATGTCCTTTCTGTTCTTCGGAGAAAGAAGCAGGCATGCCCAGGATGGGGCTTGTGGGAGCTCCTGCTCATGGTATGAAGAAAAGGAGCTCATTGTCTAATTGTCTCCCTTGGACACTTTCCTCTGGGGAAGGGGTTGAGAAAATTCAGTTTTCCCTATTGACCTTTTCTGTGGCAATGATACTCTCACTGGCTTCCAGAATACCTTCTTCTATGCCACGAGCCTCCACTTACCCCCCCACTAGGCTGTCTCATAAGATACTCTTCCCTAGAGGAGCAAATTCAGAATTTCCCAAGGGATAAGGGGTAGGAGTCACTTCAACTCCTACCAGAGTAATCATGGTTGTTGCAAAACACAGCCATAGGTAGTTGTAGGCGGGGAAGGACCCTGCGCCTCCAGTTTATTCTGCTGGGCTCTGAGGTTGGGGCTGGGGCTTGAAGAGTCATCATTGTCTGCTGGGGTTTGGATGGGAGCCCAGCAAATACTTGGGAGCCTGGGAGAGCGCTGGAGATGCCTGTGCTTGGAGGTGAGGGTGGGAGTCTACATCTTCCTTTGCCTGGCCCCCAGGCTCTACTTTGCCATGCCAGCAGACTCTGTGTGCGGGCCAGCAGACTGGCAGCCTGGGGCTTGAGGATGTGGGAGCAGGTGGGAGAGACAAGTGCCAAAAGCCCCAAGGATGGAGACATGATCTGGGCTACTGGGAATGGAGCCTTGGAATCAGGCAGATTTGAGTTGAATAACCGTCAGTGTCCTATGCTTTCTAGGGCAGCTGGTCAGTGGACACTCAGTTCTCATTGCATTACACACAGCTACCCTGGGGTTGTCCTGTTTTGGAGAAGTCAGAATTTCTGAGATGCCATAAAATTACTTGAGTTTGAAAGGATGCTCCAAAGCTGGACAATACAGGACCATGGTAAAATAATAGCTGGGGGTGCACTTGCTGTAGGGATCTAGCCCTGGCCATCTGGCCATGGAAGTAGAATCCTCCAAAGCCCTGGGGCCAGGACTGGGCTCTGAGGGTATTCTGTGTGGTCTCTCAAAAGCCTCTCTGTGACTCTCATGTTGCAGGTTATACAAGAGAGGATCCCGCATAAGAGACACCTTTTTAAACTTTGGGCCCCAAACCATTGTGGGTTGTGAAATAAGTTTGATGGATCCCAAAAAGAAAGATGTAAGGAAAGAAGGAATGAAGGTAGGGAGAAAAGGAGGGAGAAGAAAATCAGAAAACATGGCAAGTCATCTCTTACTCCATGAAACCTGCATATATGCCTAAGGACATGTTAATAGGTCATGATAAAAATTATATCTTACTATGCATTGCAGTTAAAATTTTGAAAACACTGGTATGGAAGAGCTTCTATTTGGGATGCTTTCACTGCTTATAGCTTCTTCCATTTATTCATTCCATTTTTACCATCTGGAACATAAACAGAGAGAACAGTCCTAACTTGGGCTAGAAAAGATAAATGAGTTAACCTTTCTGAACTTAGTTTTTTTAAGTTTCTAAAACAAGGAACTGCTTGAGAGGCCTGGTGGCATCTGTACTATGAATCCAAGACTCTGTCTCTCAGAATGTTCTCTAGGCATTTGCTGAGTGTAACTCTGCCTTTCATTTCCACCATGCCTACAACCATAAAATATTTAAGAGGGGAAAAAGGGCCCTAAATAAGGGAAAAGTAAATCATTAGATAAAGGGCTTAAAGGGCACATTTTTACATAGAGAGCAGCTTCTGGACAGCTAATAAACCTCTGTCCATGAGGACATGGCTCCGGGATGCTCACAGGAACAAGGTGACCCACTCCAGCTCTGATACCATGGTAGGAAGCTTAGAAAGTGGCAGCCAGCATCAAAGATAGTGACCAGGTTATAGGAGAGGGGAGCTGCACCCCGAGCCCCACTGCAGGCCAAGGCTACCAGGAGGCACCCGGAGACCAGCAGAGACAAGGAGAGAGGCCCTGCCTCTCTCCAGGTTTCTGAAATGAAGTGCACAGAGGTGGCAGCTACCTGGCACCTCTGGAGTCGTTCCTCCCAGGTAAGTCACACCTGGAAGGGCTCTTTTGCTATACAGACCATCGAGTCTATAGCACTACGAATGGCATGGTATCTTGCACCTAACAGTGTCTGGTAGATACTTCCTGATGTAATTTTCAGAGATGAATACTGTCAAGAAGTATAATCCCAACATCCTATAAGAACCACCACCTTGGCCTGTGACAAGTGAGAACTCAGAAATGCTAACTTTGGGGGGAAAAAAAGAGCATTAGTATTTTTTTTAAAATATCTTTTATGTCATTGTATATTCCCTGTAAAATTCCCACCACCAGTTCACCCGTGAACCTTCACCATAGTCCCTTGTGAGAGCCTTAATATTTTCCTTGGAGGTTCTGGTACTTGAAGTGTCAAAAATCAGTCAAACTAGAGGCGTTTAAAACTATGAACTCTGCAATGCAAGGAATGCTTCCCTTTACTAAAGTCTTTAAGAAGACGGTGAAAGGGACAGCAACTGCCCTTCCCAGTTCCTGCTGGAGAGAGCAGGATTAGGAGCTAATTAGTACTTAAAGCAGAACTGGGAGCAGAGAACCTCATGCATTCTTGTTTGTCTACATTAACAAGATGAGTTAACCTTTCCTGAGAATGAATTAACATTCTTTCTAAGAATAAAATTGAAGTGAAAAATCCATTTTTGTTCAATATAAATACAAGATGGTTAATAGGAGACAAATTATGGCATACAGATAATACCTGCTATATAAGCCAAAGAACAGGGCCTTCCTGGTGGCCTTGGAGATAAGTCTCAGCGCTAACACTGCTATGACCTGAGTTCGATCCCCTGCCAGGAAGCTAACCCACATGGCACAGCAGACCTCTCCTATCTCATCCACTGCTCCCCTCAGCAGTGTATTTCAGTAGATCCTCCTGTTCTACTCCCCACTCTGTTTCTGGTGAATCCTCTCACCCCCACACCTCTGGCCTAGACCCCAGTTCTTGTATGTATAAATAAAAATAAATCTTAAATAAAAAAACAAACCAAAAAACAGACTCTTTTGTCCTGGATTATCAGCAAAGATGTGACAGACAGTACTGGAGAGAGGGCAGGATCTGAAGAGACAGATAAGAGATATGGACTTGGTAAGGGACATAGTGACAGGGTTGATGGCAGCATGTCCTAGGGATTGTGATGACATCAGTAGTCCTGAAATCACCGCACCCAGAACCTCTGTTCTCCAGGGCTGGCTTATCTAGATAAATTGTGGTGAAAAGCCCACAGATTTTTTTTTTTTTCTGAGAGGCAGTAGAAAGTGAAGAAAGAAACCCTAGATTCAAGTGGCTCTGTCACCCCTGCTGTAAGAACTTTGACAACTCTACACAATTCTACACTGCGAAGAGTATTTTCTACTCTGCCTGATTCAAAAGATAGTAGTGAGATTATTGAAGGACTATGAAAAGAGATGAGCAGTTAATTATTACGGAATGCTTAGTACTCATGCCATTTTTGATAAGGTTTAATTTTCAAGATGCCAGGTTCACCCATCTGCCCAAATTAAGCACCATAAAAGTGATTTCTGAGTGATCAACCTCTCTCAGAGGCTCACAGAAATTTCTGAGAGTGTCCCAAAGTATTGGATGTTAGATGTTTCCTCTTCTTTCCTTTCATGAGAATCACTGCTCGCTTTCCTATGGTGCTTTGGAGAAGGGGTTTCCTTCTTTTACTTTCATCACAGACTCCATGGGGACACATCTCCTGTTTCTCAGAATACATGGGCCATTCACCAGCTCAGTCAAGTGGCCTGTATCCCTTGTATTTTTTTTTTTTTAAATCTTCCTAGGAAGTTCCTATGATACTACCTTAATGAACTGTTGCAATAATTAACAAATTTCACTATATGAAGGCTTTCATTTCTCTTAAGCTTTAGTCTATTCCTCTTGGTCCAATTACTGAGTTTGAGAGGGGCGAGGTATCACACAGTCTAGCATGATGCTCAGAAATGGTTCCGTGACCTTGCACCAGCCTGCTAGCTGGACTCTAGTACTGTCCTCCAACGGCTGGGCTGGGTGATGTTGAGCCAAGCTTCTCTGTGCCTCAACTCCTCACTCACCTTGCCCTTTAAGCCAGTTTCCTCCTCTGTAAAAGGTGTGTGACAATATCTTCCCTACTTAAAGGCCACCAGCTGCTGGGTGACTTCAGAACATTTGTGTTGTAATTACTGTTTATTTACACATTCTGGACAGAGGAAACCGTCTCTCCTCAAGCATGGAGAGCGGTCCTAGTACATAAGCAAGGAAGCTGAAGTAGTAAGTTTTAGCCAAAATTTTCTAAGGCAAATTTTCTGCAGCTGCCTAAAATTCCAAGTCTTGGGAAGTACTTTTTATCTCCTCCCTTCCCTAACACACCAGTGTCACTAAGAGGGCAGCAGGGGATGGTCCTCTGGACCAAGGACCGGGAAACTGAGACTAAGTTAGCTTTTAATTCTCAACATCCAGAGTGCAGTCGGCCGTGGTCGTGAGGAAACATCGAGCGGGCACCAAGATGCCACTCCAGGCTCCACTTCTGCCCGGTTTTCGGATTTTTTCTTTTATCCTAGCGCATAGGGTCTGGCTGAGGCTCCGACAATCTGCAGAAGTGACACAAAAGCGAGCGGCGCCCAGGAGTGCTCACAAACGCCCAGAGAATCGGCGGTGCCCGCCACAGGCGCCCCCCGGCACCTCGCAGACTACGGAGAAGCGCCGACCGGCTCAGCCCAGGTGGAGGTGACGCACCTGAAGAGGCGTCCGCGGCGGGCTGGGTGGAACCACGGCGGTGGAGGCGGAGGGGCGCGTTGAATCACGGATAACCGCAGGCAGCAGCGCGGGTTTTGCGCCACAGAATCATCGAGACCTCTCGCGCGCGAGGGCAGAAGCGAGCCCTGCCCCAGGACGGCCGTCGTGGAGGACCGCAGCTTCCCGCCCCTGCGCGGTGGTTGGTTCCAAGCTAAGATGGTCGCGGCGCCGCGGGAGCTGCGGGCAGGAGCCTGGACCTGTGGGCGGGGCCGGGCGGCGGGGCGGGGCGTGGGCGGGGCGTGGGCGGGGCCAGGTGCTGGGCTGCCTCTGCTTGTCAAAAGGCAGCCGCGGAGCCCCGGACGCCCGGAGCGCGGAGCCGCGTGCCCACCAGCCGAACCAGGTGCGGACCGGGGGCGGCGGGGAAGGAGTCCCAGGACCGGACTGGCTCGGGGTGGGGGCGTCCGGGGTACCGGGCCCGAGTGCCCGGTGTGAGCACTGGCGTCTAAGTCGCCAAGCAAATCTGGCGAGTGAGATCTGGGCTGTGGTGCCATGAGGCTGGGGGCACTGAAGTCTAAGAGCTGAAAGTTCGCTCCAGGATGGCAAAAGGAGCAGCGACCTGCTCGATGCTCAGGCAGCCGAGTGCAGGAATGCTCTGCTAGCACAGTGCTCAGCACTTGGGCAACGAGAAACATTTCTTTCCTTTCTCTGTCGGGCTCCTTGGCTTGGAGTGGAGGAATAAGATGGGAGAGACTGGCGGCCGCTGCGGCCGATAGCACTGCGGTCTGCGGTGGAGTGTCCAGCCTTACTACTGGGTAGGACCCAGGTATGGTCACCTGCGACAGTGGAGTTGGACCTTTTAAGTTGAGGGTTTTTTTCCTGTTCTTTTCCTTTCTTGACTTTTTTTTTTTTAGACACCAATAATTTTAAACCTAACTTGCCCTAATGTTCTGGATTAATTTTTTCAGAAGACTTGTCTATGGATATCTGGAAGAACTCAAGGGCAAGCATCTAATAGACCAGGGGCTCAGGGAGTAGCTTCTGTTTGGGGAGTGAGGCCCCACATCTGAGTGTGTTGGATGAGGAGTATTTAGGGAAAATATCTAGGAAGGAATAACATGTGGTCTCCTGGGGGCAGCAGACACAGTACTTCCCACCCCCCATGGAACACTGAGACAGAGACCCCTCATCCCGAGCTGGAGGAGTCATGGGTCTCTGAGCACAGGCCCTTCCCGCATCTCCTCCTCCTCTTCCTCCTCCTCTTCCTCCTCCTCCGTGTGGTGAGTGAGTCAGCCTCCTGTCTGGGCTCAGTTGCAGCCAGAGGGGCCAGAGCCCAGGCAAGCACTTGGGCGGGCATTTTCTGAGCATTGCAGAAGCTCTCCTGGGCAGAGTTCAACTCTGCTCCGCTCCCTGCTGGAAGGCTATCTTCTTCATGGTCAGCGGTGGCAGGGCCAGGGTTTTGGGCACTCAACGCAACTATGATTATGGAAAGGGGTGGATGATTCCTTCTCCCAGGATTAGGAGTTGTTTTCCAACGCTGCATTTTTCAACTCTTCCCTCCATTTTACCCCAGTGATCTCGTTGGCAGCCCATCTCTGTCAGTGAGGTGTTTGTGCAGAAGAAGTCAGGAAGGTTCTGGGACAAGGGAAGTCATGTTGATGTCAGGGAAGGTTATAACCCAGGCTGGGAAGTGGGGATAGTTTGCTGAGGTGGAAATGGGATGACTGGATACTGGAGCCTCAGCTCTATGAAATGAGTGTTGTGTGTTGGAGAAACTTCCTTGTCCATCCCCTAGTGCTAGAGGGGATCCTGGGCCCATCTGAACTATGTCAGGACTGGTATGCAGCCAAACCAGGAGGCAGTAAGGCCACAAATTTCTCTCTGGCTTTTGTTTTGGTTCTCAGATCCTTGAGTAGAGAGTGGCCCTAGAGACCATTGTCCTCCACTCAGTGGTTTCTCTGGATGCATTTGAGAAGAATCCATAGCCAGGCTGACTCAAACAGCAAAAAGCTGGGGAATTCATGTCTGTGCTCTGCCTGTGTCCCATGGCTTTGGTTTGACTGGTCCCAGATCAGCCATGACTTTGGACCTTCGCAGAGCAAAAGATTTGAAAAGAAAGAGACGAAGACAGGAAGCTTTCTCTGCTCTTCACATCTCTCTAGCTAAGGCAGCATTCGTATAAATCTGGTGCTATTCGGGGTGCCCTGGTTGTTGGTATTCAGTCTCCTCCCGCCCCCATTTAACCTCAGATCTGAGCTCTTTTGGGGATTAAATCCTAGAAGATGCACCAAAAGGACCTCCTGGTTCCCCAGGTTCTATTCCCTGAACAAATAGCCAGTGTCTTCTAAGCTTAGAGGAAGGCATGGGGCCTAGTGGGCTTGATCAAGTGGTATCCAAGACAAGAGAGAGCGTTCAACTTAGTCTTCACTATACATCCTAAAAAGGCAATAACCATCCTGGCTGAGATCTTCCTCTAGAACATTTGCATTGAGCTTGCTATTACCCAGGTCGAGCGGTTGTGTTCTAGTGGCCAGAAAGCCAGAGTCAGGAGCACTTGGAAATCTGAGCTGGGATGATACTTTGGTTTGTTGCTGGCTGGTATGCACTGTAAGATTCCAGCCTTCCACTTGCCCCTGCTGCAAGGCTATTCTAGAAGCAGGTAGAGGGGAGTAAGTAAATGACAAGGTTTGATTAAGAGCCTTATGTGTGCCCACATGGTGCTTGACCCCTTCAGGGATGACAGGAAGAGAACCCACAGGATGACAGGAAGAGAACCCATGTCTCTCCCCCAAGATGGTCTGAGCCCCAGGGTAGACAGCAGCTCATTCCCTCTTCGGCCATTACTGTCCAGCTCTGAGCGTATCCAACTGGGCCTCACTTTTATTTAGGCTTTTTCGATCCCCTTGATCCTCTCTTATGTCATTGCCCTGCTGGATGTGCCAGAGAGTGACCATATAATTTATTGGCCAAACTTTGAGAGTGGAAGAAGGTGCTATTAATGGTTATGTCCAGACAATATACATAAGTTAAAACTGTTCTGGGAAAACTGAAAGTTAGTCATTTTAGTGAGCTCTTCTCCAAACCTGGAGGTCACAGAAAGGAAGGGGGCAGGGGGCAGGTGGGATGTGGGGTGATGAGTTAATGAGTAGGGGAAGATGGTGGTGGAGCTTAATGGTGAGGGGAGATGGGGATAACTTAATTCTGAGGGCAGGTCAGCACCCCAGCACCCCAGCCTGCTCTCTGGTGTTATCAGTCAACTCCAGGCTTTTCCCCGAGGGCAACACTGCTCCCAGCCTACCACATCTGGGACTGGTCTCACCTTTGGTTTTCCTGCCCAACCCCTACCTCAGACAGGGATAGGGCACCCTGCCAACTCCCCTTTCAGCTGCCTCTGGGGGAACTGGGGTTTATAATGGAGCCAACACTGGGTCTCATGCTTCTTCTTCCCTCCTCCCCATATCTGCAGCCTCTTTGTTTTATCCATTCAGCATCCCAGACCCCCAGGGGCTGCATTATCCCATAAGCAAGTCTAGCTGTAAAGGAAGGGGAGGAAAACTGTTGCCCCTATGGATAAAGGATACAGGTCTCTTATAATCAGGTTCCCAGGAGATGATAGCAAAGTAGAGGTCACATCAGAGCAAGAGACGGAGTCAGTTCCCTTGGACACTGGCATTTGACTCCCAGTCTGGTCAGACTATTGGGGAAATGGTCTGGGGTGGGGACAGATGGTTCTTGCTCAACCCAAAATACAGACGTTGCTGGCAGTGACTGCATCCTGCGTGGTGACATGTGGAAGAGAAACTGCACTCCCTTTGGGGTGCTCAGTCCTTGTGGTCATGGTCCAGATGCTCAGGACAGGCTCCCTGGAGAGTCCCCAGAGGTCCAACTTGTGAGTAACTGAGGTGCTGGTGTGGAGAGGGGGCACTCCTTGGTGCCTCTGACTATTCTGGTAGGAGGAAGTCCCTCTCATCACCCATAAATGAAAAGGGCAAGAGAAGACATCTTAGGAAGTTGCACCCATTGAAGTGACTCATGAGGAGTGGGGAGGGAGCTGAGACCCCCTGGCTGGTAGGGGCACACAGGGGGTGGCTGCTCCATAAGGGGCAGAGCAAGAGGCAGAAGCAGCCATGCCCAGGGAGTCTGAGTGTGTGTCATGCTATTACAAACCTGCCCTGCAGGTCCAAGGAATAGACCAAGCAGTGTTCCCAGACCAAATGCCACACAAAGTCCCCATTCTGCGCAGGGGAGAGTCCTGGTCCTGAGCAAGGCGTGGGCAGCTACACTCGCGGGAAAGCAGAGTTTGGGCAGGACCCAGCGGTGGCTCCCTGGAAATGCTGCCCTTGTAGGCCTCTATGACAGGTTGAAGTTTGAGTGTTACGCAAGGCATGACATTCCAGGCACTGAGGGGCACCCATGAGACCCAAGGCCTTGCCAGTGACACACAGGTCCAGTGTGTGCCACCTGCTGGCACTGGAGTTGCAGCTCCAGGAACAGCTCCTCCCTCCACTCACTTATACCAGGTGCTGCTGGGCGCCTGTGTTTGCAGCCTCCTGCACCTGCCACAGCCACGCGATACAGACCACGGTCACTGTCACACTTCTGTTACACAGAGGAAATGGAGGGTTGGTGGGGTTCAACAACATGTCAAGGAGAAGACTCCTGCTTGGGTCTGTCTCACTCTAGAACCCTGTCACCTCTGCATTCCCCAGTAGCCACAGGGCATTCAGGCCATGCCGTGTACATAATAAGCCTGAAATGAATGCGTGTGAGTGACAGGGTTACATTACTGACTAGTTGGAATAAGTTGACCTGAGAGCAAGTTGGCTTTTTCAAAGGTTACTCTGGGAACAGTGGCCTTTCAGCTGGAGGCTCCCTTTGTCAGCACCCACAGGCCTCGGAGCCTCTCCAGCAGCCTTGGGTGCCTTACTGGGGTAGAAACAGCAGATAAGAAGCAGAGAGAGTTAGCTCCTTGTGGACAGATTGCCTAGGATGGAATAAGGTTTGAATGGTCTGAGAGGTAAATAAGAACACTTTTTCTATTTCAAACAAGCCACTTTATTGATAAACTGTGCCAAGTGCACCAAGGGAAAAAAGGGCCATTTTCCTACTGGCCAGCTGGAAACTGTTCTCACCATTGCCTCTTTCTTCCTGGTTATCCCTCAAGGAACACTCCTGGAAAACCGACTCCTCTCATAGCCCTGACATGTGGCCCTTTAATTCTCACACCTCCTCTTTGGTGCAAGCCACTATTATTCTTTCCAGCATGGATGTGGGGAAACCAAGGTTTAAAAAGACTCAGCAGTCTTCCTGTGGCGGCAGTCAACCACGGCTGCTCTGCAGGGCCTGCTGGCTCTCGACCGGCTGTCCAAACCGCTTCAAATCGCAGAGTCAGAGACAAGAGGGGAGGAGCGCACCCAGCCCGCCCCCTCAGCTGTGGTGCCAGGTCCCTGGGTTTTTAACTGAAATTTCAGGGAGTGCTGTCAGGAGCTGTTCCAGCAGCCTGGTGGAGAGGCGAAACACCCACAGGGTGTTAGACAAACTCGAACTTAAATCCTGATTTTGTCACTTTCTAGCTTGTGACCTCGGGCAAGTTTCTTAATATCTCTGAATCTCAGTTTCCTTATCTGTAAACTGGGAATAATAATAACTCCCTTGTACAGTTGTATGAGAATTAGAGATGATATAAGTCAGGTTCCTGGCATGAAGCAGGCCCCGCAAAGACATGTGCAGACAGCCATTCAGTAGATACGTGTCGAGGGCCTACTGTGTGCCAGATACTATTCAAGACGCTGGCAATTTAACAGTGAGAAGAATACTCTTGCAATTGTTTTCAAATTTGTTAGCCCAGAAATCCATCGTTGTGACAGGCCCTCTATTTCCTGGCACTCAGTCCACTAAGTTGATTTCTCTTTCAGTCATTTGTTAGCTGATGAACTTGAGAAGTTATTCATCCTCTCCGGGACTCAGTTTCTTTGATTCTTTTTGTCTATTGTTTTTCTCAAGCTGTGGAATGTATGGGACGCGCCAGAGCATACAGTATGCTCACGTGTACAGAGCCACGTGCTGTACCCCGCGCCCACCACCAAGGTTCAGAGCAGAACATTTACTGCACCTTAAAAGTCTCTTCCTCTTCCCATTTGCATCACCTTCCTTACTCATCACCCCATAGTAACTGCTATTTTTAATTTTAGTTCATTATTGTTTTGCCTTTCATTATGCTGTTTCATGTATGTACACATCACAAAACAATATATTGTTTAGTTGTGCATGGTTTGGAGTTTACATGTATGTGTGTTTCCTGAGATGACTTTTCTCACTCAGGGTCACGTTCCTGGGGGTTCCTGCGTTGTGTTGCCTGGTATTGTAGCCCTTAGTTCTCACAGTTCTGTATCGTTCCATTGTGAGACTATGCCATGATTTTCACATCCTCCTTTTTTGGTGGAATTTTGAGTTGTTTTGGGGCTATCAGGATAGTAATTGTGGGAACATGTGCTTGTTTCCTGATGCATGCATGGGGACACTGAGGGCACCCCTAGGAGCAGAGTTGCTGGGCATGGATGCCCACGTTTGGCATTGCTCTACGGCACAGAACTTTCACCCCCTGTTAGCAAGGGTAAAAGTTCTTATTGTTCCCCATCCTTTTAACATTTGATACAGACTTCATGTCTAAAATGACAAAGTTGTACTAACCTTTTGAAATCCCTTTTAGCTATAAACATCTGTGTGTTGTCCACCTAAGCTCTTGGTTTCTGGCTTCTAGATGTGCTTCTGCGATTGTTATGCACAGGTAACCCCATTCATGCCACAGGCTGGTTGCGGAGCCCTGGCAGGGTCTCCAGGCAGGCTTGAAGTCCTGCTCTGGGCATCCACTATAGTGGGTGAGTGGTTCCAAGGTTCCATGTTCTCTCCAACACTTGGCATTCTGCTCAGTTCAATCAAGAGCCCGGTGGTAGCTCTGAACACATAGTGGGTGCTCAGTAATGTCCACAAATTGCATTATTGTCAAGTGGGTTGGAAGGGATGTACATTTTCCTTTGGCACTGATTTTGAGAAAAAGACATGGAAATATCAGAACCATGTATGTCTAGCTAGGCAGAGTACATGAGGTGGGGGACAGGGATGGGAATTATTTTTGTACAGGCCTCATGATCATTTGTGATCAGGTAACGTAAACTGAAGTGTCAGTCTCCACTGACCAACTGTTCAGAGGACTTGTTCTTTGACTCTGATTTATCGGAGAAATGTTGTGTGTCGGGGCTGGGCGGGGTGGGGGGGCAGTTAAAGGGTGTGTCCAGAGGACTGTGGGAGAGTGTGTGTACAGAGAAGGTACCATGTGGAAAGGGGCACAATGCCCACAGAGAATCTCCTCACTCCCAATAACCACTGACTTGTAGGATTATAGGCTTATAGGTGTCCCAAGAGTCAGACACCCTGCTTGGGGATGCCGAGTTTCAGAGGCGTTAGATACACCCTGTGTCCTTGCAGCCAAATAAAAAGCCAACTGCCCAGCCATCCAGCTTCCCACAGAGCAAAAGAACGTGGCTAGGTGTGTAGCTACATGGGCCACCCCAGCCCACAGTCCTGTACTTACCCACCCGGTCAGCTCCTGTGACTGGTGAGCACCTCTGCCCCGGCCTGGTCACCAGGTTCATGCCATGGCAAGGCCCCACTTTTTCTTCAACTTTCCCCTACTCCCAACTCCGCCCGGTGTCTCTTTGCACCAACTTTTGACCCTTGTGAAGCTAACATATCTATAATAGCTAGCAATTATAAGCCAGGGTTATTTTAACTGACTCTGTTCAGGCACTATGTTAAATGTTTTTGATATATTTTCTCATTCAAGCCCCTCAACAGTCCTATGAGGTAGATAATATTATTATGCCCATTTCACAGAACAGGAAACTGATGCTCAAGAAAATAAATTTCTTGCCCAGAGTCATCAAGCTCCTAAGTTAGGTTTTTCTATGACCAGGATATATTCCCCTTCCTCCCTGCCCTGAACTCTACCTTCCTGCAGTGTGCTGGTGCCTCAGCTTAGTCTCTGCTCCTCCTGTCTGAGGAAAGCTGGAGAAGAGGCGGCAGGTTGTGGCAGTGGAGAGCAAATGGGGCAGTTTTAGGCTGGCCAGGATGATGCTGAAAAACACCTCCAGGGCAGAGTTCTTTGTTCCAAATGGCTCTGAATTTTCGGACTTGTGCCAGGGGCGGGAAGTTACTTCTGCCCAGCCTAATTTTTGGCAAGCAAACCAACATCTTGGGTGCCATGATGCTAAGAAGTGGGGGATGGGCTGCCTCAGGTAAAATTCCATTATAATGAACTCCATTTGAGATCTGAATGGCTTTGTTGACACTGAATTATGTTGAACTGTGTGCAGTGGAAGAAATCAAGAATGCAGGCTTAGAAACTGGAGGTGAAGTGGAGCTAATTTGCCAATGGGTCTCTCAGTGAAGCTCCAGAAAGGTTTGCAACCTAGTAGAAGGAGAGTCAGATGAGCCTCTCTGAATGCCAAATTCCTGGTGGTCAGAGAGGGCAAGAGGGTGGGCCTTGTGTGTAATTCTACCTGAGGATGCATGGCTGTTCAGCTGTCCACTTCCCCATGTGCTGTGAGCCCCGGAGGACAGATCTGAATCCCATCTTTAAAGTGTAGCCATCAATCTAATACCCTACAAATCACAGATTCAAGCACTAAGTGTTCATTGGGTGGAGGTAGATAATTGGCCAAGCCCACTAAGCCAGAAAGGACAGCTAAAGCGCAATTGCTCTGTGTGGCTAAACCATCTTTAACAGGCAACTCAGATGCATTCTTCCCTGTCATTTCCCCAGCTGTATAGTGCAGGACCATGTTGAGGTCCTTGCATGTTCCCTCTCTTAATTGTCACTGACCTATGAGGTAGATATTGCTCCAGTCACTGGTCTGGTCACAAAGCAGTTGGCAGGAGGGGAGTCAGGTTTTGACCCAGGCAGAATGCTTCCGACCATGTACCCTGACCACAGTGCCCCACTGTCCCTGTGGGTTGCTTCTGGGAGGCCAGGGCAGGTGGGAAATGAGTGAGGTTGGAAGGATGGAAGCCTATGGAAATGACCGAGGGCTCAAGCCTGGCCTGGAGAGATGGTCCTCCCTCAGGCTAGCAAGCATGCCCCTAGAACTGGCCCTATGTGGCCAGATTAACCCATTCTTTACAGTAAGTTGTACATATTTTTTTTTCAAAAATGAACTCTTTGTTATTTTAGATATTGACAACTAATTAAAAAAAGCCTGTCTCCCCCAGTGGACCATAGGCTTCAAGGAAGCTAGGTCTGGGTCTTGCTTACCATTGGTGGGCGGGATGGTGGGTTAGGTTTGGCCTGCAGGTCCCTGGGGAGTCCTCTGGTGGGTCTTACATATGTGATGACCTGGTACTTGAATGGGAGCAGGACAATCCTTGCATATATGGAATTACTTATGAAAGGTTAGAAGGACCCCCTCAGGGCAGCACTCCAGGCGTGATGACACTGGACATGCAGTGTGTCTCTGCTGCACAATGAAATCTTCCAGTCTAAAGATACTCCACGTCAAACCCTCTCCTTTCCTCCCTCTCTCCCTCCTGCCTCTCCCACTCTGACTTCTAGCAGATATTTTCCTATTGGTATTAAAAGGAAACTTCTGTGTAGAAATAAAAAGGAAACTAACACTCAAGGAAAGGGTTTTTAGGCCAAAAAAAAAATTGGAATGGATTTGATAGGCAGTGAGAGATGCTTATTAAGCATGATGTAAAGCCTTTGGGCTCTCAAAGGTTGTGAGGACCTCAGGCTTCATCTATACTTCAAAATGTTTTTTCAGTCTTCTACTTTCCCCTGACTTTAGCCCACCTACTCTTCCACTTAAGTACTTGGGGAAATAACAGTGAAATACTGACATTTTTATAAGTATAATAATTTTTACGGCACATCTTAAGTATTTTGTCTCAGCTGATGCAGCAGTCCTATGAGGCTCACAAATTGGCTTAGATTGAATTCTCTTCTGAGGCTGGGTAAACAGCAGTGTTTTCTTCTTCCCTCCATGCTATAAGAAAGAAGCCACCACAAAGGACTGACCATTGTGTGCCAGGGGTCCTGCTCTGGTGCCCTCACTACCCCTGGCACCCACATAGGGCATGTGGGGCAGCCACTAAGTCCTAGGCCCCTGGGGTTTGACTAACGTCCTGCTCTGGGAGTACAGTGTGGACATGGGCAAGCCCCAAAATGATGGATGGCCAGGCCTCCTCTCCTTGTCTAAATCTCCTCTCCTTCCCTGTCACCCTGAGCTCTTGTTCCCAAACTGGGCAGCAAGTAGCTCACCCTAAGTAAGCTTTCTCATCTCTGTTCAGCTTCATCAGAGCTACTGAATAGCCTGTGCAGGCTTAATTTTCAGGTCAGGGGGGGTTCTGGGAAATGTAAGGGGTGGAGGAGCTAAGGGGAAACAGTGGGTGGAGAGACTGTCATCTCTCCCCGCTGTGGGCACAGCACCCGCCTCCTCCCCTCAGTGCTGCCCAGAGGGCAGTTTGAGTGGCAGCAAGGCCTGCTGCCTGGGTGCACACACACACACACACACACACACACACACCAGCTAGTGGGAGTAGTTTCACCCGCATCTCCTTTAATTGAGCCAAGGCCCTGAGACGGCCCTTCAAGTTCCTTCTTAGTGATGAGGGGAAGGGCCGCCGACAACTCACTGTAGAGGTGAGAACCAAGTGGTTCTCCAGGAAACCCTGGCCTTCAATGCCACCGGCATTGAAAATGATTTGTGCAGCAAATCTGTTCCATCTTTGCCTCTGGGTACTAAAGAACACAAGGAAGAGGAAGATCCACGGACTGGGATCTAATCCCTGTGGAAGGATAGAGCCTGGAAGAGGGACTAGAGCCTGGACCCCAGAGGTTAGGACAAAGACAGCTACTCATTCCACTTTGCACACAGCTCAGGACACCTGGGCTTAAAACATTGGAAGAAGGGGAAGGCTGGACTTGTGTGACGGCCAGCAGTGAGTGTGGACATCTGCACATAGACGTCTTTGGAGCACTGTGTGTGCCTGATGTCTTTCCTTAGCATGGTTCCTGACAACGAGGAAGTGAGAGAGAGACAGGGGTGTGCCGAGTGGCCAGGTGGGGCCAGCTTGGGGACGCACTAGCTCTGTGGTCCCTGCAACCATATCTGGTCACCCTGGACAGATAGATGCACCCTGGACTGGATGCACTCTGGGCGGGGCTGGTGATGTACAGCTGAATTGTTCATCAGCTTCCACCTGTACTTGTGAAACCTTTTATTCCTCCTGATGGTTTTCTCCTACAAACATATTTTTTCCCTAGTCATTTGGGTTGAACTTTCTAGAACTCTCTCCTCAAGTTATCCCTTCCAACTCAATTGCCACTGGTCCTATTTCCAGGTAAAGGATTCCCCCAAAGGAGTGTCAGGTCAGGAGTCCAGCTGTGCACAGGCTGGGGCCTCAGCTGTGTGCAGATGAGGCCTGTGGCTTCGCTGATCCTGGGATCCTTTTTCAACGAACCAGTGGGACAGAGGCCTGTTTTAATATTCTTTCCAAAGTTTAAGATCAATTCAAGTTGAAAGGGAATCTGAATGGAGTCTGAAAGTCTTAGTTTCAAAATGTCACTAAAATATAGTTCATTGTTTTCAAGACTCAATGGGTTTACTAGAAAAAGTACTTGATAGAGGTAAGGATGGAATCTACTTCCTGCAGGTCTTTAGGATGAGAGTGGAGGGTTGGTTTATCCCTTTCTGGTGCCCTTTCTTTCCAGCTGTTCTGAACTTGCTACTCTGCCTCCAGCACACCTCTTCCCTTTTGCCTCTCAGCCTTTGCACAGGTGGTATTACCTGCCTGGAACCCTCATCCCCTCTTCACCACAATCATGTTAACTTTAGCATCCTCCCTGTCTCGTTTGGGGAGCTGGGATGTGTCCTCCTCTAAAGGCTGAAATCTCTACCTCACCCTGCGGGACTCTCCATGCCCACCTTACAACTGTGCCACCTGCGTCTTAGTATGGATCGCACTGAAGCATGGGCTCCTGCCTGTCTCCCCCAGTGGACCATAGGCTTCAAGGAAGCTAGGTCTGGGTCTTGCTTACCATTGTGTCTCTCACTTCTAGTGTAGGAACTACCTTGTTGCTGCCTAAAACTAGGCAGGGGCCACTGTCAGAGACAAGGCACCAGAGGCCAGAGCCCATATCCACTGTGGTGGGAGCCAAGGAGAAATGCTGCAGCCTCTCTGGCCCCCCAAGGAGTCTCCAAGAGGACTATATGAGAAGGATAGCTGGAATCCTGGCCAAATGAAAACCTTGGAAAAGCTCTTTAGGGGGAGAGCATTTTGAATCTGAAACTGAGGAGCAGCCAGTGTCATCTTGGGACGATAACTGCCACATTCTAAAATAGGTGGGAACTTCGCCTCTTGCCCCATGCCACGAGGAGCTCCAGCATGCCGTGTCCACCCCTTGCTAATAACCCTAAGAAAGGAGACCTCTGGGTTAGTCAGCCCTCCTGGACTGGAGCTACCTGCTAGAGAGTTATCCAGGCTTGCCTGTCTCACTGGGCTCTGGAACCCTTCACTGAATCTGACATAGGCTTCAAAACCTAATTCCAGAGCACTTGGTCTTCCCTGGCCTCTGAGAGCCAGGGGCTGTCTGAAGTCCAGGCCCACTGAGCCAGAGTCAGTCAGTGTCCAGGCCAGGACCACTCAGGCCTCCCTGCTTCCAGAGAGACAACAGCCTTTGGTTCCAGCCGAGTGGCATCTGCCTCAGTCTCCCAGCTCTGCTTTCTGCTGCTGGAGTGGTGGATGAGGAAGCCCACTGCCCTGCTAACAGATGGGGGCATTGTGGGCTGCTGACATTCAGGTCCTACCTGGGGATGAGCAGATGGTTGGCAGATGCAGGACAAGCCCTAGATGATGAAGAGGGGGAGGCACCGGTGAGCCAGGGGAAGGCACGGTGATGGAGAGGAGGGCTTCGTGACCAGTGGCAATGTGAGAGGCCACCCCTTAACTTCCTGGTGAAAGAAAAGTCCAGGTTTATACCTCACCTCTCTGTATGTTGGAGAAGAGATTTGAATGGTCAATTTCTCCCCACCCTGAGTAGCCAGATTTTTGGAAGCCATAGTCAATGGGTGGGGTAGTTTTTTTCTCACTTCAGCAGAAATGTGGCTTTTTGGGCAATGTTTGTTCAGGGTGCAGCATTTAGGACAGTGAGCAGGCTTCCCCGCCACTCTGCAAGTATTCTTGTTTTCCAGGCCATGGTCATACTTATACCAGTTACAGCTCTAATAACGTGAGCTAATTTAAAGCGTCCAGTGCACCAGGTGTGGTGTTGAGTACTACGCTGTCATTGGTCCCCACTACAGCGCTGTGACCCAGGTACTATCGAGTCCCTAGTTGTAAGTGTGGACACAGGATAGGCTTTGGGGGATGCTGGATGGTAGGTAGCCAAGAGTATCAGGCTGGCATACGTGGTTGTATAGGTAAGTGGGGGATCTGATGCCAAGAATCCCAAATATCTTGGAGTTGGCAAGATCTAGGGCTCAGGAATGACTTGGGAGAAAGAAGTGGCTCTCCTGTTGCCCTAAGGGCTTAAGAAAATGAAGGAAAATCCCATGTAGCCTATTAATCCCAACTGTATCAGCCAGCAATAGCAAGGGTTTGGTCTCCCTAGAAGACTACACTCACTCCCCTGTATTCCTGGTGCTTTCCTGTTGGGCTGCTTTGGTTTCTATTCTTTGGTCTCCAAGTTGCTGGACAGAGCCTCTTTATCCCATCAAGTGTGACCTGTTGCTGACTCCCCAGGGAGGTACCCCCATCCTAGTACCCTAGGAGAGCCACCCACAAGTGGAAAAATTCAGGCAGGTCAGGACTCTAAAATATCCCCTGACTGTCTTCAGTCCTTGTCCATTTCTTCAGGAGGGAGGCTGGAACCAGGAGCTAGAGGTGGTCAGGCGGTAATGAATGCATTAGCCCTGCCTGCTGCTGTGTTTCTCTGCAACGACTTGTGAGGATGGAGCCAGTATGACATGGCCAGGACCCACTACTCTCTCAAGTCACACTATCCCCCCAAAAGCTGCTTAGGCTAATGGTGAACCATTGGGACCTGGCCAGGGCGGGGGCGGGGGGAAGGGGTGGAGAGGCACTCTTCCTTGTGTGCCCGCGGACCAGTCACTTCCCTCCTAATGGTCTGTTTTTTCAGCTCTAAAGCCAGAAAGACTGGGTTGAAGCTTATTGAACATGCTGATTCCCTATGTTCCGCAGGCTGCTGTGGCTGCCCACGCCTTCCGGTAGTGACAGAGCATGGCCTGCCTGTTACCTGGAGAGCAGTAATCAACCTAGAAATCTTGTTGACAAAGCTGAGGGCAGAGTTTCCACTGGAAAAAAGCAGCTTGTAGGAATAATCAATAAGAAGTGGAAATATATCTTAGTAACCTTTGTATCTCCTACCCTACTGTTAGTCTTCGTGGGTTCTGCCTCAAAGTTCTGCTCAGTTCCAAGTAGCTACCAGTGCTCCCCAAAGTGACAGGATGGCCTTATGAGTGGCTAGGAGGGTGGGCGTTTGTAGCCTGGTTCTGTGGGTGACCTGCTGAGTCCTGATAGTGCTCGGGGTGTCAATCTAAAGCTTTTATGAGGTGATGTACATACCTCAAAAGGTTTATTAAGAATCACCTTTAATAAGGAGCAATTCTTCCGGAAACTACTGGGTGATCGGCCATTTAATTTCCCATGATCAGTCAGTCACTAAGGGGTTAGGCCCACCTTTTGTGTGTTCTTAGTACTGGGGGCAAGCATCCCCAGAAACAATTGGGCCAGAGAAAGAAGAGGCAGGAAGTCTTGGTGGAGCCTTCCAACCCCTTCCATGAGCCCTTTTCAGGGTCTGGAAACTGTTCTAGGTGAAGGCAGTGGAGGCTGACACTGTTGGCATTTACCACCTTACTAGGTGGGAATTATGATAATACCTGGGAGGTTTATGAGGTCTAAATCAAAATTAAATGTAGCCCGGGCTAGCTTCCTCTGCAACCTCACTCACATCATAAACATCATAGATTTTTCTGGTTTCTTTTTTTTTTTTTAATGACAATTTGCTGGTAGGTTTGGAATTGGCCTTCTTCCTAACTTGCTACCATGTGGTAGCCTCCCCAGCCTGTCCTCCAGAGATTTCCCCAGAAATGGCCTAGATGGTTCATCTTCAGTGTCTGCAAAGAGTTGGTCTTTGAAAACCACAGGGGCTGTTCCATCCATGTGTGATGAACCTTCTAGCATAGAGCCCCCAAAGAGAGTGGGTTGTTGCGGGACATAGTTCTCGAGCAGAAAAATAGTAAAGAATACTAGAGTAGAATATTCAAGAAGGGATTTAAGATGATTGGGCTAGATAAGTTTGCTGTTAAGATGTTCTGGGGTTATTGGTATTTACTGAGTTTTACTTTGGACATCATTTCCAACTGTTCTTACCCATATTTAAAATATTTTTTGTGTGGAGGAACTGGGGTAATGGTGGGGTTAAGACATTCTTTGGCAAATTCTACTTATACAGTACACTTTCCTCTTCACTTTCCCTTGTGTTCACTCTGCTTCCCCTCAGTTTCTCCTGGGAGGCAGTGCTGAGACTGGAAAAGGCCCATGTTGGGAAGGCGTAGAAGTCAGAAAGAGCACCACCGCTGGCCTGATGTTGCGGATCCTGTGTTACACTAGAATAAAGAGAATGTAAATAAAAATTGAGGGTGTCAGACAGTGTTCAGCACTCTGCGAGTGGAGGTAAAAGGATGATGAAATGAAAAACAGCAAGAAAAGGGAATGCAATTGAACACGTGGGCAGCTGTGGCTGGCGGGCTCGGGCCTACCAACGCCCGGGGAGCCCAGTGTGTGGATAACTCTGCCAATTCTAGGAAGAAGAATTTTCTCTCCCTCTTCTGGGAAATCATGCAATTTTCCATTTCTCTCTAGGAGTGGGAGCGTGAGCCAATGTCAACAGTTTTTTGAAGGCCCCGTTTTGATCAATCCAGCCCCAACCTGGCAGAGGGAAGCCCCTCTCCTAGTCTTCCATTTTTCCATGGCACCCACTAGGGGTCACATCACTCATCTGAGGGTGAGCAGCCCCACTTGCACTAGCACAGATGTTGGAGGCCCTCAAGGGAGCAGAGAGCAGGCTCAGTGAGGGAATCTCATTTCCGGATGATGATGGGAAGTCCAGCCTTGGGGGTGCACACCTTCATAGCTGAGAAAGACCTTCGAGGTCAGACTCCTACCTGCTGCTTCTCTGGCCAGGGTCACGGTTTTACCAGCTGCCGGACTCTTGGGAGGGACTGGTGAACATGGTAAAGTGAAGCCAGCGGCATTTCCATCCTCGCCTTCCCAGGGCTCTACCCCAGCACCCTGTAGCCACCACCCCACAAGGCGGTCCGGGCTGAGATGCCGCCAGTACAGAAGCCATGGGAACGGGTGCTGGTGTGAACCGACAGGCAGTGTGTAGGAGAGGCAGGGCTTGTGGCTTTGATGACTGGAAGGAACATGTTATCTTCTCATTTCTTGCTAAGACAAGGTCAGACAGAGGTTTGATGTGGGATGCAGACCCAGGACGACTGGAAGCCAGGGGCTTTCTGCAGAGTTGAGTTCCTCCCCTTCTGCTCCTCGGGCACAGTGCTGGGGGCCAGGTATCTCTAAGGCAGACCCGGGAGGGGGTGCTTGGGGAAGCCCCAGCAAAAGCAGTAGGATGTTGTATGTACTCAGAACATGAATTGGGGGTGGGATGGAGTGTTGCAAAGGGGGAGGGATTAAGCTTTTTTTTCCACTGATCCTTTTTATTTTTTCTATAGTCTCTTTGCCTCACTTTCCATGCCCCTGGACCTGTGCCCTTAATGTCAGATAATCTCTCCTAAAGGGACCCTCCAGTAGAGCACATTCACATGGGGAGGGGAGTGCTGTCTGTTGGGCAGGGTTTTCCCTGATAAGAGGTGCTGATGAGGGGAGCTGGCTGAGTCATGCCACCCCCAATCTTAGGAGCCTGAGAAGGAAAAGCACCAGAGGCTCTTTCCTCATGACCCGGGCTTGCTCTCTCCATCCTCTCTGACTCAGTGGAGTGAGGGCGTCAAGGTTTAGGATGCAGGAGATGACTGAGCTCAGGTAGGCAGCAGAGTGGACTCTAAACCGCCTTGGTTCAAATGCAGGCCCCAAGACAATCATTGTCTCTGTGCTTTCGTTTTCCCACGCCTCAAATAGGGGTGATAACAGTACCCGCCTGACAAGGCTGTTGTAAGGATTAAATGAGTGAGCTGATGTGAAGAATTTGGAGCAGGGCCCAGCACGGAGTAAGAGTTGTCTGCACTGATGGTTATCATGGGGAGGGAGGCGTTGGCAGTGGCGAGGGCAACACTTGGGCGCTGCGGTCAGCCTGTCCTAATTTAGCCCATGTGCTGCCACTTGCTTGGACCCTCAGCAAGTCACTGGAAATGTTCTGGGCTTTGGTTGTGCCATCCATGAAATGGGATGCTCCTTCCTCATCCCAGGGTTAGGAAGCTTAAGTGTGCAGAGCTTGGCAGCCTGACACAAAAGAAACTCTTTCATAAGCTCAAAGGTGGTTGTCCACCTGGACCTCATGTCTGACTTCTGAAAACCTCAGGGGCTGAGGACATGAATGTGATGGTCCTTGCTATAACCGCTTGGCTCTCTTACCTCAGTCTTCTTGAGGAAACAGCAGGGAGTCTAGGAGATTGATAAGGCCATGAGGTAGAATCCAGAAGAATGTAGTTGGTTTGGGGGGTCTTGGTAGTACAAGCAGGGGGAAGTAGTAACATGCCTGTCCCCTTCAGGTGTGCCTCCACCCACAGCCTTGGGCGTGGGCCAACCCAGCTCAGATTCTCTCTGGGATATTCCCTAGGGGCTGGCAGTATCCCAGCAGGAGGCACCCGGTCTCCACGGTCTCAATGGGGCTGCAGTCCTAGAATGGGCCTGATTCTAGGAGGCCCCTTAGGGCCTTGGTGCACCCTTCCCTGCCTAGTCAGGCTACTGGGAAACCAAGAAACCAAAGATGGGGGTCTGGATGTTCTCCACTGGGGTTTGGTTTCAAGGCCTTTTGCCAGGGTTCAGGGGCAGGCACTTCATACCTATTACCTCTCCAGCCACCTTCTGTTGGTGTCAGTGAAGGGTGAAGGTAGGCGCTGTGTGTGCATATGTGTGTCTAAGTGTGGGTGTGGATTGAAGTCAGGAGGGTGAAGTTCTGCCAGCCCCACCTTGGTGACCTGTTATGCCACCGAGACTCAGAGTCTGGGCACCAGAGTCGGTTCCCTTCAGCCTTCACTGAGGCCGGGGGTGTTGGTCTGTCTGGGGAAGAGCTAAAAATGGCAGAAAACATCCTGTTTGATGGCAGTGTGTTGCTGTATTTAACCCCTGAAGCGCCTGCTCCGCCTACACTCTGTCTCCACAGACAGATCCCAGACACCTGTCTTTGAAGCCGTCCCAAGACGCCAGGGCCCCAGGCTGCCATCCTAGCCTGCACATTCCCAGCTCCCCAAGGCTCTTCTGTGATCCTGCTTGGGGCAATGGCCTCCCTCCCACCCTTAGCAGCTTGCCAGGCCACCCTCTGGCCCTGCTTTTCTCTGCACCCCTAAAATCTGGGGTGGAGGACACTGGGGCAGTAGAGCTCCCTTAGAAAGAAACCCTTCCCCTTGACTCCCTCTACTGTGGAAGGAGGAGGACCTATAGCAGGGAGGCTGTTCCACTTGCACACAGGCTGGCGGCTGACAACTCCCTGCCTCAAAGGAGGGCTGGGTCCTGGTTGCCTCCTGGCTCCCACCCCCTCACCCCTGCCAGTGATGACATGGCACACCTGCCTCCAACAAGTTGACTCTGTCAAGCTTTCAGTCCCTGATCCACGGACTGAAGTCCCTAGGAAGAGCTGCTCATACCCACTCGTTAGGCTGGTAGAAGGTTGGCCCAGAGGCCAGTGCTGAGCTGAAGCGATAATGTCTCCCTTTCTCCATTTCAGAGTCCTTTTGGTCTGAAGTGTCTGTGAGACCTCACGGAAGGGCACCCCAGGTTGGACTCACCAGTGCCCCTGCTCCTTCAGGTGGGTGTCTCCTCATCAGCCACAACCTTTCTATCTTTCTGGATTTGAGGGGCAGGGGAGGCCATAGGAAGTGACTATTACTTCGACTTTGAAAATGTGGGTCCATGTCAGCAGAACCACAGCAGCCTGCAGCTGAGAGCCGCGTCATGCTGGCGGTGGTGGGGCTCAGAGGGGTGCTCAGTAGGGAAACCTTGGTATCCCCAGGCTGGCCTGTAGCAAGCCTGAGTTTTCCTATCCGGCTGCCCTTCCCCTCCCTCGCCTGCCCTCTGCACTTTCTGCGTGTCACTGCTGGGAACGGCAGCCCTCGGCTGACAGATTCCCGGGCTGCTTCTCCACATCTGAAGGCTGATCCTGGTGCTGGCTTCTGGGTAGGTAGCAGCAAATGACCCTCAGCAGGGCTGGGTTTTCTCCCCACGCAGCTGAGATGACCCTGTTCACTGTGGGCCTGACTGCCCTGTCTAGTCTTCTTTTCCGGCCTGCCTCAGCCCCTGGCTCCTTCTCCTCACCCCATGCCCGATGCCATGATGCCAGGTCATGGTACTCGCTGCACCACACAGCATAACATCAATTTATGGAATTGCTCTTGGGACTGATTTGACTAATATTCTCCCAAGCTCTCAACTCCCATGCACACATGTTCCAGACTCTTTATTTCTTCTCCCCACCAAACCTATAGCATGCTGGGTCTCCCGCACCACACCAATTCTGTACAACATCACAGTGACCAAGAGCTGTGGCATCTCAGTGACCTGAGGTGAAGCCACAGCATCCTGGACAGTTTCTCCTGTTGCCCCACTATGGTCTTGGGCCTCTGGGAGCCCTGCCCACCTCTTAGATGTGTGGCATTCTAGAAGCTTGGAGGATTAGCCTGATCTTGGATGGGCTATAGGGACAATGTTGACTGTTGACAGACCACAAGTGATTTTCCTTCTATTTTTGTTTTAATATATGAAATGTTACATATATAAAACATTTATTATATATTAGTATTATATATATTTATATTTATAGACAGGGATATAAAACATAAAATAGTGTAAGGAGATACCATATAACTACCACTCAAAGAAATAGAATATGGGTGCTACATAAACCTCTACAACGCCTCTCCCCAGTTTCACCCTCGCAAAGGTTTCTATTCCTTGTTATTTTTTTCCAAAGATTTATTTATTTATTTGTTTGTTTGTTTGTTTGTTTATTTATTTATTTATTTATACAAGCATTGGGTATAGTCAGAAGCGTGGGAGGGTGAGAGAATTCACCAGAACCAGAGTGGGGAACAGAACAGGCAGACCGACGAAACACACTGCTGAGGGGAGCAGCAGGCGCGGCAGGAGAGGTCTGTGCTGTGCTCCCTGTGGGACCCTCACCGACATTCAGGGATCAAACCAGTGTTGCAGAGGCTGCTGGCCGCTTTGTAGCCCAGTGCTCAACCTCTGCGCCACCAGGGGAGTCCCTCCTTGTTATTTTTTTTTTTTTTGACGTCTCTCCTCCCTCTCTCTCTAACATAGCTTCACAGTGTCAGCCTAACTGTAAAAGACACACGGTGTCTCTATAATATGAAAATTCCCAGCAGCACAACAGCTGACAGAAGTCAGAGGATCTACTCTGTGACCACGGTCCCCACCCTCTGGGACTGACGATGCCCTGCTGTCCCTATCTGCCCCATTTCCTTTCCTTGACTTGAAGGTCTCTGTGGGAATTTTTTTTAATTAAGTATTCTGTGCATTTCATGATTGGAGTTGCTAGCGATGCCGCAAGGTCTGGGCTCTGCTGAGCCTCATTTGTAAAGAGAGTGATAATAACGGCATTTACCTCATTGGGGTGATATGAAGATAAAGTGAAATAAGACTCTACTGGCTTTGGCAGACCTAGTTGTGAAAAAGAAAGTTGGAGTCTTCCAAGGGTCTCCCAAGCCTACCTGCCTGCCGCAGCGTGGGGCACATGGCACCTGGGGCTGCAGGGGTGGGAGGGCATTCGGTCCCTCCTAATTGATTTCCTCTCTTTTTCTTCTGGCCTGAGGGCCCCCACTGTCTTGGGCAAAGGGACCAGTATGAATGGGAAAGATCTCTGTAGGGACTCAGATATAACAGGGAGGCAGCAGGGTTTGAAAGCGTTTTAGGGTGACTGAGGTGCCCCCACAAGCAGCTCCATGCTGGTGACAGTCAGGATCACAGCTGCAGGCAGAGTAATAAGCACCCCCTTTACTTAGGTGGGGTGTGTAAGTAAGCTGCTCTTTCCCCCAAACTTTTAGATTTTGTTCCCTCTACCTCCTCTTCTCCTTTGGTCAAGTGTAAAATGTTCAGATGATAATACCAATCTGACAGACACGTGGACAGATGGACAGACAGAGAAAGGGCAGCAGGAACGCAGGCCTCTTAGTGCTGTGAGGAACAGGGGCTGGAATGACAGGGCTGTGATTTCAGGAATTAGTTTGTTCTATCCCCTCATCCTTAAGAAAGTAGGAACTTAGGGGTTCTCCCCGTATGTGAATTCTGAGCCCCTTTTCTCTTGGAAGGAGGCACTAGGCAAGAGAGAGGCCCCTGACCTGCTGCAGCTCTGCTGCTGAGGAGGAGCTAAGAGCAGTGCTGTGCATCTCGTCATCCCCATAGCCCTTCTCACACCCTACAGAGTAAAACGCCATTCCAGGTGAGGACAGTGGGTCACAGAGAGGCTAACGCCTCACCCCAAGCAGCAGATGCAGGGCACAGGCAGATTCGCCCTTAGACATGCAAAGAGCAGCTTCCCCACCGTCTTGGGTCAGGGAGCCCTGCTTCTGTGTTGGGGGGTGTCAGCTGGGATGTGGAGAGCCCCCAGAAAGAGGATACCAAGGAATTCTACTCAGGCCTAGGCCCTGAGGGAACAGCCCAGCTCCACTGAGCTTCCAGGTAGATGGGCTGCAGCAGATGCCTCCGGCCGGCACTCACTGGGCACCTGCTGCTTTGCAGGCATGGAGGCCATGGCAGCCAGCACTTCCCTGCCTGACCCTGGTGACTTTGACCGGAACGTGCCCCGGATCTGTGGGGTGTGCGGAGACCGAGCCACAGGCTTTCACTTCAATGCGATGACCTGTGAAGGCTGCAAAGGCTTCTTCAGGTGAGTTCTCCCTGAGGGCAAGCAGGTGGGGGAAGGAAGCAAGGATTCCCCTGAACAGGACCCTTGCATTTCCCAAGTCGCCTTCCTTGTCATGCCTCTGAAACATGCCAGCTCTCATGGATATGGGGGTGGGGGTGGCAACCAGGTCTTAGCAGGGGGATCTTCTTCCTCCCCTTCCCTTAGCTGCAGCTGTGTCCTCTGAGCCCCCCGGAAAATTCTTTACTAAGGTTGCTTTGTAGGTCCCCATCTTTCCATTACTCCTTAGGCCCATAGCCTCTGCACTAACCCTGTGCCCGTCCTCCTAACTGGTCAAGAATCCCAGTTCTCTGATCTGAGAAAAAGGCATATGCTTGGGGAAGCCTGAGAATTTGACTCAGAACTTGTCTCCCCACCCCCTACCATCCAAATCAAACTGTTCCTTGGATCCAAGGAAACCATGCCCCATGTTCAGCTCTATTCTTAATCTGTGCTCACATGTTCACCTGTGGTTTGCTTGCCCCAGTTCAGAAAGCCAACCTCAGAGTGCCCAAACTATGCCGGTGATGCACCAACATTCCTGTTCAGCTGGTCCATTTTCTCTGCGGCAACCTCTTCTCCTTTTATGTGAGTCTAGCATCACAAGTGCATAAGGTACTACATAGGCCAAAGGAAATATGTCCCCATTCAGTGTGTGAAGGATAGGAAAGGGAAAGTGATAGATTGCAGGATGAGACAGGGAACCATGAGAAATTAGCATTTGACATATAAGATTGAGAAAAAGAAAGGAAGTCCTGGAAGAAGGAAGCCACCAAAGAGATTTTTATATAATGTCTTATTGGAGGCAAGTAAAGGCCCAGGCTTCAGCCATTAAGAGAGGAAAGAGGGAGTCCAGAGGAAGGTCTGAGCTTTGGGGTCATGGGCTTGGCAGAGTGCATTGGAGGGGGGACCTGAGTGGCCCTCTCCCCCAGTTCAGGGACTCCTGGCTCCTTACAATCATGACTCCTGACTCACCTGCCCTCTGTCCCAGGAACAAGCAGGCCTTGAGTTTCATTGCCCTGAGCAGTCGCTGAGCCTCAGGGTTTCTGTGGGTGCTAATTGCCTGTTTGGCCTGGCCCAGTGGCTGCTTGACTTCCTGGCAGGATGCTCCCATCTTGGGGAACCAGACCAGCCACATCGCTGGCTCCAGGTCCTGTTGCCACGTAGCTCTGGCCCAAAGCCTGCACTTCCTGTGGGGTGGGCCTTCCAGAGCTGGGCCGTGTGTCCCAGGGGCCACTTGGACCTTCCCTGGCAGGACCTGGGAATGGGGAAGCTGGTTTCTGAGTAATAATAGAGAAGGGGTCTGGGAGCCCATAACAGGGCCTACTTCCTATCATTATATCAGTCAGAAATGTGTGGGCAGTAATGCTGACTGTCCCATTAACTAACTGCATGTCCTTGTTCAAATTCTCAGTTTCCTTGTTTTGGTTACCCCAACTCAGCACACGGGCATGTGAATATCAGACCCTTCTACTATGCAGAGTGAATCTGAGGGTCAATGAGATGACATGTAAAAGTGCTTTCAAAAAAGCATAAAGTGCAATATAAGTATATTGTTTTTGAATCTGATGTGTCGATACTGATGTCCTCAGTGGAACTCTGCCTTAAAAAACAAACAGAAGTCTTTCTCACCATCCACCCTCCTTTTGTTTTTTTTCTATTACATCCTCCCTCAGCCGATTTTAATGAGTATCTACGATCCAGGTATTGGGAGAGGTGCTGGCAACATGGGACTCTCCCTGGAGGGCCTACCTCACGCACTCACGTCAGCACGTATGCATGACTGTGTCTCACCTGGGTGCGTGTGCTGTGTGGGCCACTCTCCCCTCCTCTTTCCAGGCCCTCACAGAGCCTGTTGCTGACCGGTGGCTGCAGCCCCTGCCTCAAGGGCTGGGCAATGGACAGAGACCGCTTTTGTTTTGTCACCCTGTCCTCAGTCTGCCTTCTAGCTTTACTGTCCTCCTTGATGGCTGAGTCAGGCTGCACTTTCTGGAGAGCCAACATCTCTAGTTTGGCTCGAATTGTAACTCACACACACACACACACACACACAATTTTTATCTTTTGTAGACTCTGTGTTTGCAAATTTGGCTTGCTGCTAAAATTTACTTGTTGTCAAATTAATACTCAAGTGCTTTTGTGGTCATTGGCAGACACGTGGGGGCAGAGAACTGAGTCTCCCAGGCACACACGCCTACAGAGGCCAAGCCAGGTGACTTCACCTTAGTCTCAGCTCTCGTGCTGTGAACAAGCGTCCTCGTAGTCTATTAGTCACTTTTTCTTTTGCATCTTTGTGCTTTTGATGATGATTTTACTGTGTTGGCTGCACCCCAAGCATAGTGAGGAAGTGCTGTCAAGTGTCCCTGAAGGCAAGAGAGTGTGTGATATGCCACGCGGGAAAGTCCAGGTGTTAGGTGAGCTGCATCAGACATGAGCTAGAGTTGTCAGCCAGGAGTTTAACGTGAATGAATCAACAGTATATATCAAATAAGGTATATTACACAGAATACAGTGTATTCATCAATTGACACTGGTGACAACTTCAACCTGTGTTTCCCGAGGAGCCATGGTTTCTACTCAGTATTTATTCAGTGTTCACGGCAACTTTATCGAATGCAATTACTGTGAATTGCAAGTAAGGACTGAATATATATGTGATTTCCCCTTTTCATCCCCCCTAGCCCCCAATTTCTCCTCCTTTGCATCATCCAAATTCTATTTGGCATTTTTCCATTTTAGTCTAGTTCAAATAGTTGTTCTAGAATCCTTTTGTAGCTTTTATCTCTGTGTGAAATCTTGATCCGAAAGGAAAAGTTGTGTCAGTGGTGGAGCCTTCTCTGTGGCAAGCACCCCATCCTTGACACAGAGGTATGGCGATAAGTGCTATTGTTATAGAGCAGCCCCGATATTGAACGGGTTCCTGGCTGTGGGTCCTCACCCGCGCGCTTAAAAGGGACTTATGAATACTCCACTACAGGCACACACAAAAAGTTAATAAAAGGTTTATTTACAAGGGAAAAGGAAATAAGGAAAATGTACAACTCAGGGAGAAAATAGGGAAATAAAGTCTTTAATGCGTCCTACCCGATCCGACGACCTGGAAACCCAAAGTCACTCTCAGAGCTGGCCGGACAGCTGCGAGCTGGCGGAGAGCCAAAATGGGGATCCCCCAAAGCCCACGTGTCTGCCTTTTATATCCACCTGGCTGCTTAACCCCACCCTCAGGTCCCAGTCACCTTCCCTTTGGTGGTGATGGGATTTGGAGTTCCCAGTGTCTTTGGCTTTGGCCTGGGGTGGGGGTGGAGTCCACAAAGCCTGTATGGAATTAGCTTTAGGACATCCTTTTCCCCCTAACACTATCAAGTCCTTGCTTTCAGGGAGCCTACTCAACCCCTCGTGGATGGCTTCTCTATCTTGTCTTCTTTCTCCCTCTGCCTCTTTGGTGAGGTCACAGTGAAGCTGTGTGCTGCCTGAGCCCCAAGATCACAGAGATGGGTGAGAAATGCCCTCTTGTTTGCTAGCCCCAAGGTTCTTGGGGTCTTGTGAATTAAGGGTCTTATGGAATACAGAGAAAAATGCAGTTTGGTGAGGACCCAAGAACATGAGGAATGTTCTGGCTTTCCCTAAGTTTCCCCAGCTGATGTTTGTAGGAGGAGCTGCCATGTGAAGGGAAGTAAGAAATGAGGCAGATGTCCAATGACTTAAAATTTAAAGTGCTTAAAGACAATAGACTAAATGAAGAGGGGGAGGGCCTGCATGGGGCATCCTGTGGGCACCAGTGAATGAATTACTGAGAAGTCAGTGTTGCAGGAGAGAACTTTGTCCAGGGCAGCTTGACAACCGACCTCACTCCACAGCTGCTCAAGGATGTGAATGGAAGAGGGGGTGGGGCGGGAGGAGAATGGATAGGCTGAGAGTAGTGTTCCGAAGCTTTGTTAGAGGCCAGAATATTTGGAGAAGGAACGTCACTGGAGTCGTCAAGAAAGCTGCAAGATATGCTGAAGACCTTTATGTATTTTTGGTCAGTGTTCTAATTCTTTAGGAATCTGATCATCTAATCAGGGCTCGTTTGCATAAATTCCCTCGCAGCAACCCCCTGCGACACTCTATGCTATGGCAGAACAGGGTCCATGGAGAGGATGGCCAGGGGCTACCCACACTTCCAAACCCCCCATTTCTTTTTTTTTAAAGATTTATTTTCTTTATACAAGAAGCGGGGTACAGGCCAGATGCACGGAGGGTGAGTGGGTTCACCAGAGACAGAGCAGGGAACAGAACAGGCCGACTGACGAAATACACTGCTGAGAGGAGCAGCAGGCAAGGCAGGAGAGGTCTGCCACACAATGTGGACCCTTGCCGGCCAAACGGCCGGGATAAAACCAGCACTGCAGAGGCTGCGGGCAGCTTCATAGTGCGGTGCTCAACCGCCTGCACCACCAGGGGACTCCCCAAACCCCCCACTTCTACCCCAATACTTGTCCTAGAGGAGTCCTTCCAGGGGCCTTTGTTTTACCCCCTCAGGTTTGGGGGCCCAGTTCAGACCGCTGCTCCGGCTTGGATTAGATGTAGTAGATTCACAATGAGCACCATGTTATGTAAGAATACCAGAGCGTGGAGTATCAAACAGATCTCAACTCTAATCCTAGCTTTCACACACATTAGCTGTTTTGACATTAAGCAAGTTATATAACTCCCCAGTGCCTTTTCATATCACTTATGAAATAGGGGTAATTCTCTTCCTGAAAGGCTCCTGTGAGCCTTGAGAGGACATGTGAGGTGCTGGTATAGGAGGCGCTCGCTAAGCCACAGCTGTTATTGTTCCTTTGTTGTGACTTATTTCTGAGAACAGACAATCCTTCCCTCTCCTCTAACATGGAACCAGGAGTGGGTGTGACCAGGTGTGTTGGCAGCGGTCTCTGAGAAAAGGTGCCTGAACAGAAGTACTTAAATATCATGTATGAGAAAGGCAGAGCTGGGCCAGGGGCTCTGAGAGATCCCCCCACATTACTCAGAGTTCCCCAGTCACTGGCTGGTGCTCAGAGCATCTGGACCATGGTCTGGTCGATGGCCACTGTAACTTGCCCAAAGACCAACAGCACATAAAGTAACCGTGTGTTTAGAACTCTGCCTGCAGGGCCTACCCCGGGCACACAGGGAGGTGTGAGATGTAGACATGGGGCTTGCTTCCAGGTCTCAGGTCCTCCCTCCCGGGGATGGTTAAATAGCGCCTTCTTCAGCCGCCCTTCAGCACTCTTCCCCGACCTTCCCTGCTGGCTTCTCTCCTTCCTGCTTCTAATGCTTCCTTTGTGCCAGCTCCTGTTTCCTTTATTTAATACTAACAACAATCCCTTGGTAGGGCTGTTTGCATTTTATAGACTTGGGAACTGTGACAGCAAGGGGAGTTTGAGTAACTTAATCAAGGCTGTGCACTAGGATTTAAACCCCAAGCAGATCAGTCTAATCAAATCCTATATTTCATTTTAAATTTTTAAATAAAGTGGGTGGTGGGGCCTCCCCTGGTGGCACAGTGGTTGAGCGCTGGGCTGCGAAGCTGCCTGCAGCCTCTGCCGCGCTGGTTCGATCCCTGGTCATCAGGCGAGGGTCCCACATAGCGCGCAGACCTCTCCTGCCGCACCCGCTCCCCTTAGCAGTGTATTTCGTTGGTCTGCCTGTTCTGTTCCTCGCTCTGGCTCTGGTGAATTCTCTAACCCTCCCGCGCTTCTGACTGTACCCAGTGCTTGTATAAATAAATAAATCTTAAAAAAATAAAAAAATAAAAAATAAAATAAAGTGGGTGGTGGCTTGTTCTTTTGAGAAATGCGTGTGTGTGCTTTAAGAAAAGACGCGAACATTTCAATAGCGCCTGTGAGGGAAAGGTCTTAGTCCCATTCTCAGGCTCCTGCCTCCTCCCCAAAGTCATTGCTGTTACCAGCTCACGGCGTTTGCTTCCAGATCCTTTATAGACATGTGTGGCCACATGTCTGTGTGTCTGTACACTCACCTCTGCATTTGGCTTTTATTGACCTAGGAGCGTTTCTGCAAGCATGTTGCGTTTCAACATTTCTCCTCTGTCGTTTCCATGGCCAGCTTGTGTGATACGAGACTTCAGGTGAACCCGTTCTCAGTTGAAGAGCATGCAGGTTCCCTTTTGCTCCTCCAGTAACTGCCTTTGTGCGTGTGTCCCTGGGCCCGTGGAGGACCCACCCACAGGATGTGTTCCTGGAAGTGAATTCACTGAGAAAGACTCTGGATTTTGCATATTGGTGGATATTGCCAAACAGCCCTCAAAAAAAGAAACCTGTGTTCTTTGCTACAATGTTTATCTGTTTTCCTTTAAAGTTGTTTTTCAAACTTTCCTGCTGAGACCCCTTGGTGTGTCACATACAAATGTGGCCTGTGGGTCCCCCATCAGACACAGAGGGCTTTTGTGTCGGGAAAGCCACCAGGCTCCTGGAGCCTCAGCAGGTTCTGGAAACTGTAGACTCAGAGCTCAGTGGAGGCAAAGTCCAGAGCTGGCACTGGGCCCCAGCCTTGGGTCATATAAGGTATGTCTCTGCTGGCAGGGGCTCCCTACTCAGAGATACCCTGCTGTCCCAGACCCGGACCTCTGTCCCTGGGCATTTGATGCTTTTGTGAGCTGCTATCTCTCATGTTTTGATGAATTGGTCTCTGGCATAAGAATCGGTCAATGTCCTCTCTCACCCCTGGCTTTCTAGAAACTGCATCTATATTTAGCCTGGTTGCACCACTCCTACCCCTTTTCCTGAGCTGAGGTATAATTGCCAACCATCCAGAGGATGACAGGGTCCAGGCTTGGCGAGTAGCTGTGGTAACAGGCTCCCATGGAAACCCGAGGCTCTTGTTTCTCAAACCAAACCAGCTTACAGGCAATTATTGTTGGGAGAAAGGCAGGGCAGGGCGTGGCTCCGCAGGACAAAGTACAAAGCTGGGGCCAGTCTGGCTGCCCTGACTCCTTGTGGTCAGAGGCTAGATGACAGCCACGTGTGTGGAAGTGCCCTCGGCGGCAGGAGGGGAAGATCTGGGCCTCAGAGTCCACAGGCCCTGTGGCTGGCAACTACCTGTGCCAGACCACACACACCTGAAATCCATCTCCCAGATCTGGGCTCCAGGAAGGACCGGGGGTGGCCTGGCGAGGGGGTATCCATCCCCTGGACACTGACCCACACCCCAGAGTGTGATGATGCTCTTTATGATGTGTGACCCCATCTTCCCAGTTACATTCAATTCCAGAGTCTTTCTCCTGATTCTATACTTAAAGGAGCCAGGGAGAGCTAGCTGCTTTTAATAATAATAATTTTATAGTATCATGTTAATAGGCTGCTTCCTGCATTACTCAAATCATGTGGAGACATACTACAAGGTTGCGCTTTGGGACAAGGTGTGGCCAAAGGTAAAAAGCACAGGACTTGTAACTCCTTCCTTCTTTCCTCCCTTCTTCCCTCCCTCCCTCCCTCCCTTCCTTCCAGAATTATGGACATTCTGGATCCTGACCACAAAGTGGGAATGAAGTAACAGTGGGGAACAGTCCCATGTCCTGGAATACACTGATATTCCCTGTGGTGATGAGACAACCCCATTTCAAGTCGCCCTAACGGTCGCCCTAACCAAATACTTCCATGTTCCCCTGTCCCTCCAGCAAGCCACAGCAGAAGCTCAGGGGGAAAGGTTTCCTATTCCATAAATGTCGGCAGCAACCAGGTCTATAGTCTCTCCCTGGGGAGACCCTGTAGGGGCAGGGTTTGGTGGGCTGGACCCCCACAGCCTGGCGCTATTCCACCTCCCTGCAGAGCCCTGCCCGCTGGTGGGCCTCCTGGGTAACCAGGATAGTGGCAGGAGGGCCCCGGGGAACCCAGTCCGACTGAGCAGCAGTGCCTTGGCAGCTCCTTGGCTGCATCTCTGTGGTGTTAGCACTTTGAGTTTCAGGGATAAAAATAGTATTTTCAATCCAGGAAGCTAAAAGCTAAGCTTCTCATCCCTAAGATTTCCAACTTGGGAGTCTTCACATCTTATTGAATTGCCTCCTGATGAGTGTCCTCACCTCAGTGGTCCCGTCTGTGAAATGGGGCTCCACTAAAGGTCTCTGGGCATCCTTGGGATCTGAGTGTCTCACTGCTGGTGGTCGCCCGCAGAACTGATCTTCTGGCCTCCTCCCCCCATCCCCAGTTCAAGTCAGTTTGGTCCCCATTTGTCCATTTGCTAAAGCAGGATTGTTGACGGTAGAGTGTTTGCCCTAACTGCCCGTGTGCCTTCCAGAGGTGAGCAGTGAGATGTCTCAAAGGTGAGAAGGTGAGCAGTGAGTCACAGTGTGACAGCTGGAGAAGGTGCTCTCACCAGCTGATCTCCGGGACAGAGAAATGGTTGAGTCTGGCCTCTGTCTTGGAGGCTTGGGCATCTCCATGTCTCTTTGGAAGATGCTGCTACTCACAGTGATTCTGCCACCATCTTTCCCCAGAGAAGTCCTCTCACCTGTCCTGGGGCAAAAATGTGGAAACACAGGGAAGAGTTAGAGGAACCTCCAGAACACAGATGATGAGAAGCCCCCAGGGAGCTGTCCTTTATGCAGCCTCAGCAAACCCCAGGTGGTGTGGCTGGCAGCTGGAGAAAAAACTGGAATTAGGAAAATGAGTCCACGCTTGCACACACTCACTTTTGCACAGGATGCCAGGGGTATGCTGGTTTGTTAGCAAATATCCCTGTGGCAATTTTCTTTTTATAGAACACTTTCTTCCTCTACTTTTTGGAAAGTCAAGGCCAGACCTCAGGGCACCTCCCCACCCCCGCTCATCTGGCCTCTTCTCTTTTTGGACAGTCTCTTGGAGACAGAGCTGGTGCGAGCAAGGTCTGCTAGGTCTGCACTGCTTGGCCCAGCCCTTCCCCCCCCTCCAGGCCCCTGTGAGTGTGTCTGTCCCTGGATCAGGGAGGCTCCAGTCACACATCTCTGGACTTGAGAACACGTAAAGCTGAGACTGACATCCTCTCATCTCCTGGTGCCTCCCCAAAAACGATGAGGACAACTCTGCAGATTTCAGTATTTAAAAAAAAGGAAGAAGAAGACACACAAATTCATTCATATATTCCCTACCTAATTTATTTTTTATTTTTTAAAGATTTATTTATTATTTATACAAGCACTGGGTACAGTCAGACGTGCGG
This sequence comes from Talpa europaea, assembly GCF_964194135.1. NCBI lineage: Eukaryota > Metazoa > Chordata > Mammalia > Eulipotyphla > Talpidae > Talpa > Talpa europaea. The sequence goes on from NC_140083.1 coordinate 48,670,488, forward strand.
GAGGGTGAGAGAATTCACCAGAGCCAGAGCGGGGAACAGAGCAGGCAGACTGACAAAGTACACTGCTGAGGGGAGCAGCGGGTGACAGGAGAGGTCTGTGAGCCATGTGGGACCCTCCCCTGCAGCCGGGGATGGAGGCTACAGAGGCTGCAGGCAGCTTCGCAACCCAGCGCTCAACCGCTGTGCCAAGGGGGAGGCCCTCCCTACCTAATTTAAAAGAGAGGGGGAAGGAATAGAGTACTGTAAAAGAGCAGGAAAGCTTTGGGTGCCAGCATAGGCAATGACAGGGCACAGTTGCTGCACACAGCCTGGGTGGAGGGCGGCTACTGAGAGTGGCCCAGCTACGATGGTCCCCAGTCCTCTGGGGAAGAAGTGGAAGTCTGGGGACCCAATGAGCAGGTCTCCCTGGCCACAGTCCCTGCAAGGTGTTCTCCCGAAGCCTGGGCTGAGAAGCTGGGACATCAGCGACTCAGTGCAGGGCCTGTACTCTTTTGGCAGGAGAAGCATGAAGCGGAAGGCGCTGTTCACCTGTCCCTTCAACGGAGATTGCCGCATCACCAAGGACAACCGGCGCCACTGCCAGGCCTGCCGGCTCAAGCGCTGTGTGGACATCGGCATGATGAAGGAGTGTGAGTGTTGGGGCCCAGGGCTGGGTGCTGCTGTGCAGGTTTGGCCCGACGCCTGCCGGCCCTTCCTCAGTAGTGCATGGCATCAGGGGCCAGGAGCTAGGGTCTAAGTGGGTCCAGAAGCATGGGCCAGGGTTGCTGGATCTCAGGAGTCAAAGGCACCAGGGGTCCCATAAGCCCCTCTAGGGTCTGTATGTATCTTAGAGGCCTTTGAGGAGGCAAAAACATGGTGCAGTCTCATGAAACCCCCAGGGCAGCCTTCCAAGATGTTATCACACCTCCTCTATCCTGTTCCCTGGGTCTGTGGGGGAAAGGATGAGGCTCAAGATTTCGGGACAGAGAGCTGCTTGGAGGAAAGACAGGAGGGGCTGGAGAATAAATATTCTGAGCCTGGCTAGCATCCCGTTCTGTGCCACCCCAGCCTTCCAATCTTCCAGCCCCCAAAACAGATCTGAGGGCTGTGCCCAGGGAGGCCAGGTAGGAAGAGTCTGTGAAGGGAAGCATGACTCCCAGGAGACCCTCTAGAGCCAATGGAGAAACAGCAGCAATGCTGTGACACTTCCTTTCCAGCTCTGGGGTTGAAGGAGAGGTCCAGGGGGGCAGGTGTATATTTTCCGACTCACTATTGAAAACAATCCCTGGACTTTGCATCTGAACTCTAGTACCAGTTATTTGATAACTAGAGTAGTCATCGAATTCAGAAGGCCCTGGGAGGGACTGGCTGGGCCCTCCCTGGGTGGAAGCAAGGGCCCTAGGCCAGCCCAGGCTTGGGTGCCCTCCACATCAGTCCCTGCTTTGCCCCTGGCTCACTGCAGTCTGCACCCTGACCCTGCTCTGACCCCGGGGTGGGGCTTAGGCCCTACTATGTTATGGACCTGAAGAGGGTACTCAGATGCAGGGCCATTTTGGAGAGAGGCAGAAGGAGGGGAGAAAAAGCAGTTCCAGAAGATGTGTCCAGAAAAAGGGGAAAGTCACAGAACAAGGTTTAGGGGAGAAGAAGGCTTTTCCTTAGTAGGGGAAAAATTGCTGCTGTTGGGAAACAGAAGCAGAGCAGAGGCTGTCACCTGGGCCTCCTCCTCGGATCTGGACAGCCTCCCCTTTCATGGGTCATAGCCCCTCACTCCTGATTCCTGCTCCCCAGCCAACACTGGCAGTCATGGAAGAAGTTTCCAGTCTGTAGTTCCTCCTCGCCCCTACGGGGCATGCAGGCTTGGGCACGCTGGCGGCTCCTAGCCCAGTCCCCTGCCCCGCCCTGCCTCCTGTGTTTATCCTGGAGCAGTGAAGGCCTGGGTGCCTCATGGGGCTGCTCACACGTTGGCTTCTCACACGCTGGGACTTGCTCTGTGCGAAGCACCAGGGTGGACACAAACAAAATGCAGCTCGCACAGCTCCTGTCCCTCCTCCCTCAGAGCAGCAGCCCCACAGGAGCCTGGGTGCCAAGGCTCAGCCAAGAATATATGGCTCAGAGTGACACCACTGGGCTTCAGCTGGGCTCTGCCATAGGCATGTGGGGAAGGGCCAGCTCCGCTGATGTCCCAGAGATTCCCTGCCTGTGATTCAGTAGGATGGAGATATCTCATTAATTGAGAATAAGGATGAACACTTAGCAACTATCTGAGACCCAGAAAGATGAAAATGTCAGGGTTGGAGTCATAAAACAAGTTGTATTCCAATGCAACGTCCCCTCCTAGATCCCCCCAGATCCCCACAGAGGTCACTGCATCCATGGTGACGAGATAGCCATGAGTGAGTCAGGGGACCCTTCCCCTGGGACACCATGTGGGGCGGGAGGAGTAAGGGGGAACAATCCAGAAATGGATGCCGCCTCCAGCACCCAGTCAGCTTTGAGCCTCAGCTACCCTGGCCCTAGCCTTCGTCCTCCCCCAGCCCTGTGCCACCTGTCCTGCTTTGCCCAGGATAGCCCGTGCCTATTGTTCTTGTGACGCCCATGCAAGAGCTGCACAGAGTTAGGCCTGGACTGGTGGGGATGAGTTCTCAGGGCCTGAGCCCCTGACGTAGGAACCTTGGGTGGGCGCCAGACTCATCTTTCCCTACTGAAGGGAAGATTCTGCAGGAAGAGCTGTAGTCCCCTGCTTCAACTTAGCCCTGCTTGGGAAGCCTGGCAGTGTTCTGGGCCTGGAGCTGCCAGCACAGAACCTTGGGAGAGCTATTCACATCTCACCTGTGCTGGCTGCTGTCCCCACGGTCTATCCTTCCAGAGACAATTGAGTGTCAACATTTGTAAAACCACAAGACGCCCCAGGGCTCCCTATGAAGGGAGCTGAGAACCCAGGGTATTAGCTCCCTTTATGCTGCTTTCTATCTCTACATCTGCCACTGGCTGATAGATCAGGAGCTGCTCCCAAACCTGATATGTCTGTGTCATTCATTTGGAAAAAAATGTATCTCCACTTCCATGATATGCTTAGGCCAGCAGGGCCAACCTGAAATGTTGTTAAGTTGTTTGCATTTTTAGATCTTGGCTTCCTAACTCCATTCTAGATTTCATGGGACAGGGACATTTTGCACAGAAATGACTTGCTCGAAGCCATTTATGCACTGAACAAAGAACTTCAAAGGAAGGCAGAAAAGCTACTGAGGGTTGATAGGGATTTCACAGTCCATGTCTACAGATCACGACCTTGTTCACTAAGAGTTCGTCAAATGTTCTTTCAGAATTTATTTGCTCTTATTGTAGGTCAGTGGTTTTTGACTCCAAAAGAGGTGTCTTCCAACATGAAATTGATGTTTTTTTTAATAGCAATTCATTGATAAAATAATAAAAACATCTCCTATGAATTTGATAATCCCTTTAAACAATTTATTTTATCAATCACAACAGCATCTGCATATGTGAGAGACTTAAAGGGCTGCAAGGCCTTATTTGGAGCCAGCAGTTGTTAGCATTTATTCCTCTAGTTCTGCACACAGGAGGCTGGTGGTTATTTGATACAAGAGAGATAGTGTTCCAGCATTAACATTGAACCTTCTCAACTCTGTCCTTTTAAAGTAAATCATTTGTAAACTTTGCTACTTCTGTGTTTCACACTCCTCAGTGGGATTGGGACACCTTGTGTGTCAGGACTCTACGGCTGAGAGGCAGTCTCACTGAGAAGTCAGAGCTGATAAGAATCAAAGGTGGGATGGGGGTAGTGGTTGCGATGGGCTGGATTCTAGAGCCGCACTGCGAGGCCTAGATACCAGCTTTACCACATGTCGGCTCTGTGGTTTTGAGCAAGTTGTATAACCTCTCTAAACCACAGCTCCCTCACTTGCAAAAGGGAGATAATAACATCTGCCTTAAGGGATTGTTACAAGGACAAAATAATTGAGTTAATATATGAAAAGCACTTAGCATAGTGGCCAGTACATAAAATAGTCTCTGACATCCATTTTTATTAACATGGCTTTTTAACACATAAACCTTGATCGCCAGGCTTTCCAGTTCCTAAGAGATTAAAAGTAACTCTCTGAAAAAAAAAAAAAAAAAAGTAACTCTCAGTGGAGAAAGAGTCAATCTCAGACACCAATCAGAACACACAGCATAACCGAAGGGAAGACAGAGTTATGAAAAGTAGCACAATAAATCTTAACAGGTTGAGTCATAGATACAGGCAACAGCTCTCTATAAGGTCACAGCCTTTTTCCTGAAAAGTCCATGAGTTGTTCAGAATGATGCCTCTGAATTATCAAGAAAAGGTTACTTGTTGTTACAAGTATCCCATTACAAGATATTCTGTCCTGAAAATATTTCAATCACTATTATTTTTTTTAATATTTATTTTATTTATTAATGCATACAAGAGTTGGGGTATAGGCCAGAAGTGCGGGGATGAGAGGATTCACCAAAGACAGAGTAGGGAGCAGGACAGGCAGAGCTACTGAAATACACTGCTGAGGGGAGCAGCGGGTGAGACAGGAGAGGTCTGCTGTGCCATGTGGGTTAGCTCCCTGGCTGGGGATTGAACTTGTGCTGCAGTGGCTGTGGCTAGCTTGAAAGCACTGAGACTTAACCCCTGCGCCACTAGGGAGGCCCTCAATCACTATTAAGTGTAACAGCTAAGTAAGTCTTGCTCAGTCTGGCCTGCATGTGGTGTGTGCCTTCGCAACACTGCATTACACCAGCCTTGGTACACTTCTCACTGTCCACTCCTGAGCCCAAGGCATTGGCCAGCACCTCGTAGGCATGATCAGTGTTAGCGTGTTGGGTGTCCAATCTGTCAAGACTTTTGAGTTAGCACCATGGCCAGGACACCCCCCTTAGCCAGCCTTTTTGGGGGAGACATGAGAATTGTAATGTGTGGTCCCTGCCCATAAGTAGCCTATAGTCTAGTGAAGGAGACCTTGAGTTCTTAGACTCCCTCCATATACAAGTATTTATTGGAAACCACACTAGCTATAAATATTACAGAGTGGAAGATAATTGCATGTCAGTGTGAGGGGGAAACTAGACATAGCACAGAAATAAGAAATGAGGGTTCCATGGCAATAGGGAAAGCTGTACACTGGCACTCAGATCAGAGAACCTCCATGGCTGTTGGGGAGAGAAGACTGAGATCAGGGGACATCAGCAGAGGTGGGAATCTGGTGGCAAAAAATGAACATACCATAGTCATGGGTCAGCACCCCCAAAATGAGTCAAGCAGACACCGTGTCTAGGGCTACTGGGAAATGAGCTTGGGAAGAAGCCAAGAGGTAGAAAGAAGTGAAATTGTGGAGAATCTTGACATGGGCTTGTCAAGACTTTGCTGGTTGTAGTAACTAGGAAAAATCCAGAAAAAGACTGTGCACAGGAGCGACCCCATAAAGTCACAAGGAATTATCAAAGCGCTTTTGGGTTGAGGAGCATGCCTGAGGGCACTGCAGCTCGGCTGACAGAGCCAGCCCCAGCCTAGGCTCATCACCAGCTCCGCCTGACCCTCAGATGAGCAGGAAAGACCAGACACCTAATCTTAGCTTCCCCAGGCAAGAGCCTTGTGCCCTGCCTTGAATGGGATGTTCCCTGCTCCTTCTTCTCCCACCCTACTTGACCTCTTAGGGTCTAAGCAGACACCCTCCGTGGGAGGAGGGTTGGCAGTTCCTTGGGCAGGTGAGTCAGTACCCTGGGCGTGGCCTCCTCCCAGGCTCCTCTTCACGGCTTACCTCAGCTGCGGAGGGAACACATCTTTTGCCTCAGGTTTTCCTTTCCCACTGTGCCCAAGGCAGTGTGGGCTTTCTCCCATCCTCCTCAGGCTCTCCCCCCTCCCCAATTTCTCTTGTCCCCTCTGAGGGACCGGGGTCTCCTTTAAGTACAGAACCCCCTTACTGCGGGGTTCTGGTTCCTTTCCCTACTCTTGTGAAACGCCCCAGTTCTGTGGGCAGCTGCCATGGCACCAACAAGTAGCTACAGGCTGCAGGCCCCAGTGCCCACTCCTGCCGTCAGCGCTCTGCAAGCCCTAGCCAGGAGGTCTGTTTGCCCGGCTGCTATGCCAGGCATCCCTGCTCCTGACCCCACCCTCCCAGGCAGCTGCCCCAGAGCAGTGAGGCAAATCCCCCAAGTCCCTGATGAGCCTGAAGGTGGACTTGGGGCTCTCTCTCATCAGTCACCCCAACTAGCAGATGAAAAGAATATGCAGATTAGAGCAATGAGGAATTATGGGGGTGGGAAGGAGATTCAAGAGGACATAATAACTTCCTTGGGCAGAAATTTCAAGACTGGACAGACTAAGGAAGACCGGTCTTGCAGGGGACCCAAGAGGCAAAGTCTTCCAGCATTAGAGTGGATGAGTGTTCCAATTCCATGTCTGAAAACGTGGACATGGGAATGGCCAGCAGGCGTCTCCTAGCTTCCCACTGTGACTGTTCACACAGTGGTGTTTCACCCTCTCTGCACCGGAATATCTCCCTCTGGATCATGGAATGTTGGGGGGGGGGGGGGAAGAACTGTGTTTAACTGTCTCTGCTCTGTCCTAGCGACATTCAGTGCTCAGGACAGCCGGTCAGCTCAGGAAGCTTTTATGATTCCAAATACAAACATACCCTTCATGGAGGCGGGAACGAAAAAGAAACCTTAGAAGACATTATATGGTCCAAACTTTTTGTTTTATAAATGAGAGAACAAAGGCCCAGAGAGTTTAAACAGTTTGCCCAGAGGACACAGCTTGTTCGGGAGAACCCAGCATCCTTAACCCCAGCCTACTCCGCCATCACCTCCTTTTCCCCCCCACTCTCATACATTTGCGCTTTCATAGAAACCCTCTCAACGAAAATCCAGATTTCCATCTCAGAGAGCTTGGAGTCTCCCGTGGCAGGAAAGGCCCTTGGAGGGAACACCAGTTCCCATCTTGTTCCCTTAGCACCTGGAGGGAGGCTTCCCCGAGGCGCTGCAGCCCAGCCCTCACTCACCTTCACCCTCCGTCTGCCCACAGTCATCCTCACCGACGAGGAGGTGCAGCGCAAGCGCGAGATGATCCTGAAACGGAAGGAGGAAGAGGCCTTGAAGGACAGCCTGCGGCCCAAGCTGTCGGAGGAGCAGCAGCGCATCATCGCCATCCTGCTGGAGGCTCACCACAAGACCTACGACCCCACCTACGCCGACTTCAGCCATTTCCGCGTATGTGCACCTGAGGGCTGGGAGGGTGAGCGGACAACGAGGCCAGCGCAGCCACCGCAAAGGCAGTGGGATGGAGGGACCGGGCATCCTGGCCTGGAGCTGGGGAAGGGACAGAGGCCGGCCTGTCCTTTTGGCACTCGAGAGGCCTGTCGGGGCCCGGGTGGGAAGGTGGCCCTGAAATGGGCGCTCCTGATTCTCCACCTTTACCTTCCAGCCTCCTGTGCGCCTGGGGGAGGATGGAGGGAGCCACCCCGCAAAGCCATGCTTAAGTTACACGCCTAGCTTTTCTGGAGACTCATCCTCCTCCTGCTCAGACCACTACACGTCTCCAGGTAAGTGCTCCTCCCGGCAAGCCCAAGTGGAAGAGGAGCCCACTGCCGCCCGCACCTGTCCAGGCTGCAGACAGTGGGTAGCACATTAGTTCTGCGTGATGCTCACGTCCCCAAACAAACTTTACCTTTTTTATTTTGACAATAGAGGGGTCACTACCCCAGGGCCTATGCTAGGAAGCAGGCCAAACCGGGGTTCCGACCCACAAGATCCTTCGAGCCAGACTTCTGTACCTGGCTCCCTCTCTGGGGTGACTGGTTCCTTTAAATGGTATTTTGAGTCTGGGGCCTTTGTGGTTTTTTTTTTTTTCCCAGTATTATTGAGATATAGTTAATATAAAACTCTGTATCAGGTTAAGGTGTGACTGATAAATATTGCAAAATGGCAGTAAGTTTAGTTACTATACATCACCTTACATAATGACAATGATTTTTTTCCTTTGCAACAGAACTTGTTAAATCTAGTCTCTTAACACATTTCAGATAAACAAGAGAACATTTATCTATGAATATCAGAGTCTTTGGAAGGTGAAATTTGGAGTGTAGGGAAAATGTGGGGTCCCCTGGTACCCTAACTTGGTAAGCCCTGGGAGACCACCAAGGCCCTGAAGGACCTGTCACCTCCAGCATATCCTTGCTTTCCCTCTCCTGCCATCCTCTTCCCGCCTCACCCTCTGTTGCTCTGGCCATTCATCCCTTTACCTCTTTGCCAACACTTGCCCTCCACTTGGAACACACAGGAAGGCAGGGATGGGACAGCCTTCTCCCCTCTGGGGAACTATAACCCACGAATACATTTCCACCAGACTCACTGATGGTTCTGTGCCCAGATCCAGAACAGGTAAGAGGGTCCCGGTGCCAACTGCAGAGAAATGCAGTGGAGCCAGACATTGAGTCTGCCCAGCCAGGAGTGACAGGAGGGAGGTGGTCAGGAGCTAAGAGGTGCTGGGCCCTCTGAGTCCCTAGCCTTGTAGGAATCCCTCCCCTGTATGCGTTTCCTCTCCCCTGCTTCCTGCTCTTTTCACTTGCTGGCATGCTCATTTATATGAATGAGGGTCAATCTGCATGTTGTTTGCAGGTCTGTACTTCAGCTTTTAGAGTCATTCCATATTACTTAGAGGTTTTATTTTACTTAGAAAAGAAGCTTTATTTATTTACTTGCTTAGAAGAACTGGGGTGTGGGCCAGAGGTGAGGGGTGGGGAGTTGTTGAGAGGATTCACCAGAGACAGAGTGGGGAGCAGAACAGGCAGATTGACTGCAATACACTGCTGAGGGGAGCAACGGGTGAGACAGGAGAGCTCTGCTGTGCCATATATGGGTAGTTCCCTGGCTGGGGATCGAACTCAGGCCCTAGTGGTGATAGCATTGAGACTCAACCCCTAGGCCACCAGGGAAGTCCTTGGGAGTTTTAACACCCGAAGTATCAAATTAATTGACTTGAGGTGCTTCCCATCCCACTATTATATACTACAGTATATACCTTTTTTAATTCAAACTAGTTAACACTTAAAATTTTTTTAAAATTTTTACAAAAGTAATATATGTTCTAAATGTAGGCATTTAGAAAATGTAACAAATTATGTGTATGTGTGTGTATGTTGCATATATCATATATGTATATATATTTATGATCCTACTACCCAAAAGTAATCACCCGTTAACACTGTGATATATCTCTTTCTCATCTTTTTTGTTAAACACATACTCACACAAATATTCAGAAATGGAATTGTATTATGGACAGTCTGGTAACTATTTTTTCTTTTCATAATAACAATATATAGTTGCATCATTTAATATGCATCTGGACTGTTGTTTTAAAAATACAATAACATTGTCTAAATCTCCTATCATTGGATATCTGGATTGCTTCCCAGTTTCCATTAAAGTTTGACAGTATGCTAGTGGCTAAATATTTATTCTTATACCAATTTTTTTCCTCATGATGAATTTATGGAAGTGGGATTACTGGTCAATGGATATACATAATTGTAGGGTTTTGGTCCCTCTCGTCAAGTAGCTGTCTTGATTACTTGCCCAAATACATTCCTCCTTTAGTGTCCCACCACTGCATAAGGGTTGCCTAGTGCCCTACATCTTTACAAATACTGGAATCAACATTTAAATATATATTTTTTTGGTTTACAGGTAAAGAGTATAGATGCTCTTCTATTTGGCAGTTCTTTGATCATTGGTGAAGTTGAACATTTTTTTCTACAAGTTTATTTGTTCGAAATACATATTTTATTTGAGATCACTAAGAGCAGTAGTATATGGTCTGGAGGAAATCTCATTTCCTGGAGTTTCTCCAGTCTTTTATTTCACTCCCCACTGTGATGAAGGAAGAGCAAGGAGAATCCTATAAGGAAACCTGGACTGAAGAGTGACCTTCAGGGAGAGGGGTTCATGCAGGATTCCAGCTGACCCTGCACCAGAATGCAGGAGTCCTCACAGCGTCAAGCGAGAGGAATCCTGGTTCATGTATCCTTAAGTAGTTCCTTGTCTTCCCTCATACTCCCCAGACATGATGGAACCGACCAACTTCTCCAACCTGGATCTGAATGAAGAAGACTCAGATGATCCTTCTGTGACTCTGGACCTGTCCCAGCTCTCCATGTTGCCCCATCTAGCTGACCTGGTCAGCTACAGCATCCAAAAGGTCGTTGGCTTTGCCAAGATGATCCCAGGGTTCAGGTAAGAAGCTTCTGGCACAGAAGTCAGAGATCACTAATTTGCTGCTTCCCAAAAGAGAGACTCAGGCCCCTCCCCAGACCTCCTAAATCGGAATCCCTGGGGTAGGCCCAGGAATCTGTGTTTTAAGAAGTACAACCAATTCAACATTATAAGCCAGCATCGGGGAGTTTTCTGCCCCCCACACTTTCTGGATGACAGAATGGAATCCTAAAGAGATTCAGTGGTCATTCAGGATGATTTTCTAGTGCTGGAATGAGTGTGTAGGAGCCAGGTTTAGAACTCCAAGTTCACTGCTATGTCCACCCTTGCTGGCTTGGGTCTAATCCTCATGTTATCCCTTTAAATCAAATCTACGTTAATCTCCCTCACCCAATTCTGAAACCAGAATGAAGTGATAGAGAGGAGAAAAGTTTGGGCATGAAGACTTGTGAAAAATTTAGGAACTTTGAAGGGAGACAAGTTTACTGGCACATATGACCTGGGCACCCCTTATCCAAATTTCCATTTAAAAAAATACTTCCTAACAATACTAAGACCTTGTTGCCAAAGCAGATACGTTTAAGAATGGAATAGAGATCCTTACTTACGGAATCATGTCTACAACTTTAATGCATTCATTCAAATGTCTTACTGTCTTGGTAATAACATTATGAATACTGCTTACATTTAAATAGTCACACAGTATAAAACTTCTTAAAGAACAGAGTATTGATGCTTTTAGCATCCATATAGTGGAAAGTAGTTACACCTAAATTCATATATATTTATATGCCATTCTTTCTAAAGGTCCATTTGGAACATGGCCATAAGATACAAATATTATGTGATTGAGAAAGATATAAATCAATATCAAGCACTATTATCATTTCAAATGGTACAGTCATTGCATTCATAGCAGCAGGCATGGAACGCTTCCTAGATGCTGGTGCTCGGGTTCAGTGCCAGAATCCTGAGGGCTGGAACATGATTTGGCATTGACCAGATCTTGATGGAAACTAATATGAGAAGCTGTGTATTGTTTTGTGACTGTCTCTGCTGTTTAGGGAAGCCATCAGTTACTGTTGAAATTACTGCGTTATCAGTTAGATGATGGTAATTCACAGATCTAAACCCGGTACTTCCAGTTTGTTTCTGCCCTGAGACAGCCGGCAGTTTGTTTCATGCCTCTCACCAAGCCAAATACAAGGGTATCTCCCATACTTTTCCTAGAATTAATGTGAGAATTGAAAAGAGAAAAAGATCAAGCAGAGTTGAGACATTCTTCTTACATTCACATTTCGATTACAGCAAAAAAGGGGAAGGGTCACTCTGGCAATCAGGCAGGAACAAGCTACTGAGTGTCACCCACGAGCTCAGCATCACGCTGGGCCTGGGATTTACCCTCCAGAGCCTAAACTTGGAACTGACAACACATTCCACTTAGCACAAGTTCCAACTCCCTCCTCCACTCTTCATTACTGTTTGCAAACTTCTTATGTTCCAAAAAAATCTTGTTTTGTGTAAACAGCTAGAGAAAAAACACTAAAGTGCCAATGGATACACTGTAGCATCCAGATCTATCTCAGTTCCAGGGAGCAGGGGTCATCTACAGGGGGTTCACCCATCCTTGCCTGGTGGGAAATTAGACGAGAAGACCCGGGAATCCCATCCAGATGCTAAGGTTTGATGACGGGGATTGCACACTTGGGAAAATTGTCCCAAAAGGAAAGTCATTTAGCCAGATTACCCAAGTGTGGCCCCATCTACTCTAACCTGAGCCCCTGTTTTTCTTCTCACCCTTGGCCGCTATCCCTTACACTTACCACATACACCCTGACACAAATAGGCTTACTCACACTTCACTTTCTCTCCCCACAGGTGTGCTGAAGTCTATCCCCTTCCTTTCCCTTCATCCTCATTTTTGCCAGAATTTATCCCAGCAGTGGTGGCCAATGTGATGTGTACATGAGCTGGCACTGGTGCAGCCCAGTTATTGATGCAAAATTGGTTCAGTAGATTCTGAACATCCTGAGATGGCTTCTCTCTTGAGCATGACTTGAGAAGCCCCAGGCAGAATGTGTTCCAATAACAGTGGAGGGGCCCTGGCAAGAGCGCTCATGGGGACACTGATATGGACGCTGTCTGTGGCCAAATGGAGGGAATGCTGAGCTTTGGCTAGCGCCAGAGTCCAGGCTCCAATGGGACCCACGTGGGGCCAGCTCAACTGCTCCCTGGTTCCACCAGTTTCTGCACTTAGGGGTTCTGTTTTTCCAAGAAGTGGAAGAACAATGGTTCCATCCCTGGTGACTTTGATCTTGCTGCCTGTAGGCAGGTTGGAAGGTGTGGGGAAGGCAGGATGAGACAACTGTGGGGGCGAGGTGGAGGCGGGCTGAGACACCAGTGTGGGCATGGAATCATAGTGGGGTGGTACTGGGAGGGCTGTACGGGGTGTGAACTGCACTTTGGTGTGGCCTTGGCCCTGCTCCTGCCTCCTACCTCCCCTCCCTCACCCTCTTGGTTTGCTCCCCAAAAATCTTTCTCCCTCATCTCTGCAAAAGAAATGCATGGAGAAAGTGGTATTAGGAGCAGCACCTAAATATTCAGGACCAGTGAGGGTTATAAGAACCAAGGATGACAGGTCTCACTGCCAAGAGAGAGCCCGGACATCTGGGATTAGTACCTTCAACCTCACTATCATTTCCATCCCACAAACTCCTTCCTGGGTCAATGGCCTATGCCCTTTCCTCAATGCTCAGTTGTTCATCTATCCTAAACAACTTTCTTATGTGACTCCTGGAAGCCAGGAGTCAGTGTCTGATTGCCAAGATAGATTTGTAAACAGTTGCTGCTAAGAACTAAGAGCTCTAAATGAGACCTGCTAGTGATATCTGGGAATCCAGGAGAGGGGAGCCGTCTTCTGCCTAGGATAGTGGGAAATGCCAGTCAGCAATACATTTCCATAGCACATCACAGGTGCCCAGAAGCCATCACCTGTGTGAAAACTGTAAGGCAGCTCCAGAAACAAAAGAACCTTGACTTTACAAGTGAATGTTATCAAACTTTTAAAAAAGATCTAATACCCACCTTGCTTTAAAATTGTTTTTAAAAATACAAGAAGGGGGAATACTCCTTAATATATTTTATGATGCCAACATTACCCTATTACCAAACCAGCACAAGGAAAGAAAACTATAGACCAATATCCCTGATGAGCAACAATGCAAAAATCCTCATTGATTACTCGCAAATCAAGTTCAGCAGTAAATCAGAGGGAATAGACACAGTGATGAAGTGGGATTTATTCCAGAGATATAAGGATTGCATATACACAAATCAACTGATGTAGTATATTATATCAACACATTTAAAGATAAAAATCATATATCAACAGAGGCAGAGAAAACATTTGGTAAGATTCAATACCTGTTTATGATAAAAGCTCTAAACAAAGTGGGAATAGAAGGACCTACTTCAATATAATAAAGGCCCATATACCAACAGCCACTATAATACTTAGTGGTAAAACCTGAAAGCTTTCCCCTTCGAGTTAGGAACAAGACAAGGATGCCCATTGTCACCACTTCTGTTTAACTTAGTATTAGAGGTTTTGTCCAGAGCTCTCAGATAAACAAATAATCCAAGATGGAAAAGAAGAAATCTAACTATCATTATTCGCAGACAATATTTTATTATCTATAGAAAATCCTAAAGACTACACCAAAAAAAACCCCAAAAAACAAGAAATGAATACAGCAAGGTGGCTGGTTACATAATACAGCAGTACAGAAATACATAATCTTTTTATATACAAATAATGAATGAAAGCAAAAAAAATTTTTTTTGATTATTACATTTATAATTATAATATTTATTTATAATATATTTATAATAATATCATAAACAATAAGCATATATTATTTATTATAGAATAATATATAATAATAGATATAGTACAACAATGCCAAAAGAATTAAATACTTTGGAATTAACTAACTCAGGAGGTAAAGGACCTATGCAACAAGAACTACAAGATGTTACTCAAGGACTTAGGGAGTAACTTAAAAAGATGAAGGATATCCCATGCTCATGGATGAAGAGGATCAAAATAATCAAAATGACTATCCTGCCCAAACTTATATATAAATTTAATGCCATCCCATCAAAATACCAGCAATCATTTTCAAAAAAAAATTGAACAAAAATATTGAAATGTATATGAAGCCACAAAAGATCTCAAATTACAAAGCAATCCTGAGGAAAAGGAGAGAAATGGAGGTATCACATTACCTGACTTCAAACTTCACTGTAAAACAACAGTGCTAAGAACAATGTGGTATTGGCACAAAAATGGATACATGGATCAATGGAATAGAAATGAAAGTCCAGAAATAAATCCACTTACATACCAACACCATAAAATGGGGAAAGGGCTCTTTAATAAATGGTGCTGAGAAAATTGGCAAGTCACGTGTAAAAAAATGAAATTGGATCACTTGCTAATCCCATACAAAAAGATAAACTCCAAATGAAGTAAAGATTTAGATATAAGACCTGCAACCATAAACTGTATAGAAGAAAAAACATTGGGAATATGTTCCATGACATTAATGATAAAGATGTTTGTGGTGACCCAACCCTCAAGGCAAGGGAAATAAAAGCAGAAATAACCAATTGGGACTATTCAAATTAGAAAACTTTTACACAGCAAAAGAAAATGCAAGATAATTAAAAGGACACCCTATTGAATGGGAGAAAATATTCACACAATATATAGCAAATTAATGGGTAATGTTTAATATATATAAAAAACTCACACAATTTAGCAATAATAAAACAACCCAATTAGTAAATGGGCACAAGATATGAAGAGACAGTTCACCAAAGAAGAAATTTAGAAGTCAAGAGACATATGAAAAAAAGGTTCATCAATACTTCCAATAAGATAGATGCAGATTAAAACCATGATGAGATACCGTCTCTCACCCATGAGAATGGCATATATTAAAAAGACCTCCAACAAGTGCTGGTGAGGACGTGGAGAAAGAAGAGCCCTATTACATGATAGGGAGAATATAAATGGGTGCAAATATTTTATAAAGCAATCTAGATTTACCTTGAAAAGAGAAAAATGGAAATACTGTATGAGCTAGTAATCCCACTCTTGGGCATCTATCCAAAGACTATGAAACCATCAACACAAAGAGATACATGCTTTGCAATGTTCATAGCAGCACTATTTACCATCACATCTAGAACACAGAAGCACCCTATCAACAAATGACTGAACCAAGAAGATGTGGTATTTTCATAAGGAAAGACGAATGCAGACATTAAAGAGAAGTGTGTGCAATTCAACAAGTCAGAAAAATAAAAGGAACTACTGTGCATTTACATAGCAGAAGATTAGATAAAGTGCTTACAATAACTCATGGATATCAATAAACACCATGAGGGCTTTAAAGTTAAGAGGGAGAAGACAGGAGAAGGAACATGGGGATATAGGCATATAAGGCATGGTTGTGGGGAAAAGAATACTTGGCACGTCTAGAGAGCAAAACGCACCAGAGAGAGGGAGAGAGACAGAGAGTGGAGTTCGCGAAGAGGGATGTCTATGAGGAAAATATTAGCAATGACAGATTTCCTGATGTGATTTCCTTTGTGGAAATAGTTAGAAGAGGCTGCTGAACAGTGTGGGAAGAGGAAGCAATAAAAAAAAGAAAATTAAGCTATGGAAAACATGGCAATTATTAACTTGATGATACATTTTTAAAAATCATTAAAGGGCCTTCCCGGTGGCATAAGGGGTAAAGTCTCAGCACTGTGAAGCTATCAGCAGCCACTGCAGCACGAGTTAGATGCCTGGCCAGGAAGCTACCCACATGGCACAGCAGACCTCTCCTGTCTCACCTGCTGCTCCCCTCAGCAGTGTATTCAGTCCACCCGCCTGTTCTGCTCCCCACTCTTTCTCTGGGGAATTCTCTCACTACCCTCTGCCCCTGCACCTCTGGCCTACACCCCAGCTCTTGTATGCATAAATAAATAAAATCAGTCTTTAAAAATAAATAAATAAAAATCATTGTAACTACATAAATATGAGACAGGGCCCAGGGAGAGGCACAGCACCCATGCTGGTTCAGGAATAAGTCCCCTTTATATCCAGCTCTACTTCCTCCCCCATTACCCCCTATTCTGACTGTAACTGCATGTAGAAGGTCCCTGTATTTCCAGGCTGGGGGTGGTAATTGAGGTCTTTCCAGGTTTGTCTTCATAGTAGTAGCGTGTCTGACACACTAGGCAGTGGCCCCCCTGAAATCTCTGGCCCTCCACTAATGGGGATGTTTGCACACTCTTATACCCATTTTGAGTTTGGTGTTGAACAAAAGGTTATGTGCAAAGATGTCCTTCCAGAATTACTTAAAATAACAAAAACTAAAAACAAACTGTTCAAAAATGGTTGGATGAAAGACTGATCAAATAACTCATAGTATGTTGATATAATGCAGAAAGTGGGACAGAATTAGTACAAACTCAAATATGCTTTAGAAGAGATATTTTTATGGGGGAAAAAATAGGAAGGAAACACATCAAATGTAAGCTGTAATTATGAGCAACTTTCAGTTGCCTTAATTTTTGGCTTGTATTTTCCAAAGATTTAGTAATAAACAAGTTTTACTCAGGTAATAAATTGAGACTAAATGATGACAGGGTAGTTTTATTTTTAAAATGTGAATTGATGATACAAAAAAAATAAAATACTTGGCAATAAACCTAACAAAAGAGGTGAAGGACCTGTACAAAGAAAATTATAAAACACTGTTAAAAGAAATAGAAGACACAAAGAAATGGAAAGACATCTCCTGCCCATGGATCGGAAGAATTAACATTATGAAAATGACCATCCTACCAAAAGCAATATACAGATTCAATGCTATTCCAATAAAAATCTCAATGACATTCCTCAAAGAAATAGAACAAATATTGATGAAATTCATATGAAACCATGAAAAACTGTGAATAGCCAAAGCCGTACTGATGAAAACAAAGGAGAGAGGAGGTATCACACTTCCAAACTTCAAGCTATACTATAAAGCAATAATAATTAAAACAGTTTGGTACTGGAACAAAAACAGACACACAGACCAATGGAACCAAATAGAGAGCCCAGAAATAAAGCCACACGTATATGTACAACTAATCTTTGACAAAGGAGCAAAGAATATGCAATGGAACATGGACAGTTTGTTCAATAAATGGTGCTGGGAAAACTGGACGTCCACATACAAGAAAATGAAACTAGACCACTACCTCTCACCGTGCACAAAAGTCAACTCAAAATGGATAAAAGAACTGGACATAAGACCTGAAACCATAAAATATATTGAAGAAAATATAGGTTAAACTCTTCAAGACATACATCTCAGAAATATCTTTAAAGACTCATCACCCAGGGCCTCCCCTGGTGGCGCAGTGGTTGAGCGCTGGGCTGTGAGGCTGACCGCAGCTTCTGCAGTGCTGGTTCTCTCCCCAGCCGCCGGCGAAGATCCCACCAAAAAAAAAAAAAAAAAAGACTCATCACCCAAAGCAAAGAAAGTCAAGGAAAAGATAAACACCTGTGATTACATCAAGCTGAAAGCTTCTGTACAGCAAAAGAGACATTAACCAAAACAAAGAGACACCCCACAGATTGGGAAAAAAATTTGCAATCCATACAACTGATAAGGGACTGATCACAAAGATATACAAAGAACTCACACGACTCAACAAAAACAAACTAAACAATCCAGTCAAGAAATGGGCAGAAGAACTTAAAAGACATTTCTCCAAAGAGGAAATGCAAATGGCCAACAGGCATATGAAAAAATGTTCAACATCCCTTATCATCAGGGAAATGCAAATCAAAACCACACTGAGATACCACCTTACACCAGTAAGAATGGCATATATTAAAAAAACTAGCAGCAACAAAGGTTGGTGAGGATGTGGTGAAAAAGGAACTCTCCCACATTGCTGGTGGAAATGCAAACTGGTCTAACCACTATGGAAAGCTGTATGGAGGTTCCTCAGTCTACTAAAAATGGAGTTACCATATGACCTATCAATTCCACTGCTAGGGATCTACCCAAAGGACACAAAAACATTGATTCAAAAGAACACCTGTACCCCTATGTTTATTGCAGCACTATTTACAATAGGTAATACCTGGAAACAACCCAAATGCCAAAAAATAGATGACTGGATCAAGATGTGGTATATATACACAATGGAATATTATTCAGCAATCCAAAAGATAAACTCATGCCATTTGCAGCAATGTGGATGGAGCTAGATGGAATTATGCTCAGTGAAATAAGCCAGAAGGAAAAAGAAAAATAGTGGTTTCACTTATAGCAGGAATATAGGGGAACCCATCAGTGTAAAAAAAAAAATAACAATACAAAACACAACAAAGCAAAAACAGACAATTATAAATCAGAGACATACTGCAGGGGAGGAGGAGGGAGAGGGATCAGAGGGAGGGAGGGAGGAGCACAGGGGACTGAGGTGATGGTGCACAGGTGCATTGGGGAAGGAAATTCTATGGGAACTAAACCTGAGGGGGTGGGGGGAAGCAAATATTGTTTAATGAACAATGATGTAAAAAATATATAATAAAAAATTTTTTAAAAAAATGTGAATTGAGCTTCTAGAGCAAAGTGACAAGGATGAGGAGTCATCTAGACATCATGTCACTAGGGCTGTCCATCCCGGGGAAGGCACATGGCGGATATGGTAGCATTCTTTAAATGGTTAAAGGGATTTCCCATGGCGAATGCAAAAATCTGGTTGTGTGTTCTTTGACAGGACAGAGCTACAAGCAATGGATGAGAGTACACATGTCCATTGTAGCTCCATAGAAGAAGCTACTAGCCTAAGAGCTAGCAGCTGTGGCTGAATCCAAAGGCTGTGAGCCCCCTGGCACTAGAGGAACACTGATTCTGTGAGAGTCGTCTGTTAGAAATGCTGGAGAGGAAATAGACACAGCCTTCCCAATCTAGCATCCCTGATTTGTTTTTCAGTGCAAACCCTTGCCATCCTACTTATGCAAACCTTTCATTCCCCATCATCACCACCTGTTGATACATAATTCAATTCTGTTATTATCTAATTCCCAGATTTTTACATAGCAAAGTATAGCTGCTGGGGCCTCCTGGTAGCACAGGGGTTAAAGACAGCACTATTATCAAGCTATCGCCTGCCTGTCATCGCAGCATGAGTTTGATTCCCCAGCCAAGGAGGTGACCCACATGGCGCAGCAGACCTCTCCTGTCTCACCAGCTGCTCCCCTCAGCAGTGTATTTCAGTAGATCTGCCTGTTCTGCTCCCCACTCTGTCTCTGGTGAATCCTCTCACCCCCCCTCCCCCACACCTCTGGCCTACACCCCAGCTCTTGTATGCATAAATAAATAAATATTTAAAAAAAAGAACGGGTATAGCCATGGAGAGAGTGGCAGCCCAACTACAGGATGCCCAGGAGAAAATATAGAGTCTGGAAGACAAAGAGAGGAAAAAGCAAAAGCAAGTTAATCTGTAGGCGCGGCCATGTCCTTGTCATTTTTCAGAAAAGCCCAGTTCATGACTCCAAGTAGTGCACCTAGTCACTGGCCTCTTGACTCATCAACTCATATTTATTGGGCCTCTCATTGTGCTCAGGGCTCAGTGATCAATGTGTGGGCAACACTAAGGTAATTAAGAGGTGGTGCTTGTCATCATGCAGCTTCCAGTCAGCTTCCAGTTGAGCAAAAATGTGAGCGCAAACCATTTCAGAGAGTCATGAGGAAGTGGCTCTAATTCTGCAGAAAAGAATTAGAGGATGGGGGCCTCCAAGGGAAACCTTATTAGATTTAAGGATGATGAAATGGAACAGAAGAAGGGCATTGTTGGTTGCAGTGCAACATGCTCAAAGGCACAGTGGCCTGAGCATGGACAGCCTCTGAATGCAGAATGGTCTGGTGTTACTAGAATGGAAGTTGGACAGAGTTTGCAGTAGGAAAGGAGGCTGGTAAGGCAGGCTTAAGTCAGTTCGATCTTTATCCTGGGATGATTGAGTCAGTGAACACAGAGTGACATTTCCCTGCAATAGCAGTTAGGATGAATCAGACACCAGAGACACTTAACTCCGGGATTCCGTAGGAGACCATTGAAAACAGCCCTGGTAAGAGTGGGAATGAGTTCGAGGGCTCAAGAGATGGCCTACAGATAGAGCTGGCTGAGCTTTACTACCAGTAAGGACCAGAGTACAGGAGGAGGGGAATGAGAAGATGTGAAGATGACTTTGTTATGCCTTTTGTAGAGCATCATATTCATTTTAATACTTCCTCAGCCTCTGTCCTCCTAGGTTCTGGCTGGTTAAGCCCGGGGTTAAGCAAGTCACTGGGTTTTCCTTGTCTTTGCAGCCAAACGACTTCACTTGTCATGTTAGTGCATGATCACAATCTTGCGTGATGGAAAAGATAATAATCTTATCCTTCCCTATCAGTCCTAAGTTCTCTGATGAACCCAGGACACCTTCTGGTCACCTGACAGGTATTAGCCTGTTAAAACACAACACTGATTTGCTGACTTGAAGGTCTTCACCAACAACGTTGCTCCCACCTTCCTCTACAGAGACCTCACCTCTGAGGACCAGATCGTGCTGCTCAAGTCAAGTGCCATTGAGGTCATCATGTTGCGCTCCAACCAGTCTTTCACCATGGATGACATGTCCTGGACCTGCGGCAGCCAAGATTACAAGTACAATGTCAATGATGTGACCAAAGGTGTGTCTGAACTCTGCCTCCATTCTTTCCATCTCTTAGGCTCCGGTCCCCCACTTCCTGATCTAGCACATCAGAGGGGGTTTAAGCAGCAACAAGAAAAGAAGGGGGATGGTCAGGCCCACTGAGACATGGAGGGGAGGTGGGGGGGGGGGAGTGTGTGGCTCCTACATTCCACTCAAGGCTTCTGATTATTCTCTCTCACAGCTGGACATAGTCTGGAGTTGATTGAGCCGCTTATCAAGTTCCAGGTGGGGCTGAAGAAGCTGAACTTGCATGAAGAGGAGCACGTCCTGCTCATGGCCATCTGCATTGTCTCCCCAGGTAGGGGCCTGGCAGGAATTCAGGATCTGGGCTGTGAGAGTGTGAGGGAGGAAGCCCAGGTAAGGCCCAAGGGGAAGTTTGGAAGAAGAGACAGACAGGAAATACCCACTTTGTGGGCTTGCCCATATGGAGTGTATGTGATGAGAGATCCCTTACTTCCCTTGGCCTGTCCCTTGAGGTACCACAGGTGAGTCATAAGGAGGACTCCAAGGAACCAGGTAGATGGGGTTTCTCAAGTTGCAGGCAGATCTGGACTGGACTTTCCTGTGGTTCCCTGAGTGCAGGAATAAAACCCTGGGCCCTGATGGATGGTTCTGCCCAGGCAGTTTATCTGATTGGGTTTGAAGGCCACTGCTGTGACCTGTGAGCTTTTCTGCCTATTTAGGGTGGGGAGAGAAAGAGAAAGTTTGAGGAGTAGGTGTTGTGACCCCAGGGATGTTATACTGGTGATGAGGCCTAAAGTGGGTAGCTCTGCCTTGACTTCAACAGTGTTCAGAGAACAAGGACACTATTTCAGACCAAGGATGCTCTCCTGGGCTGGGCCCAAGGAAGGACATGGGCTTCCCTCCCCCCCTGCTCATCTAGTACTGGGCCGTAGGTTCAGGGATTCAGCAACAAACAGGACACTCTTTCATGAAACATAGGAGACATTAAACAAATACTATTTTTTAACCATAATATATGAAAATGGTTTTTATTTCTAATTAGTTCCCATACAGTTTACAAATACACTTTTACTCTAATAATATGACTTTGCAACTAGCAAAGCAGTTGATCTAACACCCATAAACGTAGGTGGGGAGATGATGAACATTCATTAATATTTCTCTACATAAACTAATCTTGTAATGTTTACAAGAAAATAATTATAAATAAACTACATAATATATGGACAAAAGGCAATTAAGTAAATCTCTTGAAATACTAAATGTACAACAAACAGTGCCTATTGTCAACATTTGTATGAGTCACATCAAAATGATGACATCCTAAAATGCATCCCTTTCAGAGGACAAATTGATTAATAAAACATTGCATGTCTTTTAATATTCTGGTATCCACAGCATATATTGCAGGATAAACAAATACTATTTAATGACTAATTCCTGATGTGATGAGAGTTTTAAAAATAAAGAAGTATGTGCCACTACGGCAGAATATAATAGAAGAGAACTGATACTGTCTGGGGCATGGAGGTAGGGGGTTATCAGGAATGGGCTTGAGGAAGGTCTTTCAAGCTGTTACCTGAAAGATCACTAAGACTCAGGCGAAGATAAGCGGAGGTGAGAATTGTATGGGGAATATAACCAAAATGAAAATGCATACATTGTGCAAAAATGAAAAATGATGTAAGAATTATATAATATAAAATATAAAAATATATATATAAAAAAAAAAAAAACAGCTGAGTTCCAGGCAGTGAGGTCACAGCTGGGAGGCCTGGAGGTCAGAAAACAAGACAAATCAGGATCCTGATGGAAAGACAGAGCAGAGCAAAGGAGGGAGGGAGAGGGGTGAGGTGGAGGCCTGGGACTTGATCCTAAATGCAATGGGAAGTAGCTGGTTTTAGGGAAGACTGTGGTGTCACAGCTCAGCTATCATACAGGGGTGACCTGGGAGGGGCTGAAGTTGGGTGTTGATTGTAAAGCAAGCAACCTGACTCAGAGTTGCTGTTTCCCGTCATACCCCTTCGCGTGCTGCAGACCGCCCTGGAGTGCAGGACGCTGCGCTGATAGAGGCCATCCAGGACCGCCTGTCCAACACGCTGCAGACCTACATTCGCTGCCGCCACCCGCCTCCTGGCAGCCACCTGCTGTACGCCAAGATGATCCAGAAGCTGGCCGACTTGCGAAGCCTCAATGAGGAGCACTCCAAGCAGTACCGCAGTTTGGCCTTCCAGCCTGAGAACAGCATGAAGCTCACGCCCCTTGTTCTTGAGGTGTTTGGCAATGAGATCTCCTGACTAAGGCAGCCCTCAGTGGCACATGGGTGGGACTGCTCCTCTGGGGCTGCATACCCCAGCCTGGGGCTGGCAGCTGCCCAACCCCTTCCCACCCCCTCTGGAGTTCAGCCCCTCCCCTCTCACCTCCTCTCTCCACCTTGCCCACGCTCTCTTCAGCCCAACCTAATACTAAGTCCCCCTTTCTTGAAGACCACAGGCTGCCCCCAGTCCCTCAAGACCTCAGTCATGAGGTGCTGTTGTCAATTTGACAAACTCCAGTGGGGACAGAGGACAGAGGCTGAAGGTGGGGCTTTGCCCAGGGATGCCCCCACCACTACAGAAGTGGCTGCTGGCTGGTGTTGAGGGAACAAGTAGGCAGGAGAAATGCACCCAATCCTCAGGGACAGAGATAAACGTACCTCCCCCCACTCCAGGTGACATGTCCAAAGCCTGGTGGGGACCTTCCTGCCCCTGCCCCTAACCCTACCTGTGACATGTAACTGGCCTGCAACCCAGCCCATTCTCCAGCAGTCTGTGCTGTCCTGTCCACGGCCAGAGTGCTAACCAAGGGCTCCTCCCTCTGAGAGGCCTCCCACCACTGGCCTGTCTAGGACATTCACTGCCAAAGATGACCAAAACCAGGTGACTAAGTCACAACTCCTCCCTCGCCCACCTCTGCTGGCCCAAGGGCACTTGTTGAACTTCTTGTCTGCCTGTATCCCATTGTCAGGGTAACATTCTCCTTGGAGGTAGCTGCGTGAGGTGGGCTTTCTCCCCAAGGCTGGGGCCACTTACCTAGAACTTACCTGCTGAAAGACCCAAGAAGGGAAAAGAGCAGGGCCCTGACAGTGCATGGCAGCCAAACCCAGTCTCCCAGAAGAGTACTGGATGGTGGCCACAGCTGTCCCTGTCCCCGAGCCCATGGCCCCTCAGCCTGGACCTAAGGTGTTACTGGAAGTGGGGGTCTCCTTTCAGGGATCCACATAGCAGGGCCAAATTGCCCCAGGTTGCAGAGAAGCCTGGGCTCTGCGCAGTCTCCTGCTGCCAGTACCTTACCTCCCAGCCCAGAGAGAGAGGATCCCCCAGCCCCAGGCTCTCATGCAGCAGCTGCAAGAGCTGGTGGTGCCTCATCTTAAGATGGTCAAAATGGTCCCTCTCTACCAACCAACCCACAGGCCGGAGAAGCAGTGTCTGCTCTGTTCCCCTGTGGGGCAACATCTTCTCACCTGTCTCACCTGCCCAGGTATAGTTCCAAGACTGCCATTCTCCAGGGAGAACCAGGAGCAACACCTCAGGGGGTAGGGGGTAGGGGGGAGGTTGATTTGGTGGCTTGTTAGAGAGTATTTAAAGGGTGGAGTCCTATGGAGCTGGTTTTCCTCTTTTTCTCACTCCACCAACCCAAAGTCAGAAGGGGCCTGTGAGGCAGGGCCCAAGGGAAGGGCACATAATTTAAATTCAGCATTCTCCCTGGTAGCCAGATCAGGCAGGAGATGGGAACTCTCTGTCCATTTACTCCAGGTTGGGGTTCCTTGGGAGAGTAAGCCATAGGTGTGGTGGGAGCCCCTGGATGAAGGTGTTCCTGGAAGTCAGAGAGGGTCCTTCAGATCATGGTCTGAGTTTGGGGAACATAGCCTCATTTGATATCTCAAAGGGGGGGGTGTTAACATGAGTAATAAGGCCCCCTCTACCTGCATCTGTTCCTTGAAAACTCTGAGAACAACCAACTCACCACTGCTAGAGGCATCAGTGCCTACCTGCCCAGCACTTCCTAGGCAGACAGCCATCTGACAGCCATGGTCCTGCAGAATCCCATTCTCATGGCTGAATCTTTCATTTATTAGATATGAGTTGTTTTCAGAATCAGACTTAATTTTGTACCACATTTCAATATAGCAGCTAGTAGTTGCCACTGGTTAAAGATATATTTATGGAGGAAAAACTTACATTGTGAAAATTCTATACATTAATTGTTATATTGTAAATTAGAGAGCCACCTTGATATTTAATTTTGACTATATACGACACATTTAATTTTGGCTGTATACAACACATTAGTCCAGCTTGCTATTCAGTGAGAGAAAACTAGTTCAACTCCCTTGTTAAAGAAAATAGACTCAGAGGAGGGTGTGACTCACTCAAGCTCATATAACTGGTTAGAAGTATTGCCAGGAACTGGACCCAAACTTTGGCCTGATGGTCCCGAGCTCTTTCCACTACACCACGCTTTAGTTTAGAGCCCATATCACACACACACATGCACACACACACCCCCCAGTGACTGATCTAGTCCCTTGGGGAAGTCCTGGACTTTAGACAGAGCAAGTATAGACCCCCAATTCCTTTCTTCCTTCCCTGAGAGTCACCCTGCTGCTGACCCATTAGGAAGAGGACAAGGGACACCTCAGCCTGGGTCTCAATGTGAATCAGAACCCCACCCCCAGTGTGGCCCTGGCCAGGTGGGATCTCTGCCTCAGCCCTGTATGATGCTGTTGCCTTATCAATAAAGTGCATTTGTCTTTGTAATGTCTCCACCTTCCTTGCTCTCCTTTTGCCTTCTCAAGGGAACCCAACTGGCCACACTGGTAACATTAGTGCCTCAGCACTGGCATCCACCACAACGTAGCCCTCTCTCAAAGGAAAGTCTAGGAGCTGGAAGGAAAAGAGGAAAAGGAAAGTGAGGTTTCATGAGGCTGAACCGGGAGAAAATGTTATTATCTATTCTGTTTTAGAATGAGAGAATGTGAGGGTGAATAATTATTTATTTAAAACTTTTAAAGTATACTATTGGAAAACTAGGAAAGTGTGAACCAAAATGCCAAATAAACAAGATTTCCAGAGATAGGAAAATTGTATTACTAGCTAGCTGGAAGCAAGCTGGAGAATCCAACTGAGGCCAACAGAGAAAGTTGGCATGTAAGGCAGATTTGATGAAAGCTGGGAATAAAACAGAAAAGAAAAAAAAAATGACTTTATAGAGTGCCTCCTAAATGATTTCCAAAGACAGAAAAAGTTTGCCAGAAATTTGTCAAATAAACCAATGAAGAAAGCTTTGCTTAGAGTAATAAAAATGTTTGATAGTTACATAGCATTTACTTTGGGCCAAGTACTGCTGCAAATAAATGCTTTATGCAAACCAGCTTGAGGCATCCTCTTAAGAACTACAGGGGAGATTACCCCCTTCTATTATCCCCATGTGATAGAAGAGATAATTTGCCCAAAGCCACACTGTTGATAAGTAATAGAGATGGGATTTTAACTGTGGCAGCTGGCTCCGGAAGTCATTAATTAACTGATAGACTACACTGCTTCCTGCTAATTTAAGGGACATGACAAATGATAGTATTACCAGCTATTTACTAAATGATAGTATTACCAGCTCTTTACTAAAAAGAATGTGAGGAAGGTTCCATTCCTAACAAAAAGACTTCCAGTCTAGAATCCTCTACCCAGCTTGATAAACACTCAAGACAGAAGGAAGGGTAATGAGATTCACTGAAAAGCAATAACTGGAAAAAAAAAATTAACACTAAGTTGTACATGAAAGAAATTCTAAGAGATAGAACAGAAAGTAACAGAACAATAGACTATCAAAGCAGCAGACACCTGAATTACTTAACCTGAAGAAGAAGGGAAAAAGTAACAAATTTATGGCCTATCAGAATGAATAAAAGACCAAACCATCCAATGGTTAACACAAATAACCCATCATATGCTAACTTCAGTAGAACCCTCAAACAAAAAAATTAACAGAAGTAATACATAAGATAACAAATAGGGAGTTTAAGCAAAAAATAAAATTAAAAATAAAAATACAAGGGCCTCCCTGGTGGTGTACGGGGTTAAGATGCAACCTATGAAGCTCACCGTAGCCACTGCAGCATGAGTTCAATCCCCAGTCAGGGAGCTACCCACATGGCACAGCAGACCTCTCCTGACTCGCCCACTGCTCCCCTCAGCAATGTATTTCAGTCGATCTGCTTGTTCTGTTCCCCACTCTGTCTCTGGTGAGTCCTCTCAACCCCCACAACTCTGGCCTGTACCCCAGTTCTTGTATGTATAAATAAATAAATTTTTAAAAAATAATAAATAAAAACAAAAAATTTAAGACAAACAAAAAGCAAAAACAAAAACATAATAAAATGGTAAAGAGCATTTATGTCTCAATAATCACCATAAACATAAATGACCTGAATTCACCAGTCAAAAGATACAGCGTGGTTGAATGAATTTTTCAAAACAAAGTCCAATTTTCTGCTGATAACAAAAAACTTACCAACAAAGAAAAATATACACTTAGAGTTAAAGACTGGAAGACAGTTATACAAGCAAATGGAAATTTAAAAAAAATCAGGAACAGCTATACTTATAACTGATAAAATAGACTTCCAATTAAGAAAGGTAATAGAGATGGACATTACGTTATGATTAACAGTCAAATACAACAAGAAGAAAAACACTATAAATATGTGTGCGCCTAATGATGGACCATCAAGATATATAGGACAATAACAGAATTTAAGGGAGATATTGACAACACAATAACACTAGGTGACTTTACTACTCCACTTACAACAATGGACAGATCAACAAGACAAAAATAAATAAGGAAACAATATCCTTAAATGAGGAGTTAGACCAAATATGTCTAACAGACATCTACAGAACACTCCACCCAAAAACCATTGCATACACGTTTGTTTTCAAGTGCACATGGAACATTTTCAAGAATAGACCATATCCTGGGATATAAGTCAATTGTCAGAAACTCTAAAGATTGAAGTTATGCCTATTATTCTCTCTGATCACAATTCCATAAAGTTAGCAATAAACTAGAAAGAGGAAAAATTATGGGCTTCCCCAGTGGCACAGCGGTTGAGAGCCGGGTTGCGAAGCTGCCTGCAGCCTCTGCAGTGCCGGTTCGATCCCCGGCTGCTCCCCGGCCTCCGGAGGAGGGTCCCACAAGGCGTGCAGACCCTTCCTGCCGCCCGCTGCTCCCCTCAGCAGTGTACTTCGTCAGTCTGCCTGCTCTGCTCCCCGCTCTGGCTCTGGTGAATTCTCTCACCCTCCCGCACTTCTGACTGTACCCAGTGCTTGTATAAATAAATAAATAAATCTTTTTTTTTAAAAAAAAGGAAAAACTATGAATATATGAGACTAACACACAGGCTGCATAATAACTATTGAATAAAGGAGGAAATCAAAGAAGAAATTAAAAACTACCTTGAGATGAATAAAAATGATACAAGCTACCAGAATCTATAGGACACAGTAAAAATAGTCTTAAGATGGAAAATAATTGCAATACAGGCCCACATTAAGAGGAAAGAAATAGCCCCAATAAATAATTTTGCATCATACTAAAAGCAACATGAAAAAGAGGAACAAACAAGCCCCAAAGTTAGTGGAATCAAGGAAAAAATAAAAAGAAGAGCAGAAATAGAGGAAATAGAGATCTATACAAAAAATCAATGAAACTAAGAGCTGGTTCTTTGAGAAGATAAACAAAATAGGTAAACCTTCAGCTAGATTTTAAATAAGGGAAAAGAAAAAAATTAATAAATGGAAAGGAAAGAAAGGAAATCACCACAGATCACACAGAAATACAAAGGATCATAAGAAATTATTATGAATAACTATATGCCAATAAATTCAATAGCCTTTGAGAAATGGGCAAATTTATGGATTAATATAGTCCACCAGACTAACCCAGGAAGAAAGAGATGAATTGAACAAACTGATCACAAACATGGAAATTGAAATAGTTAAAAGGGTCTCCCTGGTGACACAGGGGTTAAAGACAGTGCTATCAAGCTATCACCAGCCACTGCAGCACCAGTTCCAGTTCAATCTCCAGCCAGGGATGTACCCACATGGCACAGCAGACCTCTCCTGCCTCGCCTGCTGCTACCCTCAGCAGTGTATTTCAGTAGATCTCCCTGTTCTGCTCCCCACTCTCTCTGGTGAATCCTTTCACCCCCACACATCACTGGCTTACACCCCAGTTCTTGTATGCATAAATAAATAAATCTTAAAAAAAAATACTTAAAAAAATCTTCCACCAAAAAAAAATTAAATAAATAAAGCAGGACCAGATGATTTTACAAATGAATTTTTTTTTGCAACCCCGCCCATTCTGACCCCAATGCCTCCCCTCCCACCCCCCACCCCCCAAAAAGTGTCTCTGGTTCATAGTTTTTTGTTGATTTTGATTTTCACTTTCTCATAGTTATTCATTTTCCTGGTCCCTTATTTAAGTTTTCTAGATTCCTGCTATGAGTGACACCATCCGGTATTTTTCTTTTTCTTTCTGGCTTATTTCGCTGAGCATGATCCCTTCCAGCGCCATCCATTTACAAATGAATTTTATCAAACCTCTAAAAAGAGCTAATATCCATTTTGCTCAAATTGCTTTTAAAAAATGCAAGAAGAGGCCTCCCTGGTGGCGCAGTGGTTGAGCACTGGGTTGCGAAGCTGCCCGCAGCCTCTGCAGCGCTGGTTCAATCCCTGGCTGCTCCCCAGACACCGGAGGAGGGTCCCACATGGCGCGCAGACCTCTCCTGCCGCCCGCTGCTCCCTTCAGCAGTGTACTTCGGTCCTTCTGCCTGCTCTGCTCCCCGCTCTGGCTCTGGTGAATTCTCTCACCCTCCCGTGCTTCTGACTGTACCCAGTGCTTGTATAAATAAATAAAAATAAATCTAAAAATAAATAAATAAATAATGCAAGAAGAAATGCTCCCTGATACATGTTTACAAAGCCAACATTACCCTAATGCCAAAACCAGACAAAGAGAGCACAAGGAAAGAAAATTATAGGTCAATATATTCCTAATGAACATCAATGAAAATACCTTCAACAAAACACTAGCAAATCAAGTGCAGCAATATATCCCCCTGATTAAGTGGGATTTATTCTAGATATAAGGATTGTATATATACAAATAAATTGATGTAATATATCAACAAGTATAAATATCAAAAATCACATCATAATACTAATAGATGAAGAGAAAGCATTTGGTAAGATTCACCATCCACTTATGATAAATACCTAAAACAAAAAGGAGAACCTACCTCAATATAATAAAGGCCATATACCACAAACCAACAGCCACTACAATACTTAACGGTGAAAATCTGAAAGCTTTCCCCTTAGGGTCAGGAACAAGACAAGGATGACCATTGTCACCATTTCTGCTTAATTTAGTATTAGAGTTTTTGGTCAGAGCTCTCAGACAAACACAGGAAATAAAGCAAATCCAAGTTAGAAAAGAAATTTAACTATTATTATTCACAGACAATATGATATTATCTATAGAAAATCCTAAAGACTCCATCATAAAAAGAAATGCGATAATACAGCAAGGTGGCAAAATACAGTAGTACAGAAATACATAATCTTTTATATACAAGCAATAAATGAGAGCAAGGAAATCAAGAAAATGACTACATTTATAATTATAATATTTATTTATAATAATATATAATAATGGGGCCTCTCTGGGGGCCCAAGGGGTTAAGACACAGCACTATGAAGCTATCTGCAGCCACTGCAGCATGAGTTCAATCCCCAGCCAGGGAGGTAACACACATGGTGCAGCAGACCTTTCCTGACTCACCTGCTGCTCCCCTCAGCAGTGTATTTCAGTCAGTCTGCCTGTTCTGTTCCCCACTCTGTCTCTGGTGAATCCCCTCAAGAACTGTGCCCCAGTTCTTGTATGCATAATTAAATAAATCCTTTAAAAAATGTTAATAATATATAATAATGCCAAAAGAATTAAAAATATTGGAACCGATGTATAGGTAAAGGACCCATACAATGAGAACTACAAGATGTCCCTAAAATCATATATATATTTAATATCATCCCATCAAAATACCAGCAATAATTTTCAGAAAAAAGGAAACAAAAAATTGAACAAAAAATAGTGAAATTTATGTGAAACCACAAAAGGCCTCAAATTGCAAAAGCAACACTAAGGAAATAAGGGAGAGAAATGAGGGTATCACCCTTACCTGTCTTCAAACTTCACTATAAAACAACAATGCTAAGAACAATATGGTATTGGCACAAAAATAAATATATGGATCAATGGAATAGAATTGAAAGTCCAGAAATAAATCCACTTACATACCAGCACCTAATCTATGCTAAAGCAGTTGCAACCACAGAATGGGAAAATGGCTCTTTCATAAATGGTGCTGGGAAAATTGGCAAGTGACACATGAAAAACAAAATTGGATCATTTACTAATCCTGTACACAAAAATGGAGTAAACATTTAGATGTGACACCTGCAACAATAAAATACATAAAGGAAAACATTGGTGACTGTACCATGATATCAAAGATAAGGATATTTTTGATGACTAGGCCATTATGGTAAGGGAATTAAAAACAAAAATAAGCAAGTGGGATTGCCTCAAGTTTAAAAATTTCTATACAACAAAAGAAAATACAAGATGATTAAAAGATTAAAAGATTAAAAGGATTAAAAGACCTATTGAGGGGCCTCTCTGGTGGCTCAAGGGGTTAAGATGCAGCACTGTTAAACCACTGCAGCACAAGTTCAATCCCTGGCCAGGGGGGTGACACAAGAGGTGCAGCGGACCTCTCCTGACTTGCCTGCAGCTCCCCTCAGCAGTGTATTTCAGTAGATCTGCCTGTTCTGTTCCCCACTCTGTTTCTGGTGAGTCCTCTCACCCCCTGCACCCCTGGCCTTACCCCAGTTCTTGTAAGCATAAATAAAAAAAAAGACACTCCATTTGGTGGGAGAAAATATTCACACAAAATATAACTGATAAAGGAATTATGTCAAAGACATGTAAAAAAGCCATACAATCCAAAAATTAAAAATTCAGAATCCACTGAATAAATGGGATGCAGATATGAAGAGTCAGTTCACCAAAGTGGATATTCAGAAGGTCAAAAGACATGAAAAAATGTTCACCATTGCTTCTGATAAGAGAGATGAAGTTTCAACCCACAATGAGACATCACCTCACAGCTACAAGAACGGCACATATTAAAAAAAAAAAGACCTTCAACAGCAAGTGTGGAGAGGATGTGGCGAAAGAGGAACCCTCTTACACTGTTGGAGGGTCTAAATACGTGCAGCCATTATGGAAAGTGATCTGGGTTTCCCT
Source organism: Talpa europaea (assembly GCF_964194135.1). Lineage (NCBI taxonomy): Eukaryota > Metazoa > Chordata > Mammalia > Eulipotyphla > Talpidae > Talpa > Talpa europaea. The sequence continues at coordinate 48,702,910 of NC_140083.1, forward strand.
TCAAAAACTAAAAAGAGAAATACCATCTGATCCACCATCCTACTCTCTGGCATCTATCCAAAGAATGTGAAACTGTCAGCACAAAGAGATACCTGTCTACAATGCTCACAGCAGCATTATTTACAGTATCTGGGGCCTCCCCTGGTGGCCCAGCGGTTGAGCGCTGGGCTGTGAAGCTGCTGCAGGTAGGCTCTGCAGTGCAGGTTCCATCTCCGGCCACCGGCAAGGGTCCCACATGGCGCTACAGAACTCTCCTGCCGCGCCCACCGCTCCCCTCAGCAATGTATGTCGTCATTCTGCCTGTTCTGTTCTCCCTCCCTCCCCCCCCCACCCCCCGCCCCGCTCTGGTGAATTCTCTCACCCTTCCGCGCTTCTGACTGTACCCAGTGCATGTATAAATAAATAAATCTTTAAAAAAAAAAATACAGTATCCGGACATAGAAGCTCCCTAAATATCCATTGGCGGAAAATTAGGTTAAAAAAGATGTGGTATATCCAGACCATGGAGCATTATAAGAAAAAATGAAATGCAGCCATTTTCAACAAATGGAATGAACTTGAGAGAATTATGTGTACAAAGTAATCAGAAGGATAAAAACAAATACTGCATGTTTACCTTGGAGACAAATGGACAATGTAAAACACTTTCAAAAACCAGTGGATATCAGTTCCTCCCTGGTGGCACAGGGGTTAAAGTCTCAGTGCTATCAAGCCACTGTGCCACTGTGGCATGTTTGATTCCGGCCAGGGAGCTACCCACGTGGCACAGCAGACCTCTCCTGCCTCACCCTCTGCTGTGTATTTCAGTAGATCTGCCTGTTCTGCTCCCCAGTCTGTCTCTGGTGAACCCTCTCACCCCACCCTGCACCTCTGACCTACACGCAAGCTCTTATATGCATGAATAAATAAAAATAAATCTCAAAAAAAAAATTCACGAAAGAAAAACAGTGGGCATCAATAAATGTCCTGAGAACTCTAGTCTTAAGAGTGAGGGGGAGGGAAATGGATGAAAGGACACAAGGGATGGTCTCCCTGTATGTATATGTACATAGAGAGGGGGTGTGTGTGTGTGTGTGTGTGTGTCTGTGTGTGTGTGTGTGTGTATCTGCGGAGAGAGAGAAATGATTGTCACAGTAAGACTCTGAGGGTCTTTAGTGTATGTATACCATCCCCCAGACCAACCTAGTATTGTATTTCTGGTCTAAGCAAGAATTGATTCTCTAAAACTACCTTGGTATTAAATTAAATTAATTCAAAAGTAAATAAAAGTGAACATTTAACTCCTCAGTCACACTGGCCACATTTCTAGTGCTCAGTAGCCCCAGGGTTGCCAAAATGGATAGTTCCATCATCACAGCAAGTTCTAAAAGTCAGCGCTGGCCTACAGGACATGTTCTCACCGGGTGCTGATTACGGATGACACACTTCCGTTGATCTGTTGGGCAGAAAGGCCATTAAACTGACTGCATATGGAAGATATATAGGGAACATCAAGCCATGCTGTGTCCTCATAAGAGACATAAGGGAAAAACATCGCAAAAGCTTCAGGAGGGAGAGGCTCTGAGCTCCAAGCCGCAGACACAGATCAGTGATATGCCAGGAAATGCTAATACCTTTAGCCTTGGGGGCAAGCAAGCAAGGCCTGTCTGGGGTGGCCTGAACCCTCAGGCGAGTGTCTCTCCCTTGGAAGCTGTCTGTGCAATGGGATCTATTGCCTACCCAATAACCCCACAGGGGACAAGGGGGATAAGAGACATCTGGCACTCCCAGCAGGACCAAAGGGATGCCTCATCATACCAGCTAGCACTCATTGTGGGCAAGAAAACTTCTTGGGGACTTTGGGCTCCAAATGACCAAGAAGCTGAAGGAGCAATTGACCGGGGCTGGGGTTCGGGGTTCACTGCTCCAGAGAGGTACTCTGAATCTCTCTATTCAAACATATCATAGATGGTCTATGAAATAGTGTTGCAGGGCCTCCCTGGTGGCACAGGGGTAAAGGTCTCAGTGCTATCAAGCTATTGCCAGTCACTACAGCATAAGTTTGATCCCTGACCAGGTAGCTAACCCACATGGCACAGCAGACCTCTCCTGTCTCACCCACTGCTCCCCTCAGCAGTGTGTTTCATCAGTCTGCCTGTTCTGTTCCCCGCTCCATCTCTGGTGAATCCTCTCACCCTCCCATGCATCTGGTCTGTACCCCAGTTCTTGTATAAAATAAATAAATAAATCTTTTTTAAAAATCATTAAAAAAATAAAATATAGGTTGAAGTGAGGGAAGTTTGTTGGGGAAAGGTCTTGTTCTCCTCAGCTTTGGTTGAAACGCAGTCTCAGCAGAGGTCTCAACCAGCTCCAAAACTGGAATGGCATGTTAAAGTGGCCCATGTTGAGGTGAGGCTTTTATGTCCCTACATAAAATTTCTGATTGGAGGTAGGCTGTCCCCGGAAACAGGGTGTTGCCTTGATGTGACCTTGAGCTAGGATGCACTTTTCTGCTAAGTCCAGGTAGGACAGGAGGATGTTACTTCGCAACAAGATGGGCCCTTTCAGAGTGGGCTGCTCTGCCTCAGGGAAAGGCAGAGACTTCTATATGCTTGCCTTTGACTTCAAGGACAGTTACAGACCAGGCACCTACTCCAGGAGATGGTAATCCCAGCCTATGCAGCTCTGGATTTACAGGTGTTTTTTCCCTAAATCATCTAGAACCTCCCCACTAGGTGGCGCCACTGCCCTACAGGGAGAGGTTTGAGCTCATTCTGTGCCTTTGTCCCATGTTCTTCCTTAGACCCTTCCCCCTCCTGTCCTTTCTCAATCTCTGTGAAGCTGAGATCCAGCAAGGCTTTGAGTCTCTGTCACTGGCAGTGGCAGCTGGCAATGTTCACCTCTCTTTACACCAGGGACCAAGCAGGAATGATAAGGGACCTGTTCTCTGCCTTTCCAGGCATTTCTGGAGTCATAACCAGAAGAGAATCTGACACTTGCCCTTTAGCCAGTGGCTCCCAAAGTGGAGATCTTATGCCTGGGGACTCTGAGCAGCCTGGTCATGCAGTCCTTCCGGTGATTCCAAACACAGACACTGACGTCAGTGCTGGGATACAGCACAAGGTAGAACAGTCACTGTCTCCTAGAAAGGGACAGTCCAGTGGGAGGAGACAGACTTAGGAAAAGACCATCGACAACCAGGACAATGGGCACTGCAAACCATAACACTCAACAGTGTAAATTACCAGACGCCTATCCTGGCTCTGCCACAAACTACAAGGGCAAGTTACTTAATGTTTTTGAACCTCAGTCTCTTCACCTGTACAACAGCAGCAATGATAGTCCCTACTCCCAGACCTGATGTTGTGATATAATCTGTGCAAAGCTTTTATCACAGTAACTGTATGAAGCCATGGCACCTAAGTGCTAGCCAGCATAATCATAGGTTGAAGAATAAAGGGATGGCCAAATAAGTTTTCATTGGAAGCTGAGATTGCTTCCATGCCCTGACCACTTATCCTTGCTGGGTCCTCTCAACTGACCCCAGCTAATCTCTTTGGCTGGCTCCCCTCCAGACTCAGCCTCTGGAACCTAGCACTCCTTCCCATTCCATTCTACCAAGGTCAGGGAAGGCTTGGTAGTGCATCTGGCCACCAGGGGGCAGGTGTGGCACTTACTCAGTCAAATTGCTCCATCCCTACTGTAACAGCCAGGCTGGAGAGAGAGGGAAAGATGGGAAGGTGGGCTTCCCTGGTGGCCCAGGGGTTAAAGTCTCAGCGCTATCAAGCTATCCCCAGCCACTGCAGCCAGCACAAGTTTAATCCCTGGCCAGGGAGGTAACCCACATGGCATCTGTCTCATCTGCTGCTCCTCTTACCAGTGTATTTCAATAGAACTACCTGTTCTGCTTCCCACTCTGTCTCTGGTAATTGGTGAATCCTCTCACCCCCCCCCACCTCTGGCCTGGACCCCAGTTTTTGTGTGCATAAATAAATAAAATTAAATAAAATGAATCTTCAAAGAGAAAAAAGAGATGGGAAGGTGGGCACATAAATCTGAAACACAGCTAATGCTGTCCCCAACTTCTTTTAATTACCATCTTTCTTTGCTAGCTTTACTCCCCCACTGACTTCACTGTGCACATATTGCAGACCCATAATTAATTATTCTCTGATAAGAAGAACCTCATGGCCAGGGAGAAGACAATCAGTACGAACTTGAAGAATCAGGTTTGCCCCACGTATTTGTTGGGTCCTCTTTTCTCATCTGTTTACCCCAGTGTTCACTGGGTCCTTGTTCCTTTGGTGACATACAGAGCCTACCATGACCCGGCCAACTGTCTCCAGGGCTGCATGTCACTGTCCGAACATCAAGCAAATGCCACGTCCAACCACTTGAAACCCTCTGACCGTGAGCCTGGGTGGCCCAAACCCACACAACTGGTTCTCAAACATTTTGGTCTGAGGACCACTTTATATTTTTTAAAAGACCACAAAGCGCTTTTGTTTATGTAATTTACATTCATCAATATTTACCATTGTAAGAAATTAAAACTGAGAATTTAAAAAATATTCATTAAATCTTTCAAAAGTAGTGAATGTATGACAAGTTGGCATAAATAATACAATTTTTATTAAAAATAACCTCGCAAAGCAAATTTAGTGGCCAGAGGGCATTGTTATGCCATTTTTTGCAAATCTTCTTAATGGAAAGCGTGTTGTTCCTCACATCTGGTTCCACATCTGTAGGCCATCACCTATCGTGGAACCTCTCGAAACCTCTTCTGTATGAGAGAATGAGAGTGAAAATGGCATATAATGCCTTATTATTATAAACGGAAGTAGTTTTAACCCTGCAGAGCCCCTGAGAGGGGTTCAGGGACCCAGGGAGGATCCCCAGTCCACACTGGACCATGAACCACATGGTCATGTGGTCTGTACAAAAATGTACAGACATTTTTGATGTGTTGTTTCCTTGGCCTGACTGTCAATGTTAGTTTCCGTGCGCCCATCCTCTATTTTGGTCTCCATTCCCTGATTTTTGGTAAGTTCTTGCTGCTCCTTCAAGTTTCAGCTCAGGTTTCAAGTCTTTCAAATATTCTTCCCTGAACTTCACCATGCTTGACCCCCTGCTCGCCCCATCTGGGTAGAATTGTGTGCCCACTCCACTATAAAACAAAGTGTACATTGTAATGTGTTTTAAATTTCTGTTTTGCCTTTGGGGCTCTCTATGAGACTGGAACAAAGGAGGGTCCATAAATGTAGCTGAATAAATGGATGAATGAATGAATACCAAGCAGCGGGTTATCCACTTCCATTAGCATCAAAAGAATCTGGTCTTGGGCCACCCTGATAGTGATAGTGCAGGGGTTAAAGTCGCAGCACTATCAAGTTCAAGCCCTGGCCAGGGGGTGATCCCACGTGGTGCCGCTGATTTCTCCTGTCTTGCCTGCTGCCACCCTCAGCAGTGTAGTTCACTCTGTCTCTGATGAATCCATGAATCCTCTCCGCGCCGCTCCCCCCCATCTCTGGCCTAGAACCCAGTTCTTATATACATAAATAAATAAAATAAATCTTAAAGAAAAATAAAATAAAAGATCTGGTCTTACAATAGATGTCAAACTGAAAAAAATCTGTTTGGGTACCTCCTAGAAAATGAAATGTAAACAGACTTAAATGTAAACACTTTCCCCTTGGACTTTGAAAACTAACTTCCTATGACTTCAGAACCCCCATGCTAACTACATCTCCCTAAAGCATCTGCCACATCTGCCTCATTCTTTATGTGGACAGTTTGTTTTTGGATCAAAATGCAGAACTTAGTACTTATCCTTATTCTTATTTATCTGACTTGATTTCTACTGCCCAAATCCTTTGAATCCTCATTTCGCCATCCAGTATTTTTACCATCCTTCTTGGGCTTTCACCTTCCAAAACCTATGCCTACAGACCATGCACAGAGCTGAGATAGAACCAGAGACTCTGCCTGCCTGCCTGTCTGTAGGTTGACATTAGTGCATTGACCAGGAAAATTGACTTTGGTTCAGTTGAAAACATTTTTGGGAAGCAGGTGGATAATAAAAGATTGTGTCCCTGGAGGAGGGAATAGTTGGAAAAATCCAGACATCCACAGGAATTTGTGGGGCTTATCAATGCTTCCACCACCACCCCCCTCAAGACCCCAGCAGCCTTACCCCAAGGAGGGTGATGGGTTCCAGGGATATTTGACCAAGAGGGTATGGGAAGGTGTGGATCAGATTCTAAGCTGGATTGTTCTCCAAATTCTATCTGAGCTTTGCACAGGCAAGAAGGCAGTCTCCTGGACACCGGTTGCTGTGAGGAGGAAGACACAGGGCAGGGGGCAGAGCCCTCCTTAGGTATACAGCACAGCACACATACCATGTGGGGAATGGTGACGCCACACGGAGCCCACTCTGGCAGCTCTTTCTTAGTTTCTGGGGCCTTCTCACTGCCCTCTTCATTTGCATTCATAATCCTACTGAATCTCAGGAAAGGTAGGTTCCACCTTGACCCAAAACCATCTCATTAAAACTTTAGCAGACTGGGCTTCTCTAGTGGCGCAAGGGGTTGAGTGCAGTGCTGTGAAACTGTCCACAGCCTCTGCAGCGCGAGTTTGATCCCCAGCCAGGGAGAAACCCACATGACGCAGCAGACCTCTCCTGTCTCACCTGCTGCTCCCCTCAGCAGTGTACTTCAGTGGATCTGCCTCTTCTGTTCCCGCTCTGTCTTTGGTGAATCCTCTCATCCCCCACACCTCTGGCCTGTACCCCAGTTCTTATAATCACAAATAAATAAATCTTTTAAAAAAAAAAAAAACTCTAGCAGATACCTGTGAACACCTGAGGAGCTGACATGGGTGGGGTGGGAGGTGGGGGGAAGCACAAGAGCCCCACTGTGTTTGTGCCTGGTCCCAGTTTCTCCTTGCTGAGAAGGAGCCAGGCAGATCAGGCAGCCCAGGAGAAAAGACCCAGACACCAAGGCCAGCTCAGTCTCACAGCTGGGGGGATTGCCAGCGCCAGGTTTTGAGGGTCAGGGAAACCCCTTCTTGATGTCCCTGCTTCCTCTGCTTCCCCCAGCCTGATCACCCCAGTTCCACTGATTTAAATGTCTGCCCCTCTCTACCCTGGAGCCCCAGGGGTGCGGCTGGGAGGGGATGGTGAAGCAACCCTGGATGATAAAGTGGGGATGGGGAGAAGTGATAAAGGGGATGGGAGAGAAGCCAGTTCCACTTCCTCTCTGATAGGGACCTCACCCCATCCCTGCCTTCTGTGTTTACAGGAAGGACTTGAGGTGGGACAGAGTGGATAGGAGGGGATGGGGGCAGGCAGCAGGTCGGTGGCCTTGGAGGTCAGTGGCCATTACATAACACTTGGTTAGCTCATCCTTTCAGCACATGCTTACCCATGCTGGGCTGTAAGGGCCAGAGGTAGAGAGAGCTCAGGTGTCCCCCGCCCCCAAGCCCCCATGCTCCTGCCTTGAGGGAAGCAGCCAATGCAGTGAACAAGAGAAGGTCATTCAAACACTGACAGTGTCTCTCATTAGCTGTGTGACCTGGGGAAAGTGACTTGAGTTCTCTGAGTCCCATCAGTGAATGGGGACTTGGAGTCCTAGTGAAGATAACAACCGGGGAGCTCTGTGCCTGGCAGGCCCACCTGTGGCAGCAGGAAAGAACAGCAGAGACAACATGGAGGGCAGGCCTGGACCTGGCTCTCCAGCGAGGCCCAGTGGGACCACTGACAATATGGCTTTGGTCCCTCTTTCTTTTGTGAAGTGGAGTTAATAATGGTGCTCACTTCATAGGTGTCGTGAGGACTAAAGGAACAACCCTCAGCATAGGAACTGTGCCTGGCGTGTGTAAGTGCTTAATAACTGTCAGTCTTTATTGTCATTTTCCTCACCGTCTGGGAATCCTCTCCCCTGAACATATACACCCCCCCAAGTTAGTGCTGGAGGAGGAGGCAATTGGAACCACAGTGGACCCCATGCCGACACCCAGTGGTGCTCACAGCTGCCTCCCCCAGCTCTGCAGAACCAGGAGGGCAGCATTGGTGTTGAGCGAAGCCACCGAGGCAGAAGAGCAGGTGGGGAGAGCAGGTTGAGGGGCTCCTGTCCCACAGGCACCGCGGACCAGGCCTGGCTCAGCTCTGCCTCATTATCTCCTCCCACAAAGCCTCCTCCACCCGTCAACCCCCAACCGAGATTAGAGACCCTCAACTGTCTCCAACTGTTCTGATTCGAGGATAAGGCTGGACCCTTGGTCTCTACCGCACAGTCCTTGCCACCCCCACCTCAGCCACATGGTGCAGATGGGAGACTGCCTGCTTCTCTGGAAGCTGGGGGGCTTTGGAGGACACATGTTGGAGGGGCTGGAGACCAAGGATGGGGTGGCCAGGAGGGCACTGCCCCCAGCCTGGGACTGCCTCCTGAGCTCCAGGAGGAGAGTTGGTCTCTGGGGGGCAAAGATCTTGCAGTCTCCCGCCTCTTTTTCTCTCTTGACTCCATACTGCTGCATCTCTTGTCTCTGCCTCCACATCCCCAGGCCCTCTGTTGTTTCTGCCTCTCTCTCAAGCTCTCCCCCCCTTAACGCCCCCCCCCAACCCCAAGCTGCACACCTGGCTCTTTACATCAGATAACCCAACCACAGCAGCTCCCCTCACCCTAACCCAGCTTCCAGCAGCCCCTCCTTGCCCCTCGCCCTCTTCCTCCTCTGCTTCCCCCACCTTCTAGCTCCCTGACTCACCTAGATTCCCCTGGGGGGAGACTGGGGAGGGCCCCCCAAAGGTTCAGATCCTAACTGGACAATATGAGAAGACAACTCTATTCTTCTCTGGCTCATTCTCTCTCTCTCTCTCTCTCTCTCTTACACACACACACACACACAGACACACACACACACACACAGTGGAGACTCTATACCCTTGTACCCAGTAGGAAACAGTGAGGGGGAGGGACTCGGGGACCAGGCAGGTGGTGAGGAAATCCAGCCTGATGAGTGAGGGGAAAGGAAGGGTCAGAGAAAGGGGCTGCCTTTGAGGCTGGGGTGTTCCACAGCTTCCTGCTTCTAGGCAGAGAAGCTTCTTCCCCTTTCCAGGACTTCCTACTTGTGTGAGGTCATCTGGTATCTAAAGTCCAGAGGCCTTCCCAGCAGGGCTTCCCTCAGGTCAGGATGGATGATGAGGTCTGGGCCACTGCAGCCAGGCCCAGCTTCCCACTCCCCAGCAGAGGGAGGAGGTGGTTCTCATAGAGGATGATGTGCCCAGACTAGGTGAGCCCGGCATTCAGAAAGCTGGGAAGAGGTGGGACGTGGGCAAGATGGTACGAGAAAGGGAGTGGTGGGCCAACAGAGGGAATAGGGCGGGTGCTGGTGGGTGCCTGGGAGCTGGAGCTGGAGGCTTTATATTCTTTTGACAACAAATGAATCATAGGCAAATGATGTGGAAATGATGGCGTAAATAAAGATGTGTTATTTCAGGGCCCCAGTGTGTTGTTATAGGAAGAGAGCTGGGGGGTGGGGGGAGAGCAGGAGGCTGCCCAGGCCGGATGGTGCCCGTAGGTGGGGGCCCAGGTAGAGTTCCTGTGGTGGAAGTGAGGGCCCACTCACATCTCATGTCATCTTTGGGGTGATGTGAAACAGCAGGTGGCTGACCACAACCCACCAACACCTCCCCTAGAGCAGAGCAGCCCTGACAACCCATCAGCGACTTGGTGGACCCCCAGCCCTCTCCTGACCTCACTGGGGACACTGCTGTTCCCTTGGTGCCTGCTCTGGACTTCCGTGGGTCTTGTCATCTTGGCGGTGTCCCCCGGACAGGACAAGGTCTTGCCCCCAGCGGTAGCACAGGAGCCAACAGAGCCCCAGCAGCCTCCCGTAGATTCTCCTGGAATCCAAACAGGGAATCTGGAGGAGTACCTGGCCACTGCCCCTCTGGCAGCTTTCTCCATCAAGCAACAGGGAGCTGATGTCCACAGTGCTTGTGCCTGGCACATGATCACGGTCCAATAACTACACTTAATAAGCCCATAAACTCAGGCCTCGGTCAGCTGCTCTGGCTCTCCTAGTAGCTCAGCCCTCACCCCACTCTCAGCTCCTTCACCCTGTTGACAATTACTAAGTGGCAAGAAAAACCCGGGTATTCATAGCGCCTGGGTAATCACCTGGGTAATCATCACCTACTGCATGCATTTCCTCTCAGTCTTTTGTTCTGTGCTTTAAATGGAGTTACCATCACAGGGTATACACAAATCTCCTGCGATGCTGTGTCAGATCTCTAATAAACATTTTTTTAACAGGTTCACAATTTTCTATTAAGTGGAAATTGAAGTTACTTCACAACTTTCCAATTGTAGGTGTTCAGAACATTTCTCATTTTCCATATTACACATAGTGTGGTGAGCATCATCAGGCTTTATTCCGCTCCCCTTGCCGAATTTTGGCTATAGAAGTCTAGTTGTTGGTACATTGGGTGGGGTTATTGAGCCAAAGGGTAAAAACATTTTATAGCTCCTACTATATATTGCCAAATCAATTTCAAAAGAGGTTACACCACCAATAACAACGTGTCCATTTCACCACACTCTCACTAATGATTGAAAAGGGCACCTCCTTTTATCTTGTTTTAATTGGCGTTACTTGGATGATGATCAGATTGAACATTTCCCTAGCTCTGCTTGCTCGGTGTCTCCTCCTTCCCTGAAGAGTCTGTTTCTGTGCTTTGAACTTTAATCTACTACCATTGAGTGCTTCTTACCAAAGTGTGCAAGCTCTTTCATTAAGAATTTTAAATAAAGCAGCCCCATAGCAACCCAGTGCAAATGTCTCCTGGCCCTGGTCTCCCTTTTAGGAACCTGACGTGGCACTCCCTTCTGCTTCACTTAAATCCCTAACCTGCTCCCTCTCAGCCTCTGCCCCCTTCCAGGGCTTCCAGCTCTCAGCCCCACCCCTCAGCCCCCACCCCATCATCTTTGTTTTCTCAAGTTTCTGTATTCAGCCACTTTCCCAAGTCTCCTCCCTCCCTCCCTCCTTCTCTTTACCCCTGCTTTTGGGGTCTCGTCGCCTATAACTCCAGTTCTCATGGAAGACCACCAGGTCTTCCTCTGGATTTCCTAATCTGCTACCTGAATATCTTTGGGTGTGGGGTTGCTTTAGGGAAAGGGAAAGAGAAGGGTAGAGACTAGCACACCTGGAGAGGAAATGAGATTCTATCAACTTTCAGCTTAGAGGAGGAGGGCTGGGTGGGGGGAGGAGGCCAGCCATCTTGGAAAATGCTGCTCGGTGACTCAGTTTCCCTGTTTGGCTATATATTAGGACTGGTTCTGTTGTAGAGCAGCCCTGATACAAAACGGGGTGCCTGACTGTGGGTCCTCACCAGCGCGCTTAAAAGGACTTATCAACGCTCTACTGCAGGCACACGCGAAAGGTTAATAAAAGGTTTATTTACAAGGGAAGGGGAAATGAGGAAATGTACAGCTCAGGGAGAAAAGTGGGAGACAAAGTTTTAAATGCGTCCTACCCCATCCGCCAATCAGGAATCCCAAGATCAGAAACCCCAAATGGCGCTCTGAGAGCTGGCCGCAAGCCAGGAGCCATGAAACCAGGAGGTGAGCGACAGCAAGCCCCTCCAAGGCCCACGCGTTTGGTTTTTATGTCCAACCTGGCTGCCCAACTCCACCCTCAGGTCCCAGCCACCCTCCCTTTGGTGGTGATGGGATTTGTCTTTCCCAATGTCTTGATGGCTTTAGTCCAGTGGAGTCCACAAAGCCTGTATGGGATTAGCTCAGGACATCCTTTCCCCCTAATAGTTCTAGGTCTCAATGCAGATGCTTGAAAGACACAGTGGGTGGCCACCCTCCTAGAACAAATTAACCCTTAACATTGACCTTGCTGACCTCCTCTATTTCTGGAGCTTCTTCCCTAACAAGGGACTGAAAAGGCTGAAGATGAGGTTAAGCTTCATGATCATCTAAAAGTGTGTTCAGTATAGTAGCCACCAGCCACATGAGCTACTGAGTACTTGAAACATGACTGCTAAGAATTGAAATGTTCTACAAAGGTAAAATACACACTGTATTCAAAGACTTAGTAGGAAAAAAAAAAGGTAATAAATAAAACAGAATTTATTGTTTTTGTTTTTTCTTTTTTTTAAAAGATTTATTTATTTATTTATTTATCTATTTATCTATCTATCTATCTATCTATCTATTTATTTATTTATTTATTTATTTATACAAGCACTGGGTATAGTCAGAAGCACGGGAGGGTGAGAGAATTCACCAGAGCCAGAGCGGGGAATAGAACAGGAGGACTGACGAAAAACACTGCTGAGGGGAGCAGTGGGCAGCAGGAGAGGTCTGTGCGCCATGTGGGACCCTCGCAGGCGACCGGGGATGGAACCAGCTCTGCAGAAGCTGTGGGCAGCTTTGCAGCCCAGCACTCAACCGCTGCGCCACCAGGAGAGGCCCAGTAATTTATTGTTTTGATTACACACTGAAGTGAGCATAGTGAGGGGTCATGACACAAACAGTTACAGACCCCACTGGAGCTGTGAGTCAGCCAAAGTTTCAACCAGGTATCACCAGCCAGTCAGACACCCAGTGGCCAGGATCCTTCAGGCAAGGCAAAGCATTATTTCTGGGATAATTTCTTCAATCCTGAACTATGTGCAGTTCGGGAGCTCAGGTATGGCTCTTCTGAACACATCCCTGGGGATGCCCTGTTTCCCTGGGAAAACAATTACCTAGGGCCACCCGGAGATCTTTGGATTTTCTCTCCTCAACAGTGCATGCGACACACTCCACCCTTCCCTGGGCTGGCCCTGGGTCCTCTCCAGAAGCCCAGAGGCATCCTTCCTGCCGTCCAGAGTTCCCTCTCCCACCCAAAGGGCCTTGGGGCCAGCACACAGGTAGGCTGGGAGAGGATGAGAGAGGTAGGAGGGCTTGGCCCGATTCTGGGATTCTAGATACAGGGCCTGGGAGGCAAGTATGTTTGAAGCTCTATTCCTAATGCCACTCCTTCTTGCTGCCCCCACTGATAGGAGAACAGAAAGGGAATAGGAGGGGGTCTGATGGCAGATACCACCCAGTGGGCTGCCCTTCTCTTTTTCTCCCCCTTTGCCTGTGCCCCAGTCAAACCATAGGAGAGCCCTGGGAGCTAGCCATAGTCTGCGTGGGTCTGCCCCTCCCGTTCCCTGCCTAGATGACTCCACCTCTCCCAGGTCCTGGCTGGGATCCGAAGGCCCCAGGCAAGTGGGGGAAGGGGAGCCACTCCTACTTTCCCAGCAGCTGTTGCTGCCTTTTCCTGTTTTGCTAAAACTCTGGCTCTGGACCCATGGGGGTGGGGGAAATCGCCAGTCATTCCCGCCCCCCAAAGGTCAACCCTGTCCCCCTGGTCCTCTTAGCTAGTTATTTATAGCCCCCATTCCCACCCCCAGGCCCTGGCAGAGGAGCTAGATCTCTCCTCCCTCAAATGTCAGCAGCTGGGGCCATTGCTCCAGAGATGCAGCCAGATGTGCAGATCACTCCAGATGTGCAGTGCCAGAATTGGGTGAGGTGAGGCCCTTCCTACAGTTGGCATAGGCATCCCCTGCAGCCTGGCCCAGCCTCCCCTCCATTCTGAGTCCACCAAGACAATACATGACTACCTCTAGATGATCCAGGAAGATTCCACATATTTTCCTTAACTCCATCACCCAGTAATCCTGCATACCCCAGAAGGTTCAGTTTGGTCTCTAGATCCTTGTGAATTCCTTTGTGCAAATTAGGTCAACACTTTTGAGATAATCTGTGGGGGAAACAGAGGCTTAGAGAGCAGCAGAAGAGACAAAACACTCTCCTATATTACTGTCAGCAGCTGCTTTGCTCCTCAGGGCCCGTATGCTCTGTGCTGCCCATTCTGTGTTGCCATCTCACGATAGATAGCCCTAATGTGGCAGGCACGCATTGCAGACAAGGAAAGTCAGCCTCAAAGAGGGTGAAACAGGCTTAAACTCATGCAGTGCGTAAGCTGAGAACTCCAGCCCAAGCAGCCAGGCTCCAAACTCACTTCCAACCACAAGAAACGCTACCTCCCTTCAGCCATTCCTCCACAGATTTTTAATGGTTCCTTGAAAGCATGTAGTAGAGAAGCCTGGAGCCCAGCCTCAGGGTCTTGCCAAGGAGAGAGAGATATGTCTCTGCCTCTAGAGACTCAGGCCAGCCTAGAATAAGGACAATGATGGGGACAGAGACTTCTAGACTCACAACTCTTTTAGGAATGGGGGCACACAGGGGAGAGCAGGGCCATAGCCCAGGCCCACCAAGACCTAACAACCTGCAGTTCCCCTCTCCAGTGGACTTCCTGTGACTCTGGACCCATCACCCCTTTACAGCATGGTTGTTTGAGCCCCTCACCTGACAGTTTTCTCTGCCACAGGCTCTCTCCTTTGGCTGTGTCCTGCTCTCCAGGAAATGAAGAATCCCTCGATAACAGGGGTCTGGTTTCTTTTGCCTCTGTGCCCAAGCCTGGCTCAGAGTGGCTGGCCAACCATTAAGAAATTATAGCTAGGGGCCTCCCTGGTGGCGCATGGGGTTAAGCACAGTACTGTGAAGCTATCCACACCCTCTGCATCATTAGTTCGTTCCATGGCCGGCCAGGGAGCTACCCACATGGCGCAGCAGACCTTTCCTGACTCGCCTGCTGCTCCCCTCAGCAGTGTATTTCAGTCAGTCTGCCTGTTTTGCTCCCCACTCTGTCTCTGGTGAATCCTCTCACCCCCCACACCTCTGGCCTGTACACAGTTCTTGTATGCATAAATAAATAAAAAATAAATCTTTTTTAAAAAAAATTACAGCTAATGAATAAGAGTACAGAGGTGGTCCATGTGGTGGGCTACTTCAGTCTTGGCAAGGACTCTCCTACTCTCCACTGTTAGGCACTCTCCCTCCTTTGTGGTTCCTCCCCCCCAATTCACTCCCACCTGTTTGTTGCTTCTTCCCTTTCTCATTCCCCTGACATGGGGGTGGGGGTACTCCAAGCCCACCTTAAGTGACTCATTCATGGGGAAAGAGATGAAGACCCTTAGGCCAGGGCCTCCTCAGGTCATCCTGGAGGTTCCAGGGTTAGAGGAAAGTGCCACCAAAGAAGAACCATTAGGATATGCAACAAAGTACCCTCCAGCCAGCAGAGCCACTAAGTTTATAGAGGGTCCAACTGGGGGCATGCAGCAAGGTCAAACCCCCAAATGATCAGTGGGTGGGCCATAGCATCCCTATAGGACTCGCTAGAGTGAGTAATTGTGAGCAGGCTACAGAAAGGCATTTTGCAACTCAGATGAATTTCTTTTTGCTCCTGATCAGTGTGTGGCTGAGTGGCTGCCTCCCTGACATAATCTTTGCTGGCACAGGCGTCTCCAGGGCTGGGCAATGGCGGGCTGCAGCAGGAGCACTGACCTGGAAGCTGGGAGACCTGAGTTCTCTTCCTACATGTGCCTGCCCTCACCCCATAACTAATTATAACATCATCTCTGACAAACTGTTTCCCCTTGAGTCTCAGTTTCTTCATCTGTAAAAGGAGTGGCTTGGATTAGATCAGGGTGTCTCAAAACTAAGCACCTCTTGGAATGACCTGGGGAATGCCGGCAGATGACTGGGTATTGTCAGTCTTCTATCCCCACCCTGGCCCTGAAGTGTCTGGCCTGGATAGGACAGCAATGCTTTTCACAGGTGCTTTTAAGGGATTTTGATACAATGCAGGTTTGGGAGGCCTAGAGACTATAGTCCTATAATCTTGTAAATTACTTGTAAATCGTCCTCAGGAACAATGATTCTAGTAAATGGAATGATCTTATCAAGAGGTATTGGTGGAGAGGGGTTTTATCAGAGGGCAGGCACTGGGCAACTCCTTTCCCCACCATCACCACCACCATCTTCATCATCACCGCCATTATTATTTTTACCCCGGTGCCGGCATTATTGCACAGAGGAATATGGCGGTGCCCGTCCGCTGTCTCTGTTACTAGCAGGGCTTTGGCTTCAGGGGACCCTTGCTGGCATCCAGGTCAGGAGAGGAATGAGAGTGAAGGGGGCAGGAATGCACTTTCCCTGGTGGGTGGGGCCCCTTGGGTTGAGTTTGGCTGGATGGGCTTTGGCACCTAATCAGCTGAGTGTCTCTTCCCACCCATATTCCTCCCTGACTCCAGCCCTGGAGACTGCCTCCTTCCTCCCCCACCCACTTCAGGCCCCGGGGCTCCCTCAGTCCTCGTCAGCCTCATTTCTGAACCTCTTAATCTGTTTGCCATCCCTTGACTTCCTTGCCCAGCCCTTGCACATGCCATTCCCCCTACCTGGAATGTTCTCCCTCCTCTCCCCGACACGGATCCACATTTCTGGGCTCACACAAAACCCAGCTCAACCAAGACCAGCTGCTGGGATCTGCTCCGGTCTTTCCTCTTTGCTGTGTGCTCACTTGCATTTGGGATAACAGGGTCAGAAAACTGCTTTAGACTGAAAACAAGAAGAGATGATCTTAACCAGCTCCCTCACTTGATAGATGAGAAAACTAAGGTCCAGAGAGGTTGTGACTTGGCCAAGATCACAGATAGTGAGATTTTTTACATAGTTGACTGGCAAGAAGTTTTTGAGTACTTTATACATTTGTTTTGTTTCCTCAGTAGGACAGAGGCTGTGTTTTGGGTTTACATTAAAATCATCTCCATTGGTGGAGGGGCACATGCGCACACATGTACTTTGTGTATCCGTGGGCTGGAGTAAGCAACTATAATAGTTCTTATGCAACCAGGGCAATAATTCTAAAACTTACTCTGAGATGAACCTGCATATATTTTTCATGTGACCCCAGACCACACCTGGGGATAGGTACCCAGGATATTGCTCTTTTACAGAGTAGGACATTGAGACTTTCGAAGGCAGGGCTCAGAAAGTTAGTGGCAGTGCTGGGCCTAGAAGCCAAAGTCCCTAACTCCCAATCACAGCCCAGGGCCTGATGCTCTCTGCGCCTCTTTTCCAACTCTCTCCTGATGATCCTGGAGCAGCCAAGGGGGTGACCTCTGCCATCTTGTGCACTTTCTTCATCTTGGGGTTGAGGAGACCCTGTCTTTGGCTTCCTGCCCCTCCCCATCCTGTTCCACTGCTTTCTCCTCATGTCCCCCCACGGCACTACTGGCACACAGTCGCAGACACAGGCACTCAGAACACAGGTGTCTAGGGCAACAGACCACAGGGGAAACCACATCACCTTTGTTGACTCTGGAGGGAGGTAGGGGGACGGGGGAAGGGACTTGCTGAGTTCTCTCCACAGACCTCAGTCCCCATCATGATCTCTCCTCCCAAACCTGAGCCGTGAGGACTTACAACCATGCCCCAGTCTCTTCTTGATTTATCCATTAGATTCTGGCTCCAGGGGACATATTGCCTCTTCTCTCAGATCCTGAAATCATGGATAGGGGACTCTGCCTGTCTGTACCCCAAAGCCACCCCGATCCCAAACCCTAGCCAGAATACTTAGAAATTTCCTCTGATCTGTGCAATGCAATAGAGAAAGGTGAGCCCAGGCATGAGACCACATGGCTGGGGTGAGCCAGGTAGGAAACTTGACATTGAGAAAACCCCATAGGTCAGCCAAGACCTCTAGTAACCAGGCTACACTGGGGCAGAAAACCTGGCAGCCTGCTTCATTGTTTTGACATGCTAGAAGAAATTGCACAGGCTCAGAATCAGACACAGGCACAGAATTGCACAGGCTCTGAATCAGGATTAAGTCGTTTACTGGCTCTATGGCCTTGGGGAAATCACTCTGATCTGAGCTGTCATTTGCTCCCTAAAACAATGGGGAAAGTAACAAAATGTAAGAGAAAGGGCCTTGGACAGCACGTGACGTGAAGGTGATGCTTGATAAATCCTAATTTTCTCCCTCCCTTTCTTCTCTCTGTCCCTTCCTTATTGTATCTGGTCCTGCTTCCTCTTATTATATCCGGTTCAGCTTCCTCTTATTATATCTGGTCCCATGAAACCCTTTGTTTGGCTTTAGGGACCTTCCTCCCTTATTAATCTGCAAGTCCCAAACCCTGTGAATTGTATTTGATGCCTGTTTCAGAAACTGAAACGCAAAGCCCAGCTCAAGTCCAGTGAGATGGCTGTCCGGGGTCTCCCAAGGCCTTGGGAAATGAGCACTTTCTGACCAGCTGTGTAGAAAGTGCATGGTAAGAGCAGGTTAGGGGAGGGATCTTGGTCACACTAGAAGGTTGGGACAGGGGTTGTCTGAGAGCCTTGAGGTTTAGACCTCAGACTTTCTAGAGCTTTGAATTCTGGCACAAAGTAGTCACCTGGCAGTTTTGACAAATGAATGAATGTTGAAGAGTTGTGTAACACTGGTCAAGTTTCTAAAGCTTTATGAGCCAATTTTAATCATGAACATAACAGGGATTATGTTAAGAATAAATGATCCAATGCTTGCTGAGGGGCTAGCACAGGAATGCAACATGACAACTAGTCAGTGGAAGGTAGCTAACTAAGGAAAGGAGAGGAGAAAAAGAAAAGAAAGAGAAGGTCAAGTAGGCACAGAACCTCAAATGGAAGCAGGGCTGAGGGAAGTGCTTCTAGGCTTTGCACTGGCCAGAGACTCCAGGAAGATGAGAGGAAGCCCTGGCAGGACCTGGCATGGGGGATGGGGGGGGGTGGGGAATCTCTCCTCAGGTGCTTACCTGAGCAGTCTGTAAAAGAATTGGACTCAAGATCCTTAAGAAAACCTTCCCATGGTAACCAGGGTAGAGGAGAGAGAGGTAACCTGCATTTTTCTGCTTCATGTCTCTTAGGACTTCTGGGAGCTAACACATCCTAATAAGGGATATATGACTTAAGACTGCCATGGGAGGCAGTAGTGGTGACTGAGTGGAAGGAAGATGGTGGTTGAGTGGCAAGGGGAGGAGGGACACAGTCTAGCTTCCCAGATGCAGACCTCACATTCTGTCTCTCTATCCTTTGGGGACAGGATGCCTAGAGTGTATAAAAATGTTCTGGATCTGTGAGGACAGAGATAGGGGGAGATGTCTCAAATCTCTCAGGACTCAGTGATTAGGTCAAAAGAAAATGAAGGCTCACAGACACGAGTACATGAATGATGTACATGGTAGAAATGTACATGGTTGAAATGAGCAAACAAGGCCCTGAATCAGACCAGAAAAATGCCTGCAAGACTCCAGGGGTCACTAGGTAGGATATTGTGGAGCTGGAGGAGCAAGACAGCAGGGGAGAGGCTGGGATTCTGGAGTAATTAGATATTTTTCTGGAGTCTATAGCACTAAAGGGATTTGGGAGATGGATGATCTGGGTTGAAGTGAGGGCTGGAGAGCACAACCCAGAGGTGGAAGAACATGTGTCTTACAGCTTCAGCATGGGGAGTCATGAGAAGAAAGTGTTTATTTCTGAGTTTATAGCTAGAGGATGATCTTTGAAGGCCATGGACACCTGCTTTAGTTCCTACCATCATCTTCCTTCCCAATTCAACAAATAACTCACGAGGAATTTCAATTTGGTGCAAGGCACTTAGCAAAACACTACAGAAATGCACCCGTGATTAGGCAGTAGCTGGGCCCAGGAGATGTCCAGTCTTGAACATTCTCCAAATGAAAGAGGAAAATTGAGACAGGTAGACTAGATGGATGAAGGTTAACATACAGAGAAGCACTGATAATATGCTGGTGGGGGGGTGCGGGTAGTTTAAGGAAAGGGAAGAATCCCTTTGGCTTTGAGAAGCTAGAAAGACTCCTGGAAAAGGTGGTATAGACCTTGAGGATCAGAAAGATTTCACCAGGAGGAGAAAGAGACTGGGAGAACATTCATTTTAGAGGGAACATGAATGACCAGGGCAAGGGAGTGGGAAAGATGAGTTTGGGAAACAGCCAGCAATCCAGTTTGGCTGAACTAGTAATAATAGCAACCAACGTTATTGAGCACTAAGTAGCAGAGGGCCCTGGCAGGAGACAGAAAGAAAGTGAGGAAGAGAGAAGAGAAGAGATTGAGAAAGAGGTGTACTGTAGTGACAAGTATTAGGAGGGCTTGAATACCAGGAAAGGAGTTTGTGGGAAAAAGGGATAAGTTCACAATGCAGAGGGGATTGGATGGGTCTGCCGAATGAGCCCTGAGACAATGAAAGTGACTGGCAGAAGGTCAGCTGCTAAATATCCCAGGTAGCAGCAGGCCTTAAGGCTGGTAAGATGAAAGCTGGGCTTGCAGGAGCGGAGTCTTTGGTTAGAAGTTGGACCTTAGCATTACCACCCCCTCCCAGACCACCATGACTCTAGCTTCCATCTGTTGTGGCTCTGGCCCAGCCTCAGTTTCTCCTGTAGAAATCAGAAGACCCTGGAGGTTCCTAGGGTTGAAAGAGGTAGGATGGGGTCACAGGGAAGATCCGTCCTGCCTTCCAGTGGTCATACCTCAAACTACAGCAGAGCCTGGCATTTGGGGCTGTGGACTCTCTCTTCCCAGGAGGACAGCTTCTAGGAGCCAGCAGATCGCCAGAGGCGACAGGGCTGATGGACAAGGCTGGGAAGCACAATGGAGAGGTCCTCAGCCCCTGACCCCCGAAACTGACCTTCTCATCCTGCTAAAAGGGACGGGGGGCAGGGAGGGCTGCTGCGAAGCCAGCAGAGCTGAGTTTATTAGCTGAGGGAGGGCTGGAGGCGGCTGCATTCCGACTCACAGACTGGAACATTTCTGTGATCCGCTGTAATGCACTGGGAGACACTGGGCACATTGCTGAAGTTTGACTCATGGGGACCGGGAGGGGAAAAGCAGAGGGAGGTGGGGGGGGGGTGGAAGAGAGGAAGAAGAGACCAGGGAAGGAAATCCCTTGAGAAAGTTCTTTAAAAAAAAAAAAAAAGAAAACTTTCAAAATCCGCACCATCTCCACCCCCTCTTTCTTTTAATAGGAACAGGCTGGACCCTTCTGTTCCCCTCAGCAGGCGTGGAGGGGTGGGGGTGGGGGGGCAGCAGAGGGGGAGGGCTGGGCAGTGATTCAAATCAGATCCTGGAACTTTCCTCAGGCAAGTCGGGCGGGGTGGTGGTGGTGGTGTCCGTCTGGGATCCCTCGCCCGGGACGAGGAGCTCCACGCCTGTCCCGCTGTCCTGCGTGTGGCGGTTGCTGGGGGCTGCACGCGCATGGACGTGTAGCCCGGGGGTCCTTCCCAGAGCGTGTCTGTGCAAACGCTCTGGCCCTGTGTAAACATGGGTGCAAATGCGTGCGCGCTGTGTGTGCAAGGGTGCGTGCGCTCAGGTATCTGGGTTTCCGGGAATTGTGCGCGGGGCGCCGCGGCCGGGGCCGGGGCCGGGAGACAGCGCGGCGGCCGCGCGCGGGTCGGGGCCGCGTCCCGCGTTCCGGGTTCGGCGCTGCCTCCGGGCCGAGCGCCGCGCCCCGCCGCGCCCCGGCCGCGCGGGGTGCCGGCCTCCCGCCCGGGCGCCGCGCCGCGCCGCGCCGCGTCTGCCGGGGTGGCGTGTCCCAGGGCCGCGAGCGCCGGCCCCCTCCCTCCCCTCCCCCTTGGCCCGCTCTCAGGCTCAGATAAAGCATTTCCTTCCATTGTCATCCTACCCGGCCGGCCGGGCTGCCAGGGCCCTCCCCCTCCCGGCCCCCTCCCTTCCTCTCGCCGTCTCACAGTCGCTCTGCAGCCTCCGGCGACTGGGGGGATGTGAGGCCGGCGCCCCAGCCCCCCGCCCCGCCATGAGCCCTCCGCGCTGAGGGCCCCGGCCCCTGGATGCACAGCCCCGGCGCTGGTGAGTACTGGGGTGCGCCCCCGGTCCCGCCCGCCCCGCCCTGCGTGCTGCACCCAGCGCCGCCCGCCAGGCTCGGGCTCCGGCTCGGGCTCGGGCTCCGGCTTCGCTCGGCCCCGCGGGTTGGGCCCACCGGGCGCCCCCACGACCGCGCCCGCCTAGCCCGGCTCTGCGGGGCGCGGGTGGGCTCCCGGCCGGGGCCAGTCTCGGGGCCGGAGGACTCGGGCCTCTCGCGGGGCGCCCACATCCGCCAGCCCCGGGGCAGCGACAGGCCCGCGGGAGGGAGTCGGAGGCCCTGGCCCGCCGGTGCACGGGCCGGGCGTCCCATCACCCCAATAGCTCAGGAGGACAGACCCGCGACCGGGGAGGGAGGGATGGCCGCTGCGGCCCCGAGAGGGGGCGGTGCTCCGGGCGGAAGGTTTGGAAGCGCCAGGGCAAAGGGCAGCACCCACTGATTTGGGTCGGGCTCGTGGCAGTGGACATCAGCGCCCCCATTCCGTAGGTCCCCCTCTGGGCTGTACTCTGATCCCTCCGCTGGGGAAAATGGTCCCCTGGAGGTAGGATCGTGGACCGGGAGGTTTCTCTGAGCACCGCCCCCCATCCATCATCACCCATCAGGTGAAGAGATAACTGCCGGGGTGAGCTTAGGTGGTGCCAGCAAGGGTACGGGGAGAATGGAGGCCGTAGCTGTGTATTGAGTGGTGGGGGACAGGATGTGCGCCTCCAAAACTGGGGTCTCTTGATGCTGGGGAGTTTGAGAGAGCAAACAGGCAGCAAATCTTGTCTGGGCCCTAATGCCCACAGATTCTGGGCCTGTGGGTTGGAAAAGAGTCCCTCCCACTTGAAGGCCACCCAATACCTCTACCCCCATTTCTCCCCCACCCCGCGTGGTTGCCCATCCCGAGCTGACCTCCACAGCCACTGCTGCTCTTCCCACCAAGTCCAGGCCTTTCCCTTGTCCCTGCTGGCTGCCCGGCATGCCCCCAACCCTCCCTTGTATCTGGATACTGACTGTCTTGCAGCTGCTCCTCCCCACCACCCTACTCAACATCTGCTTGAGGTCCAGCTCTGCCTGCCAGATTCCAGGGTGAGAATGGGGAATCAGCCTCAGTGGCTCTGCTGGACTCAACATCTGGACTCAGGAGACTTTCCCTGGGTCTTGCAGCTGGACTCATGGGAACCTTTCTCAAATTGCCTGGTCAGCATTTCTCCAAGAGAGGAGACTGTGACTCAGGTCCCTACCCACTAATGCAGCACTTTGGTAGCCTCTTTCTCCCCAGCAGGACCCTGTAGGCAGGTCCCTGAAGTGTCTCAAGCTGTCATACCACTTCTCACAGCAACTCTCTTTTATACCTTCCCAGGTTCCGTCTCCAACATCTGTAAGTCATCTTTTAGATCCTCATTCCTTAGCATTTCATTCTCCTTATTCTACACTGCTTCCTCTCCTGACCTCAATAAATAAGTATTCTTCCTCTTCTCTGCAGTCACTTCAGAGGGAAACTGAGGCACAAAGCAGTCCTGCCTTGTACCCAGTGTACCCAGACTTCATCAGTCCTGGACCCGCCGGGACACCTCCCTGACTTTAGTCCTCTGATGGTCCTTGCTGTCCCCCTGGGCAGGTTCAGAGTCAGGCTCAGAGCTGCCTTTCAGGGTTACATCTGGAAGGCCCCCAGGGCCGTGTTCTCCTGAGGCCTCTGGCTCGTCCTCCGCCTGAACCCAGGCTGGAGGTCTTCTTAGCCACCAGTTCTTAAGCTGGGATCTTGAGGTTGGGAGGTTGCATTCTGGTCTTGCACTGGCCCTTCCAGTGTCAGTGTTCTCTCTGGTGTTGTCTTACTTTCCCACCAATAAAATGGGAAAAAAATGTTAAGTGAATTGGTTCATTGTGAGACTGCTGTGTACCCCTGACGACTTCATGTCCTACAAGGATAATAGATCTCAGTTTTTGTCTTTGGTGGTTTCTGGGCATGAGAGTTGGAACCTTCTCTTCCATCCATTCTTCAGCCCTGATATAAAACCCTTGGGTTGTGAGAAACTCTTGTGTAATGGGGGTAGGGGCTAGGACCCTCTTGTAGCTCTAAGCATGCTTGTCCAAGGATCAAGAAGGCAGAAGCCTCTGGAACTCCCATCTCTTATTTGCTTGCTTTCTCCTGGTCTTTCATTAAGCACTGGTAATTTTGAAGTTGGCAGGGGTCTGAGACAAAATGAAATAATACAAGGCCCAGAGTCAGCCAGGGAGGGAATGGCAGATCTAGTAGGACTGGAACCAGACCTCGCTCTCTGCCCATTCTCCTGGCCTCTCCCTCCCTGGACCTGGCTCAGACTCTGGCACCTACCCCTTGCACCTTGGTCCTGCCCTGTCCACAGCCAGACTTTCAATGGGCCTCCAGGGGGTCTGGGACATTGCTGAAAGTAGGCCCAGAGTGAAGCCTGGGAGCTAGGCTGGGGGTGGGAGTTGAAGGGGGGGGGGAGAGAAGGGGGCCCTCTGTCCTCCCCCAGGCTCCAGGGCTGTACATTTGTGTGTTTTGGATTTGTTATGAGATGGGGCACTTCCTCTGGGGCAGGAAGCTTTGATTTCCTGTAGTGGGGGCATTGGTAGGATTAGGTATGGGGGCTCAGCTTGGAGCCATGCTGATGTTGTTGTTTGGACCACAGAGGGGCAGAGTTTCTGCCTGAGGCTTCTTCTCCTAACCCAGGGGAGTCAGGAAGGAAAGCACTGGTGCAAGGCTCAGGCTGAGGCCAGAGAAGCAGGCAGTGGGGGCAACGAGATGGGGGGAGGGCAGTGGTGGCCCCCCCTGTGGTGGGCAACACAGCAGGAAGCCTGGTCAGCAGGTGACCCTGCCGGGTATTGTGTTTCCCTGTAATATTTCCCCCTGTTTCTGTGGTAACCTTGGAGTTGGGGGTGGGGGGAGCCAGGCCTTTAGGCTGCAGGAAGGTGCCCCCAGACAGCCCTTTCCTTAGAGGCCTGAGTAGTAGGAGGAGTTCCTAGATCTAGCCACCTCCCTAACCCTTCTGGCTCTATAGGACCAGGGCCTGGGAATCCAGACAAGTGAGTTGAGGGAGCGCTGATGGAGGGCTGGGTAGAGGCCCATTTGCCTCTCTTTGGGGGGAAAGGGGGAAAGAAGGAACTGCTTTGTGCCTTAGTCCTGTCTCTTCACTGCCCCTCTCCAGCAGCCCTCCCTCACCAGAGGGAGGTAGCCGCAGCCTGGGGCAAGGGATGGGGGTGGCAGAGGTGGGAGGGATGTTTTCATCGCCAGAGCAGAGCTCCTCTGATCCTGGACCAGTTCCCGGAGGCAAAATAAATTCAGAATGGTGTCTGTTTAGTGTGGGTCAACATGTGATGGGTGTGTGTACACACTGGGTGTGTGGTGGGTGCCTGTGTGTGCCCAGCTGTGCATGCAGATGTAGTGGTACCCTGGCGGTTTGGGACCCGTGTGCCGCTCTGTGTTGGATGTTTGGGAGTGTGCACATGTGTAGTACAGATGTGTGGCATCTGGACAGTGTGCACCTTTACACTGTAGGGCTCTGTGTGGGGCATATGACTGTGTTTTGGGGGGTGTATATCTGTGAGGGAGTGGCTTTTTAATAGAAGTCCAGATGTTGACTGGAAAGCACTGTTCCAGCTCTGGTCCTCAAGTGCCAGTTCCCAGGCTGTGTGCTTCAGCATCACCTGGGAATGTGCTGAAAGTGAAGGGCCACAGGCCCCATTCCAGATGCACTTGGAATCTGCAGGGGTGGGGTCTGGAAATGGGGATTTTCACATGTGCTTCTGGTGATTCTGGGGCCAAGCCATATTTGCGGACTGATGATCTAGCCAGCCTCTTCATTTTTTTCTTTTGCGGAAACTAAGACCCATAGGAGGCGTATGGTTTGTCCAGAGCTACTAAAGGAAGAACCAGGACAAAACTCAAGCCTTTCAAGATACACTTAAAAAGTGTTAAAGAGCAGTAGGACCTGCCTACTGTGTCTTCTGT
This sequence comes from Talpa europaea, assembly GCF_964194135.1. NCBI lineage: Eukaryota > Metazoa > Chordata > Mammalia > Eulipotyphla > Talpidae > Talpa > Talpa europaea. Next base: position 48,728,633 of record NC_140083.1, read on the forward strand.
GTGTGCATGTGTGCACACGTCCACATTTAGGATGATGAAGAGCGCCAGGCGGGCCTGGTACAGATGCTAACTGGGCTTTGACTTTTCCCCTGGATTCCTGACCTTGTTCTTCCTGCTACACCCTATTTCCGCCTCCCTGGGGAAATCCTGGAACTGTTAAGTGTCAATCTTAAAGGTGATGTTGGCAACCAGGAGGCCCATTTCCTGAGCCATTCAGCCATTCACCCATTTTTTTGCCGCTCACTGAGCCCTGCTCTGTGCCAGGCATTGGACACAGATGATGCCATGAACACAATGGTAGAGTGTCTGACCTCAGGGAACTTCCACTCTAGTGGAGACAGTTGCTAACAAGTAAGCAAGTAAAGAAATGAGTATATATATCTGGTTACACATGGTGATAAGCTCTAAGAAGGAAATGAACTGGGTGCAGCAATAGAACATAACAAGGTAGGACTTCCTTAGAGAGGGTGGCCAGGGGAGGCCTGCCTGAGAAGGTGACACTGATGCTTTCTCTCACCTCCCCAGACCTTCTGAGCCTTGCTTGGGAGCTGCCTGCATCCAGGTGGGGGACCAGGTCTGAGCACTGACTGGCTAAGGACTGCAGCTGAATTGCCAGCCTCCTGCTTGGCATGGAAGACAGCAGGGTTTCTGTTCCTCATGGAGCCCCCAGAGGTTGGCAGAGGGGTGAGGAGGACAGGGAGCTGAATGGGACCCAACTGGAGGCTGTTCCATTGCTTGGAGGAGCAGCCTTTTTCCCTTACTGGGCCCAGCAGGGGCCCAGTATGGACCTGCTGGGTTTGGGAAGGCGGAAGCCTCTCTCCTGGAGCTCTCAAAGCACCGCCCCATTCCTGACCCTCCTGCCTCCCCTTCTCACCACCCTGAAGCTGCTGTGCCAAGTCCCTCCCCTCTGAGTCTACCTTAGCTGTTTCTGTGGCCACTGGGATTTATTTACCTGGCTTAGGAATCACTGAGGAGAGAGGGGGGTCAAGGCTTAGAGTGAGGCACTGGAAGAGGTCGGATCAGAAAGAAGGGCTGGGGCCAGAGCAGGAATAAGGCTGGCCAAGCAGGGATCCAGGGCAGGAGACCTGGGTGCTCTCCTGGGCTCTTGAAATGTGCTTCCCAATCCTGCACCCCAAACTGGGTTGGACTCTTAAGTCCAGAGGGCAGACCTGAGCTGGAAGTCAGGGCCCCTTCCCAGACCCCTGTGGGTATTTCACAACAGTAAGTTGGGCATCATGACCCTACTCTGTGCCAGCAGCCTTCATACCATCTCACCTCCATTCAGCCTCCTCTCTGCGGTAGGATTTTCCTTGGGGACCCAGAAGAGCAGAGAATTAGAAGGGCCTTCAAGCCAGAGAAGAGGCTGTTCAGGCCACCCCACCGCCTTCCCAGCGCTCTCCCTGGACCTCCCTTAGGCTTTGGTGCATTCACCCCCTGGACTATGCGCCTGCCCCCTGGCCCTTCTGAGACCACACTTCTCCCTTCAGGAGGGCTGGGCCAGACTCACTGTCCCCACCCTGTCTCCAAGCCACTTCCTTTTCCCTACATTGCCTGCAGGGATTGGAAACCCTTGTGGTCAGAGACTTCTTGTCCTGGAGAAAAAGGGGAGCCCCACTCCCCTTCAGGAGGCCAACTTAGCTCCCTGAAGAGCCCATGTCCAGGAGCCAGGCTCTGGACTACCCCAGCCCTGGAAGAAGCTCCGTTTCTCCCTCCCGGGTTCCCAGGGTGGCCCGGAGCAGCAGAGCAGGCTGGGAGCCACAGGTTCGGAAAGAGTCGGGGTGGGGGAATTCAGCGACGGGGCTGTAACTGTCTTGTTTTGCTTGCCCCACAAACCTGTACGGGCATCCGCTGCGCCCTCCCGGACGTTCAGGCTGTAGAACTGCTCTCAGAATGACAGGCTGGTGGCACCGGGTTGGGACTGGGGTGGGGGTGGGGTGAAGGGGGAGCCCCAGGCTAGGGGGAGCTGAGGGTTAAAAATAGCAGCCCGGTTTCGGTTAGCAAATGTGGAGGCGGGGAGCTGGGGGCGGGGCAGGCAGCCGGCAGTGTTTGCCCGCAGGGCAGGGCTGTTTCCCCTGGGTCCCTAGAGTGAGTCACGGTGGAGACTGCCGAGGTGCTGGCACAGCGCCCCCACGGGGCGAGGGGCTGGGCACAGGCTTGGTCTCCATGGTTCTCGAGCCGAAGGAGGGTTGCCTGTCCCTTTCAGACTTTCCGACGGCCCATCTTGAGATGGGCCCTAGGCACTGTGTGATAAAGGGAAAGAAATGCATCATTCTGAGGGCAAAGACCTGGCTTTAAGTCCCAGCCAAATGGCTGTGGGGCTGGGGCAGCAGGGCCAAGCCTCTGAGGGCAATAAGTCTTGGCTTCCTACTCTTTCAAGTGGGAATTTTGTCTTATGTACATGTAAACACTTGGGGGATTCTAAAGCATCCTACAGATGTTAACTATCACCTTAGGCCCTACTGTGCCCTTTGCAAAACCTGGCAGAAGGGCCTTCCTGTAATAACACAAGAGGGAAGAGTCAGATGACCTTGGCAGACTTCCTTTTCCTTTTCTAAATAGCTAAGTGCAACCTTGGGAACATGGTTCTCTGTGCCTCAGTTTCTCCATCTGTAATATGAAAATAATAATGGTATCAACTTCATGGAGTTACTATAAAGCTTAGAGTAAGTAACATTAGCACCGTGCTGGTCAGAAAGCAGTGCTCACAGAATATTCATCATTATTATTAATGTTTTGTTCATATTTTTGAAGGTCAGGGATAGGGAATGTTAAAGACATGAAGAACAGAAACTGGGCCCAGCCCCAGTTCACAGAAAAAACCAGGCCAAATCACTGTTCCAGATTCCTCCACCCTTAAGGGCCTGAAACAGCAGGAGCATCTAGCCAGAAGTCACAGGGTGGACCCCTTCTCTCTCACTCCACCACCCCCCAGTATCCCCCAGTGAGGTAGGATGGATTGGGGGACCCAAGACCTTCGAAGCCAGCTGGCTCTGGGGAAGGCCTGGGGTGGGCCCGCCCTGATGGCCCCAGTGCAGAGCACCTTGCCAGCATCTGCTGGGGTGACCTTTATGTTCGCCCCTCCCTGGCAGCTCTTAAGAGAAACATGAGGCAGAAGAGGGATGGGAAGGTCGGTGATGTCAGCAGCAAGCATTCCCAGCACTTCAGCCCTGGAAGAGGCAGGAGGCATTTCTTGCAGGAAATGATCATTTTTCAGCCTACAGGCATTCATTAAGTAAGTCCTGACTTTGTGCCCAGCCCCATGCTAAGCCTTCTGCTTTACTCGGGAAGGCAGAGATTGTCGGGTTGTGGATACCTCAGAATCTCAGAGGACTTATGGCCTAAGAATGCAACACATGGGGTCAATGTCCTGTCTCAAAGGGCATCATGAGTGTCTTAACTTTGTGACCCACTGGCTCTGCCATCCTTATATTCATGTATACATGTGCATTGTTTGATTATTACAGAGGCAGTCTGTCTGCATTGTAGATAACCAAACAAAAGTGTAAAAATTAGAAACATCACAATCCCAGCTGCAGAGGTCATTACCACCCGCCTTAGTGCATCCCTTCCCATTTCCTAGGTGCTTTATGTAGGACTTTTTACCAAAATGAGGTCATGCTACACATGCCTTTTTATGCAGTCAGTGATCTCCACCTTCCATTACAGTAAGTTTTCAACTAATCACATTCCCAGTTGATCTGAAATTGACCTTCATGGCTAGTTGGTCCAAATTGGCAACTCAGGACCATGCATCTGGCTATTGACGTCCCTGAAGGCTATGTAAGCACCCTGGCTGGATTTGTGATCTGGAAAAAATCCCACCATGTAAGTCTCAAAGGGAGGATGGTGCCACCTGGTTGGCTCTGGCTGCAAAAGGGAGTGGCGTCACCTGGAGGATCTGCTGACAGATCTCTGCCGTCTTCCAGAAATTACAGGCAAAATGCGGGCTATACCTCGGTTCTACTGGGATGGAGGTTTTGGGGGGCACTCCTCTGAATGCCAGCATTCACATAGCTTGTTGCTATTCTCAGATTTGTGCTGTATCCAGGCCCTGGCACAGGTTGGTGGGGAGGAGCTTCACCGTGGTCTCTGCCTGCCCCCTCCCCAGGTCTCAGGGTGCTGTGTTCCCTGTGCCCGTCTCCTTGCCTTGAAGATGAGTGTTCCCTTCTGCTTTGGTAGGTGCCTCCACCTCTTCCATCTGTGAGTCCTGGGAGAGAGAAAGAGAGAGAGTGAGAGAGAGGCCATCTTCAGAGTAGCCACTCTGGGCAACTGGCCCTGGTTATGTAACCAGCATTTTATACCTGGCTGAACAATTTCCAGAGTGTTTTCACACAGTGTTTGATCCTCCACGGCAGCCCTGGGAGGTTTGCTTGTTTATTTATGCCCTGCTGGAGGTAGCTTACAGGAAACAATAAAATAGTAAAACGCACATTTAAAAAGCAGGGAAAATATCAGATGAAAAAGTAATGAAGGGGGTGGGGAGTGTCTCCTGGAGAGAAAAATCATATGAGGGACAAAGGCATAGATTATTATCTGTTTTTATTTTTGTTGTAGATGTTTTCTGGATGGAGCACCAGCACATGGTAGCAACATAACGCCTTCAGATTCAGGGGTGCACTGTGTCCCCTCGGTTGCCTCATCTCACCCCCTAAGGGGAGGCGGATTGAACGCCTTGTTCAGGCCAGCAGCCCGAGTTTATGTTCTTACCATCTGTGATCTGGGCAAGCTTCTTAACCTCTCTAAGCTTCAACTTTACAAAGTTTTCACGAAGGAGGATAGTAATGACTGTCACCTCAAGGAACTGTTGGGAGGACGAGGATGGAATGAGGATGCAAATCAGGTCCCAGCACAGCACCCAGCACACACTGAGTGTTCAGTGCGTGGTGGTTGCTCATTGTTAATAGTATTAATTAGTCATTATAACAAGATAAAAGGTATCAGTATTACTAAGACAAACTTGTCCCTGGCAGTCTCTGGAGTGGGCTCAGTGGCCTCATGGATGGCACAGGTGGGAGCAGCTAAGGAAGGCAGGCAGGAGTGGGGTGCACAGGTGGACTTGGGGCCTCACCGAGGGTCCAGAAACTGAGGGAACAAAAAGGAGAGCAGGTGAATGAATATGAGACCTCAGGGGAGAGAAGGAGCAGGGCTGAGAGGCAGCCCCTGGGCGGTGACCGTGCTTCCTGTTGGGGCAAGCACTAGCCCTTGAGAAAGACTGGCTGGGACTGGCTGCTAAGAGGAGCAGCTGGTCTAAGTGGGGCACCAGGGAGCGGGGGAGGGGGAGACAGGGCAGAAGCTGACTGCCTCACTTCTCTCTCCACAATACAGATGGGGCCCTTGTCTTGACTGCTCAGGATGTTTTGCTAATGATAGGAAAGATGGTGGTTAGACACCGTGGTGAACTTCCTACCAGGGATTGGAGCTACTGGAGCAGGGGAGTGAGGGCAGTCAGGGCCTGAGAAACTCTAGGGCAGCCTGTGCCAGGGAGCTGGAACTAGCTGGCTTGCTCAGGAATTCCCTTAGTGAGAAGAGGAGGCCTAACTGTAAGGAAAAAGGTGTGGGTGACAGGAAGTGGATGCCGGCTGCCTAGGCCGGCCTCCCTAAGCAAGTAGCTCTGCTGCCCTCTTACACCTTCTTGGAGGGCAGAGGGAAAAGACTGAATGGTGATCTGAGAGGGCAGGGGATAATTGGAAGGACTCTGTTTTCTTTGCCAGAGGACAGAGAGCCTCTCTGGAGAGTGCCAGTCCCAGGAACCATCAGCCACATGCATCTCAGAAAGGCCCAGCTCCCCTGCTGCAGGACCAGCGGGTCTCCATCCACCCAGAGAGGCCGGGGAGGAGAATAGACTTGAGGTTGGGGGGTGGCCAAGAGCCAGGGAGGACGCTTTCCCACCCCCAGGGAGCTCGAGCAGCCGCTGCCATGGTTACATCTGCTTCCTGTTTGATTCATCTCAAACAGCAGAAAGAGGGGGGTGCAGGCTCCCAGCCTGGGCCTCCACTGCGTGGGGCTGTTTACAACAGCCGCGTGCATGTGGGATTCCCAGAAAGAGACTCCAAACCGGACATCCTGCGGCTGCAAAATACCCAGGTGTCAAGAGCTAAAAATAGCTGCCACAGGGCCCCAGGCTTGGGGAAAGGGGCATGCGCGTCTGCAGAGTTGGAGGGCTGGCCTGGCCCTCCAGCCCCGCTCCTGCTGGGCCACAGCCTCTGAGCCTGGCCCATACGTTGTACTAACAAGAGGCGTTGGTCTGCGTAGGCCTACATCCCAGGCCAGTCACCTGTGAGCCAAGTCTCTCCTTTCCTGTGGGCAGCCTCATTGCCTGCATGGGGGGTGGGGCTGGGATGGGGCCGGGAAGGAGATGGTGAGGCTTGAGAGGGACCTGGGGGCTGCCAGAGGGAGGATATGGCAGGACACCTGAGAACAAGGAAAATGGGGCTGATGCTCCTCTAAGACCCTAAGCTGTTGCCTGTCCGATTTTCCCACATGCAGTCTGAAATCGTGGCTTGGCATGCCAAGTCAGCAGTTGCTATCTACAAGTGACTCTTTGGGATTGTCTTCATAGGGCAGACATGAGCAATGATGAAAGGGGCAGCTTCTGCCCTCTAGCCTGGTGCAGGCCTCGTGTTTGCCACTGGTATGGATCTCTGTGGTGCTGTGTTATGTTTTTTTATTTTCCCTTGTGTTCAGCTAGGTCCCAGTTGTGCTCCCTACCTGGTGGCCAGTAAGGAGCCTTAGTTGAGAACATGGAATCTGGAGCCCCAAGTCCCAGCACAAGCACTTCCATGTTGTGTAACTTCAGACACTTTATTTATTTATTTATATTTATGCTTTCAAGAACTGGGGTGTAGGCCAAAGGTGTGTGGGGGGAGTGAGAGGATTCACCAGAGACAGAATGGGGAGCAGAACAGGCAGATCTACTGAAATCCACTGCTAAGGGGTAGTGGTATGGTAGTGGTAGCAGCAGGTATGACAGGAGAGGTCTGCTGCACTATGTTGGTGAGCTCCCTGGCCAGGGATTGAACTCAAGCCTCAGTGTCTGGTGATAGCTTGATAGCACTGAGACTTTAACCCCTGTGCCACCAGGGAGGCACGTTATTTAATACTACTGAGCCTCAGTCTACTGGTCTGTATAATGCGGATGAAGACAGCAACCACATCATTTTTTTGTCATGAGGTTAGGTGAATTAGCAACAATCTCTGGTGCATAGTAAAGTGTTAATTTGCAAATTTTCAGGTGGAAGAGAAAGGAAAGAAACTGTATTTGGGAGAGGCAGGGGTTAAGATAAGAGGCCAGAGTATGCGTCTGCAAGAAAATGGACTGTGGAAGCAGAGGAGAGGATACAGCTGGGACCAAGCACTGTAATGTTTATGCCAGAAGGGAGGCTGCAGACAAGTCCAGGCCAAACAGTAATAGCCATGACCACTGAAGGAGCATCTCCTCTGGGCTGGGTGGTTCACACACAGCATTGCTAATCTCAGATGACCTCTTTTAAGTAGATGTTCTTATTTTCTTATTTCAGACAGGACAGCCAAGGCTGGAACAGGTTATATCATGTCCCTGGCTGTCCCTGGCAGTCACTGAGGGATTCTGGGTTAGAACCCATGTCTGTTGGACCTCAAAGCTAGTGTCCTCAATGCCATGGGCCCTCAGTTCCATTGTAATTTGCCACCTGCTAGGATTAATTATGAATTGAATTAATAATGAGGAAGAGAATTTTCGGAAAGGGACATTAGAAATTATTAAAAAGGATTGAGTCTAGGGAAGTTCTAGGGATTCGGGTGAGAGACTAACTTCTTTTATACCTTTAGGGGGTTCTTTGAATTTTTTTTAGTTTCAGCAAGGAGTCTACTTTTTATTTATTTTTTAAATTTTGGCTCTTTGAAAGTGAAAACCAGGTTTCCTTCACATTTCCATCTCTTTAACACCCCCCCCCCCGCCCCCCTCTCCCCAGACCCATGACTTCATCCATGACTTAATACCTGTATTTGCAATGGACTTTGTGTGTCTAGTTCATCCTGGCCTTACCACTGACTGGCCTACCAGATGACCATGATTTTGCCCCTTCTCCTCTCTTTCCTCTGTGAAGGAACCATCTCTAAAGCCCCAGCTCCTAGCAGTCTCAGCTTCTTTGAGCCAAATGTCTTCGAGAAGTTTCTCCCTCATGTTCAGGCCTCCCTGTGTCAGAAAGGCCTGGCAACCAGGATGTTCTTTCTCATGTTTATTTATTCTCAGATCTTCCTGAAGCCATTTCACCCTCAGCTTTTTGCTTCTCTGCCAGCCCCCATGTGGAGTCGCGCTTTGTCCCTGCCTCTCACAGGGAAGCAGAACCAGAGCTGCAACTTAGGATATATGAAGGGAGTCAGCCCTGAACCCAGGCCCTGCTTCCTGCTGCTGCCCACTGTCCTTCTGCTTGAACCCAGGCCTCCCTGCTACTCCTTTTTCAGCTAGTCAGGAGTCTGCAGTGAAAGGGAAACAGCCTCAAAATAAGACTTCGGAGGTGTTGGGAGGGGCTCCTGCTTAACCAAGTTCCTAGGGAAGCCCTTCAACCCAACAAAGGACCTGGAGCATCTGGGAGAACAAGCGGTCAGGGGGTACTCAGGTTTCACAGCTTTATACAGCCCTCTTGCAGCCCCTGAGGCTGAAGAGGGCCTAGAACAGCAAGGCAGGGCCCAGGACCAGCCGCTTCAGGTGCTCAGGGGCAGCAGTAGTGGCGTCCCTCCTCTGGAGGTCTCTGAGAGCCAGGGTTGGCCCACTGGGGCAGGATTTCTGGGGCCTCTTGGTTCTGGGTGAGACCAGGTGCTCTGGCTTGGAAGGTGACTGAAGGTCCAGGTACCTCAGTGCCTCTTTAGTCTGACTGCAGTTGCTTCCAAAGAAGGTAGACGTGGAATGAGGTGTAGCATGGACCCCACAAACACTACCCTGGCTGAGACGGGTGGAGAAGGGCCCCACCCTCAGTGTTGCTCCCAGACCCTGAAGTCCACTCACCCCTGGTTTTATTTCACCAACTTGATGGTAACAGTTCCGTGAGAGAGGCTGATGAATCTGGGTCCCAAGCCTGGGGTGCAGAATTCAGTTCAGCACTTTCTGGGTGCCTCTAAACACCTTTCCTTTCCCAGACACAGGAGAGCTGTGTCCTGGTCTCATCTCTGTTACCCTGGGCTCCTCTGAACTCAAAGACAATCAGCACAAAGTCAGGACATTGGGGGAGAAGCAGAACTTTTTCCAGGAATTGCTTTTGGAAGCAATCCCTGTTGCCAACACACATGCATGCGTGCAGCCTTTCTGAACAGAGATTGTATCATAGATCATCATCACAAAACATCCCTTTGGGGCCCAGTGACAAACACTACAGAGTTCAGGGTCATTAGTTTTCCTCCTATCCAGAGAGTGCATGGTGTCCGGAATCTGTGGTTACCAGGGGGAGGGAGGCAGGGGACCTGGCCCTGCTCCCAAGCGTGAATGCTGCTGACCAGCCCGCAGGCAGGCAGGGGAGGAGGAAGAGTGTTCCCAGTAGGCAGGGGTTGGGGACACAGGACTCAGCCTGACGCAGCCCCTGGGAGTGCACCCAGGAACCCAGTTCAGAAATCTCTCTTGGGGTCCTGCAGAAGAAAGAGGCGGGCCTAAGAAATCCCAAGGTTAGGGTTACTGGTCCTGGGGAGGGCAGGCTGCCTCCTGCACCAGGTTCCTTAGGGCCCAACAAACCCTGTGGTATATTCATGCCCCGTCCTAGGCAGGGGGCCAGGAGAGAATCATTGTGTTCAGTTCCGTGCTTCCCACGAGAACCTGCATGTACCCGGCACGGCTTACAGGTGGTACCAGAGACCATGGTTAATGGGAACTGTGGAAGTGGTGGACACAGTGGGTGCTGTGGGAAGCAAGGGGGTGTTGGGGTGATCTTCCTGAGACTTAGGCTGGACTTTAAGGGATGAGAAGAATTTGAATCAGCGAAGCAGCGTTTTTCTACTAAACTGTCATCCAGCACACAGACACTCGTGATTGAGGGGAGCTGCTAGGAGTCTGCCTGCCTAGCGTCCCCCCTTCACCCCCACCCCCCTCCGCCTGCCCCGTGGTGCTTGCCAGCAGGGAGTTCTCCTTTTTGAGCTTCTGGAAGAGGAACTATGGCTACCCCTTAAACACAGGCTCAAAAGCAATACCAGTTATCTTCAGAACATACCCCCCTGGCCAGACTCTAGCCCGAGCAGGGCTTCTGTGTCACCAAATGCTCCCTCTGGGGCCTCCCGGTCTCCTGCCCTCAGGCCTTGAGTGGGGACAGCAGGGGGTAATGGGCCCATCTTGGACAGAGGACGTCAGGATTTGCCTCTGCCTTCTCCCACTGGCCAGCCTCTGGGTCCTCATGGTCACTGCTGTCCCCCAGCTTGGCCCTTCCTGTGGGGTCTCACGGGCTCTGAGTTGGATAGGATGGTGTAGGCTTAGGCTTCGAACCTGGGGAGAGGGCCTTTTCCAGAAGGAAAGGCTCTATTTCGGTTATCGGAGATAAAAACTGAGGGCTTGTCTCCTGGGGGGAGCAGAGGCTGCAGGACAGAGGATGGATGAGAGGGAGGAAAAAGGGTCCTCCCTGTAGGGTCCTCGGGCAGCGTCTTTCAGACCCGCTTTTTCACATTTTCCACCAGATTTGACTCCAGATGACCCAGTTCCTCCCCCATGATGGGAACACCCCTTCTCCAGGCCAGCTCCTCCCTATCACCCTCCTGGTGGCCTCACCACCTATCCTGTCCCACCTCTGGCCCCCACCTTCCAGCCCTCTTCTTCGCCTCAGGGCTAGGAGAGCCTGGTTTGGCTGCCCAGGGACGGTTGCACCTGAGCGCATCGTGATGCTGAGGGCATTGCTGAGGGAGTTGGGCCTCCCAGGTTCTTGCTGGGGCCTGCACTCCCACTCCGGCAGGTGAAGTATCTGAGTCTCTGGGTGGTTGAGGAGGAGAAAGCTAGGGATCGCTCTTATTCAGCCTGGGAATTTGAGGAAAGGAATCTCTTGGCACCAGGCTTTAGAGTGCTCAAGCTGGAATAGGATCCGCTCTCCCCACCGCTGGCACTCTCTGCCATGCCCTCACTCCATTTCTCTTCTCTCTGCAGATGGGACCCAGGTGAGCCCAAGTGCCCACTGCCCCAGTGCCCCTGGCACAGGTAAGAGTCAGACCTGAGGACACACGTGGGGAATGCAAGTTGAGGAGTGGGAAGGTCCTGGAGGACGAGGAGCTCAGGGGTTGAACAGCAGAGGACCAGGCGGATTGGCCAGAGAGTTGGGAACTTGGGGGTCCCAGGGAGGGGGCTGTTGGGGTTTTATAGGGAGAGGGATGGGGTAAGAGAGACAGCTTGGGATCCAGGCTGGTCCCAGTGCTAGGAAGTGCAACAGGAAAAGCAAAGGCAGGATTCTCCCCTTGATTTTGCTGGGTGCTGTGAAACAGGAAGGCAAGTAGGAACCTAATATTTATACTCAGACCCTTGCCTCACGTCAGGCTGTGGGCTGGGTGGCTTTTTTCCTTTGTAGCTCCTTTAGTCCGCATACCAGCCCTGCCAGGTGGTTGGGGAAGGGCCCCTTCTCTTTGGTCCCCTCTCTGTCTCCTCCCACTGCCGGCCCAAGTCCCCTTTGCTGTCAGGTGCCCTGGGCAAGGAAGGGAGCAGACTTCTTGCTCTTCTGTGGTGTAGTACATGCCCCTGGGCCTGGCGCCGGACTGATGAGGGTGCCCCTTCCCATGTGAGGGCCTGCTGGCGGCCCTTGCAGAGGATGACCTATAAGGGCGCGTGATGGGGACACATGAAGGCCAGGTAGCCGCACTGCTTCAGTCAGGACTGTCCGAAAGTGGATAGACAGGTTGGTGGGCGGGAGACAGGACACAAATTAAAAGATAACAGTAGAATACAGTATGTGATCAGTGCCAAATGAGAGAGGCTTAACTAATGAGTGTATATATTTTTTTTCTTCAGTAAAAAATAACTAATAGAATTAGTGTGCAATAGAAGAAAAGATAGTAGTTCCCTATTAAACCGAATGAGTTTAATTAATGAATTTTAATTACTGGACTAGTAAATTCATTCAAGAAACATTAAATTACCACCCGTTGTCATTTAGTCCTAGATGTGTACTTTTCTAGAAACTTAATACAGAAATTGGGGAAAAAATAACATGAATGGACCCTGCCTCTGTGCCAGGGCACCTTCCTAGGCATTTCAGGGGAGATCCTGAGATCGATTCGTCATTCAGCCAGTGTTTGTTAAGTGCCTGTTGCTTGCCCAGTGCTGTCTGCAGTGTTAGGGTCCTGAGCAAAAACAGGTCCTTTCCTGTGGAGCTTAACTCAGATGCAGCACCTGCCCACAAGGTGCTAAAGAACACAGATGCGCCCCGTGCCTGAAATCCAGACGAGGCAGGCACTGGGCTGGGCGCAGGGAAGAGGAGGGATCCAGCTGGCTTGGAAGGAAGGGTGAGCTCTGGAAAAATAGAATCTAGGGGTGAGAGTAGCACTGACTGGCTCCCTGAGTAAAAGTTCAATGGACAAAAGATACCTGTACTTGAGACGTGGAGCTGATGGCTGTGGAGGAGGGCTCATGTTCAGGGAAAGGAGGGTTCCCATTCAGATGCCCTAGACAAAGTTGAGAGAAGCCAGGATAGCAGCAGATTGTGAGATCCCCCAAATGCTAAGTCACCCCAAGAGGTCTTCCCAGACTTGCAGGCGTAGCCTCTCCTGTGTTCCCAGCAGCCTCTGCTCTGTGATGGTGCTGTGAGTGAGGGGTAGGTCCGTTGTGTGTCTGAAGCTGCGGGTTGAGGGTCCCAGGGTTGCGCCCTGGATTCCCTGACTTGGTTCAGGGAACCTGTGTAACTTAGCTCAGATGTGGTGCCTGCCTGCAGATTATGACCTGCATAGTCAGGGAGTCATCGCAGGAAGCCAGGACACCAGATACAGAAGGACTAAGACTCTTGCTAGGGTGTCAGAGGCCCAGACTCATCCAGAATGGGGACCTGCATTACCTGGGTAGACACATAAACAAGAGGTGGGGGCATCAGAAGCACCTACTACCTGCCGTGGGCCATATAGCCATTCCCGTGCTCTCAACATCCGGAGGAGAGTGGCAGGTACTTCCCTGCTCAGTATCTTTCTCGTTTCCATCTCAAGGAAGTTGATGCCTCTTTGCAAGTCCTTCTTTCTTTCCCCCAGTTAGAAACCAGCGGCAGGAGTAGGGGATGGCTTCTTCCTGAAAGTGGGTAGGAAAATGGAGCGGGTTCATTGCCTCATCAGGACTAGAGCCCATGCTTCCTCTGCCTGAGCCAGGTAGCCTTGGGCAGGTCCCTTCCCCTGAGCCTTAGTTTCCTCATCTGGGATAATGGAATTCTTAGGTTTTGCAGACACACAAGCACCTGTGCTGCAGCTGTTAAGATTAGTAGTGGCTGTGCTGGCCTGGAGGCAGAGTATCCTGAATCCTTGCTGGTACTTTGCTACCTCGCCTTTTCAGGCTCTCCAGGCCTCAGGCACAGAGGACAGCAGGTAGCTGCCCAGTTGAGGGATGTCCAGTATTCAATAGGCAGAAGAAGACCTCTTTGGGAGGATTTCCCACTTGTGTGCCCTGATCCTGTGTACCTGCTCCTCCTTCTCCAGGAGAGGTATCTGCAGCAGCTCTACCTCTGAGCAGCTCTGGCTCTTTGGCCCAGCCTGGCCCAGCTGGCTGTGCTGGCATGGAACCCGGTCGGGTGGCTAGTTATAAATAGCCCTGCACCCATGGCCTTGTCACGGTGCTCTCGTGTGGGTGCAGAGGACACTCGAGGAGGCAGCCAAGCCTACTGTCCTCCCTGAGCCAGGCCCACAGCTGGCGGAGGGCACCAGGGGAAGGCTCCATGGGCATACACACTGTGCAGGCCCATCTGGCAGGCCAGGGCCCATGTTAGGTTTGAGACCTCGCTTCTCACCCAGTGGCCTGGGACAGTGGAAGGGTGGTGACTGGGGGTCAGAGGGACAAAGGGGAATGTTCATTTCTGCTCACTGTGCTGTCTTTGAGAGCAGCTATTAGAGGGCAGCTGGGTCAAATCTTCACTCCTGGGCAGGGAGAAGGGAAGGAGACAGCCCAGAATATATCACCATGGGGCCAACAGTCCTTCGCTAAATCCCCACAGTTGGAAAGTACTATGCTTGGAGTCAGGAGGCTCAATTCAGACACCTCCAGCAGTAAACTAGCGGTGCCTGGTTGGTGTGCGCGTCTCTCATGGGTAAAATGGAATGGAGTATACCCATGTTGCAGGGCCATGGTGAGGATGACATAAGGAAATGGCCTGGAGAGTGTTTCACCATTGTCAAGGAGCCTGAAGGAAGCTGGTCAGGCTGTAACCTAGGACCAGCGGATGAATGGTCCAGCTGACTTCCCCTCCCCCTGTGTCTGCAGGCTGCCCCAGGCCCCCAGCTGACTCGTCTGGCCACCTGCCCCAGCCCATGGACCTGCGGGTGGGTCAGCGGCCCTCGGTGGAGCCCCCACCAGAGCCCACGCTTCTGGCCCTGCAGCACCCCCAGCGCCTGCACCACCACCTCTTCCTCGCAGGCCTGCAGCAGCAGCACTCAGCGGAGCCCATGAGGGTAAAGAGTGCTCCGGGCTGCCTTGCGGCCTTGAGCTCAGCCCCCAGTCCCTCCCCACTTAGTCTCCCAGACCCTCCTTCACTCCTTGCCCCTTCCTAAGTGACAGCTCTGCCCACAGCTCTCCAGGGACGCACCAATGCCCGAATTACAAGTGGGGCAGCAGGAGCAGGAGCTGCGGCAGCTTCTCAACAAGGACAAGAGCAAGCGGAGTAAGGAAGAAGGCTCCCTGGCGGTGTCCTGCCATGTCAAGGGCACGTGTGGGCTGGGTGGGAGTGCGTCCAGCCCCGGTTTCCCGTGACTCTGCCTGTGAATGTGGGTGGAGGCCCGGAGGCCTTGCTTCTCTTGCCCATGGAGTTCCTGGTACGGTGTGGACAGGGTAATGGGTAGAGAGTGTGCCAGGGAGGCCATCTGCCCACCCACCCCTGACCCACTCCTGATTCTCTACCCCCGTAGGCGCTGTAGCCAGCAGTGTGGTGAAGCAGAAGCTGGCAGAGGTGATCCTGAAGAAGAAGCAGGCAGCCCTAGAAAGAACAGTCCGTCGCAATAGCCCCAGCATTCCCTACAGGTAACTCCCTCTCCTACCTGCTCCCCTCCTCGGCCTTCTTCCCGTTGCCCTGTAGCGATCCTGTCCCCACTCCTCTGGTAGGAAGGCTTCCCTAACCCTCCACCCACCGCCTCTTCTCTCCTGTAATGGTCTCTCCCCACCCACTTGAGGCCCTTACCCCCACACAGGCACAGGCACATGCACACCATGCTGACTTTCTTCTTCAACAGTGAATTTCTTCTCATTTTTGTATCTTCCCCTCTGCCAAAAATATTCTGATTCCTGGAGCAGTTTCTTCCCACGGGAACAATGAGGTTGTCCCCCTGTGTCTGTCTCCTCACCCAAGCCCTGGGGTGCTGGCTTCTAGGTCCAGCTCAGAGGTGGCATATATACTGCACTGTCTCCCTAACTGTTCCGGGGGCCACTGCCTCCCCTAGAGTGCCTGGGGACAATGCTGAGAGCCTGTCAGGGTGGGGTGTCTCCCAGGCCTTTGGGAATCCCCACTCTTAAGCAGCCTTGCTCTCGCTCCACAGGACTCTCAAGCCGTTGGAGACCGAAGGAGCTGCCAGCTCCATGCTGAGCAGCTTTCTGCCTCCTGTTCCCAGCCTGCCTAGTGACCCCCCAGAGCACTTCCCTCTGCGTAAGACAGGTGAGCTGGAGGGAAAGTGGGGCACCCTCCAGGGTGTCAGGGGAAGGGCCTTGGAGTCCTGCCAGGAAGGTGGGGGTTGGAGGGCCGGGCTGGGCTGGGGGTAGGCTGGGGGTCAGCACTCTGTGTCTTTCTCCCTGCCTCTGCCTTCTTTTGCCTTAAGTCAGAAGTGGCTGGAAGGGAGCGGGAGGAAGGCAGCGAGTAGGTGCAGGGCTAGTAATGCTGTGCCCCCACAGTTTCTGAGCCCAACCTGAAGCTGCGCTACAAGCCCAAGAAGTCCCTGGAGCGGAGGAAGAACCCACTACTCAGAAAGGAGAGTGCCCCGCCCAGCCTCCGGGGTAGGCCTGCAGAGGCCCTTGGGGGTGAGGGCCAGCAGGGCAGGTGGGGGTTGGTCTTCTCCCCCCAGGATAGGGTCCCCTCCTGAAGGCTGCCGTACCTCCTTATTCTGGGTCCGGCCTACACGTGCTCCATGGGAGCAAGCTAGGGCTGAGAGCCAGACCCTGCTGGGTTGTCTGACATCAGACATCAGGCTGATGTCTGCCCAGAAGCAGGCGCACCTTTTTTAAAAGTGCTGGAGCCTAACATGGCTTGCTGCCCTTCCGGACAGAAAGCAGGAAACAGACGCTGCCTACTGGGAAAGGGAGGGTAGTTCCCAGGTATCTAGAACTAGGACCTGGCCTCTGACTGCTTCCCTCTCTCCCCAAACCTCAGACTCTTCCCCCAGCAGTAGCAGCACACCTGCCTCAGGATGCAGCTCCCCTAATGACAGCGAGCATGGCCCCAACCCGGGGCTGGGTTCAGAGGTAAGGCCTTGCCACACTGTCCAGGGACAGCTTGGAGGCTCAGCCTTCTCAGAAAGTGGCCCTAACTAGGTTGAGGCCACAGGATTGGGGCAGCCCACCCAAGCCTCTGGGGTGTCCTGGGGAAGGCATCCCCGGGGGTAGAGGTCTGGGACGAGTGACCCCTGCCCTGCTCCCCATGGCAGGCGCTCTTGGGCCAGCGGCTGCGGCTGCAGGAGACCTCTCTGGCCCCGTTCGCCTTGCCGACTGTGTCCTTGCTGCCCGCAATCACACTGGGGCTTCCTGCTCCTGTCAGGGTGAGTGGCTGAGGTGCCCTCCCCCACTCCAAGCTCCCTGGCATCTTTCCCTCCCTTCGCCTAGCCCGTGGCCTTCATTGTTCTCGCTGCCAGAGTCTCCTCCCCTGTGACTTTTCCCCACCTCTTCCCCAGGCTGATGGCGACCGCAGGACTCATCCGACTCTGGGCCCTCGGGGACCAGTGTTGGGGAGCCCCCATGCTCCCCTCTTCTTGCCCCATGGCCTGGAGCCCGAGGCTGGGGGTCCCCTGCCCTCTCGCCTGCAGCCCATTCTCCTTCTGGATCCCTCAGTCTCTCATGCCCCACTTCTGACTGGTGAGTCCGCTGCTGCACCCGGGGAGGGGCTGGGGCCAAGGGCCCAACTTGGGGAGGGACTCGTCCTTCCTGCCCCTCTGCTGTACCCCCCATCCCGTGCGTCTCCCTGCTGAGGCTCTGCCCCCCTACCCTGTTCCCTTGCTTCCTTCCATTGCTCCCTAGGGTTCCCTCCTTATGCCCCCCCACCCATTCTTTCCAGTGCCCGGGCTTGGGCCCCTGCCCTTCCACTTTGCCCAGTCCTTACTGACCACCGAGCGGCTCTCGGGGTCAGGCCTCCACTGGCCGCTGAGCCGGACCCGCTCAGAGCCCCTGCCCCCAAGCACCGCCGCCCAGCTGATCAAGGTGAGGGGAACTGGGGAGAGGAGGTGGTGATGGTTTGCCTAACTGGGCCCTTGGGGACTGAAAGAGGGGGGCTTAGGAAGGGCAGGGACCTGGAGGGCCGGAGAGGTGTGGCTCTGGGAGCCATGAGCTGCGTCGCCCCAGGAGCCCCCAGCAGGATGGTGGCCACCTCGCCCCGCCCACCACACCCCACCTCACACCACACACGCCAGTGTGGCTTCTCAGCTGGTGTGTTCCCCTCCCCAGAGGTCGGCCAAGCCGAGTGAGAAGCCCGGGCTGCGGCAGATACCGTCCACTGAGGACCTGGAGACGGATGGTGGGGGCGTAGGGCCAGTGGTGGAGGATAGCTCGGAACGCAGGGAGCCCACCCATGGGCAGCACGAGGCCAGAGGTCCTGTTCCTCTCCAGCAGCACCAACAGGTATGGAGTGCCCAGCTGTCCCTCTAAAGGAACAGCCAGAAGACTGTAGGCCTGGCGTGCAGATGGAAGGAGGGAGACAGGGTATCGGCACTAGGGCCAGGTTGGGTCTGTGGTTGCCCTCTCAGTCCATACAAGGTACACACACAAACACACACACGCATGCATGCATGCATGCTTGTGCACACACGCTTATACACACTGTGAAGACACATACATACACACTCATGCACATACTTGCACTCCTGCAGCCTGCCGCCATCGGGGAAGCCGGGGCCCTGTGCAGCAGAGGCTGGCCTTGTGGAGCCCTGTGTGTGCCTACCCCAGCACCTCTCCTGTGCCAGTGGCTGAGGCAGAAAGAGGGGTGGAGCCGGGCTCAGGTGCTTCAGCCAGCGCGCTCATTGCGAGTGAAACCATGGGGTGTCTGTTTGTTAGGTGGCTGTAACAAGTACCACAAACTGGGGGCTTAAGCAACAGAAATTTATCGTCTCAGTCTGGACACTGGAGGTGTGAAATACAGGCGCGGGCGGGGTCACTCCCTCCTGAGGACTGCGAGGGAAGGAGTGTGCTAATAAGCCTTCCTCCCTGGCTTATAGATGATTGTCTTTTCCATGTGTCTTCACATTATCTTCGTTCTGCCTGACGTTCCAAATTTCCTCTTTTCATGAGGATAAAAGTAACATTGGATTAAGGCCCATCCAAATGACCTCATTTTAACTTGAGTACTTCTGTAAAGACTATTTTCGAATAAGGTCACAGGTTACATTCTGAAGGCTTAGCTCTTTCATATATAAATTTGGTGGGGGGGGGGCACAGTTCAGCCCATAGGCTGTGATAGCTGCTCACATGCGTGCAGAGGTTCGCATCGGTTCCCATATTCTTGGGCAGTGCAACGTTCTTGGATGTGAGGAGCTCCTGGTTAGAACTGAGCGTGAGGCCCTTATCTGGGTTCTGATTTTGGAGTCCTGCAGGCCCTGGGTGCAGATCTTTGGGGATCTGGCTTGCTAGAAGGCAGAGCAGGAGGCATTCTGGAATCTCTTCAGAAAAGTAGTTGGCTGAAGGTTTCCAAAGCCCTTGGGCAGAAGCCGACTGCATAGGATCCCGAGAGCCTGGAGGCTCAGGCCCTGTGTTCCCCAGGTATTCCTCTGGGAGCAGCAGCGATTAGCCCGGCGGCTGACCGGTGGAGGTGCTGGGAGCTCGGTGCTGCTTCCCCTGGCCCAGGGTGGTCACCGGCCCCTGTCCAGGGCTCAGTCGTCTCCAGCTGCACCTGCCTCGCTGCCAACACCAGAGCCCGCCAGCCAGGCACGCATCCTCTCCAGCTCAGAGAACCCCACCAGGACCCTGCCCTTCACCACAGGTGAGATGGGGTTTAGAGTGAGGCAGGAGGAAGGGGCTGGAGGTTGCAGAGATCGGGGTGTCACTCAGAACAGTCTTGAGGACACTGAGCCCTGTTGTGCCTTGCTAGCCCCATACAGCATCCATGAGGCAGGTGCAGTAGGTGGTGGTTCTCGTTTTATAGATCGTGTATCATTGTGGTATTTTATATTTATTTAAACATCTCTTATCGATGGGGCAGTTAGACTGTCATTCATTTTCCCTCATCCGAGTGTCCATGCACACAAGGATTGTCTCCTTGAGGATCACTCTTAAGGAGCACATCCCTGGGCCTCTGACAGTGCCTGATGTCCTAAGATGAGCTGACAGGGACTCTCCCAGCAGTGGTCGGGCCCTCTTCTAGGCATCCAGCTACTCAGGCGAAGTGGTCACTTCCCCAAAATTGTATCTGTCTTGGCACATGGCTCGGTGTCACTGTAGGCTTTCCAGCTCCTGGTTTGGGGCTTTCCTAGGAATTCTTTCCCCCCTGCTGCCCTCTTGGTGACCTGTTTGAGTCATGATATCCGGTGTAAGACCCTGGCCTCAAACCTCCCTTTGTTAGACTCTGAGCAAGTTAGACACATGGGGCCGTGGAGGAGGGCAGCGCCAGGGAGGCTGGGCTGTGACAGTGACGTTGGCTGGGACTGTGTGGGTGTGTGTGGGGTGCCTGAGGCTTTCTGGATAAGTGTGCATATGCGTGTCAAGTGTGAAGGGCCAGGATGGGGTGTCCTGGGCCTGACTCCTTGGGGGTACTGTTTGTGGGGGTGCCAGCATGAGCTCTGTTTGTAGCCAGTGGCCCAGAGGGTGGGACTCCCCGGATGGGGGTGTTGACCCTTGCTCCCTGCAGGGCTGGTGTACGACTCGGTCATGCTAAAGCACCAGTGCTCCTGCGGAGACAACAGCAGGCATCCGGAGCACGCTGGCCGCATCCAGAGCATCTGGTCCCGGCTGCAGGAGCGGGGGCTCCGGAGCCAGTGTGAGGTGAGGGGGCAGGCTAAGGCTAGGTGGTGGGCATGAAGGCTGGGGTGCACAGGGACTGAGGAGCTCTGTGCGCCCTTCCTTAGTGTCTCCGGGGCCGCAAGGCCTCCCTGGAGGAGCTGCAGGCAGTTCACTCAGAGCGCCATGTGCTTCTCTACGGCACCAACCCCCTTAGCCGCCTCAAATTGGACAACGGGAAGCTGCCAGGTAGAGACCCCATGGCGCCAGGGAGACTTGGGCCCACCCTGCTCGCCCAGCTGTCTCCTGTGCTCTGGCCCCTTCTCTGCCCAGCCTGTCCTTTCGGGATCCCAGACATCCCCATGCCACCCCTTGCTCCTCGCTACCCACTTCTACCCCGACCTCCACATCCGGCCCAGCCCTCTTCCTCGGGGCCCCCGCCCCCAGCAGCCGAGACTAAGAAGGCGCAGTCACATAGACTGGGCTCTCCCCACAGGGCTCCTGGCAGAGCGGATGTTTGTGATGCTGCCCTGTGGCGGGGTTGGGGTAAGTGTGCCAGGGGCTCTCGAGTGGGCATCGTCTCTGGGTCTCCCCTCTTGTCCTCCCCGGCCCTGCCCCGGCGGGCTTTCCCATAATGCCTCTCTGCCGGCGGGAGGCTCCTTGCGGACAGGTGTGCCCTTGACCCAGTGTCTCCCAATGTAGCTGCCAGTGCTTCGCATGTAGAAGGTGTTTGGTAAAAGTTGAGTGAGGTTCAAAAAGCAGGGTCAAGATTAGGGCTTGGGGTGTCTCCCTTCATAAGACCCCAGTGGCGTCTCTGGGCAGAGTTGGGCTGCCAGGCTCGGGCTGTGGGGTGCCTTCAGGGTCCTTGGTGATCCAGGCACATCCCTCCCCAGGATGCAGCCTCCCAGCCAGCCTTACTTCTCCCCTCACCCTGCTTGGGGACTTCCTGCCTCTCCTGGCAGTACTCTCCTGTCCTCAAAAGGTCCTTGCAGTGGTTTCCCAGTCCGGTGTGTGGAGGCAGGGGATGGAGGCTTAGTTCTGGAGGGGAGATGGGAGCTGTAGCTGGGGGGGGCTCTTGGGGAGCCAGTCAGTGCCCTATTCACAACTTCCCATTTCTTGCCACTTTCTGATTTTTCCAACTGTTGTTGCTTCTGTTTTCTCCTCCCTCCTCTCCCTCTCTGTCTCTCTGTCTCTCTCTCTCTTTCTCCAGCCTCTTGCGACTCTCTCTGCCTTCCTCGCCTCTCTTGGTCCGCCTCGCCCTCCCCATCTCCCCATCATGCCCCCCGGCCCCTCCCTAGCCTTGAGGCCCAGGGACTGGGTTTGGGGGGCCTCCCAGCCTGGGCTAGGGGCCCTGAGTGGAAGACAGTGGTGCAGACGGCCCCTCCAGCTCCGACCGTCCCGCAGGGCCTGAGCAGAGTCAGCTGGGGCTTAAAACCCCCTCCCGGCCCAAATCCCAAGTCCCGCCCAGGTAACGCCATGCTCCCTCCCCTGACCGGGGAGGCAGGAGCGATGCTGCCAGCAGAGTGCTGGCCAGATATGGGCTGGTGATGTGGACTGCAGCTGGGAAGAAGCCATGCTGGGATTGGGGGACACAGGAGGCCTTGCCTTTGGGCGGTGGGGCACTGGGGAAGCAGCGCTGTCTGCCCAGCTCCCTGCCCTGGGGTCCTGGCCGTGGGGTGGGCTCTGCCCCCTTGCCCCGGGATCCTTTGGGGAGCCTGGATGAAGTGCGGGCCCTGACTCTGGCCCCCACAGGTGGATACTGACACCATCTGGAATGAGCTGCACTCCTCAAACGCAGCCCGCTGGGCTGCCGGCAGCGTCACCGACCTCGCCTTCAAAGTGGCTTCCCGAGAGCTAAAGGTAGGAAGTTTGAGTTAAATGGGGCAAGGAGGAGCTGAAGGCTGGACACCCAGAACCCCAGGCATCTCATTCTCTTAGTTGGCACCCAGGGTTTGGAATGGAAGTGGAGAGCTCTAGTGACCAAGTGAGCAGTGTAGTGACCAAACCTGTTGTTACAGGGCAGCCCCCATACAAAACGGGTTGCCTGACTGTGTGTCCTCACCCACGTGCTTAAAAGGACTTATCAGTACTCTACTGCAGGCACACACGAAAGGTTAATAAAAGGTTTATTTACAAGGGAGGGGCAAATGAGGAAATGTACAGCTCAGGGAGAAAAGTGGGGGACAAAGTTTTAAATGCATCCTACCCGATCCACCGATCAGGAATCCCAAATGGCGCTCTGAGAGCTGGCCGTGAGCCAGGAGCCGTGAAGCCAGGAGGCGAACAACAGAACGAGAGCCCCCAAGGCACGCGTGTTTGGTTTTTATACTAAACCTGGCCGCTTAACTCCACCCTCAGGTCCCAGCCACCTTCCCTTTGGTGGTGACGGGATTTGTCTTTCCCAATGTCTTGATGGCTTTGGTCTGGAGTGGGGGTGGAGTCCACAAAGCCTGAATGGAATTAGTTCCCCCTAACACTGTTACCGGGTGAGCAGTCAAGCCACTGTGACCCCTGGGCCTTTTGTGTCTAAGAGACCAGATCCCTATTCAGGATCCCTCAGCCCAGACACGCCATGTGACTGTGGTGACTGTCGGCAAGTCATGTGGAGCCTCTGGGCCCCTCAGGTCGGTCCTTTGCAGAACTGAGCCTGGTGACCAGGCTGGTGCAGCCTCCTTTGCTCTGGGCTAATACCTTTCCCGGGCATGCCCCACCCCCCCACAACCCCTTTGTTTTGATTGTAGCCCAAGGCTTTCTCAGTGTCTCCGTGTCATGGCTCCTGGGGGCTTTGAAATCCTGGCTCCACTGCTCACAGCCAGGCGACTCTGCACAGGTTGTTTAACTTGCCTGAGCTTCAGATTTCTCCTGTCTGTAAACTGGAGATAAAATTACTGTTTATCTCATGGAGAAATTGCGAGGATTAGATAACATTTACCTCAGAGAGATGTTATGAGATGCATGCAGCACTTACAAAGTGCTTAGCCCAGCGCCAGGTACACAGTTTTAGCCTAATAAGCAGTAGCTGTTGTCATTACAAGTGATAACAGCCAGGGCACCCCAGGCTGGGGGTTCCGTGTTCATGTCCAGACTGAGAGCAGAGGGTGCTGGCATGGGGGTGGAGCACAGGGTGCCTCATCCAGCCTGGGTGCAGTTGGACAGGCTGGCAGCCATCACCCTGTGGCCCCTTCCTGGGAGAGGAGCGTGGGGCTGGGGGGCAAGGGTCATGGGGATGTGGGCCAGAGGGCCATCTGTTTGGTTGACAAGCATTCTTTCTGTTTCTAGAATGGTTTTGCTGTGGTTCGGCCCCCAGGACATCATGCAGACCATTCCACAGCCATGTAAGACCCTGGGGGAGGTGTGGGAGGAGCAGATGGGGGCCAGATCCCCAGGCCCTGCCTGTTGGGACATTCCCCTTCCTTCCCTGAGGCTCTGGGGCTGGTAGAGAGAGGAGACAGGATTGGTGGGGGCACCAGAAGGGAATGGGCTGGCAGGATCTCTCTCTCCTACCAGGGGCTTCTGCTTCTTCAACTCAGTGGCCATCGCCTGCCGGCAGCTGCAACAACAGGGCAAGGCCAGCAAGATCCTCATTGTGGACTGGGTAGGTCCTGGTTACTAACCCTTCAGATCTGAGCGCCCTGTGGAACAAGTCCTGAGCCTGGTGTCAGAGGCCATGACTTCATGTCCTCTGTGTTACCCCGAGCCTCAGTTTCCCTTGTGCAGAATGCAGATGACTATGACATGGTGTCATGGGACAATTAGGGCCAGGAGCAGGTGTATGGGAAGGTCTCAGCCATGGAAACTCCCACGATGACTAGGAGCCATTTGAATGTTGTCATCTGGTGTCTGTTGGTTTCCTTCTTTGGAGCTACATTGCCCCTGCAGATAGTGATGATACCATAATAATGGTAGCGATGACATCAACGTTTGATCACTGAGACATCAAACACTGGTGGTTCTGTGAGGCGTTAACACTGACTGGGCTGGCTTACAGATGAGGGTGGTAAGCACAGAGCGGGTCAGTCACTTGCACAGTCACAACTAGTCAGTTCAGGAACAGGGCGTGGAACCCAGGTGGGTCAGCGGGCTCTGCGGACCTGACTACTGAGCTACACCAGAGAAGGAGGACAGACAGTGAGGAACTTTGCACACTTCACCTGTGTGTGGTCCTGTGGACCCTCCTGGTGGGGACGGCACTGGGCCCCATGCACCTGACCCCCTATAACTGAGCTCAGTTTCTGATCCCCTGCGTCGCCCCGTGACCTTGGGCAGGACACTGCACTGAGGGCTCCCAACACGCACTCCTGGGCCTCTGTCTCCTGCCCCACATGTTACTCTTGCTCACACCCATGATCCGCCTCCCCTCCTCAGGCTCTCACACTGTAGCCAATCTGCGCCCATGTCATATACACATCTGTACACGGGGAGAGACAGGCCTCTAGATTGCTTGAGTCCATTAAACTCTTTGGCGCTAGAAACCCCGGTTTCCTGACCCCAGGTTTAACATCCTGATCCTCAGAATGCTCACAGATCTCAATACCCTTCCAACTGGTAAAGTCTCCATCTCTGCTTTCAGACTTTCCCTAATCCATTTCCTGTCTTCCCTCCAGGATGTTCACCATGGCAATGGCACCCAGCAAACCTTCTACCAGGACCCCAGTGTGCTCTACATCTCCCTGCACCGCCACGATGACGGCAACTTCTTCCCGGGCAGTGGGGCTGTGGACGAGGTAACCACACCTTCCAGCCCCAGTGGCTCCCTCATGGCACTCACTCTGTTAGCTTTGTGCCCCCGAGCAGATTATTTAACCTCTCTGATCCTTTCTCCATCTGGAAGAAGCTGGGTGAGCTGGGCTTACGGCACTAGCATCGGGGATTCATCCTCTGGGCTCTGCTCTCACGTCTCTTGTTTCCTGTTTTCCAGGTTGGGGCTGGCAGCGGCGAAGGCTTCAATGTCAACGTGGCCTGGGCTGGAGGTCTGGACCCCCCAGTGGGGGATCCTGAGTACCTGGCTGCCTTCAGGTTAGTGCTCTGGGGAGCCAGAGCGGGCCTGACCCACAAGACTACTTTCTCCTACCCTTTTTCCCGGCAGCAGCAGGTTGGAGGTGATCCATTAGCTTGTTTCCATCCCATTACTAGACGTTTGTAGCTAGTCCCAGGGTGGACTTTATGGACTCAGAGAGGGGGAAAGGCACTATTGCTGGACTCTGGTGGCCCCGAGTCCTGATGGAAAGATGGGAAACACCCAAGAATAATAAGTCAAGGGTATTTTATAAGGTTGCATGTCACAAGACCCAGTGTTGAGCTGAGTGCTGGGAGGGGCAGGGGGGTGAGCAGAGCTGCAAACGTCAGTCAGAGGAAACTGCCTGGAGGAGGTGGGCTTCACACAGGAGATAAGAAACTTAAACTGTGGAGAAAGAGTTTGGAATTGATTAAGGGCAGTTGATTAGGAAAAGCCAGTCTAGAAGAGGGGCTTTGGGCTCTGTTCAGGAGCTCTTAGATACCTCACTCCTGGGTCCCTGTATTCCATTTGGGAAGAGAGAACCCTGGAAATTAGTCTCTGATTACTTTTCTCCAATTATCCCCCTTTTTGCACCCTCACAGGATAGTCGTGATGCCTATAGCCCGCGAGTTCTCTCCAGATCTGGTCCTGGTGTCGGCTGGGTTTGATGCTGCCGAGGGCCACCCAGCCCCACTAGGCGGCTACCATGTCTCCGCCAAATGTAAGAAGGGAGATGGGAATGAGGCTGGGAAGGAAGGCACTGCCAAGGCAAGGGGAGGTGACAATGCCAGCCCATGGCCACAAGCGAGAGGGCCCCAGGGGGTGTGGCGACTGGCCCTGGCTGTCCTCGCCTGGCACAGCACAGGACCCTTTCTTATGGCCAGGTCCGTGCACCATGGAAGACCTAACCAAGTCACACCCTGGAGAACATTAGTCGTATAGAAAGTGCAGCTGTAGTTTGCCTCCATCCCAGTGGTGTCATCCCCACCTGGCTTCCCCTGAGAGAGAGTGAGGAGGAGCAGTGTTCCCAGAACAGAGGGAGCCCACTCAGCCCACGGGACCACAGGCCTGAGGACAGAGAGAGATGGGATAGCTTTAGTGAAAAAGACCTAGCTGGAGTCCATGCCTGAGGATCAGGCCCTGCCCAAGTCAGCCTGGAGCCTGGTGCGAGTCTCCTACCCTTCTAAGCCTTGAGGGAGGTATGCTGATAGGTTTTGCATGGCGCTCCATGCGAAAGCACTTGGGAACTAGAGATTTATGTGTCTGAGTCATGTGTAAGGGAAGAGGCAGCAGGAAAACAATGGGTAGACCATGGATCCACTTCTTCACTCCTGCTCCCTCTTACCCCTGCCCCCTACCATCTAGGTTTTGGATATATGACGCAGCAATTGATGAGCTTGGCGGGAGGTGCAGTGGTGTTGGCCTTGGAGGGTGGCCATGACCTCACGGCCATCTGTGATGCCTCCGAGGCCTGTGTTGCTGCTCTTCTTGGCAACAAGGTGAGCTC
The DNA here is from genome assembly GCF_964194135.1 of Talpa europaea. NCBI lineage: Eukaryota > Metazoa > Chordata > Mammalia > Eulipotyphla > Talpidae > Talpa > Talpa europaea. Next base: position 48,755,372 of record NC_140083.1, read on the forward strand.
CCTACCCCCAGGTCTGTTCATCTGTGAGGCAGGTTGCCCATCTGTCCCAGGACTATCCCAAAGATTAGACAAATGGAACACCTCTCCGAGAGCTCACAGTTGGGGTTGGGGGGCACGAGGGGAACAGAGTGGTCAATGGCAGCATCTCCTGTCCTAAGCAGAGCCAGAGCTGGTATCTGGGGCCCTTGGGGTAGATAGAGCTGAGCCTGCGGGTCCCCAAGAGACTGGACACTAATGTACTATTTTCTGTAGGTGGATCCCCTCTCAGAAGAAGGCTGGAAACAGAAACCCAACCTCAACGCCATCCGTTCTCTGGAAGCTGTGATCCGGGTGCACAGTGAGTATGGAGAGAAGATATCCAGGGACCCCACATTTAGGAGAACCTCGGGGTTCTAAGCCCCTCACTGACCTGGGTCTCAAGATTTCCAGTGCCAGCCAGACAAGGGCCTCTGCTGCTGGCCTGGAGCAGGACTCCCATAAATTCCTATAAATTACCCAAGCAGTCATGGTGTACCCCAAGTCACCCCTAGAGCCTTTCAGTGGAGGCCACTGCAGAGTGGCCTCTTCACAGCAGGACTGGCCTTCCTTGTCCAGCCTCTGCCTCAGGCTATGGTCAGGTCAGCAGTCACAGGAAGACTTATTTTCTGAAAGCCATGGTTCCTACCTCTACCTACCCTCAGGCCTCGCCACACAGGTTGGGAGGCTCTGCCTGCTTTGGGGACTGGGTCTTAGAATAACCCCCACATTTGAAAAGCACGTAACGATTTTCAGCTTCTATTCAGCATCTGTGGAGCACTACGTGTAAAGGCCCATGCCCTGTGCTAGGATGACACACATGACTCAATCTCTTCCCACATCAGGGCCCAGCTGCTGCTGGCTCAGCTGCTGCTGGCTCAGCTGCTGCTGAAGAAGGCTGGGGCTCGACACAGAGCCCCCATACCAGGCTCGGCTCTGGGCTAGGCATGTCCCACAGACTCTACCTCTCACACTAGGCAGGGTGGCGGTGTCCCATCTGGAGGAAGCAGTGGAAGCCCGGGTAGGGGGCTTACCGAGGGCCACGCAGAACAGAGTGGTGGCAGCTCCCCTGTCCTCACACCCCCACCGCCGGCCTCTGTGCTGCTCTGAGCATTGCTGGGCTGTGCTCAGGAGGTCTCAGCCCTCCTGCTGGTGCTGTTAGGAATCCCATCCCCATGGGGACAGTCAGAGGTGGCCTCAACCCCAGAGGTGGAGAATGGCCTGGACACCTGCTAGGCATCCTCAGGGTCATGCCAGTCTGTCAGGGCTCTGGATGCCAGGTCCAAGAAGGCATTGTGTTGAGGGTAGGGACAGGTGGGCAAGCTGACCTTGAACTGAGGACACACCTGCTTCTCTCAGGCCCCTGGCTGAGCTGCCAGACTTCATCATCAGTCTAGAATGCTTCCCTGGCAGGGTGGCAGGGTGGCAGGGCTTGTCTTCCCAACCCTTTCTGACCTAGTCTCTTGTCCCAGGTAAATACTGGGGCTGCATGCAGCACCTGGCCTCCTGTCCAGACTCCTGGGTGCCCAGGGTGCCGGGGGCTGACGCAGAAGTGGAGGCAGTGACGGCACTGGCATCTCTCTCCGTGGGCATCCTGGCTGAGGAGAGGTAATGCCAGAACCCCAGCCTTGGCCGGCAGCCTCTCTACCCCCTTGGGTTCTCCCAACAGGAGGACCCCAGTTCCTAGCACAGCTCCCCAGCCTTCTCAGGCCCTTCCTTCAGCACCCCAGCATCTCTGTCTTGTCCCTCCCCAGGCCCTCAGAGCAGCTGGTGGAGGAGGAAGAACCTATGAATCTCTAAGTCTTCGGAAGCAATCTGCCCATCCACCCTACCCTCTGGACCTGGTTCTCTTCTAACGTCTGGCGACAGTGCCCCTCCCTGGGTCTTCAGAGATCCTGTGGGCAGGTAGTCAGGGTCAGAGAACAGCCTCTTGACAGTCACCCCAAGGAGTCTCAGAAGGCTCCTGGGTCTAGGATGGGGACCAAAGGGGACTCTGGAAGGAGGCAGACTAGGTAGGCAGCCAGCAGGCCTTAGCAGAGCTCTCCCAAGAACAGCATCTACCCTGTGGGGTCCAGGCCCTGGTTGGGCCCCCATTCCTCAGGACTGCACAGAGGACACTGGCTCAGTCAGGCCGCCTTCCCTACCTGTAACCACTATTCTTGGCTCTGTAGACCTGGACTTTGCACACAGCCCCAGGCTCCACACAGAAATGTGAACTTGGCTTCCGTCAGGGTGGCCTTTCCTAGGCTCTGAGGGCCGCAGCGGGGAGGAGGTGATGGGGAAAAGACAAGGGGTCCCATATCCCTGAGTCAGGGGTAGCCCCTCCTCCCACCTGCCCCCTCTGATGACTCTGGAAGCTTCCCCCGCTGCTGGGCAGTAAGATGAAGCTCCCTCCAAGAGCCCCCACCAGCAGGCCTCCCATCTGGTCCCGCCCTTGCAAGAGGCCGCTACTTGTCACCATCTCAGTGCCCGGTGGAGCAGAAGGTGCTCTCGGAGTTCTGTGCTCTCTGACCCAATGGTGCCAAACCCTCATCTCCCCTCAGGAGCACAGCAGGGCCCCCAGGAATCCCTTGGTCACTGGCCCCTCCACGAGCCTGCTCTCTTTCTGGGATTCCCCCCACCCTAACTCTGATTCCCACCCATATAGGACTAGCTTGGCTGAGGTGGATGGGAGGGAGAGCAGAGGCAAGGTATGGGGAGGGGAGGCTGCCCTGGCAAAGTCTTCACAGCTTCTGGGGTTCAGGCCTGGGGCCAAGAAGGAAAGTATTTGAGTGCGTAAGCGTGTGTGTGTGTGTGTGTGTGTGTGTGTGTGTGTGTGTGTGTGCGCGTCTTCCCCAGCATCCACTGTACCCTGTGTATGTATGCATGTTTTTGTAAAAAAGGAAAAAAAGGAAAAAAAATCTGAACAATAAATGTTTTATTTGCTTTAAAGATGCATGTGAAGGGCCTCGGGAGGAGGGATGTGCGGTGGGCATACAGCGGCAGCGGATTGGTGGGAACGGAGGGGACTGGGCTGGTGGGGGACCATCCTCTCTCCGGCCCCCTGCCCTCTGGCAGCTTTCCTGCAGGAGGAATCCCTCCTGAAGACACCCTGGTGCCTGGCCTATCCCACCCTGGGGTGATGAGGTGGCAGCTTTGGCTAACTTCACGGACAGAGGGCCCGTGGAGGACGGGCCACCTTAGCCCCACGTGCTAAGGCTCAGGTTGTGAGCAGCCTTTCCTGGGTGCAGGCCCCAGCTGGGAGCTCAGCTAGATCACCTCCTACGCCCCTGCTCATCAGGCAAAGGCTCTAGAAGTAGACACCGTTTATGGTTCCTTCCCGCTCTGACGCATCATGGTTTCTTAAACACGTAGCGTGACCACAAGAACAAATGAGTGAGGCAGCAGACCCTGGCAGGCATGCTCAGGGTAAGCAGGGAGGAAGGTGCATCCTGCCAGCGCCCTGGCTTCAGGGTTTGGAGTGGCCCAGCCTGCCTTCTCCAGCCAGCAGGAGTGGTGGCCTCATGGCCTCAGGCCTGGCCCCATACCTGAGAGGATGTGGGGAAGGGGGATCTTCCCCCTCCCATCTGTCCTGGCCTCTCTGGTGACAGACACAAAATCCCGTGGGGGGCTAGACTGTGCCGTGGGTATCCCACCCTGGCTGGGTGTGTACTAAGAGTTGGAGAAGAGCTGGTGGGTCCCCCGAGCCGAGAGGGGCCAGAGGGAGTCAGCCTCCAGTCCAAGATGATGGCCTCCTTTGCCCACCAGGGCACAGTCTGAGCTAAGGAAATGGCTGAAACTAGAGAACCATACCACCTTTCCACCCCGTGCCCACATGCCCCCCGGATCCCACCTGTGAGCATCAACTAGAGGCTGTCTAATACCGATGACCACTGTATTTCTGCTAAAGTGACAGTGACACAGATAAGGCAAAGAACTGGGGCTGGCCACACCTGGTAGGGAGGGGTGGGTGTGCACCCTTAACATGAGACACGCAGCGGCAGCTCCCCTCAGGTCAGGTGGGTCCGGGCCAGGGTGTGGGCAGAAAGGCAGGTTCTGTCCTTCAGTAGGGAGATGTTTTTAAAAGATAAAAATTCCAGGAGACAGGCAGTGAACAGGGGTGGGACAGGGGTGTCATCTCACACGGGTGACCAGCATGCCCTGGGGACAGGTGTAGGGAGGTGGATTAGGAATGTAGGCCTAAGGTTGAGGGGTTCCTTTGGGCCTCCACTGCCGCCCTCTACCCCAAAGCCCTGCTGAGGCAGGAGCACCTTCCCCAAGACTGTTAGCCGGCCTTGTTGGGAGTCTCACTTTAGGTGTGGGGGGCATGTAAAAGGTGACAAGTGTGGAGGGGTGATGACTGTTTCTGGGACACCCACAGACCAGGCCTGGCTAGGGACAGCCCCTGATGACTTCCTGGGACAGATGCGTTAAGCTGCCTCACCCTCGGGGATAACAGGATGGGGTGCTAGGGGTTAAGAGGTCTCTACCAGAGATCCCCCATGTGACCTGGCCGGAGGGAGAATGCCGGGCAGGGGCCACGCTGCCTGTCCCCAGGAACACTTCAGGACCTCACTGCCCAACCCATTGTTGCCCTGGCCCTGCTTACAAAGATTCCTCACTGAGTGCTAAGAAAATAGATCCATCTGAGAAGGCCTAAAGCCGCCTGCCAGCGGGGTGGAGGAGGGGCAACACGGCAGGACCCCCTTCACACTGCACCTGGGTCTTCCTCAAGGGAATGCGGCAGTTTTCCTGGAGACCTCAGTTCCCCTGCTGTGTATTTTGCCCCAGTTCTGGGGTCCACAAGGCGGGGCAGGCCTTCCTGATGTTTCAGAGGCTGAGTCCAGGTCCCAAGGCCCCCCAGGGTGCAGAGACCTCACCCCCTGGGTCAGAAATCGCTGAGGATGCTGATGTCCGCAAAGTCAGCGCGGTAGCGGTGGGCATAGAGGCTCAGCAGGAAGGCCCACTTGAAGGCGATGAAACTCCAGACGCAGGAAAGGTAGTAGCTGTTGGGATCTGTGAGGCCTGCGGGAGGAAGGAGCCAGACTGTGACTTGAGAGGCCTTGCTCTCTGCCCGGGGTCACCCTTCCCACCTCAACATTCCTGCAGCCTCCGGCTGAGGCCAAACCGACCCAGTGGAGACTGCATGTGACCACGCCTTAAAAGCATTCAGGTTTTGCGGGTGGGAGGACGCGGGCATGAGGGAGGATATGACTGGGCAAGACACAGGCCTGATCCCCGCCTCTGCTTGGGTGACATTTACCCGGGGCCACTTCAGCTGGTGTCAAGGATCCGCTCCGGAGGGGCGGGGAAACGGCCTCCGGCTGTGGCGGTCTGCAGCCGCCAGAGGGCGCGCCCGCCCCGGAGCCGGGCCGGAGCCAGGCCCGGGCTACACCGAGCTGAGCCGCCGCTCCGGGCTCCCCGAATCTCACGGAACCCTCGCGGGTGGGTACTCGATTCTCCACTCTGTAACAATGAGGCTACCCAGGCACGGGGGTGTCAACCAGCCCTCCCAGTCCCTTGGACTTAAGCTCCGAAGCCCCCGCCGGTCTTCCGCCCCGGCCCGGTCCAGACCCCGCCCCCGGCCCCGCCCCCGCCCGCGCCCCAACCCCGCCCTCACGTTGCTGTCGGGTCACGGCCAGCGCCAGGAAGGTGCAGAAGGCGGCAATGGCGACGGCCGAGAATAAGACACCCACGAAGAAGAAGCCACGCAGTCCCTTGAGCCAGGTCCTCCAGTAATCCTGAATGTACATCACGTGGGTCACCAGGACCCAGAGCGCCAGCACACCTGCGGGGACAGACAGGTGAGCAGGGCGCTGCAGCCGCCCCTCTGCACCCTTCCTCCTGTGCAGTGACCCCTGGGGCCCTGGAGGTCCCCCAAACCAGGGCTGTTTGCATAATAAGGTAACACTAGCCTTTTTATGCATTCTCGCAGAGTAGAATTTTCTGGACCTGAAGGCAAAAGCAGGAAAGCCAATTTAGCTGCCTTGTGAAATCAGTCTAAAGAGATTAGCAAAATAGGAACCCACTGCCACTCTTCCTGACTTTTCTGTTTTATAAAACATGAATATTTCTCACCCAAAATGTTATCTATAGTAACAAAACGTTATTTTTTAATATTTAAACATGCATTAAAATGTTGTTTTAGGACCTCCCTGGTGGCCTAGGACTTAAGTCTCAGTGCTATCACCTATATGGCCCCAGTTCCATCTCCGGCCAGGTTGCTGACCCAGATGGGGCCTGCACACCTCTCCTGTCTCTCTTTCCGCTCCCCTCAGCAGCGTATTTCAGTAGATCTGCCTGTTCTGCTCCCTACTCTGTCTCTGGTGAATCCTCTTACGCCCCACTCCAAACCCTGCACCTCTGGCCTAGACCCCAGTTCTTCTACAAATAAATGAATAAATAAGAGAGTTGAAAAAAAAATAAAATGTTTTTTTTATGACAGATTTAACCCATATTAAAAAAACCCATATAAAAAAATTACTTAGTGTTTCGCTGCATTTCAAGAGTGTAAATTGTCTTGAAGTCAGAAAGTTTGAGAACTGTTGCAGCCCAGCCTGCTTTCTAGGGGCTCCTCACTACCTGCACTAAGCACCATCTGGGAAGTGGTCCTCCCACCAAATGCTCCTCCTCCACCTGAGGGCCTGCGGCAGAGCTCCTTGGCAGCAGGGTGCTTCCCAAGCCCCAGCATCCAGGGGGCCTTCATACTCGTGGCCAGGTTCCATGTCATCTCCTGGAGTTTGCCTCAAAGGGAGGCCAGTCACCCCCAGGCTTTTCTGGGTTTGTCTGAGCATGTCCTCTAGGATGCCAGCTGCTACTCATTCAATACAATGAGCACCCTCTGTGCCAGGCAGTGCCTGCCGGTGCAACCCAAAAAGTAGAACAAATACCAGTTCCACTGGCAAGGATGCAGAGCAGGACTGAGCGGTCCTGGCAAAGGAAGAAAAGGGCAAGCCAGGTGCTGCCCCAGCCATCAGGTGTGGGTCACCCGGCTGCTGCAGCCTGGGAGTCAGGAGACCTTTAAAAGCAGGAGCTGCGCTCACTGAATGCAGAGTGACATCTGCACAGGAAGGGTGAGCTCTGGTAGGGAAGGTGCTGGTAGTAAGAAAGGAGGTGAAGTTGATAGGGAAGCAAAATAGGAGAGTTTTGACTGAATCTACAATATTTTATTTTTTACGTTGGGTAGTGAGTGTCAGGGAGTTTGTTAAATTGCCTTTTTTTTTTTTTACATGCCTGAAATGTTTCATACATATCTTTTTTAAGTTGGAGGGACAAAAGGCAAGGGGGTGCATCACCACAGAGCTCTGGTTACCACGCAGCACTGTGACAGTTCAGATGATTGAGCAAGAGACAGGTCCCAACGCACAAGCCAGGAGGCCTGGGGCCTGGCCCTGCTGTACTGCTGGGCCACTGCTCAGGGCCTTGGGGTTTCCTCATCTGAAACGGTGAGTCCAAAGGTCTCACCAGCCTGTGTACTTGGTGACCCCAGGACTCTGGCTGAGCCTGTTCATGCCTTCCCCTCCAAACTTGTTTGACCCTCACTCTCCTGGCTCTGCCTCTACCCATCCCTAACCATCCTTGGAGGTTAAAGGCCTGAAATATGGGTCCTTCTACCCCTGAGATCAGGGTGACCCATGACAAGTATCTCTCCACCCCTGCCTGGATAGGCCAAAGGTGCACAGAACAACCCATGGCTTCGTTTTTTATCTTGTGTGATCTGGACTGTGTGCCAGCCAGGACTTTCCCAGAACTCCTTCCAGTCCTCTTCCAGGCCTCCCAGGACACTGCTTGGTCTCTTAAAGGGCCGTGGGGTGGAGGTTTATTGTCACTGCAGACATCAAGAACAGTCAGGTGGGCCCCTGTCTGGAGCTGCCCACCTGGCCTGTCTCCACCACATGCCATGGAGGAGGTGGAGAGTATGAGCTCTAAGGTTCTTTATACTCAAAGGTTCTGGAGGCCAGCTAAGGAAAAAATAAGGAGGTCAGAATAATTCCTCTGTGACTCAGCAATTTCTGGATAAGGAAATGCTGAAATAGGGGGCTGTGAAGATGCCATGTGTTAGCCACTAGCCATGCTCCTGCAGCACCCTTAAAAACCCAGCTCACATACACCCACATACTGCAGAAAGAGGGAAGTGGGAGGAAAAGGAAGATGGCCATGTTGGGTGTTACAGGTCCCAGGCACAACTTTACCCACCTCTCACTCCCCTTGCACAGGCCTTACCCCCAGATAAACACCAACTAAGTCTGGAAGCAGGCCTGCCCCCCACCCCCGGCTCCTACCACTGTCCTTGCAAAAGAGGCCGCCTCTACCAACTGCACCCAAGATGGCGAGGGAGGAACAGGAGATCCCCACCCCCACACCTCAGGCACAGGCAGCTGTCCCTCTGCTCCAGACCTTCTCCAGGATACTCTAGCCTCCAGGAAGCCTGGCTTGCATAAGGAGGGCACAATGGACAGGTCCTCAGGCCACTTGCCTGTAGGCTCACCCCAGAGCTCACCCCTTACTCTGCCCCAAGGGGCTCAGAGCTGACAAAGGGCAAGAAGGGGGCAAGGTTGGTCAATGAAAGTACCTACAGTGGCTGGGGACGAGGAGCCTGCAGCCAGGTAGCCTGCGACGGGCATGTCAGCAGTGGGCATGTCAGCACACAACTGCGAGGGCCTGGCTATGTCCTTGCACCTCTGATCTGGGAACCGGCAAGGCCTGGGGCACAGTCCCTTCCCACTCATAGCTCAAGTGGGGGAAGAATGCCCTTTCAACTCCTGGGGCAACATCTCTATTCTTCAACTTTCCTTGCCTACTAGGCCTAAGCAGGAGTCTATGGTCCCCCAGAGTCCCCACAGCAGAACCATTTCTTCTGCAACTGCCTTCCTCCAGCCTACTTCCTCCAGGGTGGGACAGAATGGGTCTCTGCTCTTGCATGCTCTTCCTGCTAGGCCCAGGGGCTTCATGGTAGACTGTTCCAGAAACCAGCCTCGCCTTGTACCCAGGGAAGGAACATGCTGTGGGCTGCCCTCCAGTGACTCAGCAGTTTTTAGGCTGAAAAATGCCAAGTCAGAAGTGGGGTGCTCACAAGTTAGTAAATCTGCTGATGCATCACCCCAAGAAGAGGAAGATTGACCATTCCAGAAGCTCTCGGAACCCAACCAGGGTGGACAGGGCGCATGTGCCCTGACCTAGCCACCCCTCCCTCCACTCACCACCCCACCACCTAGCATCTTTGGTTCTCCCCCAGCCACCTCCTGCTTGTGGAAGATCAGCTTTGGAACGTGATTAACCACTTTGGGTTGTAGAGTCCTGGGCTAGGACCTTTCCCCGCAGGCAATGCCACAGCTGGCCTACTCAGAATATGAGAAAAGCCTGTGGAGGGAGAGAGAGCGCAGAATTTGGGTCAGAGGGAACCCTCTGTGCCCCCTCCAACCAGCCCCCTCATCTCCTGTCTCATTAATGCAACCACAGTGCCTCTCCCAATGACACCTTCCCAAGGGGAATGCAGCAGGGCTGCGAGGAAACAGAAAAACTGCAAGAAGAAGGGAACCATGGTAGTTGATAGGGGTACAGAGGGAAAAGGAGTTGGGGCTCTGTGATAACTGAAAAGAGAAGTGCTGCCTGCCCTCAGGAGGACAGGCTGAAGGGCATCTAGGTAAGCATGAGGGCAGCCACCAGAGTGCCCACTGCCCTTCCTTGGTGACCCCAACACCCTGCCTGGCACTGCTTAGGGTGCCGTTAGCCAGCCCCTCTATCCGCAGGTGGACTCAATAACCTTGGAGGCAATGAGTAAATCTAGCTGTTTTAGTCTGTGTGTGACTCTTTGGGCACGGGATTTTAGTAAAACGGAATGAAATCAGATGTAAAGGTATTATCCTTACACGTATTGTTTTCCAAAGTTCTTTCCCCACATATATTATTTCATGTAGCTGTGTAACCCTGGGCAAGTTCCTTATTTACTCCAAGTCTCAGTTTAAACTTAAGCCTTATCTGTAAAATGGGTACATTAATGACACCACTTTCCCAGGGCTGCTACAAGGGTACAGAGGCTGAAGGAAGCAATCCCCCCACACAGAAAGCATTTTAGAGAGTCTTGTCCTGTACAAACCAGATTTTGCCTTCACTCCAACACAGAGGGGTTAATCTCGTGCCCAAAGGGGCACAGGAGGACAGAACTCTGGCGAGCACAGGGACCCCCAGCTGAGTTCTCACCCTAGCACGTGCTTCCCTCCCTCCTCGAGGCGCAGAGAGGCCGGGCTAGCGGGCTGAGCAGACCCTGGCCGGGAGCCGCAGCACCGGGGAGGCAGAGAGACCCCAAGCAGGTGGAAGGAAGTAGCGGTTTCCATCAGATCTCCCGCACTGCCCCCAGGTCTCCGCTGAGGGTCCACGTTGCAGGAAGGGGCACAAAGGTCCCCAGAAACCCCCAGCCCCCTCCTTTCCACCGTCTCTGCCTTCACCTCGTCCGCAAAGAAGGGATGCGCGAGGGGGGATCCCCCAGAACAAGTGTGTATGTTGGGGGGGTCGTCACACCCAGTGCGCGAAGGCGAGGGTGGGGGCGCGCAGGGACGCCGCTGTCACCGCGACCGGGAGGCGCGGCCGCGCCAGGGGTGCGGGGCGAGTGAGCCCCCGCGGCGCGGCAGGTCGGTGCCCGGCGGGCGCTGGCCCCGGGTGCCCGGGAGGATGCCCGAGAGCCGGGACCCGCGCGGCCCGAGCCGCCAGCGGACGCGCGGGGTAAACACCCCACCTGCTCCCCGGGGAGCGCCGCCCAGGGAGCCTCCCGGCGGCCGACAGCGCCGCCCCGCCCCGCCCCGCCGCTGCCCCCGAAGCCCCGACCCCGGCCCCCGCGCCCCGGGGGTACCTGCGAGCCCCCCCATGGCCGCCGTCCCCGGCTGTCTGTAGACCACCGTCCAGACGAGGAAGATGGAGAAACCCGCCGCGGAGCTGAAGCCCGAGTAAGCGGCGCGGAGGCGGAGCTGCAGGCGGGACGGGGCCATGGGGCTGCGGCGCCGGCGGCCGCGCGAGCGCGGGAGTCACAGGTGCAGGGCCGGGAGCCCGAGCCCGCCGGGTGCCCGAACCCCCAGCCGCCCGCGCCCCGCGCTCCGCCCCCGCCCGCCCCGCGCCCCTCCCCGCCGCCGGCACAGCGCCCTCCCCGGCCGGAGGCCGCCCTCGCGCGCAGCTCGGCCGGCAAAGCGAGGTACCTGCGCCCCCAGATACTTGGGGACGTCTGTTTAAAAGGCGGGTGCCAGCCTCATCCCCAGACCCGCCCCCTCGGGAATCTGGACCTTCGCGGGGCCCCAAAGTGGGCGCTCAAGCCGTTGGCTGCGGTAACTACTTTGAAATGTGTACCTCTGAGTAAAAGACATGTTCTGTTCTAAAAATTAAGATTTAAATTTCTCATTAAAAATTAAGATGTAAACATTAAGAAATATGAACGTACACAAGGAATATGATTCAGGGTACCCGTGGCCCTATCAGGTCCACGCTACAGAGTCTTAACACGCATCTCAGAAAACCTTTCCATGCACTGGCATTTCCACGCGGGCATCTCACCTCAAACCCCTTGCGCTTTCGGACAGCACCCCATTCCTTGCATCTCTCCCAGCCTCATTATTCCACCCCAAATCATTAGCAAGAACACCCCCCTCCCCACAACACACACGCACACCACAGAACCAGACAACTGTAGAGACTGAACTCTAGAGCAGGAGCATATTGAGCTTCCACTTGGGTCCAGCTTCATGCTGGGAGGAGTTAGTGTGTGTGTGTGTGTGTGTGAGTGTGTGTGTGTATGTGAGTGTGTGTGAGTGTGTGTGTGTGTGTGGTGGGGGGCAGCGATCAAAATATAACACAGAACTCTCAGACACTTATAGCCTTCTTGGAGAAGCCTGCACAAGATAAGTATCTTGTATTAGTTTCCTTTTGCTGCTGTAACAGGTGACCACAAATATATTGGTTTAAACAACACACATTTGTGATCTTATAGTTATACAGTTCTGCAGCCTAAAAGTGTTAAAAAAAAAAAAAACGTGTGTGTGTTGAGGGGATTTCAGGGCTGCTTTCCTTCCCGGGGCTACAGGAGAAAATCTGTTTCCTTGCCTTTCCAGCTTGCTGTTTCCAGCCTTTTCCAGAACCTTGACTGCGGGTCTTCTTGATCGTCAATGCCAGCAGTCATAAGGGTCTGATTTCTAGCTTGTTGTCACATCTCCTTTTCTCTTGCTGACTCTGCTGCCTCCCTCTTTTCCCTTATGAGTATCCTTGTGATTAAGAACCTGGATAATCCAAATAATTTCCACATCTTGAAAATTAAGTAAGTTAAGTGTCACCCTTAACTTACTCATGCCAGCAAAATTCCTTTTACTATGTAAAGTAACATTCATAAATTATGGGTATTAGGACTTGAGTATCTTGAGGAGACGTTATGCTGCCTACCATACCTCTCTTGAATGTAAACCCTCTGAGCAAGGGGTTCATACCAACATGTAGAGGGCTGCCTGGCACACAATAGTCCCTGAATAAGCATTTTTCTAATAGACAAATGTGAGTGAATGAAGGTAAGCACTATATAACAACAAGGGAGTATACACAAGAAATCTAGCCAGGGCTTGCTTAAATGCCAAACAAGTGCTGTTCTCACTGCAGAACAATCTGGGATGCTAAATTAAAAAAAAAAAAAAGAGACTCCTAGACCTAACACTGATTGAACGTGAGGAATATATTTGTTTTAATGAGAAGTGATTTTATTTTTTTTTAGAGGCATGTTTTATTTATTTTATTTATTTATTTGTTTGTTTGTTTGTTTATACATGCACTGGGTACAGTCAGAAGCACGGGAGGGTGAGAGAATTCACCAGAGCCAGAGCGGGGAGCAGAGCAGGCAGTAGGACCGAAGTACACTGCTGAGGGGAGCAGTGGGCGGCAGGAGAGGTCTGCACACCATGTGGGACCCTCCTCTGGTGGCCGGGGAGCAGCCGGGGATCCAACCAGCGCCGCAGAGGCCACGGGCAGCTTTGCAACCCAGTGCTCAACCGCTGCGCCACCGGGGAGGCCCATGAAGTGATTTTAATGTGGTGAGCTCAGCACCCAGGTTGCCTTTGGGAGCCACCAACTGGAGAGAGTTAGCGTAGGACTTTCAGAGAGAGAAGTGAGTCCCTGGCCCAGCGTGTGCTGCCTCAGATGACTTCAGAGCTGGCCAGCTGGGATAACACCTATTAGAGGGGACAATGTGTGTGAGAATCCAGGGGGACGAAATTTCAGGAAACTGAGTCATGTTTGGCCTGTGGGTAGAGTGATGGGTTTTGAGGCTGGAAATATTCTGAACACAGAGAACCTGGCATGTTGTGCCCTCTTTGAGGAACCAGGGGAGGGAAATAACAGTTCTGTGTTTTGGAAAGGAATAGTGGGTAATAGTGGGAGGGTGAACTGCCTGTGGAAAGACTCAAAGCAGAGAGCTCATTCATACAAGGCCTTCACCTCCCTGTGTGTCAGTTACCCCATCTGTAAAATGGGCACAGAGACAGCAGCGACATTACTTCAGTCTTGTGATGGGTGATTGGAAGACTGCCTAGCACAGAGTAGGTGCTTAGTAAGTGTCAGCAACTGTGATTAGTAGCAGCAGAATGGCTGCCAAGGCAGGAAATGAGGAGGGCCTCTGAAAGGTGGTTCAGGCTGAGGCAATGAGAATGGTTAAGAGGGAACTGCTTCAAGAGTTATTTGAATCTTAAAGGTCAGGTAGAGATGGATCAGCCAGGCAGGCAGCAAGGAGGATTGTTAGACACCAGTGAGTATGCCTGTGATAAGTAGTGAGACTATGCAAGGGGGTGATGAGAAATGCTTCTAGAACAGACCTAGGCCCAGGTTGCATACCAAAAGGATAAGAGCCTGCTGAAACTTTCTTCTTTATGGATGCAATATGGAGATATTGAAGGGTTTCACACTCAGATGGGACCAGAAGCCCAGCCATAACACATCCTGTGTGACCCTAACTCAACAGAACTTTCTGCCAAGAAGACATTCTCTATCTGCACTCTCCAAAATGGTAATCACTATTCACATCTGGCTCTTTGAGTATTTGATATGTAAATAGTATGGTCCAGCAAGTGAAATTTTAGGGTTTTTTTTTTTAATTAAACTTTTTTTATTCTCTTACATAGTTGTTCATTTTTGTACGGTATTTGATTTTCCCACTAAGATGTCATTCTCATAAATCCCCCACCACCACGTCACCCATGAACTGTCACCACAGAGCTCTGTGCTCCTCCCTACTCTGTTTTGGCCCCTCTCCTTAACCCTCCCCTGCCGTATGCCCCATATCCAACTTGCTTGCAAGTTTTGTCTTTTTTTCTTACCTTTTGTTCGGTTTCCCTATATTCTTCCTATAAGTGAAACCATTCGATGTTTTTCTTTTTCCTCCTCACTTATTTCACTGTGCATAATCCCTTCAGGTTCCATCCATGTTGCTGCAAATGGCTCTTTTGATTGCTGAGTAGTATTCCATTATGTATATATACACCACATCTTCTTGATCCACTCATCAGTTTTGGGGCATTTAGGTTGTTTCCATATCTTAGCTATTGTAAATAGTGCTGCAATAAATGTAGGGGTGCAGGTTTCCTTTTGAATTAATGTTTTTTTGTCCTTTGGGTAGATCCCTAGGAGTGGAATCGCTGGGTCATAGGTTAGATCCATTTTTAATAACATGAGTGTCCTCCACACAGCTTTCCATAGCGGCTGGACCAGTTTGCATCCCCACCAGCAATGTAAGAGGGTTCCTTTGCCAGCATTTGTTGTTGCCAGTTTTTTTTAAATGTGGGCCATTTTAATTTTAGTTGTTTTTAATGTTCATTTGAAGAGGCACATGTGGCTAGTGGCTGCTATATTAGGCAGCACAGGAGTCTGTTGCTCTGTCTGTATAATGGGAATGATAATGATGATAGGCTTGCTATAATGAGAGATATACTGAGATACTACAGTTAAAGCCCTCAACCCAGTAATTCCATAAGTTATTAGTGCTGCTGAAATTGTTATATCTTGGGAAAACTGGATAGATTGATACCCAAGTTAGACTTGAGGGGAAAAGAAAACTGTAGAGGTGAAAGCATGCATGAGGCTATTTCAGTGGTAAAGTAAAGGATAATTAAGATGTGATCTGGAGAAAGGCTATGAGAATAGGAAAAAATGGAGGGATTGTGGAGCTTACCAGCAGCATCTTGTCTAAATTTCAACTTTGAATACTTCCCAGCTTTCTTGAAGTTAAACTGATGCCTTGGAATGGAGTTCTAAGGAGTGGAATTAAAGTAGAAACAACATGTACCATTTCAGGCTGGACAAACAAAAATCTCCCAAGTATCTTCTACCCGCTGTTCCCACTCTGATGATTTTAGAGACCACATGCTGAAGACAGCAGCACCACATGATGGAAAGAGCCTCTGAATGAATGCATGAATGAATGAAGCAGAATGACCCCCTCTATACCATTTCAGGGTGTGTGTGTGTGTGTGTGTGTGTGTGTATTCTATAAAAATAGTCTGAACTAATAATTCCTCTGAAGTCACTTTTGAACTGGGCCCCTGTCTATTAAGAGATACTCCTACCAACTGTAGATTCTAAATTCCTAAGACATTTAGTTTTCCCTCCCTCTAAGTAGGCACATTCCAGACATATCGCCTCTCACAATGCTACAGCAAAGACACCACCACTGAGCTCTCCTCCGGTTGAGTTTATTGGACTCGTCAGGGCTTCCTCCCCTCTGCGTCTTAACTGCCACACCGGGGGACCTCTTGTGCCTCTGGGGCATGTCCTTGCTTACCATCGCTCCAGTTCAAACCTAGGCTTCATTCCTGAGTCCTCCCTTTCCTTCACCCCCTACATGCAACTCGTCAGCAAGCTCAGTTGGGTCTGCTCTGTCCTTTCACTCTCTGGGCACCCCTGCCACCACCCAGTGCAGCCCCCAGCATCAACACCTGCCCCCATAACAACCTCCTAGCTGGCCTTCTGTGCTCATTCTTTCCCTTCCAATCCATCTCACTCCAGAAGCTGGCATCGTTTTTAAAAAATACCAACCAGACCATGGTGCTCCTCTGCTTAAATCCCTCCAGCTTCCCATCATTCTGAGGGTAAACCTCTTCGATCTTGCCAACTCTAACCAGCCTTGCCCCTGTTCATTTCACTGCAGACACGTGTTTCTTGAATGTCCCCAGCTTGTTTCTGACTATGGGTCTTTGTATTTTGTGTCTGGGAATCTCTTTGTGGGCTCATTAGATTGATCCTCCATAATTCAATTCAGCCCAGATGGTACCTCCTCAGAGAGGCAGATTGACCTCTGCATCTAAAGTACAAATCCCTCCTTGTTTATTTCCTCTGCAGAACTTATGACCGTGTGAAATTGTATTATGTAATTGTGTATCCTTTCTACTCCACCCTGCCATCCCAGTGGACTATAACCTCCCTGAGAGTAGGCGGCTTCTCTATTAATGTGACTAAATCCTCTCAATTTGCACGGGACTGCCTGGTTTTACCAGTAGCAGTTCCACATCCCAAGAACTCCTGAGTCTAGTCACCCTACTGCCTGCCTTGGTCTACTTTTGTATTCCTATTGCCTCACATAATCCAGGTGCATAGGCAGGAGCTCAGTAATTGTGTGATAAGTCCACAAAGAATTTTTTGATCCTGGCCCTAGGGGGCAGTCTTCCCCAACCTTGTGCCTTGAGGCCCACTTTAGCAAAGTTGGGTGCAAATCTTCTGTGTGTGAATTTAGGTGATAAGTTTCACAAGATTCTCCTCAGAACTTATGTGATCCCCTTGCCCAACCTCCCCTCCCCCCACCCTTGAAGTTCAGGGCCAAGGGCCTTGGTGAAGGCCGAGGACAGAAGCTATCCCTACTTCCCTCCACCCAGCCTCCCTCACCTGTAGCTCTGTCTTCCCTCCAGGTCAGGTTTATAGGCCACGGAGAACAAAGACTGTTCTAGAAAGGAGGAGCAGGTGGCTTACTGCAGGGAGGAACTGGCCTACCTCCAGCATCCCAGCTGCCCTGGCTGCAGAAAGGAATCCCGAGGTTCACACACACACACAGGTGGAGATGTCTGCTTCTCAGGGCTGGAGTGAAATGACTCAGTCTGACTTCTCATGGAGACCCCACTTCTGCCTGCCCACCAGATGCAGAGGGCAGGATGCCGAGTGACAAGATGCTGACAGAAACAACAGGTCGTTGAGCTCACGCGCTAAATGAGCATTAGGGGCAGCACTGGAGGCCAGGTGGGGAAGAGAAGTACCTGTTTGCTGTCACAGCCACTGTGGAGTGTGCGAGGGCAGCATGCTGGCATCTCCTAGGATTCTCTGGTGACCCCCCACCCCCTAACCTGAACCTCAATCACAGGTACCTACCCCAATTCTCTTTTCCCTTTAACTGTGGTGTTGCTGGATGAAGAAGGAAGATGAAGGGAGGGAGACCATCTGTAATTAACCTCTACGGGCACTTGACCTGGTGTGGCAATGAGAGAATAATCAGGCTGGGGTGGATGGGAGGGCATTGCTTCCTCCTAAAGGATAAAGCAGGGCACCAGTATTTATCCTTTAGATTTGAGTTTGGTGATTGGATTTATTGAATGGTGTAAGGGCAGGACAGGCCACTGAGCAGGTTTTCTGATCTAGCAGACAGGGTAAAGGAGGAGAGAGTCCTGGTGCCCTAGGTGACTTTTTAGGCTTTTATTGGGATTTACCAGGCACATGGCAGGCCGGGGTGCTGGGGGGCCGGGAGGCTGGCAGGACTACCAGCCCCCAGCAAGTCTTCACTCTTTCTGGGCTCTCTGGCATTCTCTGTGGTCTCTGCTCCTGCTTCTACTCGTGGTTCTTCCATTCTCTCTGCTTCTCTTCTTGTCTGTTTGTTCCTGTGACACCGCCCTTAAAAGCCCAGTCTTAGCCCAGGTGAATCCCATCTACATATGCCCACACCCTACTCCAGGTGCCCGCCATCAGGCATGCATTCGGGACCACAGGGTTCTATCATCTATCCTAATAGTGGGAGGACAGAAAAGCCTGATACTTTTTACCTCACCCTACAAATGGGAACGTTACCATGGAGGCCTAATCAATATATGCAGATGCCCTGTAGCCAAGTGCTGGATGAAATGAGGGGACTAGAAATAAGGCTGTGCCCCATACTTAGTCCAAAACAGGGGACCCAAGAATAGCACCCCTTTCTGAGGGGGTTCTTGTAGGAGGAAGAGGATAGACTAGTGGTGACTGAGTCGAGGTCAGGAGCAGAGATTGGTCAGGAACTTGGTGAAAAGGAACCAGGAAGAAAGATCTGGGGGGCCATGTAGGGTAAGGTAAAATTATTAGACTTTTCTGCCCTCCCGCCATTAGGATAGATGAGGGAACCCTGTGGTCCTGAATGCATGCCTGATGGTGGGCACCTGAAGTGGATACACCTGGGCCGAGAGACTGAGTTTATAAGGGCAGCGCCATGGGGATGCCAGCAGAAGCCAAGAATGAATGGAAACCGAGAGAAGAAGAGAAGCAGAGAGAACGCTGGAGAGCCCAGATAGAGTGAGGATTTGCTGGGGGCTGGGAGGACTGCCAGCCTCCCAGCACCCCTGCCTGCCATATGCCTGGTAAATCTAAATAAATGACCTGCAAAAGCCACTGAGGACTCTGACTCCTCCTTTACCCAGTCTGCTGGATCAGAGAACCTGCACTGTGTCCTTCCTGCCCCTACAGGCCACTAGGGAGGAGAAAAGGATCATTGGCAGGAGAGGAAATTAATTTTTAATTCTCTTTGATGTTCAACTCAATAAACTCTCAAGGATCTTTTATGACCAAGATCTTGATGGTGCAAGGTGTGCAGCCTTGAACAATGCAGATCCGATTCCTGCCCTCTGAGAGCTTACAATCCCTTAGAAGGGAGATCACTAATAATAATTAGGCAGTGGCTTCATTTCATGTGCTGTCAGCGTCCAGTGTGTGGCAGAGAAGTGGGACACTTGACCCAGGTTGGGGCTGTGTTGGGGGAGAAGAACCAGCCTTGGGGTGGTAGCAGTTGAGCTGTGTTCTGCAACCATCCCAGGCCGGGTAGGTTCATTGTCAGTTCAGGCAGCTTAAAAGAGAATCTTGGAGCCCTTGGCATCATCCCCACAGGTTAGGGATCGTCATCCCCACTAGCCAGCAGGGAGAGAGCAGCTTAGGTCCCTCTGCCAGTCTCTATATGCTCTTTCCTCACATAGCCATTCTCTGCTGCTCTCCACTGCACTCCGCCACACGTCCTCTGCCACCCACCGTCCTCTGTGACGTTGTCCTGATATGCTCGGTCCCTCGGCTCAGATGTGCACACTTACGCATGCCCACACCATACTCCAGGTGTCCATCATCAGGCATGTGTGCCCCAAGCCCACACTCCCAAGCGCCTCCTGCATTCAAGGCTGCAGGTGATAGCCACAGAGGCCAATGGCACAAAAGCCCGAGCAATCTTCCTTTATTCCACAAGTTGTTACTTTGCCTGGCTCCTGGGGCCCCAGCAGACACTCCCTTTCACTAACGCCTGAGGAGAGAACTACAGCCATCAGGGGAGACTAAAGGCCCAGAGGTCTCTGCAGTAGGGGAGGAGAGGCTCTTAGGTGGTCCTGACTCTCCATTGTTTTGGAGCAAAGCACCTGGAGGGAGGGGCAGTTCAGGCCCTAGAGTAGGAAGGACTTCCCCAGGCCCAAGGGTGGGAAGTCTGAGCAGCTGAGGGCTCCTCTCCATCCTGGAGGCAAGGACTGATACCAAGAGGGAGGGAGGGTGGGAGCCCAGCCTTTCCATCAGCATTATGCACTTCCCTTCTCAAACTCCCCCTCTCTGCAGCCATCCCTGAGTTTTCACTGTGTCTTCTCTGGAGGGAGGAAACTAGGCAGAGGGTCTAGTGTCTGGTGGGAAGTCTCTGGACTCTTCAGCTTCCTCTCTGGCCCCAGCACTTCCTGAGTGGGATTTGGGGGTGGGATGGGGGTCTGCGCTGATGCTGAGAAGGGACTTCTCTCCCTGGCCTGCTTGCCTCACTGCCCACATCCTTGTCCCACCTCTGCCAGTGCTCTGGAGCCAGACAGAACAAGGCTTCTCAGGAGCAGGGGCCTGGGCCCTACAAGGCCCTCACTCAGGCTCTGTGGCCTTCCCTGCAAGTCTCTAAAACACGAGGACAAAGTGGGTCCAGCGTGAGACCAGAACAGAGCTGCGGGCCCAGGATTGTGATGGAGGCTGGGAACTCTGGAGTCAGGGGCTTGGGGAAGACTGCGAAAGTCAGGAAGAGGCAGTTGTGTGGGTGGTCAGCCCGGGAGAAGCCGGTGTAGTTGCAGTGAAGGCAAGTGCCGACTGGAAGTTTGGACATGGCTGCAGGAGTGGCGAAGGAGAGGAGCTTCCAGCCTGAAGGAAAGTGGCAGCAACTGGACTGGAGTTGCCATTTCAGAGCAGGGATCATTCAAGGTCACACGCAGTGTTTCTTGGGTATGCGCGCGCGCACACACACACACACACCCTTGAGAAGCAGAAGCAGGGGAAAAAGCAGCTGCTAATTTATGCACATTCACATAACACCAGATTTCCCTGGTAGGCAGCCTGTTCTCACTTTAGCACAGCTCCAGAACCACCTTCCTGCTCTCTGCCTTTCTTTACCCTCTAGCCACCACCGTTACCACCACAGGCTCGGCTGTCAGTATTTCTTTGCCCCTACCACACACGCATCACTTGAACACCTGCAGAATGTACCTCTGGGACAGTGCAGGGTTCCCTGTCCTGGCCTGGGTCAGTAGCCATGGTCCCCCTGTCCTGCCCAGCCCTCCCTCCAGTTTGCCCACCTCTTCCCCTGCAGAAGGCAGGAGTCCACCGTCCTCCACCCTCCACCCCAGTCCAGGCGCTCATGAACAGGCTGTGACCTGCTGGTCTGGGGAAGGTCTGGCTTGGTGCCCATCGGTGTTCCAGCTCTCAGCCTCTACCTCCCACCCCAGGAATGGCAGGGAGGACATGAGAGAACTGACCTGGAACCACCCTAGGGGAAGAAGCCAGGCAA
The DNA here is from genome assembly GCF_964194135.1 of Talpa europaea. Classification (NCBI taxonomy): domain Eukaryota; kingdom Metazoa; phylum Chordata; class Mammalia; order Eulipotyphla; family Talpidae; genus Talpa; species Talpa europaea. Next base: position 48,776,382 of record NC_140083.1, read on the forward strand.
GGATCAGAAGACCTGAAACCTTGCACACCCAGGAGGTAAGAGCTCATGGGAGGGTGCCTGGGCTCTTCTGCCAGCCCCTCTCCTGCCAAGGCAGAATCCGGGATGCCGAGGGAGGCTGCTCAAGTCACAGAGGCAGGCTCTTCCTTACCTCCCCTAGTCTCCGAGCTAGCCCTTTCGTGTTGCCCCACCAGAGGTCTCACTGCTGTACCACCGGCCAGCCTCAGGTGAGGGAGCAGAGTCTGCAGCACAGAACAGGAGGAGAAAGAGTAGGAGACAGGAAAGCAGCAAAGCGGGAGGAAGATGGAACAAAGTGCCCTGAAATTAACTGGAAAACCAGCCCCTTTCCCTCCCACCCCCCATGGGGAGAAGCCATTGGAGGCACCGGCTGCCTCGACACAGTCTCCAGGATGCAGAAGATTATTCATTGGCTGAATCAATCAACCAGACGAGGTGGCTGACTGGATGTGGGGGAAGGAGTGGCTGAGGTATTTGTGGTGTGGCTCTTGGAGCAGGGAACTAAGAGAAGCAGGCAGGAGCAGGGCAGGTTGGATAGAAGGGAGGCCTCGTGAGAGATACCTGTGAAGATCCAGAAGCCATGCGCTGGACAAGTGATGAGGGAGCTCAGCTCTCTCAGGCCTGGGTGGGAGAAATACAGCCCAGTGTTAAAGTGAGTAACCCAACAGGCCGCCTTACCAATTCACCCTCCTGGACTGTGCTCCCACAACCCCTCAGTTCCCTGCCACTTGGCTGAAGGAAAGGGGCTGGGTTCGAGAAGGCAGAGAGCTCACTGCACGGGCACACTGTGTCAAGGGGCCCTGCTATTCAGCTTCCATCTTCTGCCTGTTCCTCCTCCTGCCTCTAGATGCTTCCTACCAGTGTGTGAGGGAAATGATTCTGGACAAAAGCTCTTCCCTCTTTGTGAATACTGTCAGTGTATGTGAGAGACAGGACTGCAGGGAGGTGAAGCACAGACTCCGAGCCACTGGGCTAGAATCACTCACTGCTCCGCGTCTACCTGGGTGTGGGATGCTGGGATCTTCCTCATCTGTAAGTGGGTAACAACAATGCTTCTATCATAGCGTTGCTGTGATGAGGAGATCAGCGAGTGCATAATAAAGTATCAAGAACAGGGCCTGGTACATGTTATTATTGTTATTATTATTTATCTGTCCTAACATACCTGCCAGACATCTAATGAAGTCAGGAGGGTGGAGCTGTACCACGCATGGCGTGACTGTCCCCCACTGGGTTTGGGGTGTTTTCCTCAGACTCAGCCTCAGTCCCCAGTCCCCTCCAGGCTTTAGCCTCGGTCACCTGTCTACTGAGGGGTCATTCCACCTGAGCCCCCTCAGGTATCCTCAATCACCTGCCTTGGTGGGAGGCAGGGGGCTGTTCCTGCCAGTAATAAGAACAGGTAAGTGGAACATCCAATCTCTGTGGTCTCCCTGGCTACTAGTGAACAGATAATCACCTCAGTCTCCTCCGAGAGAAGGGATGAGAAAGAGACCTGGAAAAAGAAAGGCAAGGAAAGAGTAGTATTGAGAGGGAAATAGAGGGGAAAATTGGGTTTAGAAGACTTTCATTTTAACTGATTTGAATGACTTTCTTTGGATCCTGGCACGTTTCTCTCCCATTTATACACGTTCTACTTCATTCTGTAGCTTCATCTCCTGGACAGGTAGCACAGATTAGAAAAATGAACACAGCACACGATGCATACACAAACACTACGGCCTGGGGTTCAGTGGAGCCAGACAACCTGGGCTCAAGACACTGCTCCATCATTATTTACTGGCGGTATGAACTAGGCAAGTTACTTAGTACCGCTGAACCTCAGTTTCCCTATCTGTAAAGTGGGAATAACACTACACTCACCAGTGTAGTGGCAGAGATGCATGTCTGTGAAGTACTGGGAACACTGCCAGGTACCTATGGGCTATTGTGCTCTGCTGAGAGCTCTCCAGGTAATGTATCCTTTACTCTCCTGCCCCTTTTCCTCCTGCCCAAAGCAGGGGCAATGCAAATAAGAAATGAGGGACTCCTTTCTGACCCCGCTGCCTGCCTGAGGAAACTCTCCTTCAAGAACTTCTAGACCAGGTCCTTGAAACTTCAACTCCTGCCCCACCCTCCACCTCTAACTCATCCCCTCACACACTTGCGCCCACCAGCCTGTTATCCCTGCCAGCCACTATCCGTTCAAACAGCGCTCTATCTTCCAAATCCCCAGAACTTGGGTGGGTGAGTAGGTTTGGGCCTGGGCCCAGATTCATTCTCAAGTTCCCCTCCATCCCTGGAGGGGTGTTTAAAGCTCCACCATCAGAGGTGGATTGGTAACATACAGCTGAGGTGTGATCCTACACTTCTAAATCATTTAAGGTGTTATAAACCAATGTAACCTTGATTTAGAAAAAAAAGGTGTTATAAATTAAAACTTCTATAATTTCTCAAAGTGTGCACATAAGTGATAACCTGAGGGGGCAGGGGATGATTATTCAAAATACAGATTTTTCCATTTCATGCCAAAGACTGAATCTGAATTTGGGGGCTGGAACTTGCATTTTGATAAGTGCCTGGGAAGATTTTTTAATACACATTAAAACTGGAGAGTTTAATAATAACCTCCTTCCACAAGAAAAACAGTCATTGGTGGCAGATGGGGGCCCGTGTCCCGGAGCAGGAAAGCTGAATTGCTAGCCAAGTGTCTTCCCTAGCAGCAGCGAGCTCCGAGCTCCGCAGCAGCAAGGGGGTGTGGGGAAAATGGGGCAAAAAAGGAGTTCTAGAAAGCTGGGGGCGGGGAGTGCCCATTTCACGTCCTGAGCAATTCCTGGGCGCAGGGTCCTGGAGCCACCGTCTCAGAGGGGTGGGACGCAGAGGCCCGCCCCGGACCACCTGCGCGCGGTGGAAGCTGAGGCCCTGGGCCTCGGAGCAGCGCCTGCCGGAGACAGCGCAACCCCTGCGGCCCGCCTCCACCCACTGCGCCGCCGGGGAGCGCGCTGCGGGGTCCTGGCTCTCTAGAAAACGCCCCTTCTCCAAGCTGAGCCACATCTCCCGCCCCCATCCACGCCGAAGCATTGCTTCTCCTCCAGCCTCACTCAGTGTCCCCACCCGCGCGGGCCCGTGCGCGCGCGCGCGCGTGGAGCAGGGCATGAGGGCGCAGGGGCTGGAGGCTCGGCGGCGGGATTCCCCACGGGAAAGCAGCCCCAGCCCTCCCCCCAGTTGTACTAGACCCTGAATCGAAACAGGAGGCAGGACGCCCCCGGCCGGGAAGCGGCCCCAGCCCGGATTTCCCTCCCGGGTGGGGCCGCAATGACTCACCCCCTCCCCCTTCCCCCCACTTTCCTTGTTTGCATTTCTCCTCCCGGCCACGTGGCGGCCGGGGCAACCTCTCGCCATCCCTACCCCAGCACCCTGGCCACTCCAGCCCGTGGGTTCCTCAGGGCTGTGGCTCGTGCCAGCTTCGCGCACCCAGGGTCCCGACTCCACCCCCCGCCCGTGCCCGCCCCCTCGCTGCGCCCTGCCCTGCGGTGAAGCCGGGCGCCTCCTCCTCAGCCCGTCCCGCGAGAGGAAGGGGCGGGCAGCCAGGGGGTGTGACAGCTCCCGCCCGGGCCAGTGCCCGCCGCGGCTCCGCTTCAGCACCCGGTGCCAGCTGGCTCTTTCGTCTGGGACGGAGGCAGAGGCTGGGGGCTTCTTGTCGCTGGGGGGGACCCCCCATCCCTATGGGCTCAGCCCTCTACACACTCAAGAAGAGCCGAGTCTCTCCATTCAGCCTTGCCTCCTGCTGCCCGGGCGGCCCGTCCGACTAGAAACTGGCCAGGTCCACTGCGCCCGGGACTTTCAGTCCTCAGCACCCTGGGGTACCCCTGTCGGAGCTGAAGGGGACTTGCTGCCCCACCTTCTCCGCAGCCTTTTGTTACAGCCTGCACCACAGTGCCAGCCTGAGAAGGATCATGAAGGTGGGTAAGGTAGGGCTAGGGGAGGAGGAACAGAAGAAGCCGGGAGTTTGGATGAAAGGGTTGGCAGGGGTAGGGGTTGGGGGGGGGAGGGGAGAAGAATTTGAGCTGAAGCTGCGTTTCTGGGGGATTTGATGAGTTCAAAACCTCACTCTGGGAGGTGGTGGAGATCCTTGCAGGGACATGGGCAGTGGGGTGGGGACAGTATCCCAAACAAGCCTGGGAAGAAGGGGCTTATCCCATGGGCACCCACTGGGGACCACTAAGTGTGCAGACTGCAGGCCCTAGTGAAGATCTCCCTCCCAGTCCTGGCCCTGGCAGGGTTGTAACCCCAGCCTGAGTAGTCCAGGGAAGTCCGAGGAAGTGGTTCTGCCTGGGGTGGTTGCTGCTGGTCCTGCTGCCCAGCCCCATGGTGGTCCACTTTCCTCCTGGTGTCACAGGTGGGCTGGCCAGGTGAGAGCCGCTGGGAGGTGGGCCTGGCTGTGGAAGATGGCCCAGCTCTGGGAGCACCACCCGTGGGGGGTCTCCCAGATTTGGTGCCAGAGGAGACGCTGTTCAACATGGTGCTGAGGAGGATGCACCGGCCCAGAAGCTGCTCCTACCAGCTGCTGCTTGAGCACCAGCGCCCCAGTCGCATCCAGGGGCTTCGCTGGGTGAGTGCCCAGCCTTTGCCCTGAGCAGAGTCAGGCAGAGACCAGGGCTTGGAGGGGGCCCTGCACTGGGGGCTCAGCTATGCTGCTGGTGAGCCAGCATGCTCTGGGGGTGTAAGGGGTGCTGCTGATGTGGACGACGGGTGGGAAGCTCGATTGCAGTAGGCGAATGGCTCACACAGCTGCATCATGTATATCTGTGTACTGTGGTGTCCACAGGCCCCCATTTGGGTAATTGGAAGAGAAGAAAGGCTATGTCTGTTTCCTCTGTGCTATCAGCACTAGGTGCTGGTGTGATCTCCAGGTGGGGGTGAGGGGCATGTGTGAAATACAGGGAGCCAGTCAGGTCAGGTGGGCTGTGAGGTCAGCTTGGTATCACCGTGGCAACATTCTTTAGTGAGCAACTGAACCGCACTGATTCTGCTTTTTGGTCTTGGGATGGGGTGGTCATGGGAACACTGCTTGGCATCTGGCTTTGGGGGCTCAAGGGAGATTTCTGAGAAGTTTGGAGACTTTGAGATGACAGGAGCTCTGTTTGCCAGTGAAGAACATCTCTGGAGCTGCAAGAATGAAGGAGAAAGCAGGAGAAATAATGGGGTGTGGGACAAGGGCAGGATAATGATTTTGGGATGCAAATTAGCATAGAAGTTCTTCCCAACTGCCCAGAACTACTAGAGTAACTTCCCCCATTGTGTGCCCCCACCTCTTGGGCGGGGGATGGTGGAAGAGCAGAGTGGGGCAAGGACTATACTTGGCTGCCGGACTGCAGGGAAAGTGGGAGCAGGCGACAGCTTGGGAGAGCTCATCTCTTAAAGGTAAGCCCTCTTGAGTAGAATGACCACCACTGTCATCTTCCTCCCTTTGCCAGCTGCCATTTTTATTTATCAAACTATGAGAGTGAGTTGAGAAAACCCAAGGCCTGCCAGTAAGAGGATTGAAACTGGGGATTGAACTTGAGAGACTCTAGGTGTCATTTCCCTCTCTTCGCCAGCCCTTCCCTATCTCAGTCTTCCTGATAAGGGTTCTTTTGGGCCTGGGTCCTGCTCAAGATGGGCTCTGGAAGTGGGTAGGGGAGCTGATCCCTTCTGGTTTTAGCAGCCCCCCACCCTACCTCCAGGTCATTGGCAGTAGCTACTGCTTGGAGCCAGTGGGTTGGAACCCTCCCTCCTCACTCCCTCTCAGGCTATAATTACTTGTGCATTTCCTGTCCCCTTCCTAGCTCAGTAGAGGCAAGGTAGGGAGTGGGGGGAAGGTCAGGTGTCAGGACAATGAGGTCATTGGAGGATCTCTTGGGACCCAAAGGCTGGGAGAGGGGTGGAGGAGGCCGCCAGGCTGTCTCCTGATTCCCCCAGTCACCCTGAATGGAAGGGCTGGTGTGCCTGGGGAGGCCGGAAGGGTGAGGGTTGCTGGAGTGTAAACGGGGTTAAAGGCCTCTCCCCTGCCAGGTGTGTGTATATGGGGTGGGGAGGGGTAAGTGGGCTTTGGTGATTCGAGGGAATGTAGATGTTCCTGGCTGAGGGCAGGGACATGCCCTGTCTTGATGGGAAATAGGGGCGTGGTGCTTTCAACCCATTGCAGCATGTTTAAGAGGCTCTGGGTACCTGTGAAGTGGCACCTGTCACCTCCTGAGGATGTGATTGGCCCAGGGAAGCAGGCTCGTCAGGCAGGGGTCTGCTGGCACAGGGTGGAGGGCAGAGCCCCAGGAGAACAGTGTTGGGAGTTACTCAGTCCATGCCTACCTTGTACAAACATGGGGGAATCCATCAGCCTGAGGTCTGAAGGGAGCATTTTCTGTTCCTACCTGACCAGAACAAAAGAAAATGAAAGCTGACTACAGCAGGAGAGCCGGAGGTTAGATACAGAAAGGACTTATCAATATTGGCAGAGGCAACTCTGCAGCCATAAGGAAGAACATCTCCTTTGGAAAATGTGACAGGGAGAGGTGATCTCGTCCAATGTCTGGGAGCCAACAGAGGCATGAATATGTCCACAGACAGATCGAGATGGCCTCTGGTGGGCCCCCTGAGCTCACAAAAACAAGTTTCCCTCTGGGGAGGTGGCTCTCCACTGTTAACCCAGAAAACATACCCAAATAATGGTAGCAGCTAATAGTTATCAAGTACTTATTTCCCAGGCACTATTAGAGAGTGGAGAGCTTTGCTTTTTAAAAAAAATTTTGTTAAATAAATTTTTAATGAAATTTATTTTATTTTTCATTGAAGTAACATTATATAATAACACTAAGTTTCTGGTGCATCACTAAAAATCAATGTGTATATATGTGTACTACATTAAGTTCAGCACTGAAAGGCCACTTCTATCCCTTGCCATGAAATTGGTTCCTTATACCCGATTCTGCCACCCCCTCCCTTCCCTCTTCTTTTCTGGTAACCCTGAATTGAATAAGAGCTTTACCTTTAGCATAGCCAGTCATCTCACAGCAGCCCTGTGAGGTAAGCACTATGTCATCTCGCTTTATAGGTGAGGAAATAGAGGCACAGAGAGGCTGCAGGACAAGTTGAGGGTTATCTTGCTGCTGAGGGGGAAAGCTGGTCTTTGGTCCTGGGCACTCTGGCCACAGAGTTCAATCACTGACCCCCCTAGAACACTCCGCACTGTGCATCCTTTCCCTGTTCCACCATGTACAGCCCTGGCCTTTGACCCTCACTGTGGCCTAAGGGAACTGGTCTGACGGCTGCCTGGCTCTGTGCCTGCTCCTCTTGTGTGACTCTGTCACTCGGCCACAGGGAGGGAGGTGAGGCTGACAGTGGCTCTGCTGCCAGGGGGCTCGCTGGCACTCCAAGTCTTTCCTAGCTGGGCCTGAGAGGGAGGTGGTGGGTGAGGGTCTTCACCCTGACCCTTCACAGCCTCTTCTAGACAGAGAACTCCTAAGATGACAGATAGGATCACAGAATCAGGGACAGAATCAGCAGGTTACAGGTGCCCATCATGAAATAGTAAAGTCCAGTCAAATTACTTAACATTTTCTGAGCAATTACTGCAGCCAGACACTGCTCTGAGTGCTTAATAATACTATTAATTCATTTGATCCTCATGGTACCTATGAGATAGGTATTGTTATTACCAATGCCATCTGACAGATAAAGAAACTGAAGCACAGAGAGGTTAATAAGGAGCCAAGGTCACACAGCAGTGATAATAGGGATCCAGGATTTGAACTCAGGTATCCAGCTCTGGAGCCTGCACACTTGACTAATCCCCCTGAGTCAGTAGCCCCACCCTGATCCTAGGATCTTCCCAGTGCGTACTACCATTTTAGGGACCGTGGTAACAAACCTAGTGAACTTTGTTTAACCCGGTGTTTTCTGAACTTACTTGCCCATGTGACATTCCTGTTCTTGCTTTCATGACACATAATGGAGGAGACAAAGGGAGATGGAGGCCCTTGGTGGCTAAGAGCTCAGACTTTGGAATTGACAGGCGTGGGCAATCCTGGTGATCCTATTTACCAGTTCTTGGGGCAGGTTACATAACCTCCAAGCCTCCTCGATAGCTGCGAAATAGGAGACAAGCAGCTACTTCCAGGGTCAATGTCGGTAGCAGTGTTATTCAGCAGGATCTTAAATTTCTGAGCAGTTGGGCGACTCTAAATAAGTTACTTACATCTCTCTGGGTTCCTGCTTTACTTGGCAAAAGAAGAGGATGAGAGATACACCGTCAGGATCCTTCCTCAGCTTGGCTGGCAGAGCTGGAAGCAAGGCCTTTGGATCTGGGGTCTGGGTCGGGACCAGCCTGGCCATGTGACCTGGCACCTAGCCCCCCGATGTGCCCTCTGGGGTCAGAATAATACCAGGAAGGGAGCATGTGCTGGAGCCTGGGTTATGGGCACCAACGGGAGCTGGGGCAGCCACTAGGGCCTCTGCTTGAGCGTTTGACTTGGAACAACAACAAGTCATTAGCACTCAACACTGTTTGTTCCGACACAGGGGGCTGACTGGGTAGCATTCCTGCCCTTCCTTCTTCCTGGCTCCTCCTCCTCCTCCTCCTCATTTCCTGTCCTGAGTCTCCAAGGCTCTGTGTCTGGCACTGGACTGGGCCCCATGACCCGGGCAGGGATACCCTGGGGACACCTAGGTCTTCCGCCCAGCCCTGGGCCAGGCGCCTAGACACGTCAGCCCTTAGGCCTCTGCCTGTGCTGCGGGAAGATTTAGGATCAGGGAAGGGGCTCTGGCCCCAAGCCTGGTTGTCTCCTAGCTCCTAGCCAGGTCCTTTTCAGAGACCTGAGTACAGATGGGAGAGCAGGGGAGAGATTGCTGGGGAGGAGAGAGAAGAGGGGAGCAGAAGCAGGCAGGTGGGGTGGGTGGAGACCAAGAGGGCAAACACTCCCAGGTAGGAACTGGAGCTGGTCATTGCTGTCTGGTTGTGCCATGTACATGCGACTGATTCACAGGGGGCACTTCACCCCAAGACTTGTTTCCTCGTAGGAGGGCAGACCTGCTCGGCCTATTTCACATCTGATCCTTTTTCATGTAGGATCACAGGAAACCGTGGAGGTGGACTTGCTTTGCCAAATATACAGTGCTCTGCCTTAGGGAGAGCTGAGGGGAAGCTTGGACATCCTGTCCAAAGATGTCTGTACCTCCCAGTTCTCAGGTGGCAGGAAAGAAGCATGGTGAGGTGCCTCTATGGCCGACCTCCAGGGGCACACAGGCTGGGGAGTCCTGGGTGGCTCAGTGGGAACTAAGGGCAGGGACCTTGTTAACAGTCTTTCTCCAAAAACCCTGTGTCGGAGCCAGTGCTGTGTGCTGCCAGGTCTTACCTACTCTCACAGGGTCACGGACGAACAGCATCTCAAGGAGGAAAGGGACTTGCAGCAAGCGGCCCTGCCCTTTGCTTCACAGATGAGTAATAACAGCCAACATGTGTATGTGACTATGCCGGGTGGTGCTTTAAACATTTGATACCTATTAACTCAGTCCTTCCAGAAGCCTGAAGTAGTATTATGAGTGTTATGTAGCTTTTATAGACAGGGAAACCGAGGCAAAGAGAGGTAAATGCTGAGGGTCATGCTATTAGTAAACAGAGGAGCAGGGATTTGACTCTAGGAGTGTGGTCTGGAAGTTGTATTTTTAACTACCTGGCAGGGCCAAGGCCCATAGAAAGCAAGAGATTTGCCCAGTCTGTCCTGGGGCTGGGAACAGACCCTGGCTTGGGATCAGGCCTTGTGACCCAACCCAGGAGCAAGTGTTCCTGGAATCCTAAGGGGCTCACTTCCTGGCCTCTCACCGCCTTCTTATCTCACATCCGCACTTCACCTGGGAGCTTGGGCATGCCTGGGTCCCAAGGCAGCAGATTGGGGAATCTGTGGGGAGAGAGCGTTTGGGCCAGAAAGGGAAACAAGGGTTTGGTGATGGGGTGGCTGCAGCAAATGCCTGGCACATGGGCTGCTAATTATTTGTTGATTTGTTGCTTGAGTAGCTAAATGGATGCATCTGGAGTCGGAGACTGGGCATGGGTTAGGAGTGGTAGGGAAGAGGTGGGGCTCGAGAACTGGATTCGAAGGCCTGGCGCTAACATGCAGACCCTCTCCTCTCCCTGCAGACTCCCCTCACTGACAGTGAGGAGTCCCTGGATTTCAGCGGGAGCCTAGAGCAGGTACAAGCCCTACAAGGTGGCCCTGGGAGGAGAGGGTCTGGCGGGGCTTCGGGGGCCTGAACTAGCTGCGCTGTCCTCCCGCCCCAGACTTCCACTGAGCGCTTGCTCAGGGCTGGGAGGCAGCTGCATCGGCATCTGCTGGCTGCTTGCCCAAACCTCATCCGAGACAGAAAGTACCACCTCAGGCTCTATCGGTGAGTGAAGGCCTGCCGCACCCTACCTCTCCCCTTCACTCTATTCCAGGCATCTGAGCTTAGCTTTCCTCTAGCAGAACTGGTAGTGGACTGGAAGTTGCCCTTCTCCTCTCCACCCTCCTACTGTTTGCTCCTTCCCTCTTCCTGTGCCCTTCCTGTCCCGTAGGCAGTGCTGCTCTGGCCGGGAGCTGGTGGATGGGATCTTGGCCCTGGGGCTTGGGGTCCATTCCCGGAGCCAGGCCGTGGGAATCTGCCAGGTGCTGCTGGATGAGGGCGCCCTCTACCATGGTGAGCCCATGTGCAGGGTGGGCGCCGGGCTGGGCAGTCCTGGAGAGCAGGCACCCAGGGGCGAGGAGGGTTTGGGCATCGCAGTGGGGACTCATATCTGCATGGACTTAATTTCCTTTCCTCTCCCACACCTGGGCCTCTGCTCCACAGTGAAACACGACTGGACCTTCCAGGACCGAGACACCCAATTCTATCGCTTCCCCGGGCCGGAGTCAGAGCCTGCGGGCATCCACGAGATGGAGGAGGAGTTGGTTGAGGCTGTGGCCCTGCTCTCCCAGAGGGGGCCTGATGCTCTACTCACTGTAGCACTTCGAAAGCTGTGAGTGGGGAGCCCTGCGCCCTGCAACCCCAGCTCCCACGTGGCTCTCAGACCCCAGAGTTACTCAGATCCTCTGAAGGGACCCCTTACTTCTTGCTGAGGGAAAGGACCCTGGCTGATCTAGAGATTGGACCACGGTCAGCAGTCTGCCTCTGACTGTCTCCTCACTGCTGAACTATTTCCCTCACCGTGACTGAGGGCATGGGGCACATGGCCCCCCAAAGTCCCTGCCCACTCTGAGGTATAATAGTAATTTAGAGAGAATGAGCTTGGAATCTGTAGGGAGGTTTGTGTTCAAATTCCACTTCTGCTGGCTACTGGCTGGGCAGTATTGGGCTGCTCCTTGTCACCTTCCTGTCCTGTCAGATGAGGATAACAAGACCTACCTCATTGTGTAATGCATGTAAGGCGCCCAGTCCACTGTCTGGTCTTGGGTGCCCACAGTGAAGACTGGCCTGTTATTGACAACAATTGTTGCTGAGGCAGTGGTAGCCTCAGACCCGAGCCAGGTGGGTGAGGGGGCTCCCTGTGCCTGGCCTTGGGCCCACGGTTCATTATTGCTTCCCGGCTCTTCTGTGCCTATAGCCCAGGCCAGCGCACGGACGAGGAGTTGGACCTCATCTTTGAGGAGCTGCTGCACATCAAGGCCGTGGCCCACCTCTCCAACTCGGTCAGTGTGCAGGCGTGGCCCCGCATGCCTGCCCCCACCCGCTTTCCCCACAACTGCTTGGAGGCCCAACAGTGGGCTGAAACTTCCTCCCCCCTTCTGCCAGTGGCTTGGATGTTTCAGTCTCATTTCTGCCCCCAGCCTCCCAGCACCTTTTCTGCAAAGCTTTCTTCCTCAGCTCATATCCTCCCCTGGCTTTGTCTCCTGCTGTATTCCAGGTCACCTGACCTAGGCGCACCTCTGTCCCCTTAGCCCTGTGTCCTTGGATGTAACCCCTCACACCTAACCTGACTCTTCTCTTTTGGACTCACCGGCTGGGCCCCCTCTCCCCACCCCGCAGGTGAAGCGGGAACTAGCAGCAGTTCTGCTCTTTGAACCACACAGCAAGGCAGGGACTGTGTGTAAGTCTGACAGGGGCTGGGAGCTGGGCGGCAGGGCCTGGACGTGGGCAGAGGCTGTGGAGAAGGGGTGGGTGCCAGGAGAGCATGTCTCATCTGTGCTTCTCTAGTGTTCAGCCAGGGGGACAAGGGCACTTCATGGTACATTATCTGGAAGGGCTCTGTCAATGTGGTGACGCACGGCAAGGTGAGTCCTCCCTCCCTCCCAAGGCCCCTGAGCTGTCACTGCTCCCTGGCCATGTCCTTGTGGGGGGAGCCTTGGGTGGTTCTTCTCCATCTGGGTGTGTGCTAGTGAGGCCTGGGGTTGGGCTGGGCTCTGAGTGAGGCTTGGCTGCAGGGACTGGTGACCACCCTGCACGAGGGTGATGACTTTGGGCAGCTGGCTCTGGTGAACGATGCGCCCCGGGCAGCCACCATCATCCTTCGAGAAGACAATTGTCATTTTCTCCGTGTGGACAAGCAGGACTTCAACCGTATAATCAAGGTGCCATAGCTGGGGGTGGGGAGACATGGTAGGGACACTTCTCCAGATAAGTGGTGTGAAGTAAGCAGCTGGGGCCAGAGAGCAGGGAGAGGCAGGAGGCCAGGAAGTGCGGAGGCGGGAGGTGGGAGCACAACTGGGGGATGGGAGGTCCAGCAGGACTGACCTCCTCTTTGATGTGGGGGAGGGAGTGATAGTGGGGACTAGGGCGTGAGAGGAAGCAGCCTTATGAGACTAGGAGGAGGCTGGGGGGGATGTGGTGAAGGAACTACTCAAGACGGGGAGCCAGCCTGTGTGATGGCAGGGGAAGGAGGGGCGAGCACATCTGAGGTTGTGAGTGTTGAGCGGGTGGGGGAGGGCTGAGGGTCCTGAGGGATTCAGGGTCTGGGTCAGAGGAGGTGGAGGTGTGTTGAGCAGTGACTGTGACTTGTTCTCCAGGACGTAGAAGCAAAGACCATGAGGCTGGAAGAGCATGGCAAAGTGGTGCTGGTGCTGGAGAGGACGTCTCAGAGCGCTGGCCCTTCTCGCCCCCCGCCCCCAGGCAGGAACCGGTAACCACCATGCTTTCTCTGCAACCTTCTCTGCTGTTTTACTGACTTTACTCACTCTCCTCCTGCCCTCCCCCCAACCCCCCACTGGCCTCCTGGGAGGAAAGAGGCATCCAGGGACCAAGATGTACCTGCTGAGTCAGCTCCCTCCACCTCAGGGCTGGCATTTAGGGAGGAGGAGCCGATTATGTCTGCCCAGGCTGTGGGGGTGGGGAGCAAGTGGCGCAAATGGCCATTTCTCCTAGGTATACGGTGATGTCTGGCACCCCAGAAAAGATCCTAGAACTGCTGTTGGAGGCCATGAGGCCTGATTCCAGTGCTCATGACCCAACAGGTAGGGGCAGGAGACACCTTGCCTGCTCTCTGACTCATTGGGTGAAGCCGAGAGAGGGCCAGGAGCTCTGTCTCTGACAGCATCCGTGCTGGGCTGGCCCATTTGGTCACCTAGCAGGAAGTCCTCATGCCAGTGCTCTCGGTGGGTGGGGAGCGTTGTTACAGGGGCTGGGCATTGCTGGTTCCTTGCCCATGGTGGGATTGAGGGAAGGGACACTCTAGTGGTGCAAACACCTGTGTTCAGTAGATCTGTCCTCTGAAGTGCCCCTCCTGCCCCCCATCTCTGTCCCACAGAGACATTCCTCAGTGACTTCCTCCTGACCTACAGCGTCTTCATGTCCAGCACCCAGCTCTGTGCTGCCCTTCTACACCAATATCCTTCCTACCCTGGGGTGATTAGGAAGGTGCGGAGGGGGAAAGGAGCCCCTCATAGCAAGGCCATGCCAAACCCTTCAAAGTACAGCTCACACCAGGACCCGCTTGCCACTGTGGGCTGCCACCCCTTCCCTGCCTGAGGCATGGGGGTTGCCCAGTTGCTTGCTGTGCTTCCTTGACTGGTGCCCACTTTCCACGCGGAGCCCACGGGTGGCAGCGAGCAGGAGCGCAGCACCTACATCTGCAACAAGAGGCAGCAGATCCTGCGACTGGTCAGCCAGTGGGTGGCTCTGTACGGCCCCACACTCCACACCGACCCTGTGGCCGCCAGCTTCCTCCAGGTGCCTAGGAGGGAGGCCAGGCTGGACTGGGCAGCTGGGGCTGCACACGGTGGCCATCTCAATGAAACTTGCCTCCTCCCAGAAACTCTCAGACCTGGTGAGCAGGGACGGCCGGCTTAGCAACCTGCTGCGGGAGCAGTGGCCGGAGAGGCGGCGACACCACAGGTGCTGCTTTGAGTCGTCGGTGATGGGAGCACACTGGGTGGGGGCCTAGAGCACCAGGCCAGGAGTCAGACTCGCCACTTAAGCCCAGGATGACCCACTTATAGCCGTGCCGCCCTGAACGCGTCATCCTTCTTGGGGCTTTGAGCTCTTGTCTGGAAAACAGGAGCATGTCTGCCTCGTTACGAGGATGGAATAGGCCATGTGCCTCAAGCGCAGAGCGCCCTGCCCGGCGCTGTCGAGCCTGGGCTGCGGGGCCCATGTCTGTCCAGTCCTGTTACTTCAGGCCGTTGTTCTTACCTGCCCCTCATTTTCATGCATCACACAGCTGCTCATGTGTCATTCTTGTTTCCCCAGGGCACCTGCTGGTCTCACTTCCTCCATCTGCCACGTGTTTATTATGCATATTTATTTATCACTGAGCACCCTTGGTGCCTGTTCTTGTGGCCCCACCCAGCATATTTCCGAGTCCACCTTGCTGGGCCTTCTCAGACCCTCCCCCTGGCACAGCTGAGGGTCAGGGAGAACCCGCGCCCACCTCACCCGACACCAGCGTCCTGTGCTCTCTTGAAGCTCGTCTCTCTTTCTTACTGGCCCTTATTTTCCCCTTGGAAAATGACAGACTTCAGGGTCATGACTTTATGCCCCACTCAGGCCCCTCTCTAGGTAACAGCCACTGAGTCCGCTGGTCTGAGTCTCTGGTATGCCCAGCCCTGGCCCTGGGCCTGTTGGGCCCTGCCTCCAGTCTTACCTCCCTCTCACTTGCTCCACAGGTTGGAAAACGGCTGTGGGAACGCATCTCCTCAGATGAAGGTGTCTGCCCTGCACCAGCCCCTCTTGCCTCTGTCTGGCTCCAGCTGCGTGTCTATTGTGGGGGGTGCTGCCCTGGGAATAAACCCAGTTCCCCAGCCTGCGGGGTCGTGGTGCCCAGCCTCCTCCTGCCTGCCCCTGACCCTCTGCCCCGCTGGACGCTCAGGGCCACGTCTCTTCTGTAGGCGAGATTGCTCCCACCTTCTTTCTCACACTCTGCCAATCTGGGTCCTTCTCATTTCTCTGATCTTAGCCAAAATGTTGAGTTCCAGAGAGGGACTCTAACCTCCCCATCCAGAACAATCCCTCCTGACCCTGCCACTCTCTCCAAGGTGTCTTCTCTGATTTCTTCAAAGCATTATGTCCACATGGAGTTGTTTTCGGGTCCATTTGCTGATTGTTAGTATCTGTCATATCCCATTAGACTGCAGGCTTCATGCAGGTGGGGCCCTGACTGTTTCCCTAGGGTCTCGCAGTGCCTTGCTGGGCTGGAACCAGCATGGAATGACCCTCATGTGCTGGGCACTGTGTAAGGTGCCCACAATGCCATGGTAGGTGGGGAGGGCCACCCCAGCATTTTGGGGGACAGCAAACCAGGGACAGAGATGCTAAAGAGTCTCCTGCTCCAGGGGTCTCTTGGGCTGAAGAGCAAAGGACTGATTTGGGTCAGGGCCAGGGAGAGCGTCCCCAGGGAAGTGACCACCTGAGCTGGAGCTGAGAGCTGCAGGATGTAAGGGTTCAGGAAGAAGATGCTCCTGGCAGGAAGGGGGTGGAGAAAGGAGAGCTTACCCTTTAGGAATGTGGGAGAAGGGAGGCCAGAGGAAGCAGGGAGACTGGCAGGGACCAAAGTGTGCGGGCCCTCTGGGCACTGAAGTGGTTTTGCTGCCCCCAGCAAGATAAGCCACCGGAGGTAGAGGCAAGGTCAGATTTCTGAATCAGTCAGCTAAGGAGCCTGTGCTTTATCTGGCAGGCGGCAATGGCCTTGAAGCCCTGGTAGGAAAAGTGGGCTCTGTGCAGGAAGGCTGGAGGAGGGGGCATGGAGGAGAGTAGTTGGGTTGGTGGAGCAGATAAGGCAGGAGTTGACATGGGCAGGTGGAATTGGGGGGTGTTGGCGTGGACTTGGGAGGAGGGGGTCTTGGAGAACAATCCCCACAGCAAGGTGCTGAGCTGTGGGGCAGTGGAGGAAGCGAGTGCCCCAAGCCTGGGAGAATAACTGGGAGGTGGGATAAGGGGGGCCCCATGGATGTGTTGAGTTTAAGGTGAAGGCTCATAGAAACCAAAGGTTCTGGGAGGCATTTGCAACCAGGGCTTAGAAGAAAACTCAGTGCAGGTGGTATGGTTTTAAGAGTCTTCCAGAAGCAGGTAGAGCATGAAGCTGAGAAGAGCTTGGAGAGTGCTGAGATATGAAAGTCTGGGGTCTGAATCTGGAGGATCTGCCATGTTCAAACTGGGAGGAGGAAGAGAGTCAATGTGAGGGCTGGGAAGAGTTGGGGTGGCCACTGTGGTTGGCGCCCACTTATGAAAGGCTGTGGCTTGACAGGGCAGCAGACACAACTGAGTGCTGGTGGATAAGAGCACAGAGGGAGGGAGGAACAGGAAGATTCCAGCTTTCCTGCTTTGCAGCTGTGTGGCCTTGGGCATATTACCTAACTTCTCTGAACCTCATTTATCTCTTCCATAAGATGGGGAAAATAATACTTTCATCAAAGGGCTATTGTGATTATTTCGATACTTAGAACAAGCATGCCCTTATCCTGACATGTAGCAAATAGCAAACTAGCAAACTGGCAGCTGAAGGTGGAAAGGAAGAGAAAACCAGAGTTAACCTGAGGTGTGTCTAGGTTGCAACTGCTAAACTTATTTCGTAGAGCAGGGTGACACACAGGGGATGCAGGCTCTGCTTAGTCCTGCTCTGTCCCCTCCCCTGGAGTCTCAGCTCCTGGTACCTCACCTAGCCTCAGGGCCGTATGGCAAGTGGAGCCTGCGGTGGTCTGTGCACTGTGCGAGTCCCCTGCTTCCCCATGGTCTTACTTCTCTTCCTCTCAGGCCCGGATTGTACCTACTTGGCTTCCCGGTCAGGATGAGCCCCTCCCCAGCAGCACCTGTGCCATCCGAGTTGGGGACAAAGGTCGGTGGTCCAAGCCAGCCAGGGAGTAGCCACACCCTGCTGTCTTCACCCTTGACTTTGACGTGCCTGGCCATGGGAGGCAGGCTGTGCTCCGGGTCCCAGTTCCAGGCTACCTCCACACCTGCTCTGCAGCTCAGTGATCAGGCTTCCAACTTGTTTACCCAGGCTTCTCCTTAGGACCTTTCCTCTCTTAGGGTGGGAGGGACCCCTCTCCCTCTGAGGGTGGGGAGAACACGCAGTCCCCTCCTGCAGCTCAGCCTGCTCTTCCTGTTTAGTCCCCTACAACATCTTCAGACCAGACCACTCGGTGCTGACCCTGCAGCTGCCTGTGACAGCCACTGTGAGGGAGGTGATGTCTGCACTGGCCCAGGAAGATGGCTGGACCAAGGGGCAGGTGTTGGTGAAGGTCAACTCCGCAGGTGGTGAGTGGTGTCTCTGGGGAGCTATGCACAGGTACCTCCCCCAATTAAATTCATCATCTTTATCATCATCAGTGTGAATGATGGTTAGAGTATGGATGGTTTATTACATCTCTTAAATGCATGAACTCTGGAGTCTACTGTGTGTATTTGATGCCAGTTCTTCAGCTCACTGTATGTCCTTGGGCAGGGTCCCTAATCTTTGTGTTCTGTTGCATCTATAAAATGGGAATAAGAGGACCAGCTTCAGAGGGGACTTGTGATGATGAAATGTGTTTATATGAGGATCAAAGTGTTCAGAATGGCGTTGGTCACAGCATAGCATAGGTATTAACTGCTGTCATTATTACTATTATGCTTATGTAATTATTGAATCCTAATAACAATCTTATTAAATAAACACTGCTATCCTATTTTCAGACAAGGGAGACTGATGCTCAAGGGTATTAGCAATTTCCCCACTCTCACATGGTAAAGGACAGGATAGCTGGCCTTTGAATTTAGGTAGCTTAATTTTTATGTAGTCAGTCAGCAAACATTTTTGAGTTCTGGCTATAGATCACAGGGTTGGGAGCTAGGGTACCACAGCAGGAAAGACAACAGTGATGGTTAGAGCATCGACTGCCAGCTCCAACCTATTTTGGAGTTCTAGATGTGCTGCTTATTAGCTATGTGATCCTGGGCAAGTTGCCTAACCTCCCTGCACCTTGTTTCCTTATCTGTCAAATGAGCACTGTGGTGGGACCTATCACACAGGACCGCTGTGTGGGGAGCATTTATCCGGCACCTGGCCCCAAGTCCTCCTGGCAGGAGAGGATTATTTTAAGACCTGCTATGGGAGAATTTGGGACTTTAAAAACACTGAAGAAGAATGCAGACTAGTTTGACAGCTGGAGCCCAGGGTAGACAGAAATTAAGAACATTCAGTGAATGTTCAGTGAATGGCAGGCAGTGGAGGTGAGAAAAGCCTCCCCTTGGGAAGTGGGAAGATGAGGTCACCTGCACCTGTGATGGGCTCTAAGAAGCACTGCCCTCTCGTGGTCACCTGGAGAGTTGCAGTAGCCAAAGCCAGAATTTGTTGAGACCCTACATGTGTCAGGCAATGTTGAGAGCACTGATTTCCAAACTATTTTCATCGACACCCATGCCAATAAACAATATTTTATTATAAACCCCCTAATATGTGTATATCTTTTTATAAGTCACATACATATATTTCTACACTAATGTGAAGCTGCACACAAAATAATAACGCAAAGTGAATGAGAAAAATTAATATAAAAATTAATATAAATTAATATTTTTTTTCCTGGACACATAGATGACCTTATGCACCTTCCTTTAAAGGTCACTGGCCTAGGGTCTGAGGACTCCAGCATGACTGAAAACAGTCCCATTTCACAAGGAGCTGATGAAAATGAACATTAAGACTTCTGTCTTATATTTCTTGATTTTCAAAGTGCTTTTATATGCATTGTATGCATATGCACTCTTCATGCATATTGCCTTGAGAGTAGTCAGGGCAAGTCTCCTGTCTCTGTTTGACAAAGGGGGTCATAAGTTGAAGGGGCTGCAGCCTTGCCTGTCTCACAAGAGCCCCGTCACTCTCCTTGGTGTGCTGCCCTGGGCTGTTTCCACGCCAGCATGTGCACCTGTGCATTTAGAGCACCTGCCCACCTCCCAGTCTCCCAGGCCAGGTCCCGCCCCATCCTGGCTGCTCCCTGGCCTACCTCCCTGTCCCCACCCAGCGCAGCCACTGCTCTCTTTGCAGATGCCGTTGGCCTGCAGCCAGAGGCTCGTGGTGTGGCCACATCCCTGGGACTCAACGAGCGGCTCTTTGTTGTCAATGCACAGGAAGTGCAGGAGCTGGTATGGACAGGCCAGGGCCAGGCTGGCGAGGGGCTATAAAGGGGATGATAGAGACAGGGAGGAGAAGATAGGGACAGGGGCTGGCGCTGGGGTAGGATTGGGGGGGGGGTGATAGGGGTGGATGCTGAGTGCAGGAGGGTGCTGACTGAACTGACTGCTGCTGGGTCTTAAAAGGGAAGAGGAAGGAGTGGGCCTTAGCTGAGAGGGGATTCCAAAGATCAGGGAAGGAGTTCTCCAGGAGAAAGAGGAAGACCTGCCTTCCTTAGGGGTTCCCCAGGAACCCTACAAGGAAAGGTCCTCACTTTGGAGAGCTGTCAGGAAGAGGCCTCCTTGGGGACGCTCATCCTCTAGAGGTCCCTTCATTCCCTGCAGCACACTGCTCTCCCTGACACTCCACCCCAGGCAGTCTCTGCCCCACATTCTCCCCTCCCATCTGGTACCTTTCCCCTGGATTCCTCAGCCACTGCTCACCCTGAGCACTCTCTTGCTTGCAGACCCCACACCCTGAGCAGCTGGGGCCCACTGTGGGCTCTGCTGAGGGACTGGAGCTGGTGAGTGCCAAAGACCTGGCTGGCCAGCTGACTGACCATGACTGGAGCCTCTTTAACAGTATCCACCAGGTATGGGGCAGAGCTGAGGGGAGGAGAGCCAGTGGCAGGAAACCCCACCTAATGCATGCATGCTGAGAGCTTGCTCTGCCCCACCCCCACCAGGTGGAGCTGATCCACTATGTGCTGGGCCCCCAGCACCTGCGGGATGTCACCACTGCCAACCTGGAGCGCTTCATGCGCCGCTTCAATGAGCTGCAGTACTGGGTGGCCACAGAGCTGTGTCTCTGCCCTGAGCCGGGTCCCAGGGCCCAGTTGCTCAGGAAGTTCATCAAGCTGGCAGCCCAGTGAGTACCTGGGTGGGGTGCATGGCCAGAGTCCTGGGGAAGCATCTTCTTACTCCCACCCCTACCCCCATCCCAGTCAGTACATTGCTAAATCTGTATCCCTTTGCTTCCCCCTGTCCCTTGGAACCTCTACCTCCTCACCCCATCTGGCCCCAGTCCTGCCTATGCCCTGCTGGCCTGGATTGGTGCTGGGCCCCAGGCCTGGCTGTTGTCTGGGATGTGCACTAGAGTGTGGCTGCTTCCCCTGAGGGTCTCTGGGTCTTCTGCTCGCAGCCTCAAGGAACAAAGGAACCTCAACTCCTTCTTTGCCATCATGTTTGGCCTCAGCAACTCAGCCATCAGCCGCCTGGGCCACACCTGGGAGGTTAGTGTGGCTTGGGATGAGGCCTGGGTCTCCCTGCCCCAGGCCTGAGTCCAGAGTCCTGGTTGGGGCTGGGCTCCCACCCAGAGCACTGGTAGCTCCATCTGCTTCTCCTTCACAGCGGCTGCCCCACAAAGTTCGGAAGCTGTACTCAGTCCTGGAGAGGCTCCTGGTGAGTCCTGGACCTTGGCTCCTTGCTCTAGACGCCCCTGTGCTTGGCTTCCCTAAAGCCCCTCTGCCGATCCTTGCTTGCATCTGGTTTCCCAACCAGGGCCAGGGCTTGGTTCCCTCCGGCCTGTGAGTGAACATTATGGTGGGGTGCACAGCGGGTCAGAGTCCTCAGTAAGTGTGTAGGGCGCTCGCTGTGTCTGCGGGGTCCTGTGTGAAGACCAGGACGGGCACTGTGGCACCAGGGCAGCACTGAGCATCGGCAGGGCACTGTCCCAGCCAGCCCTCCTCAGGGCTCGGGAGGTAGTCCTGGATCCAGCACCCGGTGTGCCAGACTTGTCAGGGCCCCTCAGGAGACCGGAGGAGCCTGCGCTCCCATCAAGGCCAACAGAGAGGAAAGAGTTGGAGAACAGAAACTTCTGCTCCCAGGAGTTTGGGGCAACTGAAAGTGTTAACTGTGTCCAGGAGAGAACTGGCACAGAGGCGCTTTAAGCAGCATGGCTCAGGGAGCTTTTGAGAAAAAAAATTTACCTCATGGGACTCAAGAGGTTCAAAGGAATTTACCCATACAAGAGGCAGAGGCAGAAAAGGGAGACAGTGAATTTTCCAGGAAACCTCAGGCGCCAGTTGGCCGAAGGTGTGAGGTTCTCCGAGGGCTAATCAGAGGTCATGTGCTTTTACTTTTTTAATTTTTTTTAAAGATTTATTTATTTATTTATACAAGCACTGGGTACAGTCAGAAGCGCGGGAGGCTGAGAGGATTCACCAGAGCCAGAGCGGGGAACAGAACAGGCAGACTGATGAAATACACTGCTGAGGGGAACAGCGGGCGGCAGGAGAGGTCTGCGTGCCATGTGGGACCCTCGTCCAGCGCCGGGGATTGGTGCTGCAGAGGCTGCGGGCAGCTTCGCAACCCTGCACTCAACTGCTGCGCCACCAGGGGAGGCCCACTTTTTAAATTTTTTTTAAGATTTATTTATTTATGCATACAAGAGCTGGGGTGTAGGCCAGAGATACAGGGGGTGAGAGGATTCACCAGAGACAGAGTGGGGAGCAGAACAGGCAGATCTTCTGAAATATACTGCTGAGAGTAGCAGCAGGCAAGACAGGAGAGGTCTGCTGTGCCATGTGGGTAGCTCCCTGGCTGGGGGATCGAACTCATGCTACAGTGGCTGCCAATAGCTTCATAGTGCTGAGACTTAACCCCTTGCACCACCAGGGAGGCCCTGCCATGTGCATTTAGACCAGCGGTCCCAGCTCAGGCCCCTCCTGCTGGCCACAGAGCCTGCCTGAGAACAAGGAGAAACCGAGCGCCAAGGGGAAGGGCATGGCCCTTCTTGGTGGGGTGGTACATTTGGTTTTGTTACGGTTTGTGATGGCTTGTGGGGTGCATGACCATCCCTTTCTCACTGAGGCTTCTCCCCTGTCAGGACCCCTCCTGGAACCACCGTGTGTATCGAATGGCCCTCACCAAGCTCTCCCCTCCCGTCATCCCCTTCATGCCCCTTCTTCTCAAAGGTAATAGGACCAGTGTTCACCTTCCTGCCTCCATCCCATCCATCCCTGCACCTGTCTGTCTGTCCACCCAGCTTTCTCTGAGTGATTCCAATGTGCTGACAGCTTGGGAGGCACGGAGATGGATTGAGTTCCAAGGCTAGAAGTGCAGTTAGGACATGCAGACAAACATTAGTGACCTTAGATGACCACTAAGAAATGACAACTAAGTGATACAAGGAAATGACTCCAGGAGGCCAGAGGGAGCCAGAGGAAGAGGTCGATGGAGGTGTGGGACAGGCCCACTGCTCCCCTTTATTGACTCTCTCCCTTTCCTTGGCGGCTGGAAGGGGAGGGAATTTGGACTCATATGAGCAAAACTTACCTCTTTGCAGACATGACCTTCATCCATGAGGGAAACCACACGCTGGTGGAGAATCTCATTAACTTTGAGAAGATGGTGAGGGGGGACATGCGCCACCAGAGTTATGGCCTTGGGAGGGGGCAAGGGTGGGAGATTGACAAAAGTTGTTATTAATGATATAACCACAAACACTTCTTTTAAAATAGTACCTGACTTGGCCCATTGCAAGCTGGAGGGTCGGCTCTTCACTAGTGGGTGATGGCCTTCCGTGCCTCACCATTCCACAGAAGCCCCTTCCAGGCCTCTTCCTCTCTAAGCCCTTCCTGATACCTATTCTTTCCATGCTGGGTTTCTGGGGGTGCCAGGGTGAAGCAGATGTGACCAACCTTCTTATAGCTCCCTAGTCCCCAGGAGCATCCCAGAGGGAGCTTGGGTTCCCAGCTGCCCCACAGGCCAGGCCAGAGTCCTGACCCTCAGGCTCCATCTCATGTGCTTGCCTGCAGAGGATGATGGCCAGAGCCGCACGGACGCTGCACCACTGCCGGAGCCACAGTATGGGTGAGCAGCTGCCCCAGTAGGACCCCACCTCCCACCCTCATCCCTCCTGCGGCTGCGGCCTCACTCCCACCTCTTACTCCACCCAGTGCCTCTCTCGCCGCTCAGAAACCGTGTGTCCCATCTGCACGAGGACGGCCAGGCTGCGAGGATTTCCACATGTGAGTGGGGTAGGGTGGTGCTGGCCAGCCTTGCTGGCCTTTGTGCTGCTACTTCACACCTCTGTGAGGTAGGTAGAGTGTCATCCCAGCATAAACTGATGCAAACAGTCCTGAGGAACTCTCGCAAGGTCACGTGGTTGGTGACAGAGCCCGAGTCAAAGGGATTAGTGAGGTCCTAGCACTTTCTACAGAGCTGGTTTTTTTTTTTTTTTTTTGATTGATTTCAGTGGCATGAAATGGGATTGATTTGATCCACGGTCTATACCACACTGTCGTCATTGCCCCTTTATTTTATTTTATACGTATACATTTATTCTACTGATATTGTGAACACCTCTGGTCCCACCCCAAGTATAACACTGACAATAACTTGCTACCCCTGAAGTGGTATTTCCCCTTGCTTGTCCCAACAGTAACCGCTGTCTTGAGCATCGAGTCACTTATTTTCTTATCTTTATTTAAAAGCTTTACCATATATACAAACACACATATTACTCACATGTCTTTAAAATGCCTCCTATATATATGTATTATGACAACAAAATATTCTGGAGGAGGTTTAGCTGTTTATGAACTTAGTAAAAGTATTATGCTCTCTGTAATCTTGGGGACCTATTTTTTCAGTCTGTTCTTATCCATGGTGCTGTGCTGCCCCGCTAAGTGGGGGGCGGGTACTGTGCCCTTAGGATTCAGATGGGCAGTGACAGGGTGGAGGTGAGGGCAGGAAGGCAGGAGTGGGAGGGAGGGACCCTACAGAGTGGTGTCATGCCCCCTCATTACTTTCCCTTCCAGGCTCAGAGCAGTCCCTGGGCACCCGGAGTCCAGCCAGCACCTGGGCGTATGTCCAGCAGCTGAAGGTCATCGACAACCAGCGGGAGCTCTCCCGCCTCTCCCGGGAACTGGAGTCATGAGGAGGGACTGGAGCTGGAGCAGGCACTTCCCACCAGGAAAGCCAGGGCACGCCCGGGCCATGGGGCCCACAGGCTGGCTGCAGCTGGGCAGGGCTCTCCGCAGAGTGGACTCGAAGCCCTGGAGCAGGCAGCGTGGAGACAGCTGTCCCCTATGATGACTCGCGGCCAAGGAGAACCTTGCAATGGAATGAGCCAGGGCCCAAGGCCAAGGAATGGGGGACAGAGAGGCCCTGGAGTGGGTAGGCGAGTGGAGCGGCGCTGGGACTCTGTGTTCAATAGAGAGCTCTCCACACCAGCTTTTTTCCAGATTCTGTGCCTTGTGGCTTTGTTGTATGGCCATCTCCAGGCCCCTGTGGTTTATTTTCACAGTGAACTGAGCGTGTGTGCATGTGTGTGGCATGTGTGTGGCAGGGGAGAGCCCGTTAACTGGGAAAGGGAGGGATGTGGGGGGCAGGAGCAGTTCTGCTTTTCTTTCTGTGCCTATGAGATAAACAGTCGGGTGTGGTCAGGGCTGTCTGTATGGGAGTGGTGGTCCCTGAGGAGCCATAACTGAACAGAGAGGGTATATTCTGAGGCCAGTCCTTTGGGGGGCAGCAGAGAAGGCCGAGACCACACCCTCTGGCCCAGAAGCTGAGAAAGAGGTGGTGCTGCACTCACATGGGCCCCAAGAGGTGCATGGGACAACCTTTCCACCTCACATGGTCTCCCGGTCCCCAGAGGGCTCAAAAATGGATGCTGCTGGCCACAGGAGTGGCTAGAGCCTAGACCTGTAGGAGGCTGGCCAGGATCACCCAGACTCTCCACGGTGTCTGAGAGGACAGTTATGGCCCAGCTGCAGCTAGTGCCTACCTCACTCATCTCAACCTGTTGGTTTGAGGAATGGAGGCTTCTGAGTGGTGGCCAGTGGCAGAGCAGATGCTGAGGCAGAGACTTGTAAGGGGAGCCCATCCCCTACTGAGGCCTGACAGGCTCCATGAAGTCAGGCTTTCTCTCAAGAGTGATGACAATGGTCCCACAAGCTCTGTCAGTGTCGAGTCCTCTTGTCCCTGCTCTCCAGCATGTCCCCTGGGAACCAGTTACTGCAAGGCCTCAGGGGGGCTCCCTGGAGGAAGCTCCCGGTGGGGCCAGACCTCTCTGAGGACGTTCCAGGGTGGGCCTCAGTCCTCTCTGCCCCCTGCCCCCATGGCCCTGAGCCTGGTAGGGGAAGGTCCATTGCCTGACTCCTGAGAGGACTGGAGGCCCTGGATAAGCTCAGAATAAGCCAGTGGGTGGGGAGCACAGGGCATGCGGAGGAAGTGCTCCCACACCCAGGGGGAAGGAGGCCCCTGGTGTGGCCCTGCACTTGCTCAACAGGTACTTCTCCTGGGCTTCAGACATCCCCTCACTGCACCCCTGCGCTGCCGGATCTCTCAACCTGTAGTCATGGACCACATGCAGATTGCTTCAAGAAAGGGTCTCATCATAGCCAGGCTTCTAGCTCAGGTTTCTAAGTGAACCTAAGCAAGTCAATGAACACCCCCACCCCCATTTCCATCTGTAAGATGGGTCTGATGGCCGACTCTCAGTGACAAACCAGTAAGACTGCAGCTCTGCCTTTTAAGCTGAGGTGACAACCTCAGGCAGGTCTGTGTCCTCCCCCTGACAAGAGGCGGCCTGGAGTGGAGCAGATGGCAGGGGTAAATCAGTCCGTTCCCTTGTCCGTGGTGGCGGTGGAGGACCATGGGTGTGGATGCTTCCAGAGCTGAGCCCTCGACATGTGACTCAGGCCTTGGCAAGTCGGGCATCCCAGGTATCCTCTTCTAACCATCGACAGTGCTTCTGCTGTGGCCAGACATACCCACCGGCGGCCGTCATCCCTGTCACACAAGGTGAGAGCTGCACCTCGATGCTGTGTCGCAGCCCAGCTGCTGGGGGCTGGTTTCCTCCATCAGCGACCCTCCTTTTCCTCCTTTTCCTCACACCTGTGTCCCCGAAGGAACCTGGGCATCATGTGAATCTCCCTTCTGCCCCGCACCACCTGCAGCCTCCCAGCTGCCTGCCTGTCTCTCGGGCAGGACACCTTTTGAGCCTGTGGGGAGAGATTTGATAGGAGGACACAGACTGAATGCTGAGCCCCAGGGGGCTGGATCTGCACACCAAGGGGAAGTCAGGGCTCCTGGTGGTGTGGCCTCTTGCTCTGAAGTCTCCTTGACTGTCCAGGAAGGGGCTGGGGATGCATTTTCTTGTTTTCTGGCAGCCCAGGTTGTATGGAGGGGCTTCCAGTCTGAGTTCCAGCTTTGCAACAGCCACAGTGGGAAAAGAATCATGGGACCACTGAGAAAGATGTGTGAGTAAGGCCTTAAATTATTTACCTAAAAGGGGATAATAGAGAGGGACTGTGTGTGTGTGTCCCATGGGGGAGACAGAAGACAGGATGTAATTCCTCCTCTCAAATCCCCTCACCCTTCCCCTCCCCACTATCCTCAGCTGTAAAGGCCCTGGAAGCCCGAGGGCCAGGCCAGGACTATAAATGTGGGGTGCACACAAAAGAGGGTCACACCTCTCCAGGAGGCATAACAGGATCTGGTGAGGGGGTAAGGCAAGCTGGGGAGTCCTGACCCTTTCCAGAGGAGCCAGCTCCTCTCTCTTGCAAACCTCACCCAAGCAGGACAGAACAAGCAGGAATCCAGCGCCCTCCAGCGCCACTGCTTGCTCATTCCTCACCTTTGTGTCTCCGGACAGCCCTGGACCTTTACTGCTCTGCTTCCCAAGTAGCAAAATTTCCTCTCCAGGTTGCTGTGATCATGGCAGTTATCATGCCATATAGATGTGGAGTGTTTTCATCCTCTCCAGCATGCTTTCACATCTGTTATCTTCTTATCCTGACAATAGGGCAGGTATTTTTACCCATTTACAATAAAAGAAACTGAGGCATGGGAAGGCTGGTCACATAACTGCTTAATAGCGGGTGGACTGAGGAATTGAACATGGACTGGTCACGCCTGCACTATCAGTCTTGCCCTTTCCTCGGGCCCCAGGCAGTTCAGATGTGGTCTCCCTGAACCCAGCATTTCTGTCTTTTGTAGGAATAGACCCAGGCATATAGGTCCCTCCCTCCTTCATTTTTAAACATGTACTGGAGCTTGCAGTAGGTGCTGTGAGTTAGATGGGCAGTCCTGGCCCTCATGGACAGTGTACCCAGCCTGGCAGCTGGACTCAGAACTAAGGCCACCTGGAGGGACAAGATGCCACAGAAGACAAAGCCTTGGAAGTCTGAACCCACACCTCACTGCTCATCCCAAGCATTTAGACCCCCAGTGTCCCCCATGATGGAATTCAGATTCACAGCCCAATGCTACACCCCACCCTCCAGAACCCCATTCCCTGCATAGATCTGCGTCCTAGAGTTGCGGCTGCTCTCTGTGCCCTACTGGGCCAACCCTCTAGTGTCTTGAGTGTTAGGAATAGCAGTTGGTGGCTAGAGTGAGACCTCTGACCTGGCAGCCATTTTTGACCCCTCCTTCCCTTCCCTGGACCTACCAGTCAGAAAATAAATGCCTTCTGAATTGTATACCCTTTCCACGCACAAGGTCCTGGGCTTCTCACACACCTGCCAGGGCTGTGGTCCTGCATTAAATAAGCATCTGCTCAGGTCTGTCCAGTTGGCCAAGCCAATCCAGGCTTCTGCTCCCTGAGACTTGAATCTTCAACACCTGAGTCTGTCTCCCACAGCCCGGCCTGACGGGGCAGCTGAGGGCAACTCCCGGTAATGAGGAAGTAGGGTCACTCTGAGGAGCTGACTCTGACTCAGCTGTGCTTTGACAGCAACTTTTTTCCCCCTGACCGGGGCCTTCCTGGAGCAGGTAGCCTTGATGGCCAGTGGGGGTGCTGTTGCCCAGGGTGGTACCAGAAGAAGGAACATGGACTGTGAACCCCAAAAGAAGGAAGGAGGCTGGGTCAGAGCAGAGACCCACTTTTCGTGGGAAGGTGTGGGATTCTTACAGTTCAGACAGCCTGGTGTGGATCATGGGCCTGCCGTGCTCTTGGCCCTGGGATTGTCTGAGCCTTAGTTTCCATGCTGGGGTGTGAGTGTGGGCGGCCAGAGTGTTTCTGGGATGCTGAGTAGAGGAGAGGGCAGACTTTCTGGCACTCAGGGGTCTCCAAACAGCACAAGGGTGGAGAGAAGTGACTTTTTGCTGAGGCCATGACAGCCAGACAGTCAAGCTTACTCAGCCACCCAGAAGACTGCCCTATAAACCCGAGCTTGAGGCAGCACGGGCAGGTGTTAGGACCTCCCCTCGCTGGCAAGCAGTTTATGGGGCCAAGGAGACTCAGCCTCAAAAGGCACAAAGCTTTGGACAAGCCCCTTCCTTGGTCCCTTATATATGAACAGAGATCTGGACTAATAAGGTTTGGGAGTGTTTTCTTGCTCTTAGTGCCTTTGACTTAGCAGCTCAAGTCATCAACAGGAGTGAAGGGGCATGAGACTTCAGACTCCTAACCTCTTTTTTTTTTTTAATACTTTTTTTGTTTATTTAAAGATTTATTTATTTATTTATTTATACAAGCACTGGGTACAGTTAGAAGCGCAGGAGGGTGAGAGAATTCACCAGAGCCAGAGCGAAGAGCAGAACAGGCAGACTGACGAAATACACTGCTGAGGGGAGCAGCGGGCGGCAGGAGAGGTCTGCGTGCCATGTGGGACCCTCCTCCGGTGGCCAGGGATCGAACTGGTGCTGCAGAGGCTGCGGGCAGCTTTGCAAGCCAGCGCTCAACCGCTGCGCCACCGGGGAGGCCCCAGACTCCTAACCTCTTTCCAGTGTTCATCTCCTGCTAGGGCTGTTGAGGGAAGGGGTCAGCTGTGAGGAGTCTACTAGAAGGTGTTCCCTCCTCCATGTTGCCTCCAGCGGCCTGCCTGAGTTATGACTACTCATCTCTCCCCTTGAGTTCTAGTTGTCTGCAGAGTCGCCTGTTGTGCAGACCCCTAACCTGGGGAAATCATAATAGTCTATCAGGATTCTAATGAATACTTGTAATGGTCCCTTTAAGCGGGGAGAATAGGAAGAGTCCCAAGGCAATGTCATGCCATGGCCGAGGGTCAAGGCCCAGAGTGTTACTTAGGGGACAGGGTAGGGCCCTGGGTGCACAGGATCCCTCAAGGTCAGAATAGAAGAAGAGGCAGGTGGCCAGCTTCACTTGGGGCCTCTGTGTGCTAGAGGGGAGCCTGCAACACCAGCCTGGCAGAAGATGCCAGCCTTCTCTGCCCTTGGTTCTCTGTCTCTTGGTTCTGGGCTTCTGGTAATCTCATCAGAGTAAGCATAAAGGCCAGAAGGTTGGTGCCATGGATTTGCTCCCCATGTAAACTTGAGGCTTCCCTCCGAACAAGCAGCCAAAGCAGGTGAGCTAGATAGATTCATTAAAAAGTTTCCCCAAGACTTGAAAATTCTCAAAGTGCACATTTTTTTATATGTAAATTTATTTTTGGAATTATAAAAATAATCACATCACAGAGAATTTATTTTTTTAAAGATTTATTTATGCATACAAGAACTGGGATGTAGGCCAGAGGTGTGGGGGGTGAGAGGATTCACCAGAGACAGAGTAGGGATCAGAACAGGCAGATCCACTGAAATACACTGCTGAGGGGAGCAGCGGGCAAGACAGGCGTGATATAGGAGAGGTCTGCTGCACCATGTGGGTTATCGCTTTGGCTGGGGATTGAACTCATGTTGCAGTGGCTGGCGATAGCTTGATAGCACTGAGACTTAACTCCTGCGTCACAAGGGAGACCTGCATCATTAGAGAAATGGCCACTTTCTCTTGCTTGATGTCTGTTTAAAATGTCTTTTTTTTTTTTTTCAGGAGGGTTTCCCTGACCAGCCTATCTGAATTTGGTCTTTTGTGGCCCTATTTGTTTTTTAAAACATATCTGGTCTTGTTAGGTGTCAGTCATTCTTCTAAGAGCTTTGCCAATATTAACTCAATCTTCAAAAGAGCCCTGTAAGGTGCTCTGGCTAGCTTTATTTTACAGTTACAGGGGAAACTGAGGCACAGGGAGATCAGGGAACTTGCTCAGGCATGCACAGCTGGTGATAGCAGAGTTGGATTCAAGCCCTGATAGTCTACTCCAGAACCAGTGGTCTCAGCCTTGTGTTCTGCCCACCCGATCCTGGCCACAGCTTTCAATGTACTTTGTCCACCATCCCCCTCCCCTGCAGAGGTTAAGCAGCCTGCCCTTGCTTCCACTTTGCTTAGCACAGCCCATTGCATGAATGAATACCCATCATTCATCTACCTTGGCATAATAATTACAACAATTTCTACAGATTGTAGATCTTTGGATCAGGGGTCAGGAACTGCTCCTGCCAGTCCTGTCCTGGTGGTGAGGGTAGAATCGCTGTGCCAACGTGCCTGGAGCAAGAGGCTGGCAAAGTGCCCTCTGCCAGCACCTGGCTCTGGTAGGCCTGCGTGGCCCTGCTGGCTCTCTGCCTTGATCTTGCCCTTACTCGCTCCCAGACTCCCTGAGTCTTATCTCTGTCTCATCTGCTTCTCTTTGTTCTTGTCTGTGCCTCCAGACCTCCCTCAAAATCATTGGGGTTTGAGGACACAAACTAGATTAATCACTATTAGGTGAGTAAAACAAATGTTGGCACAGCTGGCAAAAAGTGGAGGCAGGTGGATCCTAAAAAGCAGGATGAAGTTGAATTATCTGTGCTATGTGAATTCAGAAGTTCCTGGAAGCGTGGGGTCTGCCTGAACCCTGTGATGGTGACCTCTGCAGTGATGGTGCCATGGGAGGCTGAGGCTTTAGGTGGCATAGGTTTATTAGTGCCAAATAAACATATAACGTAAAAACAATGTGTTTGCTATGGAAATGCTACTACAAAATGAACCGCTGGTTCCCACTCCACCCACCATCCCTGAGTCCCTCCATGTATAAACTCTGAAGCTCTGGAACTCAGGAGGGGTCCACTGGCCCTCTCTGTCATGTTTATCATCCCCCCAGCCTGGGATTGGAAGCCTCAGTCCATTCATTTATTGATTCATTTATGGTGCTAGGCTTACACTGGTGATTATTTAGCACACTTCGAAAGACAAGTACAAAGCAGACAGGGGTCTCGTGAGGCAGGAATCTCAAAGAATTTCAGAAGTGGGCAGAAGAAGCAATTCTAAGGGTGGAGTTAGATGGCATGTAGGAGTTCCCTGGCACCTTGGCAGCAACATCTACCAGAGGTGACTGTGATGTGTCAGGGGCACAAGGGACAAATTTGAAAAACATAATAGGCAGGAAGGGTGCTGTCATCTGTGGAAGGGTGGATTTGCCCTGGGGCTGGACAGTCAGCACCCGGTGGGTGGGCACTTCAGTCAGAGGACCAGCAGAACCGGAAGGACAGCCTGGGACTGTGACATATGGGCCCAGGGGCGTGTCTTACAAACATGCCTGGGGCAGGTGATGAGTATGATGCTGAATAGCTGGACATCCACAAACTTAAAAGAAATGCCTAGAAACACAAGTGTGGTACATAGCATACAAGCCAATGTGGGAGGAGACCACAGGGAGTCATTCTGAGACACGCAGTAAGAGGTGCCACAGGGAGAGGTGGTTCACAAGTGAGCACATGGGGGCTGGCCTGGGCCTCTAGCCTGGGCACTCCCAGGCTGCAGGGGCTTGGAGGCTGCAGAGCCAGCATCTTCAGGTGCCAGCGTGCCAGGTCTCACCTGGGCTGGCTCCTTCTAGTCTCTAGTCCTGTGCTGAAGTGAGATGGCCTTGGTTTCATGGGGACAATAGGCTGGGCTGTGTGTCCCTTTTAGGAGTTGCCTGCATCAGTCTGTCCCATAGCTTGTTGGACCTAATAGGGCCCGATCACCTTGGTAGCCCAGAAATGAGTGGCATCTACTCTGAACACCTGCCTAGTGCTGGGCCTTCTGTCCTACCAAAGACCCATTAGCTCCAAGAAGAGTTTTCCAGCCCAGCCTGGCACCTGGAATAGTGAGCACTGAGTAAATATTTGCTGCTAGGATTCCAACCCCCTACGCCCCCAACAACTGACTGCCTCTTGAGTCCTTGCCCACGCTCCACACCTCCACAGAGGTCACAGCTGCACCCCGTCCCCACTTCCCAATGGGGAGGAGGTGTCTCTGTGTTACCACACGCCTCTTGCCACCCTCTCCCTATACAAGGTATATGAGATTCAGCTTCCTGGGACTCCCACCTTGCTGGCGGGGTGGGTGAGTGTACCTGAGTAAGAGAAAACCTGAAGGAAGGCAGCAGAGTTCTCTGTCCAGACCAGGCCAGCCAAGAAAGAAAAATCTGTTTGGAGCAGAAGTTAATGTGTCTGACCCTGTGTAGTAGACACATCCCTGTGCATCTGATTTTTTCTCTGCGGCCTCTCTGCATGAATGTATGGGTGGATGCTCCCTTATGGCTTGCTGGCTTGTTTCCTTCTTAAGTTTGTTCACATCAGCCCGTGGAGTCCTGCAGGTTGGGAATCAGATCTGAGAAGAGGAGGTGAGCACCCCGAGGGGTTGGGATCCCTCAGTACCAGAGACACTCCAGTGAAGGCGGGACAACCTCTTCAGGGTGTTCAGGGCCTTGCCATGGCATCTGAACAGTGGGCTAGGTGACCATGAGGTCCCTCGGGCTCTAGAGAGCCTGATTCCAGACTGCCTTGGTAGTAACTCAGATATAATCAGTGGCTGTTGATTCCCTTTGAAAATGTGGTATTTGTAGGACCACAAGATATCAGTTTTTCTGAGAGCAGCCTCTGGTCATGGGTCACGGGCCCAAGTTCTGCTGCCTGGTGTAATGCTCATGTGCTCTTGGGCAAATCTCCTAACCTTTGTGTGACTCACTTTCCTCATCTATAAGTGAGGATAACAACAGTACCTGTTAAAGGCTGTAGTGACAATGAAGGGTATAACAAATAGGAAACCTTGAGTGTGGCACGTAGTCAAGTCAGTCAGTGTTGGTGGTGGTTGTTAAGGTCCTCAGGTGACCCGCAGCTCCCTGGAGTCTGTCTCCCAGTACCCAGTCTGGCTCCTGATCTGACTCACAGTTCCTTGATGGCAGGAAGAATTCCCACCCATTAAACCCCATCCACAATCAGTTCAGTGGGCATCAGGGCACCCCTGGTCAGGCCCCCTCCCAAACTGATAGCTTTGGCTTCGGCCAAAATCTGCTGCAAGGGAAAAACCATTCAACCCCAGACTCTGGGGCATCACTGCTTCCAGGCTCAAGTGATGACACTCTCAGCCAGTGACACTCTCCTTTATCCCCTGAACTCGCCAAGTCGAACGTATGTTCACATGCTGCCAGTCCAGGACAGGATTCGGGGGGGGGGGGGGCATGGCAGCCTGCTTTCCTGCTGTGCCAACGAGGTGAAGGCAAATAAAACAGCCATTCTGCTCTTGTTTTTTTTTCTTTTAAAGATTTATTTTTATTTATGCATACAAGAACTGGGGTGTAGGCCAGAGGTGTGTGTGTGGGGGGAGGAATTCACCAGAGACAGAGTGGGGAGCAGAGCAGGCAGATCTACTAAAATACACTGCTGAGAGGATCAGCAGGTGAAACAGGAGAGGTCTGCTGTGCCATGCATGTCATCTCCTTGGCTGGGGATCGAACTTGTGCTGCAGTGGCTGGTGATAGCTTCATAGTGCTGAGACTTAACCTCTTGTGCCACCAGGGGGGCACTGTGTCTGTTCTTTAACTGGCCTTCCTGCCTGGAGGAATGGACCAGGTTTACTCCTCAGTTGTGCCTGTGGTGGGAGCTCCTTGCTAGAAGACTTGCTGTCTACTCCACTCCTGAGACCCCATATCCAGTCTCACCTCTGTACAGAAAGCGGCTGGGGGATTCTCTTCTACCCACCAGCAACTGCTCTACCTGGGGCATGGGCAGGAGGTCTCAAAATTAAAGTCTGAGAACTTGAAAGAAGTGGTCAGAGCCAACTCCATCATATCAAAGGTGAGGAATCTGAACGTGAGAGGGGAAGGAAATCCCATTGTTGAAGGACCTGGGTCCTCCTCTGTCCATCCCCAGCTAGGCGTCATTATGTGGTTCTCTCCACTGTCCCTCATTTTACCTTTTTACACGAGACTTCTCTGAGGTCCCCATGCAATGCTCCTTCTGAAAAGATCATTTTAGCAGATTTTACCTCCATTATGAGGGGAAAACTTAGCATCCCCAAGTTGCTGCATCTGTTTTCAGACCTGGGAAGAAAAGAGCCCTAAGATGCCTCATCTCTCTCTGGGGAGGAGTCCTTGGGGGAAGAGGAGTGTAAGTGGAGGGTAAAGGGAGTGGGATCCTGGACTCCCAGGATAGGAAGGGTGGGTCCTTTCAGAGGCTTCTTGTCCTTTCCTGGCCTCATAAGACTGGAACCTAGAGAAGCTGAAGCATGTAATCTGAGATGCTGGCTCAGTGAGTGCTAGAGGCTCATTTGCATATTATTCCCAGGGTGATTTAGCCATGTGTGGCTTTATGGTAAGAGGAGCACCCCTGGTTCATTATGCTTGTCTCCTAGCTCTCTCCTCCCACTGACCCCAACTCTTGCTTGATCACTTATTGTTTGCCAAGCTTGTAATGACCATTTCCCCACATTCCTCCTGCGAAGCACCAGGAATTCAAAGTTGAGGCCAGCCTACAGTCCCTTGGAAGGGCAGGCCTGTGGCTTGCAGGTGGGTATGTGTTTGGGGGCATCACCCAAAGATAAGCCTATCGGGATACCTAACTTGGACAGAGACCCCCCTCAGACTAGACTCATTTTGCTGTGCCTGCTTGTATGACCTATTTTCTAGCTGCAAACAGCTAGCACGACCTGTTCTGAACAGCTGGCATTACCTGCCTGCTTAGTCACCTTCCCTCTGGCTTTAAACAGCTGTAGGGTCCCACCTCCTCTCTGCCTCTTATCCATCTGGTCCCTCCCTCCCCTTTTTCTTCCTGGAAGGATCTGGAGGTACCAGATTCTCAAGTTCTGATGTCTTTAAAAGGATCATCCCGGGAAATAAGGCTCACTTGGGAGCTGTGACATCCACCTTGACTCTAGTGAAAGTCCAACAGCCAGTTCCCCTCCGACCTCCCACTGGGCGCCATGAGGGCCTGTGTGCCCCTGCTGGTGGCCATGCTTTGTGGCCTGGCCTGGGCTGGTAAGTTCCTATCAGGTGGTGGTGGAAAGGGTCCTGCATAAAGAAGCAGAGAGTTAGGGAATTTGCTGGAAGGTGATGCTAGTGGGGCAGGGAAGGCCAGCTCTGTCCTATAGTTTGGAGTACCTTGGGCCTGTCCTTTTGAGAGGGAAAAGAGTTGCTTCTGGTTTGGAGTGGACTGTGGGAAAAGAATTGCTGGGCTGGCAAACAAATGTTTTGGGTGCCCCTTCTTGGAGGATCAGCCCCAAACATCCCTTAGTCCAACCTGATATTTGATCTGACCAAAGTTTTGTTTCTTGTGTTCACCTTATGGTATCAAGCTGGGGTTTTATAGCATATAAAGCTGCTGGGTTTGAGTGGCTTGGATGCTTTTCACTTCTCCAACTGCCTGGTGGTGGGTGGATTGTCTGGGGTAGGACATTTCTCTTAGGAGACTTAGGAGATGGGGCCTCCCTAGTGGCGCAAGGGGTTAATCACAGCACTGTGAAGCTCTCTGCAGCCTCTGCAGTTCAAGTTCAATCTTGGCAGGCCGGGGAGCCACCCACATGGTGCAGCAGACCTCTCCTGCCTTGCCCGCTGCTCCCCTCAGCAGTGTATTTCAGTCAGTCTGCCTGTTCTGTCCCCCACTCTCTCTAGTGAATTCTCTTGCCCCCCAATTCTGGCCTGTACCCCAGTTCTTGTATGCATAAAAAATAAATCTTTAAAGAAAAAAAAAAAAGGAGACTTAGGAGATGGGCAAGCTCAGGGGGAAACTGGAAGAGCCCCTGACCAGGAATCAACAAGTACTAAGAGGAATGGGTCGCTGCACATTGTTAAAGGAACCAACACTTTGAGGAGGGGCCTGCTTGCAGCTACTAGCCGTGTAGGGTTGGGACTGGCAGAGGGATAGTACACTCTCCTGTTTAATAGCTGCAAAACACTGATGGTGATGTGTGAGCTGGAGATTAATGGATGAGTAGAAACAGTGCCAAGGGGTGGGGGTGGGGAGGGGGCTGAGCTGAAGGATGTGGAGAGGATAATTTTCTGTTCAGAGGAGAGAGAATCAGAGCTTGATAGTCATGCCACCCAACATATGTAGGGCATTATTGCAAGGATTAAATAATCTAATAAAATGTATACAGCATCCTACATGGAGTGAGATGTCAGTGAACTGGGATTTTGATCATGACTGCGAATACTCTTGGGGAAAATCTTACTCTTGGGATTATTCCCATCAGGTTGTGGATAAGGAGACCCCTCATGGGATTCCTACATGGAAAACTTACTTGGATTCCTAAATTCCTACATGGAAAAGTTGGAGGGGACAGCTGTTTCCAGGCCTCCTGGCCCTGGATGCGATTGAGTTTTGTGCATCACTGTAGAAAAGCCCTGATCAGCTCCATCTGGGGCCTGGGTGGGAAGAGCCGTGGTCTGCTCTGGCTGTGGGACTGATGGGAAGTGACTGTGGGTGATGCCTCCTTCTTTCCTATGGTGGGAAGGAGGCAGCTCTCATCTTGTCTATTTCCAACTTCTCAGAACTTAGATGCAAGAATATGAATCACCTGGGAAGCCATTGCCAGCTCAAGATCACTGGTTGTTTCAAGTGAACTGAGGCAGTAAGTGAATCCTCTTGGGTGACTAGTTCTCCATGGACAAAGCATCTGAGGTCCTTGGAGAGGTACTGATGTTGGATGCCCAAACCATCAGAGGGGATGAGTGCTGGCATATAGGGACACCCAGGCTTGGGATCAAGCCTTTTCTGTGGCTAGGGAGCTGAGCATTCTGTCATATTGAAGTCTTGGATGGTATAGAGAAATTTAGCATTTTATAGTGAGGGAAGGGGTCAGGAGACTCTATGGCCTTCCTGAAGAATGGAAGGAGGATCTGTGTTCAAGAGAAGAAAAGTCAAAATGAAGAGAGAGGCAGAGTGGAGGCAGAGGGAGAGGGCGGATGGATGCTGGAGCAGTGAAAGACTGGGGCAGCTAACTGGTGAGCCAGCATGCTCAGAGCCTCTGGTGAGCAGGAGGTGTTGGGTGGCAGTGCTGTGGTGGTTAGTCTTCTGAGTGTCCCCAGAATAGCACAGCAAGGCATCCACTCCTCCCCTCCACCTGCACCCCAGGGTCATCTTGAAGCAGACCAAGTTTACAGGGAAATGTGACAAACCCTTGGAATGGGCTCTTACTGGGGACAAAGATCTTGAGCAGAGATGAAAAAGTTCCTTTGGCTTGGGCCTGTGGGGGGTGTTCTTCTGAGCACCACAGAGCTGACTATTCACTTGCAGCCCTTCTCAACTGGTGCCAGCTGCTGGAATGGACTGAATTCTTTCCTTGACTCTGCTGATCTGGCCCATTAAAAATGTTGCCCTGATTTGTCTGAGTTCTCTCCATCTGGATTCTGGGTGTACTGCCAGGCTGACTTAGCAGGCAACTGATGAAGTTTTCCCCTGGGCTGAAATTTCTCCTTAAGATCTTTGCATTTGGGTTTCCAGGGTACATCATTTAAGATTCAAGGGGAGTTTCCTTGGGCTGAAGAGACAAGTGGACTTCGACCTGTTCTCTCCTGAGGACAAGCCACTATATCAGAGTCCTGCCTTCTGGCCCTGCATACAATGGGAAATTGCCTCCAGACCTAGGTTAATGTTACCACACAACTCTTTGATGTAAAGAACACAGATGATGATGTCAGCTCAGAATCTGTCAGCAGCATAAATGGGCTGACACTCCAGTCCAAGGGATGACATAGCTCAAACCCAGGAGGGAGCCAGCTAGATTAGGAATGTTGGCTGGAAAGGCTGCACCAGCCAGTCTGGACACTTGTCTCCCCTAGTTGGGTGGCAAGTGTTGGGACTGGTTGGGGAACCATTTGTTTATTTAACAAACACTTATTTGTGTCATGCACTGTACTAAGTGCTTTAAAACAAAATGTATTTAATTTTTAAGAATATCCTGCGAGATGGGCTCCATTATTATTACATCTTTACAGATAAGGAAACTGAGGCACAGAGGTCAAATAACTTGGCCAAGAGCACATCACTGAAAAGCAGCAGAACCAGAATTCCAACCGCAAGCAGTTCAGCACCAGTCCAGGTTCTTGACCTCTCTGCTAGGCCCACCTTCATTAGCAGAGTATAAACCCTCAGAAAATATCCCTAGTACCTCTACTCCAGTTCAGGCCTAAATGGAATGTGGAATCACAATCAGAACCAAACTCCAAATCCAATCTGAGATGCAACTGAAATTCTTTTTCCTCTCCTAATCCTCACACATTCCTCTGTCCTGATGTGGTTTTTTTTTTTTTTTTAAAGATTTATTTATCTATTTATACAAGCACCAGGTACAGCCAGAAGCGCTGAGGGTTAGAGAATTCACCAGAGCCAGAGTGGGGAACAGAACAGGAAGACTGACGAAGCACAGTGCTGAGGGGAGCAGCGGGCACGGCAGGAGAGGTCTGCTTGCCATGCGGGACCCTCGCCGGCTGGCTGGGGATAGAACCGGCGCTGCAGAGGCTGAGGGCAGCTTTGCTGCCCAGCACTCAACCGCTGCACCACTGGGAAGGCCCTGTCCTGATGTAGTCTTAAACCATTTCTGATACAAACATCAACACAAAATTGTCACTTTAGCTCAAGTCCAAACCCTAACTGGAGTTTGTAGTCTAAATCTTGCTGGCCCGCTAACCCTAATCCTGGCCTTAACTTGGTCTCAGTTTCCTCATTCATTCAAAACCCGCCACTGACAGCAATTCTGACTCTGATCTTGACATTCTCTGTAATCCACAGCCTGACCCCTTAAACCCATCACCCACTAAATCCAAACCCCAGGAACCTCAAATGGAAACAAAGACTCTGTTATCTCCTTGAAAGCCTAGAGTGCAAGCAGGCCGTCCCTCTGGTTCACCAGGGCCATGGCCCGCCCACAGCCCCTGTGCTGTGCCAGGCTGTCCTGGGCGTGGTGGTGCTATTTCTGGAGGATGGGTGGTGGGCTTGTAGTGTTTCCTTCAAAATGTCTTGTCTCATGCCCTCTGTGACCAAAAGTTTGCTCTGCAAGTCATTTGGCTGAGTTAGGGATGTGGTCTGTGGTTCCATAACAGAATCCTTATTCCAAAGCCCTATTCTCACCCACACCCGCCTCATTCCCCACCCTGAGCAAAAACTAATTCTAATGCATTCCAAAGACTAAAGAAACACAAGAATGCCACAAGAGGAACCTGGCACAGAGAAGACCAGATGGTGGAATGGGGAGGGGTGAAGGGGTAGGAGGGGAAGGACAGAGCAGCAGGGGATGTAAAAGGGGCAAGATGAGAAGAAGGGGCAGTGGGGAGCTGGGGAGGGGTCTCTGGAGACTGGTCCTCCTCCACGTGGCAGGTAAATGGTGGCCTGCTGACCACATCTGGCCTACAGACCTCTTTGGTCTGCTTGGAGATATATATACATATATTTTTAATTGGAAACATTTCACATAAAAATTATGGTCTCTCTTGAAAACTAGAGGCTCTGGCCACAGCAAGCCTGCACTGCAACTTGGCAGCACATGGCTGCCGCCTCTGAGTGGTGGTGGTCAGTTTCAGGTGGAAATTGCTCCCAGTCCCCACCTCCTCCCCCTGCCTCCTTGCTTCTTTACTCAGTTATTTATAGGTGCAGCTCCAACAGGCATCTGAGTCCGTGATCCCGGTGTACGTTATGAGCCCTGCCATGCTGCTGGGTGGTGGGAGTCACGAATGGGAGGCTGGGAGTGCATTTCTTTGCATTCATGATCTTCCCAGTGGTGGGGCCTGGGAGCATCTGTCTGTGAACCATCCCACAAGGGGAACCTTGATGAGGTGAATGGGATCCCCGTTGAGCTGAGTTGTGACCTTCACTGCCCGTAGGAAAAATGGAGTCATGTGCATCTCGCTGCAGTGAGGAGTTTAACCGGGACGCTGCCTGCCAGTGTGACCACCGCTGTCCCCGGCATGGAGACTGCTGTGACGACTACGAGCACTTGTGTGCAAGTGAGGCTCTGGGGGCTGAGGGCCCGGGAGGGACAAAGGCCAGCCAGGTTTCTGCTCAGCTTGCCTGAGGGGCTACTGGCAGGTGTCCCTCAGTCCAGACGAGGATTCGGGGCAGGTGACAGGGCTAATATGCCCCAAAACAAGGGCCTGTGGGCCAGCGCAGAGGTCTGGGATTTATTTGGCTGCCACACATTCCAAGCTTTCTAGGGTGTCCCTACCTTAAAACCCCAACTTAAACAATAGCTATAATTTACCTGGCATATCTATCTGAATTATCAGGATTAACAGTACCTTGAAATTTGAAGTGATTCCCCAAAAACAACATGATAAAAATGCTATTCTAGCATGTATTACATTACCAGGGAGAGAGTCAGGAGAGATCTGCAGTGCCATGTGGGTTAGCTCCCTGGCCGGGGATTGAACTCGTGCTGCAGTGGCTGGAGATACCTTCATAGTACCGAGACTATGTGCCACCAAGGAGGCCCTAAATGGATCATTTTTAAAAAATCATTTTCAATAATCCCCTTATTTGAATGCTCCCAGTGTTTTAGACTTCCTGATGTTCCTCTTTCTGACATAAATGAAGCCTTGCTACATTCACTGTCAAACCATGTACCCCAGCTCCCAGTTTGGAAAACATGGTCACTGAAGCCATGGTAGGTGATGCCTGCAAGGCCCCTGTATAGAGAGCTGTGCAGCCCACAAGGACACCTGGATGAGAAGGCTAGTTGAGCCAAAATTGGATCTGTACCCTTTTTGAAAAACCATGTATCTTGGTAAAGAACTGTGTCTGCTGAGAGAAAGGAGAACTTTTTCCTAATTTGCCCAAAGGTAGTATCTGGTGACCCAACCACATATACACTGAACTACTTCCACCTTGAAGAACCTTTATTCAAATTACACAAAATCAACATGTATATTAGCAGAAGTTCTGCTGATCAGGCCAAGATAAGGAGACCCAAGCCCAGCGCTCAGGGCAGAATTGAAGCCTACCCTTTTGCTGCGGTCTTGGGCCTCATTCGGCAGTTCACCTTGCACCTTGCACCATCAGGCCAGCATTTAAGATAGACATGATAATCTATCTAGTATTCAAGGTAGAGCCATTTCAGCTCAGCCATTGCAACTCCAAATTCTTTTCCCATAGAAAAAATAATACAAATGATGGGTGTAACTCCAGATCAGCTCTGTTTAGCATAAACTGTGACTGAATTAAGAGTCCTGTGGGTTGCCAACATTTAGAACACAGCACAGCACAAAAAAAAGTCATCAGATGTTTGGGGACCGAATGAACAACCTGCTTCCTGGGATTCCACAGGACTGCCGGGTGAGACCACTCCCACATTTGGAATCACTCTGTGGAAATGATTCTACTGGGTGAGGGGAGGAGCTCAGAGTCTGCAGGAGCACTCCTCTGGCCCCCTCCGCCCCCCACTCCGGTCTCTGCTGCCTGGCCTCTGCTAAGGGAACTGGGCAGTGATAGGAATGTGCTTTTCTGAACACACCCTCCTCCCAAGCAGTCTTTGTGGCCATTGTTAGGAAGAAAGAAGGGAAGTTGGTATCTCAGGAAATAGTTCTTATTCCTGGAGGCCTTGGGAGGAGCCCACCCTTGGCTGTGACAGGGAGTTACTCTAGGTAAGGGAGGTTCCTAAGTGAGGGCCTTGTGATTGGGAGAGTGTCAAACCTGTCCATCTGTCAGCTTCCACTAGAAAAAGTCCTAGCCAAAATCAGAGTTTTCAGTCCAAAAGGGACCACCCACTGCCTCCCTTGTCCCTTTCCACAGATGAACATGCTGGGGAGCATAGTGGTGAAGTGGTAAGGTAGATTGCACCCGGTTCAGGTGAATTTCCACTTTTCAGTAGTTTTCAACACTCTCTCCTCTTCTGTCTTCCATTTTAAGGTTTTCTCCTCTTTTACTCGGTAGTTGTTTTTCATATCCTAGCTCCTGTTTTGTATTTCCTGCCAAGGCACCTGCTTATGCTGAGGCTGGGGGACCTGAGAGCCAGAGGAAAGGGGAGGGAACACTTGGGAAGGGTTGTGACTTTTCATCTCTGACCTACAGTTGAAGAGGACCCAGAAGAGCCAGAAGCATTTCTAGAGATGGAGGAAGATTCCGAGGACGCCCCAGCCAGTCGTGAGTCTGCCTCCCCAAGGGGGGGTTCCTCAGGATAAAGGAGGGGAGTAGGAGGGTACACTGACAACAGCCCCAGCCCCAAACCAGCACCGGGAGGTGGTGAGAGGGGCTCTGGGTAGGAAGAAGCTGGGATGGGTGGGGGTGGGGTGTTCAGTCATTCTGGGGAGTGAGCAGAGAGAGTCTAAGGCCTGTGGAGAGGCAGGAGAAGGAAGTGGAAGAGATTTTATTTTTAGAGTGGGAAGATTATAAAAACAACAGGCCAGAAAAGTAAAGTTCAGCTTCAGAAAGGACTTCCTGACTGTGAAGGGTGTGCACCAATCAAGACTGTTTGTTTTCCTTCCCTGGAGATCTTTAATAGGAAGAGTGAGGAGAGCAAGGCTGAAGGGGGACTGGTCACCATCGAGTGACCTCTAGAGGTCATTGGCCACACACCTCGCCCCTGTTCTTTCAGACTTGTACTCAGCACCCAACTCCTGCAGGGGCCGCTGCCATGAAGCCTTCGACAAGCACCACCTGTGCCACTGCAATGCCCGCTGCCCTGAGTTTGGGAACTGCTGCACGGATTTCGAGCATCTGTGTGCTCATGGTCAGTCTCCTGCTCCCTTTAGCACAGCTCCAGAGACACAGGAATATTCTAGGGCCATCCTTCACCAAGTGTGACCCCTGGCCCAGCAGCATCTGGGAATTTGCTAGAAATGTACCATAGGTTTGGAAAGGCTCTTTCTGCCCACTTGAGTGTGTGCAAGTGTCCTTCATTCTCCTCTCCTTTTGTATAATAAACCTGCCCTTTTGGATATAAAAAAGAAAGGAAAGGAAAGGAAAGGAAGACAGAAAGAAAGAGAAAGAGAGAGAGAGAGAGAAAGAAAGAAAGAAAGAGAGAAAGAGAGAAAGAGAGAAAGAGAGAAAGAAAGAAAGACAGACCTGAGTGAGAAACCCTAGAGATAGGGCCAACCAATCCACTTTAACAATCCTGAGTGACTCTGATGCATGCCAATGTTTGAGAACCTTCCAACAGGATGGGGGCAGTGTGGAGATTGGTGGACAGTCTCTGGGCAAGGCCATGTGCTGATCTAAAGATCCTCTGGGCCCCGGGACCCTGACGTCCAACCACTAAGGTACCTGTCTCAGCCCTCTCCCTC
This sequence comes from Talpa europaea, assembly GCF_964194135.1. Taxonomy (NCBI): domain Eukaryota; kingdom Metazoa; phylum Chordata; class Mammalia; order Eulipotyphla; family Talpidae; genus Talpa; species Talpa europaea. The sequence goes on from NC_140083.1 coordinate 48,820,190, forward strand.
ACTGCTGGCTTGTAGAAGGAGTCCAAGAGGGTGTACATGGACAAACAATCATGCCCAGCCTTCCTTTTTTCTGAGAGCACCCCTCCCCTAATTCCTCCCAGAGGGCTTCTCCCGCAGCAGTGATGCCATAACCAAGGAGGAGCTGCAGAGCATCTCTGAGAAGATCTACCAGGCGGATGTCAACAAGGCCCAGAAGGAAGACATCATTCTCAACAGCCAGAACCGAATCTCCCCCTCAGAGACTGGGGACCAAGTGGACCGTTGCCCAGAGCCGTGAGTTCCCTTCATTCCTCTTCCTGCAACGTTTCTCTCCTAGTTTTGCTTTTTTGATGCTTGCCTTGGCTTGTTTCTCCTCAAAGCAGGCAGGATCAAAGGGAGAGAAAAATATTTGTTCCCAGGGAGAAATAAAGCCATCTTGAGGGACTGTGGCATCCAGTTGGGAGGGTTTCTGTGATTGGCCAGGCTGAGGATAGAATGGAACTTCCAAGAGCTGGCATGGAAGAAAATAGAGACCTCATGTATTGCCTTCAAGAGACCCTGAAGTGACCCCACTGCCCCTGAACCCAGCCCTCATATGCTTGCCCCTGGCTATCCTTAGGGTCCACATTTAGGCCTCTCAGTCGGTCTCCCTCCAACCCCCAGGCTCTTCACCTATGTCAACGAGAAGCTGTTCTCCAAGCCAACCTATGCAGCCTTCATCAACCTCCTCAACAACTACCAGCGAGCAACTGGCCGTGGGGAACATTTCAATAGCCAGCAGCTGGCCGAGCAGGACACCTTCCTCACAGAGGTCATGAAGACAGCTGTCATGAAGGAACTCTACAGCTTCCTCCATCACCAGAGTGAGTGAACCCTCAGGCAGTGCTGAGGACTCAGGTCTGTCTGCATGAGAGCCGGGTACCTCTGGGATCTGCAAGACAGAAAGTTCAGAGAGCAGGTGAGGAGGAGGCGGGACTAGGTAGAGGCCAGTATCCATCTGAGAGGGGGCAGGGAAGGGGACAGACAGGAGCCCAGAAGAAATCATGGACCCAATCAGGACTTGACAAATCCTGTCTGACTTGGGATCATCCCATCTTTTTAACACATTCTTAGCAGCCTTGTTTATCCCCTGCTTTTGGCCTCTTCTATCTCAGGGTTCTCTGCAGGCCAGGAGTCACCCCACTCCACTCCAGGTTACTTCTGGGCTGACTCTGGCTGACTCTGGCTGATTTTTCAGGCATTTAAAATCAGTCCCTGATTCTGCTACCTCTTCCTGCTAAGTCTAAGAAGGAGGCCAGTCACCTCATATGTTTGCTGGGGAAACAGAAAGAGAAAAATCCAAAAGTTCTGAGAGGGAAGTTCTATCGGGAAGGGTTCTGGTTGGACCCACTCCAGCTACATTAGAAACGGACCAAAAAAGGCTTGGGCAGGACTTCTTGGCATGGGGCTGTGTTTGTTTGTGTCCTCCAGATTCCTTTTCTGAACTCCAGGAGGTTGGGCTGTGCCTGAGGGGCTGCTGCTTCCATGTCACCTCACTGGTCGACATGGCAATCCTGCACCGCCCCCTGGTGTTGCTTTGCTGTCAAAGCTGGAGAGAATCTTGGCCTTCTAGCCTGAGCCTTCAACTTTTCAAAGGAGAGAAACAAGAGGCCCAGACAGGGCAAGTGACTTGTCTGAGGCCACAAAGGAAGTTGAAAGCAAAGCTGGGGCTGGAACTCAGGGCTCTAATACCGAGGCCAGGCTGTTCCATTGCTCCTCTTGTCTTCACTCTCTCCCTGTCCAAACCCACCTCATCCTTAATGTTCTTGTTCTTATTCATGAAGCTGCACCTGCCCTGGTTAGTCTCTTCAGAGGTCAAGCCTTTGGAGTATCACCCAAAATAGCCTCGACTGAGAGAGACTTGGTTTGACTCCCATCTCTGCCACAGTTAGTGACCCTGGGCAAGTTAGCTGATCTGGTGAGCCTTTTCTGTGGAACAGGGTCTGGAGGATTATGTATGTAAAGCACCCAGGAGATAGCCCAACACCCAGTAAATGGAAGCTTTTCATGAAGCCATTCTCATGTTTCACGTACATTTAGTCTTGTTTGCCCACTATGTTTTAAGTCCTTGAAAGGAGGGACTAGGTGTCTCCTTTGTATCCTTCTAATACAGTTCTGGGTAGCAAGTAATCCATATATAATGATGCTTTAATTTAGATCCCCACCAGCACCGACCTTTCCCTTGGGTGCTCACTGCCTCTCTTGTCTACCTCATCTGCACCTGCACTGAAGTTTGTATAAAGAGAACTCCTGGTTCCCGGCTCTTCCTCCAGACCTGCGTCTTCCTGTCTTCCCCAGCTTGCAAATGACACCATCATTCACTCATCTGCTCAGGCCAAAAGCCCAGGATGTAGATATGATTCTTCTCTTTACCCCATTGCTCTTCATCAGTTATCACTCCTTCAACACCTATCGCCACCCCTCCTCTCTCCTCTGAGGCAGCCGCGGCAGCCTAAACAACCACCACTCTGAGCTAAACAGCACGTTAGCCTCAAAACTAGTCTGTTGGCTCCTGCGCATACACCCCCTTGACTTTGAAAATAGCAACCAGAATGATCCTTTCAAAACAAAGCTTCTACCACATAATTAGACCTGAAACTTGTCACTGGCTCTTCTATCACACAGAAGCTAGAGCAGTCTCTGGAGCTACACTGTGGGCTCAAGTGCTGGCTTTGCCTTTTATGAGCTATCATCTTGCATGAATTGTGGAAACTTTGCCTCAGTTTCCTCATCTCTAAATTGGGGATAATTAGTACTAATATCTGTGAAGAGTCAATGTGATTCAAAGAATCGACATCTCAGGAAAGCAACACACAGTGCCTGGCCATAGGAAGCACTCAATGATTCTAAGATATTTTTTGTTAACTGAGATCCATAGTTTGGTGATCTGGTCCCTGCCTCCTTCTCCAACCTCCTTGCCTGCCACTCCCCTTGGTGCTCCTTGAACACCAAAGACCTCTTATTCTGCAGGTCTCTAATTAGTGCTACCCTTTCCTGATCTTTCTTTCCAGAACAGATTTTTCTTTCTTTCTCCTCCCCTCCCATCCTCACCTCTAGTCATCACAAGATACTCTATTTTATTTTCTTTATAGCACTTATCTGAAGTCATATTGTTTACTCATTGTTTATTGTGTCTCTTACGCTGGAACATAAACTAGAAAGACCTTGCCCTTGTTACTCCCTGCTGAATCCCCAGGCTTTAGATCTGGGCCTGGCACAGGACAGGCACCCTATCCCCCACACATCCCTGTTTAATACATAATAGAATACATCTGTTGGTCGTACCCACCTGTCTCTTGGCAGGGCAAGTGGCCTTGTTTCCCAGAATCTTCTTCCTCCCCCTCTCCTAACTCCTCTGTTCCTTCTCCTAGACCGCTACAGCTCAGAAAAAGAATTTGTCAACGACTTGAAGAACATGTGGTTCGGGCTCTATTCAAGAGGAAGCGAAGAGGCAGATTCGAGTGGCTTTGAACACGTCTTCTCAGGTGGGATGCCACTGCTTGGAGAGAGTTAGGGATGAAGAGAAAGGCCTTCCCTGAGGAACAGAGCAGCCTTGATCATGAACGGGTCAGCAGCCAGGCCTGCTGGCAGGGAGGGACATGCTGCAGGCCAAGCAGGAGGATCAGGGAAGCCATTTTTGAGGAATAGGCTCTTCTGGAATTGAAGGGGGAAAGAAGACCAGAAACTGGGGTTCAAGGGGCACACATGGGAGGGAGATGGTTTGGGAGCTTAGCTGTTCCTTTCCTCTGCTTGGTTGGCTGCTTCCCAGAGATCTGTGGTCTTTCTCCTCACTGTTCTACCCCCAAAAGTTTCTACTAAGTCTGGCTTGCTCCTGAAGAAACAGTGACAGCAGTATCCCGAGGTGGTCATCAGTCCAACTGGGTGGAGGGATTCTCCCCAGGACTTGAGCTGAAGTTGGAGTGAGAGTTAGGGGTGAGAGTTAAGGATATGAGGGGCTCTGGAGAAAGGGGGATATTCTAGGAATCAGAGACTGGAGAAGGGGGATACCCTGGCATAGGAGGCAGAAAGTGGTTTGGAAGGGAAGCCCCCCAGCCCCATCTTGAACTCTATTATAGGTGAAGTCAAAAAAGGCAAGGTCACCGGCTTTCATAACTGGATCCGCTTCTACATGCAGGAGAAGGAAGGCCTGGTCGACTATTACAGCCATATCTACGATGGACCTGTGAGTAGAGAGTGCTGCCCCTGGAACTGAAAAGCCCACCTGGTAGCAGACTTCTGCCCTCATTCTGCCTTCCAGGTGGTCAGTTTCCACCTTGACTCTCACTGGCAGGAGTTGTGACAAGGACTCTCTGTCTCCTGGTGAGCAGGGTTATGCAGCCAGGATGCTGGGATTCCCTTTCAGTGAAGACTGAACTGCAGGGGTGAGGAGGCAGGGGTACCATCTCAAGATGGGTGGCTGGGGCTGGAGAGGATTCTCAGAGGGGAGGGCCAAATACAAGCCCAAATTTCTTTAGAATGTGGCCTTAGTTAGAAGCTTTGGCCTGGCTGGTCTCAATTAAACTCCTCATATTTATATAAGGAAACTTTGTTACCTTGTGCTAGGAAGTAATTTGGGGACAATAAACTCTCCTTCTCTATGTGTGAGGGCTACAAGGAACAGCTATGTCCCTGTGCCCTGGCATCAGCTGTGTGGGTGCCAACTAACTTACCTCTGTGGGAGACTTGCACCAGGAGCTCAAGAGGGTCCAATCAGGACTCAGTCAGATTAGCAGGGAAGACAGTTTTCTCTGTTCACTTAAAAGAATTCATCATCTTAGGAAAGCTCACATGCGCCTTTCAAGGACCGTCACAAATCCAGGTTGACAGTTCCCATCTGCCACCCTCTGTCAGACTCCGCTCTGGGTCCTCACCAGACCCTCCGTGGTTCTTCTCTCTCAGTGGGACTCCTACCCTGACGTGCTAGCCATGCAGTTCAACTGGGACGGCTACTATAAGGAAGTGGGTTCAGCTTTCATCGGCAGCAGCCCTGAATTTGAGTTTGCACTCTACTCTCTGTGCTTTATTGCCAGACCAGGCAAAGAGTAAGTACTGGGCCAGCCCTGGGGACAGGCTGGGAGCTGCAGGCTGTACTTGGCCAGGACATTCAGGGACCTTGAATCTGCCTCTCAATGGCTGGGAGCACATGGACAAATCCCTGTTCTGGGTTTCAGTTTTCTCATTTGGAAAATGAAGTTGTTAAAATTAGCTTGATAGCTGTCAAATTTCATCTTAGCAGCAGAACTTTCCCCAAATGAAATTTTATGCAGGACTTTACCTATAAGGTGTTTAGAAATAGAGCTGCCCTGGGGTTCTAGGTCTATGTGGCTTCAAGGCAGTTTGGGGGAAACATAGAGCTCCAGAGAGCACAGTTTGAAACCATTAGGTCTCAAGTTCTCTAACATTAAAGGACTCTGGGCCCTATTACTTCTGAAACCCTAAGCTGACATTTCATTTTGAGGGGAGGGAGTGTTCAGCTCTAGATTATGGGGTTTTTTTTTTAAGAGTACTGCTCTGGGAAAGAGGAGGAACAGTGCTAAGAAGACTGAAAACAAAGCATGGATTGTGAAAGGGCTCCTGCATACAGGGAGCTAGAGGTAGTGACTGAAACATGTAAAGTAGAGGGGATTCCTGCATGGGTGGGACTTGATCCTTCCAGCCTGCGGACAGAGGCAGAGTGAAGTGGTGCCCCTACTGATGAGGCCTAGGGGTGCTGAGGTTCTTGACTTCTTTGCAGGAAATAATTCATGAGGGAGTCAGTACAGGTGAGTTAGAAATGAAGCTTTATTGTAGGTGAAAGTCCCACACACAAGAGAGTGCAGGTAGATTCAGAGGAGAGTGGTGCCTTGACCCTTAAGGCTGCTGACACATGTACTTGCTTAGTTGGAGGGGACAAGTGCTCACAGGTGGGATCCTGATGGGTTTTGACAACTTTTGCTTAATGGAAGGGCCAGAAACTTTTGCTTAAAAGAAGGTTGGGATAATGAGAGTTGGCCAATTTTGTTTATCATAGTAATGGACCCTTAACCTCTTGTTAGTTAGATAAGATGGAAGTCTGATAAGTAGTGGGACCTGTGTGAGAGATCAACTAATAGGGTTTATTTTTTTTTTTTTTTAAATTTTTTTTTTTTTTAATAGAGGCATTTTTTTTTTTTTTATTTATTTGTTTGTTTGTTTGTTTATACATGCACTGGGTACAGTCAGAAGCACGGGAGGGTGAGAGAATTCACCAGAGCCAGAGCGGGGAGCAGAGCAGGCAGAAGGACCGAAGTCCACTGCTGAGGGGAGCAGCGGGCGGCAGGAGAGGTCTGCGCACCATGTGGGACCCTCCTCCGGTGGCCGGGGAGCAGCCGGGGATCGAACCGGGGGCGCAGAGGCCGCGGGCAGCTTCGCAACCCAGCGCTCAACCGCTGCGCCACCGGGGAGGCCCAGATCAACTAATAGGGTTTAAATCAAAGTAATAGGGTTTGAATCACTTTGTTCTGAAATGTGCACAGCTGTTTTTCAGGAATACTGGATGGGGAAGTGGGGGCTAAATTCCGTTGTGCTGAATTCCTGTCATATCTCACTATAATTGGGGATTTTTCCTCACAGGTGCCGGTTAAGCCTGGGTGGATATCCCTTGGCCATCCAGACCTACACCTGGGACAAGACTACCTATGGAAATGGCAAGAAGTACATCGCCACCGCCTATGTGGTGTCTTCCACCCAATAGAGCTTTGAGTGAGATAAGAGCATAAGGGGAAGAAGAGCTTTGGCAGGACTAATATGCTACGTGCTCTAGGCTGGAGATGAAATAGAGACATTAGAAGGGATTCCCAAGCCCAGAAATGCCCATGTGGGAAAGAGAAAAAAAAGAGACAAATTAGGAAAATGCAGAGAAACAGTCAAATCTTTGTCCTCGAGCATTTTGGCAACAAAGATTAAGAAACAGGGTCCAGATAGAGGAGATAGGAGCCCGAGTTAGTTTTCTGCCCTGATGGGAAGTGGAACCATAAAATAAGTCCTTGACCCTGTGGGCCTCATTTTTCCTTTTAATGTAAAGAGAAGGTTTGGCCCCTTTCTTTTTGGGGAGAGGGCAAACCTGATGCTATTACTGTGAAAACATTTTCAATTGTTCTTAGGAAGTATGGCTGGTAGAAATTTAAAATTGCTATAATGGCTGCTATTGTCCACACCTTGGCAAGCTGCAATTTAGCCCTGTGTGGAGCTCAAAGAAATCAGGCCTTGGAAATCAAAGAGTGGGTATTTGGTCTATTCTGGGGTCAGATCTTCTCAGAACAGGGTCATGGAACTCCGGTGCTAAATGAAGGGGGTCATGGGCTGGAGGGAATGGACTTCTCCAGGCCTGCTCAGCAAATGAATCAGGAATAGCAAGGATGGGATAATGGGATAATAAAATAATGGTACTTCAATAACAATTTAAGAAAAATAAATAACAGATACATTCAGTATTGGTTCTTGAACTTTAAGAACTTCTACTTAAGAATATCTCAGCTTCCAGATGATTATTAGATAGCTTAGAATAAATCATTAAAAAATAAACACAATATTTTAATGAAAAAAAAAAAGAAGCCCCCACTTGTAGATGTTTAGTGTGGTTACAGAGCTATAGAGGAATTGCCCTCATGGGAGGAAGGTTTTGAATCAGAAATAAAAAGGAACTTATAGCTTGGTGTATGAACAGTAATTATCTTAAGGTTTATGTAGCAGCCATAATTTAAATAAACCCTATAAAAAAAGACTAGGGACAGTGGAACTTTTTCTCAAGCTCAATTGTGCATTTCTCCCCTGACCCCACTGGGACATTGTCCTGCAGAGCCAGGCTTGAACTATGGTTTAGAGGGTTCAAGTCTCCAATTAAAGTCATTTAAGCAAACTTGAAATACATCTCTTCTTAGTGTATAGCCTCCTCAACTGTCTGTCTCCCTGCCTTTTTCCTGGAGCAGGGCAAGGGGTGATACTTCTAGCTCAGTGTCTCTTCAGTTGACTTGCTTGAAGAAGGTGGTATCTTGGGGAAGTCGGTGAGGACTCACCAACTCTCTTGAGCCAAGAGGAGGAGAGAATTCTTGCTGGTTAACTTATAGTATATAGAGTGGAAGGAATGTCCTTCTGGCTTCTGATCCCACATATAAAGAGCTTGAAAGTCACCACTTCATACTAATAACAAGTAAAAATCTGACCAAACAAAGGGTCAGGAAAAAGACAAAACTTGGAGGCAAACATATAGATCTGAAGCCTATAGTCGGGGAGAGGAAGGGGTCAAAACAGAGTAGGGAAGAGCACGAGGGACTGCGGTGATGGTTCACAGGTGATAGGGTGGTGGGAGATTTGTGGGAATGACACCTAAGGGGAGAAATCAAATAATATATAAAAATAAACAACAATGTAAGAAAATAATCTGACCAGACTGAAAAGTCAGCAACTCATCTTGGATTTGTAAGGGAAGTGAGGCCATGGGCAAATTGCTGCCTGTGGAAAGACAGGTTTTTGCTGACTGGAAATAATATGGATTGGATTGGAAATAAGAATATGTATGGGAATAAAATTGGGAGACATGGCTTATTGGAGCAGAGTCTCAATTAGAAACCACTGTAGAAACCAGTGCTGGATAGGAAAACCTGAACTGTAATTGATGAATTACAGTGTGGCTTAGTGTGAACAGCTCAGAATTCAAAACTCCAGGGTCTCAGTCATAGATTAGGCCCTACAGTAATGTGAGGTATACCTCTAGAAGGTTGGCCAGGTTCCCATAAAAAATATCCAAGAAAAATTCCCTTGGGCTTCTGGCATGGGGAGGAGAAAAGAAGCCATTTGAAATATCCAGAGCATTCTTTCCTTAAGTCTGCCCTCAGAAACTAGTTAGAGCCTAATCTTCAGGGATATTATCACAGCCTAACTGATTGGGAGGGGAAATTCTCACTCCAGCCCCCTCTATCTAGTCACTGTCACCCACACAAGTGAGGGGGAGAAAAGTGGAGGAACACTGTGAAGTTCCTAGTCCAGTGGCATGGGGCCACTAAAGGGCTGAAACCTCATCATGTGATGGAGGCGAAGAGAGAACATTTGTCAAGGAAGCATCACGAGACCAAAACCAGGTTCACACAAGGCCAGAAGCTGGAGGTTGGGGTAGAAGTGATGAACATGGTCATTAAACAAGCTATACAGAGAAGTAAAGTATCCAGAGATACAGACTGAGGTGCAGAACAGGAAGGGACATGGAGATTGAGCACCACTGTAAAACAATCACCGGTCCTTCCAAATTGACCTAGTCAAACCAAATATAGAAAAAATCCTCAGGCGCCAACCCTAGACATAATTAATGGGATAGCAGCTAACAATCCCACAAAGGAATGAGCCCCTCCCAAATTGAAGACTATGTCAGCGCGATCTCTGACTGGCTGGGGCAGTAGTCTTTCTGCCCACTTGTGATTATGCAGGTGCTTCTCTTCACCCACCAAGCTTCTCCCTTTGCAAAGCAGCAGAGTCAGCTCTTCTCCCAAGACTGCCTGCCTGTGACTATGCAGGCCTCTCTTTTAACAAACCTGTCCCTTTCAGGGGCAGCTCTTCCAGCCAGCTTACGTTCCGGCAAGCATCCTTTCCTTCCCTTCCCTTCATTTTTTTTTTTTTAATGGCATTTTACATTTTTTTTTATAGACACGTTTTTGTTTTATTTATTTATTTGTTTGTTTGTTTTTTGTTTATACATGCACTGGGTACAGTCAGAAGCATGGGAGGGTAAGAGAATTCACCAGAGCCAGAGCAGGGAGCAGAGCAGGCAGAAGGACTGAAGTACACTGCTGAGGGGAGCAGCGGGCGGCCGGAGAGGTCTGCACGCCATGTGGGACCCTCCTCCAGTGGCCGGGGAGCAGCCGGGGATCGAACTGGTGCCGCAGAGGCTGCGGGCAGCTTCGCAACCCAGCGCTCAACCGCTGCGCCACTGGGGAGGCCCGCCTTCCCTTCATTTTTATAATAAACCTGACCTTTGGTGTAACTAAATGTCTCTGCCTCTTTGGGAAACTCACCACGTGCTGCTGAAACTTTTTCAGAGGAAAGGTAACCCAAGGACCCTGCTCTCTGAACCCAACACCTCTCTAAACCTGATCAGTAGGACTACAGAACACTTCCCTTCCCCCTATACCTGTCACTACTTACTAAGGCCAATTACAGCACTTCCTTTTGTCAGTACATTGTATTTGGTATATGGGGAATATTTAAGAAGGCAAAAAGCAATTTGAAAAGACAGAGCAAGCATCAGAACATGACACGACAAAGAAGTTGGAATTAGCAGACTAGGAATGCCAAACAACCCGATTAATAAACTAAGGGCTCTAATGGTTAAAATAGACAGCATATAAGAACAGATGGGCAATGTCAGCAGAGAGATGGAAAGCTTAAGAAAGAACTAAAAAGACCTGCTAGAAACCAAAAACACTATAACACAAGTGCAGAATGACTTTAATGAGCTTATTAGTAGACTGCACACGGCTGAGTAAAGAATCTCTGAGCTTGAGGATATTGCAACAGAAGCCTCAAAAAGAAAAAAGAAAAATAGAACAAAGACTTAAAAGAAAAAACAATATCCAAGAACTGTGGGACACCACAAAAGGTGTATCATATGCATAGGGTAATACCAGGAGAAGAAAGAGAAAGAAGACCAGAAGAAATATTTTATACAATACATGAATTTCTTTAAATTAATGTCAGATATCAAGTCATAGATCCAGGAAGCTCAGAGAATATCAACAAATGGCTAAACAACAAAGTAATTATGAACTATACCCTGGCATATCATTTTCAAATGAAAGGAGATCAAAGAGGAAAAAACAACTTACCTATAAAGGAACATAGATAAGAAGAACATCCAACATCTCTTAAGAAACCATGCAAGCATGAGGAGAATGAATTGCAATATTTAAAGTGTTCAGACAAAAAAATTCCAATGACTTAGAATTCTGTAGCCTGAGAAATTGGCCTTTAAAACTAGAGGAGAAATAAAGACTTTCTCAGATAAACAAAAACTGTTTATGTTGTCGGCAGATCTGCCTTTCCAGAAGTTCTTTAGCAAGATGGAAAATAACACAGGTTAGAAACTCAGCTACATGAAAAAAGAAAGAGTTTTAAAAGAGGAATTGAAGGTAAAACAAAAACTTTTATATTTCTGTCTTTAATTGATTTAACAGATACCTGTTCAAAATAATAATGGCAACAATCTATTTCATTTTATACTTGCGTATATATATTTATATATACTTGTATACTTATATATTATGTGTGTTCATATATTTACATATGCTTATATATAAGGAAAATGAATTACAGTACAAGGAACAGGAGGAATTAGTATTGTTTTATTAATGTAAGTTATTCACATTACCTATTGGTAATAGTGTTATTTGAAAGTGAGCATGAATAAGTTTTATTTAGTTTTAAATGCATATTGCAAACTCTAGGCAACCATTAAAAAAGGTAAGCAAGGAAGTAGAACTGGTATACTAACAAAGGTGAAAAAAATGGAATGATAAAAAATGATCCATTAAAAGCATAAAGGACAGAAAAATGATATAAGGTAAAAATAAGGCCAAAGACAAAGATAAACACCTGGGATTACATCAAACTGAAAAGCTCTGTATAGCCAAAGAGACATTAACCAAAACAGAGAGATACCCCACTGATTGGGAAAAAATCTTTGCACTCCATCCAACTGATAAGGGACTGATGACAAAGATATACAAAGAACTCACACGGCTCAACAAAAACAAAATAAACAATCCAGTCAAGAAACGGGCAGAAGAACTCAAAAGACATTTCTCCAAAAAGAAAATGCAAATGACCAATAGGCATATGAAAAAATGTTCAACATCCCTTATAATCAGGGAAATGCAAATCAAAACGACACTGAGATACCACCTTACACCAGTAAGAATGGCACATATCAAAAAAACAAGCAACAACAAATGTTGGCAAAAAAGGAACTCTCCTACATTGCTGGTGGGAGTACAAACGGGTCCAACCACTGTGGAAAGCTGTCTGGAGGTTCCTCAATCTACCAAAAATGGAGCTAAAAAATCCGGCAATTCCACTTCTAGGAATCTACCCAAAGGACACAAAAACAGTGATTCAAAAGAGCACCTGTACACCTACATTTACTGCATAACTATTTACAATAGGTAAAACCTGGAAACAACCCAAATGCCCAAAAATAGATGACTGGATCAAGAAGATGTGGTATATATCCAAGATGGAATATTATTCAGCAATCAAAAAGATAAACTCATGCCATTCGCAGCATCATAGGTGAAGCTAGAAGGAATTATGCTCAGTGAAATAAGCCAGAAGAAAAAGAAAAATATCGGATGGTTTCACTTATAACAGGAATATGGGGGAACCAAATAAGACATCAGTGCAAAAAAAATAATAACAGTTCAAAACACAACAAAGCAAAAACAGACAATTATAAATCAGAGACATACTGTAGGGGAGGAAGAAGGAGAGGGGTGAGAGGGAGGGAGTGAGGAGCACAGGGGACTATGGTGATGGTGCATGGGGGCTTTGGGGAAGGAGAATCTATGGGGACTCAATCTGAGGGGGTGGGGAGAAGCAAATATTGTCTAAAAAATGTAAAAAATGCTAAATGTTAAAATAATAAAAAAAAATAAGGCCAAAGACCAAGGGCAACAAATAGAAAACAGTCACTTTGAATGTCAATGATCTAAATGCACCAATTAAAAGACATAATATCAGAGTGGATCAAAATACAAAAACCAACTGTAATACAAGAATACCATTTAAAATATAAAGACAGGGCCTCCCCAGTGGTGCAGCGGTTGAGCGCTGGGTTGCGAAGCTGCCCGCAGCCTCTGCAGTGCCCGTTCGATCCCCGGCCACTAGGAGAGGGTCCCACATGGCATGCAGACCTCTCCTGCCGCCCGCTGCTTCCCTCAGCAGTGTATTTCATCAGTCTGCCTGCTCTGCTCTCCGCTCTGGCTCTGGCGGATTCTCTCACCCTCCCACGCTTCTGATTGTACCCAGTGCTTGTATAAATAAATAAATAATTAAAAAATTAAAAAAATATAAAGACACATAAGATGAAATATAAATGTATAAAAATATTCCACAATAACAAACTGCAAAAAGATTAGACCTCAAAGTAAAGAAAGTTATTATAGATAAAGAAGGGCATTGCATAGTCTAAAAGGGTCATTTCTCTAAGAAGACATAAAAATTCTTAATGTGTATGTACCCCAAAACAGAGCATCAAACCACATGAGGCAAAAAAAGATAGAAATGAAAGGAGAAAAAAATGACTCCACTATTGTAGTTGGAGACGTCAACATCCTTCTATCAGAAATGGAACGACCAGGGGGTCTCCCTGGTGGCACAAGGGATTAAGTACAGCACTGTGAATCTATCCGCAGCCTCTGCAGCATGAGTTCGATCCCTGGCTGGGCGGCCAAGGAGCAACCCACATGGTGCAGCAGACCTCTCTTGACTCACCAGCTGCTCCCCTCAGCAGTGTATTTCATTCAGTCTGCCTGTTCTGCTCCCCACTCTGTCTCTGGTGAATCCTCTCACTCCTCTGTCACCTCCCCCTTCTCCCTGAATCTCTGGCCTGAACCCCAGTTCTTGTACACATAAATAAATGTTAAAAAAAAGAAAGAAATGGAAGGACCTGGCAAGCAGAAAATTGGTATGGACACAGTTAATCAACAATATCATCAATCAACTTGATGTAATTGACATTTATAGGCTGTGTAAACAAGCTACTTAGAAACACCTGTTCATATGGGTCACACCAACATAGATCACATTCTGGATCATAAAACACACCTTAACAAATTTAAAAGAATAGAAATCACACATGTCTGCTCTTGGACCATAATGGAATGACACTAAAAATCAATAACAGAAAGGTAATTGAAGAACTCAAACTATGTGGACATTAAACAACACACTGTTAAATAACTTGGGTCAAAGAAGGAATCTGAAGAGAAATTTAAATGTATTTTGAGCTAAATGAAAATACAACTTATAAACATTTGAGATGTTGTGAGAGCAGTGCTTAGAAATATATTTTTAACATTGAATGAATATATTAGAAAAGAAGAAAGACCTAAAATCAGTCAGATAAATTTCTACCTTAGGAAACTAGAAAAAGAAAATCTAATTAAACACAAGGTAAACAGAAGAAATAACAGGAATTAGAGCAGAAATCAATGAAGTCAAAAACAGCATAGCAATAGAGAAATCAATGAAATCAAAAGCTAGTTCTTTGAAGAGATTAATAAAGAATAATTACAAAGTTGGAGGACTCTGCTATCCAACTTCAAGAATTATTACAAAGACAGTGTAGCTGGTAAAAGGATAGACAGAATAGATGGCATCAGGTTGTTAGTGTTATAATTTGAATTTCCCTGATGAAATATGATGTGGGACGTCTTTTCATATGCTCATTTGCCATCTGTGTATCTTCACTGGGAATGTGTCTGTTAAGTTAAATTAAGTGTCTGTTTTCTTATTGTTCTCTTATTGTTATTGTTCCCTTACACCTATTAGAATGGCCAAACTCCAGAACACTTACATCATCAAATATTGGTTAGGATTTGGAGCAAGAGGAATTTTCATTCGTTGCTGGTGGGATTACAAAAACACGACACAAAAACAAAAAACTGTATAGCCACTCTGGAGAACATTTTGGTGGGTTTGTAACAAAACTAAACACACCCTTACTATATGAATCCAGTAGTTGCACTCCTTGGTATTTATCCAAAGGAGTTGAAAATTTACATCTACACAAAACCACACACGTATTTGTAGCAGCTTTGCTCATACTTGCTAAGTTGTGAAGCGACCAGTATGTCCTTCGGTAACATCCAGAGAAGAGAATGTTACTCAGCTTTAAAAAGAAATGAGCTATCAAGGCATGAAAATATATGGATGAAACCTGAATTCATATTACTAAGTCAAAGTAGCCAATCCGAGAAGCTCACATACTGCACGATTCCAGCTAAATGACATTCAGGAAAGGGCAAAACTATGGAGACAAAAAAAAAAATATATATATATATATACCAGTGATTGCAGGGGAAGGAGTAGAGGTGGGGGAGAGATGAATAGACATAGTACAGAGGATTATTACAGCATTGAAAATACTTTGCATGATATAATGATGGACATATGTCCAAACTCCATTGTACCACACCAAGAGAGAAACTTTAGTTAAAATCTATGCACTTTGGTGACTATGACGTGTCAGTGGAGGTTCATCACTGGTTAAAAAAAAAAATGTACCTAGAATTCTAGTTGAGTGATGTTGATAGTGGGGAAGGCAATGTTCATGTCCGGGCAAAGGGTATATTCTTTCTCTCAATTTTATTATAAACCTAAAGCTGCTCTTAAAAAACGCAAGCTTTTTAAAAGAAACTTCTCTGAAGAGGAAATGCAAATGGCCAACAGGCATATGAAAAAATGTTCAACATCACTTGTCATCAGGGAAATGCAAATCAAAACTACCATGAGATACCATCTTACACCAGTGAGAATGGCACATATTAAAAAAACTAGCAACAACAAATGTTGGCGAGGGTGTGGAGAAAAAGGAACTCTTCTGCACTGTTGGTGGGAGTGCAAACTGGTCCAACCACTGTGGAAAGCTGTGTGGAGATTTCTGGACCTACTAAACATAGAGCTTCCATATGACCCAGCAATTCCACTCCTAGGTATTTACCCAAAGGACACAGAAACATCAATTCCAAAGAACACCTGCACCCCTATGTTTATAGCAGCACTGTTTACAATAGCTAAGCTTTGGAAACAACCCAAATGCCCAAAAATAGATGACTGGATCAAGAAGATGTGGTACATATATACCATGGAATATTACTCAGCATCCAAAAAAGATAAACACATGCAATTTGCTGCAACATGGATGGCGCTGGAAGGGATCATGCTCAGCGAAATAAGCCAAAAAGAAAAAGAAAAATACCGGATGGTCTCACTCATAGCAGGAATCTAGAAAACTTAAATAAGGGACCAGGAAAATGAATAACTATAAGAAAGTGAAAATCAAAATCAACAAAAAACTATGAACCAGAGACACTTTTAGGGGGGGCGGGGGCGGGAGGGGAGGGATTGGGGTCAGAATGGGGGGCTGCAATTGTATGGGGAATATAACAATAAAATTTATAAAAAAAAAAAAAATAAAAAACGCAAGCTTTTAAAAAAGGGCAGAAGGAATATTGCGCATAGACGATGAGGGAGGAGAGTAAATGAAGATGTGGTCTCCAGCCCCAACAACCAGTCCCCTTGACTATATACAAGGAACAAAAGAATGCCTTGGGGTGCAGCTTTTGTGGTTGTGTAACAGGGTGGTCCCCAGGAAAGGGGGAGGTTCCCTGCCCCACCCAAGGGAGGGTGGAGCTGAGCCGGGAGAGAAGCTGCAGAAGAAGAGACTGAGGAAGGAAGCAGGATGGAGCCAGGAGACCTGGAGGAGGCGCATGGAGCCTAGAGACACGTGAAGAAACTGCGCTTGTCTTTTGGTTGTGGACTGGGTGACACAGATGTGGGTGAGACCCATGGGGAGGTGACCATGGCAGCTTTTATCTTGATGTTAATTTTGCTCTTTTCCTTCCGGGCTTGTCTGGTAGTTTCTGACCCTTTTCTGTGGGTCCCCACTGGAAGATGCTTTAGACTTGTGGCAGGCTTTGGGGCCTTGTTCTGGGCCAATCCCATATGGATGGACTTTTACCCACGAGGGGACGGGTAACTTTGGGTGCTTCATTTAGAAACTAGACTCTTTGCCTTACCTGTATTGTTTCCTATTTTTATTAAAGTTCCTTTCCATTAAAGTCTCATATGTTTTGTGTTGATGCGGCAGATAGCAGAACCCATTTAGAATAGGCAGGTTTGCGGGGTTTGGGCTGCCCCTCTCCCTGCCCTGTAACAGTTGTGGCTGTTGAACAGACAGAGGGAGAAGGAGATACTAAAGAAACACACACAGACTTCTCACCTGTAAGCAGATGCTAGGAGACAACCACATCTGAGGGGAACCTCAGGCAAGTTATCCAGTGTCGGTGGATAAGTCCTTCTCCCAGAGCTCAGCATCACAGGGGGCAACACAGGAAGTGGCAGAACAGGGTGGTCACAGGCCAGTCTAGAGTGGTTTTACAGTGTTTTGTTTTTGTTTTTGTTTTGTTTTGTTTCGTTTTGTTTTTGTCAGAGTGCCCAGGTATCTCCCCAGACTCTGTCTGTTACTTGCTGGTTGAATGGAAAAATTTCTTAATTATAGAGGCGAGTTTTTTTATTGGCAAAGTGGGCATAATATTAGTGTCTTTGTGAGATAAAGAATGTAAACAACAGGCTTGTTTCTTATAATAATTCTCATCTGACTCACTTATACAGATTTCACTATGCACCAGGAGAGGCAGTTCATCTTCCCTGCCCAGTATTTATGCACCTAGCAAGCCTCTTCAGCAGTCTTGCAGGTAGTTGGCGTGAGACTGAAGCACCATATTCCAGGGCCTGGACCATAGCTTTGCGGGAGACAGAGGCAGAAACAAACATTTGGTAAGATTTTATCACATTTCAAGCTGTGTTGGATAAGCCTTTACATACATTTTCTTGCCTCAATTGATACTTTTACCTTCACTATTTTAACTAGACAACTGAGGCTTAGATTAAGCCACATTCTTAGTAATTTGCACAATCAGGATTACAAGATTGAACTCAGGATCTGGATTTCTAGCAGTATCTACTCATTTATTCATTCTTCATTCTTTGAAAGAATACATATTAAGGCCTGTGAAAATGTTCCTGGTTGCCCGTCAACTCCTGCTCTCCTCATTTCCTCCCTTATCCTTGAACTCCCAGTTTTTAGATAAGCACCTGACTGCCAAGAGTAAAAAATGTTCAAACTTCCTTGCAGCCAGGTGTGGATGGATGTCTAAGCCCTGACCAGCAGCACACAGGAAGTGTTCCCGAAGTGCCCCCACACTTGCTCCTTCCTGCTGCCTGGACATCAAATAAAACAGTTGGAGCTTTGAACCATGATGGGGAGACCTGTGCTGAAGATGACAGAGCAGTAAGGCAGGAGAAGCCTGGGTCTAACACTGAGATTGTCATGCTTTAAAATTGAGATTGTCATACCAACCCTATATTGCTTATTTTCTTTCTCTTTTTATACAAGAGAGAAATTCTCTTCTTGCATGTATAAACCACTCTTACTTTAGGCTTTCTTTCATATGCATCACATCCAAAACAGTTTCTCTGTAATAGGAAGCCCCATGCCCCATAAACATTGTTGCTAAACAGTACTCAGTTAATATTCCCTTTCTTAAGATTTATAACTGTCAAAAATTTTCTTATTTAACTGTTTGAAAGATCTCAATAATTGTTTTTAGACATAAAATCAGTCATTTACAATGATTAATTGCAGCAATTATTTCTGTAATAATAAACATTCATATATATATATACATATATATTTATCTCCACTGACCATTAGAATTTCAACATACAGACTATATAAAGAGATTGTCTCTTTGAAGATGACTATTCAGATATTAACAATAAGTACAACTGAGATGGCTAGGACTTGTTCTTAGTAAAAATTTGTTTCCTTAAAAGGAAATAAAAATAGACATAAGACATAAAAGCAAGACACAAAAGTATTTTCTTTTTGAAAATGATTTGAAGACAATTGTCAACAGAAGTGGGGAGGTTGGCATGAAAAAGCTCTACAAAAGGACATCTCAAGATGGTTGTTATTTGAGCTTACAGGAAAAAAGGCCATTACAGGCACAGTATTTTGTAAGAGAATGCGGCCTCAGAATGAGGTGATGGTGGCCATCAAGACCAATGGACTCACCCCTTTCACTTTAATGCTGTACTCACTAAGCAACTGTGTGATTATTTTCTGTTGAGAGAGAGTGTGTGTGTGTGTGAGAGAGAGAGAGAGAGAGAGAGAGAGAGAATTCACCTAAGTATCTATGGGGTTTTATCAGAGCCGACAGCTGACCACCTCACTCTAATCTTAAGCAATTCTGCCAGAACTAATTTAAAAAATACGGTTGCTTTTGTTTAGAACATTTATGAATAAAGTGTTAAAAGTCAGTTCGCTATCCCCCCAACACAAAAAACAAAGGACCCATTCCATTAATTATTTTGATGATAAAATTAATGATTTGACTATCACTTTAATGGGCAAAGAGACAAAATACTTAGTACAGTGGCAAAGATGTGTTAATGATGTAACCTTGTAAGGGAAGACACCAAATTGATTTTCATCGATCATTACGAGGATGCATGGTGCGCAGGTGCAACTGCTGTTGTTTAAAAAAATCGTGATGTCCAGGCTGCAGGGATTAAATCAAATTTCTGAGTGGGATCCAAAATTTAGTTTTTTTTTTTTTAAATTAATGCCTCCCTAGGTGATTCCAAAGTTTAGCCAAGTTTGAGACGCACTGATCTGGATTTTTTGGCTAATGTTTAAGATTACAGAGCTGTTTCAAACGAAAGATTTGTTTATGTGGAATAAACTTTTTTTTTGTTTTGTTTTACAATTTCAGAGTTGTCATGAAAAAGAAAGACGATACCCACACAGGAAGCAGAGGCTTCTTTCATCGTCAAGACAGAGTACAGCTAAAGACGGGCTTTAATACTAACACTCGTCAAAGACTCAGATAAATGCACCTAGAAACGTGTTTACTTGCAAAGATACTCGGAGTCAGACAGAAGGGCTGGTTTGCGAAATACAAGTACTTGTAGGGAAAAAAATCCTGCAAAATTGCCAGTTACCAGTTTACATAGTGTGTGCAAGGTAGAGAAACTTTCCCACCTATCACAAAAGTCTGATAGGGCGTCAGACATCAACACGGCAAATAACAGGGATGCAGTGGCTACCGCTAATATTCAAGGCGGCAGAACAATTCTGGAGGACCCTGCAGCTTTTTATCTTTCGTATTGAGAGCAAGGGTGGGCGTCAGGCTTTCTTTAGCCTACAACCCCTCTGGAAGGCACCCGGCCCACCGCGCACGCGCCAGCCCGGGCTCCGGGGGCGGCGCGAGCACGCGGGGCCTTGTGGGAAAGCCCGGGGAGGCGGGGCCGGCGTGAGCGCTGCGGGCCTGAGGAGGCAGCGTCGCGGGCGCTAACGGTCCGGTGAGCTGAGCCGTCTTGGTGGCTGCCGGTCGCAGCGCCCGAGGAGGCGCTGAGGCCGCCCGGCGGGCGGAGGCGGCGCGGCCGTGGGTCCCGGGAGAGGCGGAGAGGGCGAGTGCGGCGCGGGGGCGCGGCGGTGTCCAGGGTAGCGGCGTCCCCCAGAGCGCGTTCCCGCCGGGGTTCGGGCCGCGCGCCCCGCCCTGGCCTTCGGCTCTGCGGACGGGCCCGTGGGGCCTGCCCCGGGCGCCGGGCCGGCGGCGCAGCCGCAGAGACGCGCTCGGGAGCAGCCCGCCGTGGCCCGGCCCCTCCCGGCGTGGGCGTGCCGCGGCCGCCCGCAGGGGCTGTGGAAGTGATGCCCCCGCGCTCTGGGGACGGGTTTGCATGGGACCCCGCCCTCCTCGCAGTTTGTGGGGGAGCGTTTGGGCCTGCGGAGCGCAGAGGAGGAATGGAAAGTGCGTGGAATGGAAAAGGTCTGGGCGCCCTGCCGCATCTTAGTGACTTGCCGCTCGGTCTTGTATTTGAGTCCCCAGCAAAGCTCGGTGCTAGTTTTTTTTTTTTTTTTTTTTTTAAGATTTGTTTATGCATACAAGAGCTGGGGCACAGGCCAGAGGTGTGGGAGGTGAGAAGATTCACCAGAGACAGTGGGGAGCAGAACAGGCAGATTGACCGAAGTACACTGCTGAGGGGAGCAGCGGGTGAGTCAGGAGGGGTCTGCCGTGCCATGTGGGTATCCCCCTGGCTGGGGAGCGAACTCGTGCCGCAGTGTCTGCGGTCAGCTTCATAGGTTGTGTCCTAACTAACCCCTTGCGCCACCAGGGAGGCCCTAGTTTTTTTACTGAGATCCACATACGCGATTCACCGTGGGCACTGCCCGAAAGACGCGTAAGCCTTTTTAGGTTCTAACGCTAGGCTGTCAGAAAACCTACCTATATTTGCAATCATCCCTTTTTCCTGAAAGGATCCCTTTTCTAATCCCTTCTCTTCTTCATTCTGTCCTTCCTCAATACCCCCAATTTTGAATTGCCTCCCACCTTTTTGGGGGACCTTGGTCCATCAACTCATTGTCTTTATTTTACCTTGCCTGTTATCGCCCCAGGCTATACTCGTGAATAATCTCAAGTTATTAAATACAAAATTATGCATAGCTCCATCATATCTCCATGTAATCTTATCTGCTCAGCTCATTTTATTTCCATTTTGGGTTTTTTTTGGTGGGGTGTCTTATTAAAATACTCAGTCTTCATATGATTATATGCTGCACTTCCCCCTATATAGCCTTTGTGGCATGTAGCACTCAAACTTCTCCTGCTTTCTTGAATTATTAAAAAGTCTCTTCTGTGACAGTGCCTTTCAGCTCTCTAGATGCTGCTACTTAGTTTTCCCATGTTGGCATCTGTTCCTATGTTTGTTCCCTAATTACAAGTGTTTCATGCTCTTCAGCCCCAGGACTCACAGTGATTAAATATATCCAAATCCCATGGTTGTAGCTTCCATCTTTGTGTTCAGTATGCACCAATTTGTATCTTTAGCACCTCTATAACTACCTTCTGGATTATTTCTTTCTGATGTCCCATAAGCATTCAAATTCAACATATCCTTTTTTTTTTTTTTTTTAAAAGATTTATTTATACATGCAAGAACTGGGGTACAGGCGGTGGGGGCGGTGAGAGGATTCATCAGAGACAGAGTGGGGAGCAGAACAGGCAGACTGACTGAAATACACTGCTGAGGGGAGCAACAGCAATGCAGGAGAGGTCTGCTACACCAGGTGGGTAGCCCCCTGGGGAGGGGGCATTGAACTAGTGCTGCAGAGGCTGCAGATAGCTTCATAATGCTGTGCTTAATTCCTTGTGCCACCAGGGAGGCCCCACATTCAACATATCCTAAACTGAAATAACTTGTTCTTCCATTTGTCTTCCATTCCCAAAAACTTCTTTTCCTTTTCAAATGGTGATTCCTGACTCAAGTGGCATCCCTAATCTTAATAGATTCTCAAGCTAGAAATCTGAGAAGCTGTTTGAGTCTTGCTCTGCTCCCTATTGCCTCAATCTATTCAGTCATCAGCTCCCTTTTATTTTACCACCTTAATACTTTTTTTTAATATTTAAACTTAAACAGTTGATGCCATGCTTTGTAGAGTAGCTGAACTTTATTTATTTAAAGATTTATTTATTTATCACACAAGAGCTGGGGTACAGGCCAGAGATGCAAGGGGGGGTGAGAGGATTCACCAGAGACAAAGCGGGGAGCAGAACAGACAGACCGAAATACGCTGCTAAGAGGGACAGTGGGCAAGACAGGAGAGGTTGACTTCGCCATGTGGGTTTCTCTCTAGCTGCCCGGGGATCGCACTCATGCTGCAGAGACCTCGGATTGCTCCATAGTGCGGTGCTTAACCCCTTGCGCCACCAGGGAGGCCCACCACCTTAATACTTTTACATAGTTTTCATGGTCAGACCTCTTGCACTGGCATTTCATGATCTGTCCCACATCCACCTTTCAGCCTTCTCTTCATTATTCTCCTCATAATCACCTCATTCTACCTCCCCACTCCTTCATGTTCATCATTTGGCTGGCCTCTTGAAACTATGTTAAAGTTTTAGCATTTCTGGGGACTCTCTTCTAGAACTTAACACCTTGCCATCTGGTATATGCCTATTCTGTGTATACCTCAGTAAGGGTAATTCTCAGTAAGGGAATGCCTTCTAGGGTTCATTTTGCATTGTTTGCAGACATTTTTGGTGTCACAATCCAGTAGGGAGGGCGTAATGCTGACACTTAGTTGGCAGAAGCTAGGGATTTTGCCAGCCATCCTTCAACACACAGTATCGCTCCCTTAGAGCAAAGAATTATCAGGACCAAAATGTCAGTAGTCTCTAGATTGAGAAACCCTGCCTAGCATAGTATTTTGTTATTCAGTACTTCCCTACTAGATATTGAGACCTATCTTATTTGTGTTTGCCTCCCTAAATCTTGATATAGGACCTGTCACTAGCACTGTGACAGATGATCAATAAATATTAAAAAAAAAAAAAGGGAAAGGCATAAAGGAGGTAATTAGGACATATTTTTAAATTTGAGATGAGCAGTCAATGTGTTAACCACTGGCTAATAGCTAATTTCAGTGATTTATCCCCTCCCCCGCTTTTGCCTTTCACTTATACAGCATTTCAGGAATTCCCCAACTTGCCTATTTTTCATTATATTCTTCGGCGAACTTTGCTTCATTTTAAAAATAATATACTGATGTTTTCTTTCATTTTAGTCTTTTTCTATAATGTATCTTGGCCATTATGGAAGTGGTTAAAAAGGGTTCAAAAAATAACCAAATAA
Organism: Talpa europaea; assembly: GCF_964194135.1. Lineage (NCBI taxonomy): Eukaryota > Metazoa > Chordata > Mammalia > Eulipotyphla > Talpidae > Talpa > Talpa europaea. The sequence goes on from NC_140083.1 coordinate 48,843,689, forward strand.
TTCTGCTTTATTCTCAGAGATTGGTTGGTCAAAATTCAGCAGGCTGTAATGACTTCGACAAATAAAGCAGTTGAATTACAACTACAGGTGAAACAAAATGCGGAAGAATTACAAGACTTTATGAGGGATTTAGAAAACTGGGAAAAAGATATTAAACAAAAGGATACAGAGCTAAGACGACAGAATGGTGTTCCTGAAGAGGTAAAATTCTTAAATTCTTTAGCATCCAGCAAAACTACTTATTTTAAAATAAAGCATAACCTTTTAAAATGTTTTGTGAGAATACAAAAATTGAAGTGATTTGCTTCCTTACCAATTTTTTTTAAATGCTGCTTTTGAAAGTCTTTGTAATAATTGTATTAGCTCCAGTGAGACTTTTTAAGACTTAGTGAATAGTTTAAGACAGACCATGTGAAATTTCTTAGATTAATAGTATTGTAAAGTACGTAGAGGTGTGTGTGTGTGTGTGTGTGTATATTATGTTATATATAATTATACATTTGATGATTTACTAACATGATATTGCCATAGAAATGAACTTAGTGCCTCGGTTTAACCAATGTTTTTCTTACGACAGCGCATTTAAATATGACCCAATTTTGCTTACAGTACTTAATTTATGTGGAGGCATTTCAGTTTGTCATTATGTTACTGCTAATTCATTGTACTAAGGCTGAAGGTTAGGTAGTTTTTGAAATTTGAATTTAGGATTGCAAATTAAATGTGTAATTGAAATACAAAATTAAATTTTCTTGTGACTCAACAATGCTCAACATTCATCAGAGGGCGAATTAAACTTACGAGCATAAATTGTCATAAACAGAGAAGGAAACTTGGCATTTTTAAGTGCTTGAAAATTAAATTTAAAAGTTATTTGAAAATATAATTTAGTGAGAAATTTAAGCATCTTGCAAAAAAGTAATAGAATTTTTTTTCCTCCTAGAATTTACCTCCTATCCGAAATGGGAATTTTAGGAAAAAGAAGAAAGGCAAAGCTAAACAATCTCCTAAAAAAGCCAAAGATGAAAACACAAAAAACAGGATAAAATCTTATGATTATGATGCATGGGCAAAACTTGATGTGGTAAGCTAACTAGTTATAGGCTTCTTAGTATCTGAGTAAAATTTTCTTGGCATTAGCTAAGAGTCATGGAATAAATGACAAATAATGGAGCATTCTTAATGATTGGTTTCTTTCTCTTATAGACTGTTTTATGTGGAATACAAAAATTTAATTACATAGTTCTTCAATTAACTAGACTTTTTTCTCCTTCAGTCCTCTTTCAGTGAATAATAGCTAAAACACTGAATTCTCTCTTTGTTCATATTTTTTCGTCTCTTTTTGTGAAAACATTACCTAATTGTATTTAAGTATAGTATTGTATCAAAACCAGGGGAAACAGGAAATTGACATTGGTACAATGTGTGTATTCTGTGCCATTTTATCACATGTGTACATTTAGGTAATCACCATTGCAATTAAGATACAGAAATATTGATCACAGCAAAAATTCCCTCTTGTTATATCATCTCTAACCCCTAAACAGCCTGAAGTCTAAGATAGTAATATTCTCAGAAAAAAATGACTGCCAGTGTTTTTTATGCTGAACAATCTGAGGCTATATCGCAATAAAAGTAGGTCTATCTTGGTCATCCTGGGAAGATGGGCTTTACACTCAAGATCAGGGATAGCAAATGATGAGTGCATGCCTACTGTCACTTACATATGACACACAGTACAACAGAATTAATTACTGCTAGTACTCTGCTTCAGAACTCTCTATGTGGTATCTAAGCAGCCACTGTCAACTTAGCCTGTGAAAGCGGACCTGTTGGATAGCCTTATTCTAGACTCTGACCCACCTTACAGGTTGATTTGGGATATGCATTTCTTTTTGATCTTTTTAGTGTTTAATATGTAATGCTCAATTCATACAAAAGGATATAAATGTGCAAAACCACAATAATAAAGTAAATACATATGTGTGCATCTAACTTAGAGACTGTACCAGTCCCATTTTAACTGCTATTGAATAGTACGCACTTTCCTTATCCCCTATTCATTTCTTCCCTCTACCCCTAGAGGTAGTCACTATTCTAGGTTTATGCTTATTTTTGCCTTTACATTATCCTGTTTAAAGTTTTTAATGAGACAAAACATAGTCTTAAGTGTACAGCTTCCTTGATTTTTACTTAATATAAATAGCTGAGAAACCACCATCCAGATCAAGATCTAGAACATTTCTGTCATCGCAGAAGCTTCCCTTTTCAGTCAGTTACCTAAACAGTCAGGTAGCAGTATTGTAATCTAATATTGTAGATCCATTTTGCCACTTTTGGGATTTCATAAAAATGTATCCTGTGGTTGCACTCTTTTTGTTGTTTGTTTTTTTCTAGCATTGTTTGAGATTAACTGGCAGTAGCAGCAGTTTCTTTTTTTCATTGCTGATCAGAATTCAGTGAGTGAATATATCTCAATTAGTGTGTCCATTTTCCTATTAATACTCATTTGGGTTGTCTTTTGATGGATATAAGCACCCAGGAAGGTATTTACTGGGTCATATTTTTGTATATACAGTTAGCTTTAGAATACTGCCAGTTTTCCAAATTGGTTTTATTTTTCTTAATGAAACCAAGACTATCTTAAGCGAGCTGGTACTATTATTTAAATATTTTATCTTATGTTTCATTATTGTACCAATGTCAGAGAAGTATGATTTTGGGTCTTGACTTTATTGCTGTTGTAAATAATACTTTCTGACTATTCGATTCTTCATTAAGTATGATACAGTCTGATTTCAATTTTTGTGATTTTAGGTGTTATTAGATAGCATTTTCCTTTTCACAAGTCAATATTTTCTAATAACACCCTTCCTGAAAGGCATCATTTGAGATATGTCTTAGAAAGATGCTTTCTATAAAGTCATTTACTCATTCAACAGATAATGATCAAACTGCTGCTTCGTGTGACCTGTTCCATCATGCTTGTATTAATTGCTTGACATTGTTATTTTAATGTATTTGTGCAAGATAGGGGTATTTCTTCACCATTCCATTCTAGTTCAGGTCTGAGCAACTGCTGTAGTATCCTGCTATCTTCAGTTTCCTATCCATGTCAGCATAGCAGGGTTGGACAAACATGGATTTAATGTTATCACCTTGCAGTTCATGTTTTAATGTTGATTTTATGAAAGTAAGCATATATTTTCTGTTCTTTAATTTGTCACCAATTTGTCCTCTATACATATAAGTTAAAACAGTATGTTACGTATTAAATGCGAAAAGGATTTATGTGTAATGATTATAGTTTTTGTTTAAATGAGCTTAAATGAACTCTCATGATTGCTGGTTTAAAATATCTTACTAAAAATCATTTTTTTATCATATACATAAAATACACGATTTAAAAATTTCTGATGGGTTCCATAGATTATGTATTGCCATGAAAGGAATGTTTGGGTCAAAAGAAACTGGGAATTGCTGGACTAGCATATTCTTTATTATCTTTGGTCAAATCAGCTATATTTTGGAATATACTGAGAGATAGTATAACAGTAACCGAGTGCTCTCTGGAGGAGGAAGATCGCGAGGGTTCACGTCCTGAATTGACTATTGATTCTATACCCAATTCCAGTGTTTGGGAACTCCTCCTCCCTAACCATCCTCCTACTTCCTCCCACTACCAAGCAATTCTACATTACCTGGGTGCTCTACAATTTAATTCTGACACTACTCAGAAATAGCATCAGATTTTATAGTTTAAGGACTCAGTCCTACGAGACTGCCTGCCTTCCACTTCAGATGCCAATTGCAAGTCTAAGTTATTAACTATGCTTTGACCCACTGGATATAAACCAGAGGTTTCTGTGACTCCCTCCTTGGGTTCAATTAATATGCTAGCGTGGTTCACAGAACTCAGTGAACCAGTTTCCTCACCAGCTAACTAGTCTATTATAAAAAGATGTATCTCAGGAACAGCCAGATGGAAGTGATGCTTAGGGCATCGGCATGGAGCTTCTTTGTTCTCTGAGCTTGTTACTCTCCTTGCATGTGGGCACCTACCTGGAAGCTCTCTGAACCCAGAGCCAGTGGGTGGTACTCTTAGCCAACTCAGTTATAGAAGGTGAAGCTTTCTGGATTGCACACCTCTGAGCTGGGGCTGATGGGAAATAGAGGCAGTGTTAAGGTTTTTGGCAGTTAAATTGCTAAACTTTTGGGTATTTAAGCTGCTGGGGCTTTGGCAGTTGAGTTGCTGGGCCTGTGGTGAACAGCTGGAGTATGGGTGTCTGGAGAAGCTGCCAGCTTGCCAAGTGTGGCTTTGCTTTGGGCCTTGGTCTCTGCTTAGTGGATGCTATCTGGGATAGGACACACACCATCTATTCACATGCCAGCCTGTAAATATTTTCTTCCCTCTCTTTTTCTCCCTTTTTCTTATTCTCTTTGTAAATAAATCCTGTATTATTGTTTCATGCTGTTTCTGCTCTTTGTGTCTTGCATTTGTAAATATGGATGAGGACCCATCAACATGATCATCCCCTGGGTTTTAGTATGCTTGATTAATCATTGGTTGCTGATTACACGAGTTTGGGGTAATTTGTAAACTTTTATGGCAAACCTTAACAAGTCTCCCTTAATTTGTGATGTAGGGATGATTTGTAGACTATTAGGAATATAGCTACCTTTATGAGTTCAAAGTCAGATTCTTGGTTTTCTAAGCAAAGATAGCTTTGGGTTACTTTTATAGGCCTTTAGGTCATAGTTTAACAATTTAAATTCTGTTAACAATTTAAGTTCTGTAGAGTGTACAGTAGGTTCTGACAAACTTAAAGCAAAGTGATCTATAACAAAATCAGTTTTACGATAGGCTAACTGATATTAGCTTCCTATGGTACATTTCTGATCACAAAAACTTTACCAAACTTCTAAGTAAAAACCCAAACACTTCTAATATGAAACAGTGATTTTTATTCATTGTCATTTTCCAACCTATTTATCCAGTTCAGTCTCAGGTGGCAGGAGCCTGTTCTGCCATGCAGAGTGCCCTCACACACATACCCACACTCATGCAGACTTGAACTCAGACACATCAATGAGTCTGACATGCATATCTTTGGGATGTGGGAGGAAATTGAAATACCTGCAGAAAACACACAAAGACATGGGGAAGAACATGCAAACTCCACATAGACAGGGGCCCGGATGGAAACCACTTATTTTTTTCTCATCGGTGTTATAGTGAAATGACATTATTCAAAGACCTGCGGAAATTTTTGAGGTTTTTTTAAATTGTAATGTAGCTATTTGCATTGTTCTACTTATTTTAGGACAGTATCCTTGATGAGCTTGACAAAGAAGAAAGTACTCATGAGTCTGTGTCTCAAGAATCAGAGTCAGAAGAAGATGGAATTCGTGTAGATTCACAGAAGGCTCTTGCTCTAAAAGAAAAGGTATTCTTTAGGTTAGCTTTAGCTTCCTGTAGGTGAACAGTGTATGTAGAAAATCATGTGGATCCCAAGATTTCTTCATTATAGTTTAGGGGCTTTTCATATTTTTAAGTTGTTGGTTAATATCCCTGTCAGGATGCAGTGTAGGATAGTAATTAGGAGTAGAAGCTCTGGAATCAGATTGTCTGAGTTCAGATCCTGTGATAAGTTCTTTAAATTGCCTACATCTCAGTTTCCTCAGTTGTAAAATAAGATGCATATTATTACTAAATCTCAGCTGTTGTGCCTATTAAATTAATTACTATATGTAAAGTGCTTGGACCCTACAAAGTTGTTCCAGGATTTAAGTAGTAGACTGAAGTAATGTGAAACCCATATGTGGTTCTTGGCTTGAATATTATATTGCAGTCCTACTTATCACAGATCATCTTTGCTTACTTTTTGGAATATTCACTTCTCCCTGAGGGAGGCCTTACCATTTATAAAACTATATTGCATTTCAAAATGTTAGAATTCTTTTTTTGGATTAAAACTTTTATAACATTTCTGTAGGTTATTATTGTCAGTAGAAGTATATAATGCTATATACTTTTTACTCATCTTTCTGCTATGGCTCCCAAATTGTGCCATACTCTGAATGTGTAGGGAATTTCAGTTCTTTTAAAAAGGCCATTTTGCTTAATTTTCTTTTTTTATTAGCCTTGATCATATGGCTAATAAACTAGAAGGATATGCATAAAATTGAAAGACAATGGGTCTGGAATTCTGTGCAGTATATATCTGATTCATGTCTTTTCAGGGCAATAAATATTTTAAACAAGGAAAATACGATGAAGCAATTGAATGCTACACCAAAGGCATGGATGCTGATCCGTATAACCCGGTGTTACCAACAAACAGAGCATCTGCATACTTTAGATTGAAAAAGTAAGGCTTGTGAATATTTTATGGAAATATATGAACACTGAGTTTAAAAAAAAAATCTTTCATGATACAGTATGGGAAAGATTGAAAATATGCTTATCTTTGCAATTGCAAGTTATTACAACTTACTCCTTTTTATTGTTTTGTTGTTTTAAACACTTTGATGCTCAAACTATGTCCCTTAACTCACTTTACTTTTACCTCTAAAAATTGAATAATGGTATTCCTTATCTAATTCATAAAAGAAAAATTCAGAGGGGTAAATTTTTTTAGAAATTAATTTCCTTCCATTTTTTGAAGACCTGTCTGCTGTTTAACACAGAGAAAGAATATCACTAGTGACAAATTTATTTACTTTTAAGTCATAACTGACCTTTTAAATATATATTGTTGAAGAACATTATGTGTTATTGTCTTATCATAAGCAGGGAACTGACCAACTTTTCATAAGAATTTTTTTTTAAGATTTATTTATTTATGCATACAAGAACTGGGGTGTAAGCCAGAAGTGCAGGAGGGTGAGAAGATTCACCAGAGAGAGTAGGGAGCAGAACAGGCAGATCCACTGAAATACACTGCTGACGGGAGCAGCGGGCGAGGCAGGAGAGGTCTGCTGCACCATGTGGGTCAGCTCCCTGGCCTGCTGGGTATCGAACTTGTGCTGCAGTGGCTGGTGATAGCCTGACTCACTGTCTTTAATCCCCGTGCCACCAGAGAGGCCCAATCATAAGAATTTTTTTAAAGACATACAACCTATCAAAGGTGACTTTTACTGTTTTAATTATATTTTAATTCTTATTTGAAAGTACAAATTACATTGTGTCTGAATTTTCACTATTTAAACAGCATGTTTTTCGGTCTTTAAGAAGTATGATGTCAATACCCTGACAAATTTTTATAATATTAATATCTACAATATATGTAAATTATGAAGAATAATTTTATTTATTTATTTTTAAATAATAAATTTTATTTTTATATTCCCCATACAATTGCAACCCCCCCATTCTGATCCCAATCCCTCCCCTCCCGCCCCCCACCCCCTCAAAAGTGTCTCTGTTTCATAGTTTTTTGTTGATTTTGATTTTCACTTTCTTATAGTTATTCATTTTCCTGGTCCCTTATTTAAGTTTTCTAGATTCCTGCTATGAGTGAGACCATCCGGTATTTTTCTTTTTCTTTTTGGCTTATTTTGCTGAGCATGATCCCTTCCAGCGCCATCCATGTTGCTGCAAATTGCATGTGTTTATCTTTTTTGAATGCTGAGTAATATTCCATGGTGTATATGTACCACATCTTCTTGATCCAGTCATCTATTTTTGGGCATTTGGGCTGTTTCCAAAGCTTAGCTATTGTAAATAGTGCTGCTATAAACATAGGGGTGCAGGTGTTCTTTGGAATTGATGTTTCTGTGTCCTTTGGGTAAATACCTAGGAGTGGAATTGCTGGATCATATGGAAGCTCTATGTTTAGTAGGTCCAGAAATCTCCACACAGCTCTCCATAGTGGCTGGACCAGTTTGCACTCCCACCAACAGTGCAGGAGTGTTCCTTTTTCTCCACACCCTCGCCAACATTTGTTGTTGCTAGTTTTTTTAATATGTGCCATTCTCACTGGTGTAAGATGGTATCTCATGGTAGTTTTGATTTGCATTTCCCTGATTACAAGTGATGTTGAACATTTTTTCATATGCCTGTTGGCCATTTGCCTTTCCTCTTCAGAGAAGTTTCTTTTTAGCTCTTCTGCCCATTTTTTGACTGGATTATTTTCTTTGTTGTTGAGTCTCATCAGCTCTTTGCAGATTTTTGTGATCAGTCCTTTATCATTAGTGTTGTGTGCAAAAATGTTCTCCCAGTCGGTGGGGTTTCTCTTTGTGTTTGTTATTGTCTCTTTTGCTGTGCAGAAGCTCTTTAATTTGATGTAGTCCCAGCTGTTTATCTTTGCCTTCACTATCACTGCTTTGGGTGATGTGTCTGTAAAGATGTCTTTGATGTGCAAATCACGTAGTGTTTTGCCTATATTTCCTGGTTTCAGGTCTTATGTCTAGTTCTTTAATCCATTTTGAGTTGATTTTTGTGTATGGTGTGAGGTAGTGGTCAAGCTTCATTCCTTTGCATGTAGCGACCCAGTTTTCCCAGCACCATTTATTGAACAAACTTTCTTTGCTCCAATGCATAGTCTTTGCTCCTTTGTCAAAGATTAGTTGACCATAAATCTGTGGGTTTATTTCTGGATTTTCTATTCGATTCCATTGGTCTGTATGTCTGTTCTTGTTCCAAATCCATGCAGTTTTGATGATTATGGCTTTGTAGTATAGTTTGAAGTCTGGGAGGGTGATGCCTCCATTCCCTTCTTTTTTTTTCAGGAGAGCTTTGGCTATTTGGGGTTTTTTGTGATTCCATATGAATTTCATCAATAATTGTTCTATTTCTTTGAAGAATGACATTGAAATTTTGATTGGAATAGCATTGAATCTGTATATTGCTTTTGGTAGGATGGCCATTTTAATAATGTTTATTCTTCCAATCCATGAGCAGGGCATGTCTTTCCATTTCTTTGTGTCTTCTTCTATTTCTTTTAACAGTGTTTTATAGATTTCATGAAGAATAATTTTAAATAAACCCAGATGAACCCATCACCCAGTTTAAGAACTATAACATTACTGTTATCTTTGGAACTACTTTGTTACTACTTTCCTAAATGATCTTTGCCTCCCTCTCAGTAAACTGCTGTCATGAATTGTATACTTAATATTTTGATTTAAAAAATAAAGTATGGGGCCTCCCCGGTGGCACAGCGGTTGAGCACTGGGCTGCGAAGCTGCCTCTGCAGTGCCGGTTTGATTCCCGGCCAGCCGGCGAGGGTCCCACATGGTGTGTAGACCTCGCCTGCCACTCCCGCTGCTCCCCTCAGCAGTGTATTTTGTCAGTCTGCCTGTTCTGCTCCCCGCTCTGGTGAATTCTCTCACCCTCCCACGCTTCTGACCGTACCCAGTGCTTGTATAAATAAATAAATAAATCTTATAAAAAAAAAGTATGTATTCCAAAATAATTTATTGATTTGCTTATTTTTTTTTAAGATTTTTTTTTTTTTAATGCAAGAACTGGGGTATAGGCCATAGGTGCGGAAGGGTGAGAGAATTCACCAGAGACAGAGTGGGGAACAGAACAGGCAAATGGACCAAAAACACTGCTGAGAGGAGCAGCGGGTGAGACAGGAGAGGTCTGCTGCGCCATGTGGGTATCTCCCTGGCCGGCCGGGAATCGAACCCGCACTGCAGAGGCTGCGCACAGCTTCACAGCGCTGTGCTCAACCTGCTGCGCCACTGGGAAGGCCCCAGATTTGCTTATTTTTGAACTTTAATTATAACATAATGTAGTCTTCTGTATCTTGCCTATTTCTTTGATTACTGTACTGCTCAGATTTATATTTTGCATATATAGCTGTATCTCTGTATTTTCACTGTTATGTACAGTTCCTTTTAAGGAATGTACCATTATGTAGCAACCCTCCTGTTGCTGGGTTGTTGGTTGGTTCCTTCTTTTTTTCTCCTCCCTCCCCTACTCTCCTCCTCTCTCTACCTCCTGCTCTCTTTTCCTTCCTTATCTGAAATAGTGATACTATGAACATTTTTGTACATGTTTCCCAATGCTGGATCATGGGGTATATACATGTTCTACTTTACATGGTGGTTACTAGTTATTACACAAATAGTTGTACAAGTTTGTTCCATTTAGTATAAAAGAAAGCTTGTTCTGGATTTTTACCAATGCTGGTATAATAGAACTTCTTAATCTAGTGGATCTAAAATGGCAGCATTCTCTGGCCTTAATTTAAATTTTAACAGTGGTCTCACTCATAGCAGGAATTTAGAAAACCTGAATAAGAGACCAGGAAAAATACTAATCAATACAAAGCAAGAATCAAAATCAACAAGCATCTATAAACCAGAGACACACTACCAGGAAGCGGGGGTGGTGGCGGTGGCTGGGGGTGCAGGGGTGCACGTGCGCGCGCTATGGAGAGTATAACCAAAATGAAAATGCATACATAGTGCAAAGATGAAAAATGATGTAAGAATTATATAAAATAAAATATTAAAAAAATAAATTTTAACAAATTTCTTAATCAGGTTCAGTAACATATTTACTCACTACTTTTTTTTGTGAATTGTCTACTTTTGCCCATTTTCTGTTGCCCTGATTTTCTGTTAAGTTTTAAGACACCATTTTTCGGCACTAATCCTTTAGTCTTTATACTAATTATATTTTCCCAATTTGTAGCTTCTTTTTTTTTTTTTTTTTTTTTGAAGATATATATGCACTTCCATTATTTTATTTTATTTTATTTTTTTTAATAAATTTTATTGTTATATTCCCCATACAATTGCAACCCCCCCATTCTGACCCCAATCCCTCCCCTCCGACCCCCGCCCCCCTAAAAGTGTCTCTGGTTCATAGTTTTTTGTTGATTTTGATTTTCACTTTCTTATAGTTATTCATTTTCCTGGTCCCTTATTTAAGTTTTCTAGATTCCTGCTATGAGTGAGACCATCCGGTATTTTTCTTTTTCTTTTTGGCTTATTTCGCTGAGCATGATCCCTTCCAGCGCCATCCATGTTGCTGCAAATTGCATGTGTTTATCTTTTTTGAATGCTGAGTAATATTCCATGGTATATATGTACCACATCTTCTTGATCCAGTCATCTATTTTTGGGCATTTGGGTTGTTTCCAAAGCTTAGCTATTGTAAACAGTGCTGCTATAAACATAGGGGTGCAGGTGTTCTTTGGAATTGATGTTTCTGTGTCCTTTGGGTAAATTCCTAGGAGTGGAATTGCTGGATCATATGGAAGCTCTATGTTTAGTAGGTCCAGAAATCTCCATACAGCTTTCCACAGTGGTTGGACCAGTTTGCACTCCCACCAACAGTGCAGAAGAGTTCCTTTTTCTCCACACCCTCGCCAACATTTGTTGTTGCTAGCTTTTTTAATATGTGCCATTCTCACTGGTGTAAGATGGTATCTCATGGTAGTTTTGATTTGCATTTCCCTGATGACAAGTGATGTTGAACATTTTTTCATATGCCTGTTGGCCATTTGTATTTCCTCTTCAGAGAAGTTTCTTTTTAGCTCTTCTGCCCATTTTTTGACTGGATTATTTTCTTTGTTGTTGTTGAGTCTCAAAGGCTCTTTACAGATTTTTGTGATCAGTCCTTTATCATTAGTGTTGGGTGCGAAAATGTTCTCCCAGTTGGTGGGGTTTCTCTTTGTTTTTGTTATTGTCTCTTTTGCTGTGCAAAAGCTATTTAATTTGATGTAGTCCCAGCTGTTTATCTTTGCCTTCACTATCACTGCTTTGGGTGATGTGTCTGTAAAGATGTCTTTGATGTGCAAATCACGTAGTGTTTCGCCTATATTTCCTTCTATATATTTTATGGTTTCAGGTCTTATGTCTAGTTCTTTAATCCATTTTGAGTTGATTTTTGTGTATGGTGTGAGGTGGTGGTCAAGCTTCATTCTTTTGCATGTAGCGACCCAGTTTTCCCAGCACCATTTATTGAACAAACTTTCTTTGCTCCAATGCATATTCTTTGCTCCTTTGTCAAAGATTAGTTGACCATAAATCTGTGGGTTTATTTCTGGATTTTCTATTCGATTCCATTGGTCTGTATGTCTGTTCTTGTTCCAATACCATGCAGTTTTGATGGTTATGGCTTTGTAGTATAGTTTGAAGTCTGGGAGTGTGATGCCTCCATTCCCTTCTTTTTTTTTCAGGAGAGCTTTGGCTATTCGGGGTTTTTTGTGATTCCATATGAATTTCATCAATAATTGTTCTATTTCTTTGAAGAATGACATTGAAATTTTGATTGGAATAGCATTGAATCTGTATATTGCTTTTGGAAGGATGGCCATTTTAATAATGTTTATTCTTCCAATCCATGAGCAGGGGATGTCTCTCCATTTCTTTGTGTCTTCTTCTATTTCTTTTAACAGTGTTTTATAGTTTTCTTTGTATAGGTCCTTTACCTCTTTTGTTAGATTTATTCCCAAATATTTGATTTTTTTTGTTTCAATAACAAAAGGGATGGTCTCTTTGATTTCTTCTTCTTCAGATTTATTGTTTGTGTATAGGAAGGCTACTGACTTTTGCGTGTTGATTTTGTATCCTGCCACTTTACTGAACTGATTGATGAGTTGAATTAGCTTTTCTGTGGAGTTTTTGGGGTTCTCTATGTATAATATCATATCGTCTGCAAATAGTGATCGTTTGACTTCTTCTTTTCCTATTTGGATTCCTTGGATGTCTTTCTCTTGTCTTATTGCCCTGGCTAGGACTTCCAGTATTATATTGAAAAGTAATGGTGAGAGTGGACATCCTTGTCTTGTTCCAGATCTTAATGGAATTGCTTTCAGCTTTTCACCATTGAGAATGATACTGGCTGTTGGCTTGTCATAGATGGCCTTTATGATGTTGAGGTATGTTCCTTGTATCCCAAGAATTTCAAGGGCTTTTATCATGAATGGGTGTTGCACTTTGTCGAAAGCTTTCTCAGCATCTATTGATATTATCATATGGTTTTTATATTTCTTTTTGTTGATGTGTTGGATAATGTTGATTGATTTTCGGATGTTAAACCATCCTTGTGCCCCTGGAATGAATCCAACTTGGTCGTGGTGAATTATCTTATGGATACATTGTTGGATTCTGATAGCTAAAATTTTATTGAGGATTTTTGCATCAGTGTTCATTAGGGAGATTGGCCTGTAGTTTTCCTTTTTTGTGTTGTCCTTGTTCGGTTTTGGTATTAGTGTAATGTTGGCTTCATAAAACGTGTTTGGTATTGTCCCTTCCTTCTCAATTTTTTGGAAGAGTTTGTGAAGGATAGGCACTAATTCGTCTCTGAATGTTTGGTAGAATTCATTTGTAAATCCATCAGGTCCTGGGCTTTTGTTTTTGGGGAGGTTTTTTATTACCATTTCAATTTCGCTAATTGTAATTGGTCTGTTTAGGTGTTCTGTAGCTTCTTATTCTATGAAGTCTTGATGTACAGAAATTCTTAATTGTAATATTTCAATTAATTTTTTTAAAGATTTACACTTTAAAAAAATGACTTGTTCAGAAAAGTTTCCTTCTGTGAGTTCGTAAGTCTCCTATTTTTTTCCCAAAGGTTTTTATGTTTTTCACATTCAAGTCATTTTATATATGCTGAAGACAGGATTCCGATTTCATTGCTTTCCATATGAGTATTCAGATAGCTCCAGTCCTTTTTATTCAATATCCTTACTTTCCCCATGGAGCTATCATGCCACCATTGCCAAATGTCAAGTTTGAATGGATCTCATTCTCATCTCTCTATTCTTTATATTGGTCTGTTGTCTATTCCTGTACTTGTTCCATACTGTCTTCAACCACTGTAGCCTTAAATTATAATAATCTTAATATTTGACATAGGCTATCTTCTCTTTTTATTCTTCAGTAATGTCTTTTGTATTCATGAACATTTGCTTATCAATATAATTAATTTTAGGATCATTGTGTCAAATTCCTTGAAAAATTCTATTGGGATTATAATTACAGTTGCATTGGATTTATAGATAAGCTTGGAGAGGATTATATTATGTTACTGTGCCTTACTATATAGGAATATGTGATATTTCCACTCAAGTTGTCATTAAAGTCTTTGGAGATTATCTTGCAGTTTTCTGCATATGGGTCTTGCACATCTTTTGTTAGATTTTTGCTGCTGAAGGCAGCCACTTGGCCAAGCCTTCATTATTTTTAACAATATGTCTAGATTGTTTTGTGCTTTTTAGGTATACTGTCATGTCATCTGAGAGTGTCTAGTCTTTTTCCACTGTTTTTTCTATCTTGTGTTGTTGCAGTGGCCAGGATTCTAGTACAGTACAGAAAAAGAGCAGTGATTCTTATTCCTTTATTTAAGGAGAATGTTACTTGCATCTCACCATCAAGAATTACCGTTTTTTAGTAGGCTTGACTGTGAAAGGGAGTTGGGAAGCAAGCCTCAATTGGGAGATAAAAGCCCACTTTCAGGGATTTCAGAAACAAATTCAGAAGTTTAGGTTTAATGAGAGATTTTTGTTTTAAACTTTATTCTCATTTTTTGAAATTGCAGGTTTGCTGTTGCTGAATCTGATTGTAATTTAGCCGTTGCCTTGAATAGAAGTTATACAAAAGCCTATGCAAGACGAGGTGCTGCTCGATTTGCTTTGCAAAAATTAGAGGATGCCAAGAAAGGTATTAATATTTTCCCAAGTTGTCATATTTAAAAAATTCTTTAATAGTTTAACAAATACTCTACAAGGAATACTAGATAGTCACAATTACTGTCAGAGAGGTTTCTGTATTTGAATGATGCTCATTTTTGCAATTTAAAAGGTATCTTGATATTTTGGGAAAGAATGTGTTATTTGCTACCAGGCAGACTTTAGTTCAAATTCTCTTTCCAACATGTGTTGCTTGTGTGACCAGGGGAAGCTTACTTGTCTTCTCTGAGTTTTAATTTCTCCTCTTTATTTTAAAGATTTATTTATTTATTTTATACAAGAACTGGGGTACAGGTCAGAAGCGCGGGAGGGTGAGAGAATTCATCAGAGCCAGAGCGGGGAGCAGAACAGGGAGACAGAGCAAAGACACTGCTGCGGGGAGCAACAGGCGAGGCAGGAGAGGTCTGCTGCGCCATGTGGGGTTCTCCCTGGCTGGCAGGGAATCAAACTGGTGCTGCAAAGGATGTGGACAACTTCGCGGCACGACACTCAACCACTGTGCCACCAGGGAGGCTCAATTTCTCTTCTTTAAAATAAGGATTAAAACATGTTTTGGCTCTTGTGAGGCTAGGCATAATTCATATAAGCTCTTAATATATTTTCATTTTTTGAAGATTCTGATCCTTGTACTAGTCCCTAAAATAGGTCTATATAGTATAAATCACAAAATATGAAGAAAACTGATGTCTAATAGAATTTTGGTGCTTCTTAGTTTTATGATGCACAGTTTTTAATAGCAAGTATCTTCCCAGGGTTGGCAGAAGAAGGTGGTTTGTCACAGGATTCTGTCAGGGTTTTGCTGTCCTGTGCATGAATCCAGTAGCCTAATTTGGAATTTCTTAGTTCCTTTCAATTTTGCTTTAGAATAGTTGTCTATATGTCACATGTAGCAAATGGCTATTTTTTGTGCAGTATTTTTGATGAGACTTGTAAAAATTCTTTATCTTCTGTTTTACTCAGATTATGAGAAAGTGTTAGAACTGGAACCAAATAACTTTGAAGCAACAAATGAATTGAGGAAAATTAATCAGGTAAACTGTAGTTATTTAAAGTAAATGTATTATTTATTACCATTATTTGGTGAAATAAGTTTTCTGCATAGAATTTGTTCTGTCGATTACTTAATGTAGACATTTTTCTAGCTTTAATTCTTTGTACCACAGAGTTTTACTAAATTGTAAGCTAGAGGTAATATAATAGTATTTAAGGATCCTTAATCATGTTGAAAAGTTGTCCGAGATTTTTAGAACTGCTGATACTTTTTAGAACTGCTGATACCTTTCCTTAGAAGGCAGAATTATTTTTTATTTAGCCTCTAATTGTTCTCATTTTGAACCTGGTGCTTTGTTTTTGTACTAAACTTTTGCATGTTTCTTTGATTTGTGATTTTTAAGTTGCTCCATCTTTTTAGCTTATATCTTCATAGCTTATGACAAAAACAATACTAACATTTTAACAGCAAGAAAATTGTGTGAACTTTGCTATTAAATGGTACTGACCAATTAATTACATATTAATTTCACTCTGCTGTTGAGTCAGAGTTATAATTATTTGCCATCTGTTGAAACTTTGAGAAAAAAGTGACAATGATTGGGGGAAATCTGCTTCTAAAATTGTCATGATTTATTGCATATAAAAATTGTTGGTAAATATATATCAACTTGATTATAATTGTGAACTATATTATATATTTTGTTAGGTAAAATAATAAGTAAATATTAAATTTTAGAAGTTTAGTGTCTTATCTTTGAAAATCATTCTTAGAATGCATTGTCCTGGCTCATAGAAATTCACAAAATTTGTTGCAAAAAATAAATGAGTATCTACCTCTATTGACTATTAAATACTTTAATTGGAATAAGGTACACATTAACTTTATATTTTTTGCTTTATATTTTAATTAGGAAGCCTGAGTAAGTCATAAATATTTGTTACTTAAAATGTGGCAGAAATTCTCATGGATTTGAATAATATTTTAATATCAAATATATATGTATCTTGCATTACTTGTTTTATTTTAGATGATACTATGTCTCCTAGGTTTTAAATTCCCAAGAAAACTCATATCCAAAGGAGGTTGATACTGTGATTAAGTCATCGCACGAAGAGGGAAAACAAACTGAAGAGCAACAGAATAAACAGCGGGCTATCTCAGAAAAGGATCTGGTAATCCAGAGAGGGATTCCAACATAAAATACACACACACACACACACACACACACATATTTATGTATGTGTATGTTTTGTTGAGAGGTTGTTTTAAGTTTCTTGTATATTATTTAAGTCTTCTCTAATAACTATATTAAAATTCTCTATAGTAAGAACTAAAATATTCTAAAACCTCTCGAGCCTACTAATTCAAAATTTGAGTAATTGATGATAGTACATACTTAAAAAACATACTTAAGGAAACAAATTACTTTTTTTTTTTAAAGATTTATTTATTTATGCATGCAAGAACTTGGGTGTAGGCCAGAGGTGTGGCTGGTGAAAGCATTCATCAGAGACAGAGTGGGGAGCAGAACAGGCCTATCTACTGAATTATACTGCTGAGGGGAGCAGCGGGTGAGAAAGGAGAAGTTTGCTGCACCATATGGGTTAGCTCCCTGTCTGGAGATCGACTCAGGCTGCAGTGGTTGCCAATAGGTTGTTAATTCTGCGATTTAACCCCTGCCACCAGGGAGGCCCAGGAACAAATTTACTTTTGAGTATTTTAATCACATGGTTTAAATTTAACATGCAAATAAATTACAGTTCATTCTTTTTTTTTTTTTTTTTTGAGATTTATTTATTTATGCATACAAGAGCTGGGGCACAGGCCAGAGATTGTGGGGAGGGGGATGTGAGGATCCACCAGAGACAGAGTGGGGAAAAGAACAGGCAGATTGACTGAAAGACACTGCTGAGGGGAGCAGCGGGCAAGACAGGAGAGGTCTGCTATGCCATGTGGGTTTCTCCCTGGCCGGCCAGGGATTGAACTCGTTCTGTAGAGGCTGCAGATTGCTTCATAGTGTGGTGCCCAACCGCTTGCGCCACCAGGGAAGCCCGAGTTCATTCTTAATTACAATATTTTTTCATTAATACACAAGGACTATTTCTGATCAAAAATTTTATTTTATTTTTTTTAAGATTTATTTATGTATAGAAGAACTGGGGTTCAGGCCAGAGGTGCGGGAGGTGAGAGGATTCACCAGAGACAGAGCAGGGAACAGGATAGGCAGACTGACTGAAATACACTGCTGAGGGGAGCAGTGGGTGGGACAGGAGAGGTCTGCTGCACCATGTGGTCCCTGGCTGGCTGGGGGATTGAACTCGTACCGCAGAGGCTGCAGACAGCTTCACAGTGCTGCACTCAACCCCTTGCACCACCAGGTAGGCCCCTCAAAATACCTTTAGAAATCCTGAGTTTATCATGCAATTTGTAGCAACATGGATGGAGCTGGAAGGGATCATGTTCAGCAAAATAAGCCAGAAAGAAAAAGAAAAATACCAGATGGTCTCACTTATAGCAGGAATTTAGAAAACCTAAATAAGGGACCAAGAAAAAGACTAATTATAACAAAGTAAAAATCAAAATCAACAAGCAACTATAAACCAGAGACCCACTATGGGGGTGGGGGGAGGAGTAGCATCAAAACATGGGGGGTGGGAATTGTATGAGGACTATAACCAAGATGAAAATGCATACATTATGCAAAAATGAAAAATGATGTAAAGAATATATAAAATTAAAAAAATTGGAAAAAAAATTACCACATGGAAACAATAACTGGGTAGAAAACATGTCATAACTGTAACTAAAAATTGTCACCCAAGCAGTTGTGCAGATTTTGGGTTTATGGAGGCAAGACTTGAAGGCACAGATAAGTAATGAGAGAAACGGAGGTCCCCCTCATACAGTCATGTGACATACTGCAAATTTTCAACAGAGGATAATGGACTAAGTATAGTAAAATGCAACAGAGTGATGATGACAATGGTGATAAATCAGGAAATGGAAAAAAATACATGAGAAGCAGCTACATTTTAATCTTTAGGAAATAATTTTAAATGAAGCAGAAATGTCAAAGAAAAATATAATGCTATCAAAGATTTTAAGCTGTAACAAATTCAGAATATTGTATTTGTATGTGAAGGAAAAGTTTCAGATGTTCTGTAACAATGTAGATGTAAAGTATAAAGACTTAAATCATGTTCCAGAGAGGTTGATAAATATGGAAGATAAATGATAGATGTAAAAGGCATATCTTTATGTAGTTGAGGAGAACATTCAAGCAGTAGAGCACTGTGGGCAAGAGTACTCAAAAATCTGGGCCTCCCTGGTGGCCTAGGGGTTAATTCTCAGCATTGTCACTGTAATAGCCTGCTTTTGATCCCCGGCCAGGGAGCTGACCCACATGGCGCAAGATTACTGTTACTGTCTGTCTCACCCACTGCTCCCCTTAGCAGTGTATTTCAGTACACTGCTCCCTACTCTGTCTCTGGTGAATCCTCTCACCCACCACACCTCTGGCCTATACCCCAGTTCTTGTATGCATAAATAAATAAAAGTAAGTCTTTAAAAAAAAGTGCTCAAAAATGTAAGCTCACATCTGGTCTCTATTTCAGCCACCCTTATAACACACAAGGCAGCAACATTGAGCAACATATTTATTTTCTCTACAACTCCTGTCACCATTTTAGACATATGCACAATAGTACTATTTCTTAGAGAATTTTTGTGAACACTAAATATGATAGTACCTATAAGGTAATTAAAACATACTCTTTGGTGGTTCACATTCCACTCAGTTTTACACTTATTATAAAGATAATATTTAAAATTCAAAGAATAATTTTATTATCTGAAGTTCTGAATCTGAAAATTAAAGAAATTGTTTTAAATGACAGAATTAATGAAATGTGACCAATAACTGGATCAATTCAGTTTTTTAAACATCAAGAAACAAAGTGAATTTAAATTATCTCACACTAATGGACAATAAAACCTACCATTCCTATGAAGCACTATCATTTCTCTATCTTGCAAAAGGTGTTTGGTCTTAGTGTTTGTTTAAAGTAACTTTCGTAAGTTTTTATTGGTATTTCAGGAGAAATTACAAAATTCATATCACAGGAAACTGAAAGGGTAACATCCCGCATTCTAGGGCCTTTGACACCCTACCTTTTGTTTTGTTGCTGTTGCTTATATTGTTCCCAAATCCTAGCAAAATGAGAAGTGGTAAGTAAGGCAGATAGGCGATATCTGACCACATATACGTGGACAGACACACCCATTCACGCGTACAAACATAAGTCAGAAAACACAGGTACTATGTTGGAGGGACAGATGTCCACTTCTCAAGTTGTACAATTCCTGGGTTTTTAAACCTGAAGGGAATAGACAGGAATTCATCCTCTTGCATCAGAAAGTCCAACTGGCACTTTGTTTTTGGGGCGGGGGGGTGGGGTGAGGGGCGGTTGGAGAAAGCATATTTCTTATATTATTTACATAAGATTTTAGTTTAAAATTTTTTATGAAATCTTGCAAAAGGTGTTTGGTCTTAGTGTTTGTTTAAAGTAACTTTCGTAAGTTTTTATTGGTATTTCAGGAGAAATTACAAAAGAATTACTCATGGAGTACTCAATGTTGATTTACTTTATTGTTAATTTGTCTAATATTCATATTGTGGTAATTTGGTGAAATAAAATATTAAAAGTAAAAAAAAGAAAAATCCTGAGTTTAGGTATAATTAACCCACAGATTACTAATAGATACTTATGAAATGATTATTGATTGTGATGAATCTGAATTTAAAGAAATACTGTACACATTCCAATATAATTTAGCTTATCTTTTGTTTATTCTAATATCCTAAGCCTGTTAGTGTTACCAAAGATTTAGCGGGCTCAACAGTTTTGGTATTTTCAGAAAAATCATTAAAGCTATGAAATTCTTTCATTTATTTTCTAATGTAATTGAAGACTTAAGATAAACTTAAGTCTACTAGACTTAATTAAAATGTGTTTTTAGATTTAAGCTTTGTGTGATATTTAATTAGTAGGATAAAGGTTAATGCTGCAAATTAATATAGTAGTATATGATTTTTTTTTTCTTTTTAGTACCAAAAAGAGAATAACACCACTAAATAAACAACCCAAATGAACATATTTTAAAACATGTATCATGGATTAGTTTTTTAACAAGTAAAATATACTTTAATTACATAGATTAGCATCCTTTTAGTTTTCTGAAGATTTGAATTCAACTGATTATTGCATACTTTTTGATCTTCATCCTTTTCTCCAAAATGATAGGGGAATGGATTTTTCAAAGAGGGGAAATATGAAAGAGCAATTGAATGCTATACTCGAGGGATAGCAGCAGATGGCACTAATGCTCTTCTTCCAGCCAACAGAGCAATGGCCTATCTGAAGATTCAGAAGTAAGTATGGGCTAGCCTTGATGATTTTTCAGGATGAAAATGGAGTTTATCTGAAATTAGTATATTAACTAAATAGCAAATTTAATTTCCTCTTGAGCATTAACGTTTAATGAGAAAGAAGAGTGTGCTGTGTCATAGAACCAGGCACATTGTACATATTCAGTGAAGGTTAACTCCTACTGTTATAGGGCAGCCCCGATACAAAACGGGTTGCCTGACTGTGGGTCCTCACCCGCTTGCTCAAAAGGACTTATCAATACTCTACTGCAGGCACACACGAAAGGTTAATAAAAGTTTTATTTACAAGGGAAGGGCAAATGAGGAAATGTACAGGGAGAAAAGTGGGAGACAAAGTTTTAAATGCGTCCTACCTGATCCGCTGATCTGGAATCCCAAAGGGCACTCTGAGAGCTGGCCGCAAGCCAGGAGCCGTGAAGCCAGGAGGAGAGCGAGAGAACGAGTCCCCCAAGGCCCACGTGTCTGGTTTTTATATCAAACCTGGCTGCTTAACTCCACCCTCAGGTCCCAGCCACCTTCCCTTTGGTGGTAACGGGATTTGTCTTTCCCAATGTCTTGATGGCTTTGGTCTGGAGTGGGGGTGGAGTCGACAAAGCCTGCATGGAATTAGCTCAGGACATCCTTTCCCCCTAACACCACTAATATTTTCCTGCTGTTAGTAGTTCACTATTAACACTGCTTTATGAATATTATTCTGAATTGATAATTAAAAAATTATTTTTAACTTCAGAACCCTTTGGACAAAGCTTACCTGGAAGTATTTTATATTTCAATGACAATTTTGTATTTTATATTTTATATATTTTATTACATATTATATATTTTATTTATATATTTTACATTTTATATTTTATAGGTATTTTATATTTCAATGACAGCAACTCCCTTTTGCTATACATACATGTATGTATTGCTGTCCTTGACATTTCTGATTAATTATACATGCAATGAAAACTTGGTCCTGTGACGTTAACCAGCTGTTTCTGGATGTCCATGGGGCCTCCATATTGGACAGCAGAAGATATTAGCTGGTGGCAGAAATTGTGTTTTATGTTTCTTTGCATGACCTGTAATAATTAATACACATAGTGACAGAATGAAAAACAGTGAAGTGAATGAGTTCTGCACTGTTACAGGGATTCTGAACTCTTGCCGCCGAGGAGCCCTTTGGCCGCGTGGTGACCCCTCAGAGTAATGCTTCTGATGTGCAATTACACATATATAGTCACAATGGAAGCCAATTACATTGAAATACAGGTTTTTAAAATACTAAGATTTTGAGAGTATGTATAAGCATATTTCAAAATGAGAAGTTAGATTTAAAATACGGGCTAGTGAAAGTTAAAAAAACTTACATCCATATTAATGTGAAAGTTTGAATAAGGACACTACAGTTTGGCATGATCTCTAACACATCTCCTTTGAACTAACTGATCAATGATAAGTGTGGCTAGGAAACCCCTAGGGCAACATTGATGATCAGGTTACAAATGTGATAATGTGATTTCACTCCTTGCCATTGGAGTCACTTCTAGGGCAGAGCTGTGCTGCCGTTGGCCAGCTCTGTCACAGTGATGTCTGCAGACAGGGACACTGTAACACGGAGAGACAGCAGGCTAAGTTACTGCTGTCATGTTGAAATAGCAAGCATAAATAATACTTTGATATGTCTGTAACCTTGTAATAAGATACAAAAATACCTGAATTCTATTAGTGATAAAATCATGGTCACTAGTTTTACTTACTGTGTTTACATTTATAATTGAAAGAACATCTAAAGTTCATTTAAAAGTTAGGGAAAATAATAGTGTAATATTTTTCCTGTTCAGATTTTTAGATCTCTTAAAGGACTTCAGGTTATGAATCTGTCATAGAAATAAATTTTGATTGTGTATTTAACCTCATTAGAACTCATGGACGCAACTAGGGATATATTATTTTGATTATTCAGAGTAAAGATCATTGTGTGACTTGCTAGCTTATGAAAATCTTGATTTTTGCTATTCAAGAATATTACACTGATTTAAAAATGTTAAGGTCTGCATTCTTAGGTTTGATTAATGCCAAGAATAATGCATTCTATTGATAATAGGTAAAAGGTTATATCTGTTAGTTTTATTGCTTTAGTTGGTAATCACATTCATGTATGACAAATAAGCAGAGCATATTAAATTAAAAGTACTATGTGAGGAAGTCCACCAATGTGGTAGCAGAGTGAAGACACTTAGCACACTTGACTTCTCCATGTACTCACAATTAAGATTGCAGCAGGACAGACCTATAAACCCCTGAAGAAAAAACAGGTGACCACAGCACACATTAGCTGCTATGACCTAGTAGAAATGGCTAGGGAAACTTTAAGTGAGCTTATTTATAGTGATACTGGGACAGTTTAACCCATGAAAGGGACTGTTGGCTGCTGGGTGGAAACCTTACAGGGGGTCACCCCAATGTTAGGGACTCTTGAGACTTAGCACTACACTGGATAAGAGGGTGCCTAGAGTTGGTGCCCAGGACAGGAGAACTATAAGGGCAGGGGTACAGAGGAGAGATTGCTGACTTGAACCTGACGCGCTCATTATAAAATAGCTGGAGCCCGAGCTCGCCAAGGAGAAACTGGTGGATCATTTGTGTCTCCTCATAGAAGAGGCTTCTCCTTAAAGCCAAGTCTGCAATATTCAGAACAGCAAGTCTGTTGCTGCCACTTCACTCAGTATTAAAACCAAGATAGCAAATGAACACTTGCATAAACTAATTTAGGCACCTGTTAACAATGAGTACAAATAACCCAGAATAAGACTTTGTGCTGGGAGATAAATAAGAATAACTCATGGCCTGTAACCCTGTGTCAGCTCTAGTTCATGCCCAGTGCTGCACCAAGTGCTCAGAAATAGTCTAGAGGTGGAAGCTGACACAAGACTATGTGAGACTCTTATACCGAGGGCCTGACCTAGAGAAGGGGATCACCATGGATACCTACCACGCGGCTCTGATACCTACAGTACAGTAGAAAGCTTGAATTCTTTATGCTCACTGGAGGTGACCCTTTACTGCCCTGGCACATTTTATCTAATATTTCCTACTGGTACCAGTTTTCTAATTGATCAGGTTTTGCAAAGGCAATAGTCTGAAAATTATCCCAATTGCAGTTCATAAAATCTAAAAATGAAGAGACAGAACTTACCACAAATGCTAGAGGAGAAATACCCTCGAGGGACTCTCAATCCAATAGAACTAAGGAACATGACAGAAGAGGAGTTCAAGGTAAAAGTTACACGGACACGTAAGGAGCTCATTATGGAACTTAGGGACAAAAAGCAGGAACAGAATAAAGACTCAAAATATGAGGCAATTATCATTAGAAGTAATGGAACTAAGAAATACAGTAGCTAAATTAAAAAATATAGTTGAGAACCTTAACAACACAAGCAGTGGAGAGAATTAACTTAAAGAAAAATCTAAGTCTTTTTGCTCACATAGATTTGGGAGTTGGCAATTGAAATTATTTCCATGCATGCCTTTTACATAAGAAACTTTTTATATGAGGTTTCCTATAAGCTCCTTTTTTCCAGTTGGTAATGTTATTATATTTCATAGATATGAAGAGGCTGAACAAGACTGCACACAAGCTATTTTTTTAGATGGCTCATATTCTAAAGCTTTTGCCAGAAGAGGAACTGCAAGAACATTTTTGGGAAAGTTAATTGAGGCCAAACAAGGTACAACTACATTTATAACAATTATCGCTGATTTTGAGACTCCCAGGTTATAGAAGCAGAGAATTATGTAGCCTCCCCTCATTCAAGGATACAGAACTTGGAGAAGTATATTTTCCTTTTCATTTCAGATCATGAATAGGTTTGCAAATTGAAGGAATGCACATTCCATAGTGGACCTGATTACCTTTTTTTGTTTTTTTTAAAAAAGATTTGTTTACATAAGCACTGGGTACAGTCAGAAGCGCGGGAGGGTGAGAGAATTCACCAGAGCCAGAGCAGGGAACAGAACAGGCAGACTGACGAAATACACTCCCGAGGGAAGCAGCGGTTGCTGCAAGAGAGGTCTGTGCACCATGTGTGACCCTCCCTGGTGGCTGGGGATCGAACCGGCACTGCAGAGGCTGTGGGCAGCTTCGCAGCCCAGCGCTCAACCGCCGCGCCACCAGGGGAGGCCCCCTGATTACCTTTTAATAGCATGCAGGACTATCTGGCAAAATTAATGACAAGTTTGAATTCTTGGTGAGAAGGAAAAAGCAAGAAAAAGGCAAGACTTAAAAAGAAAGGAAGGGATCAGCAGGGCATAGAGGGTAATGTGAAATTAAAAAACCAGCTTAGCCTACTGTTTGTATATTGTTTCACTAGTTTCTGCTCTTCAGTTTCTTCCTTCAGTTGTCTTTAGTTTTAATTTGTTTTTCTAATTTCTTGACATAAATACTTAGATAATTGATTCTCAGCCTTTCTTCTGCCATTGAATCTAGCAGTTTCTCTCTAAGCCTGACTTCACCTGTAGACCATGCATTCTTTTTTTCTTTTAAAGATTTATTTATTTATTTATATAAGCACTGGATACAGTCAGAAGTGCGGGAGGGTGAGAGAATTCACCAGAGACAGAGTGGGAACAGAACAGGCAGACTGACGAAATACACTGCTGAGGGGAGCAGCAGGTGCTGCAGGAGAGCTCTGTCCCGCCATGTGGAACCCTCCCCAGGGGCCAGGGATTGAACCAGTGCTGCAGAGGCTGTGGGCAGCTTCGCAGCCCAGCGCTCAACTGCTGCGCCACCAGGGGAGGCCCCATGCATTCTTTTTTGTCGTAAAACACATCATAATGGTAATTGTATGTGTTAACATAATGGTATGTATTACCATATTGATAATAAAATTTACATTTTAAACCATTTTTGAGCCTATGGTGGCATTAAGTATATTCACATTGTTGTGTAGCCATCACCGTTCCATTCACAGAACTTTTTCATCAAAAAGTACCCCTTAAACAAAACTATCCCTTAAGCAAAAATTGTTCTCTCTTCCTCCCCCGCAGCCCCTAGTAACCACCATTCTGTTTTCTGTCTCTATAAATATGACTATTCTAGGTACGCTATGTAAGTATAATTATACACTATTTGTCGCTTTGTGTCTGACTTATTTTACTTAGCTTAGTCTTCAGGGTTCATCCATGTTATAGCATATATCAGAACTTGATTCATTTTTCAGGCTGAATAATATTTCATTATATAGTAATCTCTTAGATACTGCCTTATATTTGTTGAGTTATCCTGTTATTTGTTAATAGTGTAAACTTTTGGTAAGTTAAATGACCTCACAGCTTCATGTGTATCATAGAATAAGAAATCCCAGGTAGTCACTGACCCAGCTCACAGTCCAGGAACTTAGGATTCTGTAGTTCTTTCCATCATCTTCAGATATGTTTCTCCTTATCCTATAAGCTGCAAACTAAAATAGGTCATCCCTCCATCTTTTCACTTACTGTGCCTGACATACTACTGATCAGGAGCAGATGAATTTTGTATGGGGATAAACTACTGGAGATGAAGAGAAGTTGCTGATCCATAACAATGCTACAGTCCTGTGCATGAGGCACTGTGCTGTTTGGTATATTGTGGAAAGTACTTGTTGGTCTCCAACTCTGTTCTCCAGGAAGGGCATTTATTAACAGGTGTTTTTATACCTCCTTTCTTTCCCATCTGAAAGGGTTTTTCTTCTCTATATTTTCCTTAGCCATATATGAAATGATTATTGGGAATATAGTGAGGTATACATGGAAATTCATATAAAGCAGCTAGAGTAGCACTCAGTGAATGTTAGTTCTTATTGCTCAGCTATTTCCCAGCATCTTAAATAAAACTTCTTAAACTAGTCACACTTCGCTTAATGATATTTCAGTCAAAGATGGACTGCATGTATGATGGTGGTTCCGATAGGCTATATCATGAAACCTAGATGTGTAGCAGGCTGTACCACTGTGCACATATGTGCACAGTGACGAAATTGTCCCATGATGCATTTCTCAGAATGTATTTTTGTTAAGTGACACATGACTGTAAATACGGAGTTCATATCTTGAGCTCTATAAATATATTTCACTAATTAATAACATTTCTTAAATATACTTTAGATTTTGAAACTGTTTTACTTCTGGAACCTGGAAATAAGCAAGCAGTAACTGAACTTTCCAAAATTAAAAAGGTAAGGTCATCTTTTCACCAAAATATGACCATATTTTATGAAGCAAACACAATTGTTTTATAACTAACTTGAGAATATTTTGATAGTCATGATTATATATTTTCTAGGAGTTAATTGAGAAAGGACATTGGGATGATGTCTTTCTTGATTCCACACAAAGGCATAATGTGGTAAAACCCATTGATAATCCACCTAATCCTCGATCAACTGTAAGTAAAGCACTTTTCTTTCATTCCCCCCCTTCCCGTTTAAATATGAATTCTGTATTAATAAGAGTTAGAAACAAATGTTAAATTAACAGACTCATAAAGAAATGTTGAAAGCTCCTCCCAGAGCCTTTTTTAGAATTTTTAAATGTTCTTGAGAGTGTTGAAATAATAAAATTGGGGAAAATTGAGCTATTTATAGCTCCTGGGTAATTCTTTTAAGTGATTTTTAAATCAGGACTATAGATTTAGATACTTCTACATATTTTCTGATATTAAAGGAATTTGAAGCAGTTTTATGTTTCATAATAATTTGATTACTGTTTTTATTTGAGATTGGGATTATTATAGATTTGCCTCTTGTATGGGTTTAGATCTGAAATGAGCACTTAAGGCAAAAATCTAGTATAGGCAGAATCATCTTAACAAATAAACCTGCATTGTTTATGGTATACCTTACTCTTGTTCATTAAGTCCAGTAAGGCCAGTTTTTTCCTGCAGTATTGGAATAAAAAGAGTATCTGGCATGAATTCAGCATTTTGCTTTTGCTGAACCTTTAAAATTATATTCATTTAAGACATACATATTGCTGTGACTCTGGTAATTTACAAGTATTGTATTTGTATAGTATTACATGTGTATAAATTGTGAAATATAAAATATGTACAGAAAAATACACAAGTTGAGATTTTAGAATAATTATAAAGCTGACATCCATGAAATCACCAAGCAGGTTAAAAAATTGAAAGGTATCAGCTCCCCCAATCTCCCTTCATGCTCATCACAGATCATGATCCTCCCCTGCCTCCTAATAGTAACCTTTGTGCATTAATGATGTCTTGAGAAAACAACTTTATAAGGCAGTCAGAGAAGATATTTTTATCCTCCTTTTACAGATGGAGATGATAAAAAGAGTCTTGAACAAATTGATTTTCATTTTCGGTAGCCTTTTAGCATCTCTCAATGCCCACACATTTGATAAAGACCATCTGTTAGGAAATTTGTAAATTGGGATTGTTTATATAGCTGTTGTCAATCAAAGGATTTGGTTTTATATGGGACTTTAATTACATTGTTTTGATTTAGTAATTATTGCCTGTCATTAGTCTCTCTCTTTTTTTTTTTTTTTTTAACACAAACACAGGTCTATTCTTGTTCAGCTCTTGATAGAAAACTGTTGCTGATATTTCTTAGCAAAGCAAAGACCTTAGCTGAACATGATTATCCTTTAAAATAGAAGTGCTAACAGGAATCTGTTAACACGTTTACTGACAGCTTTTTATTTTATGTGCATTCATCCAGTAACACTCACTGGTTACCAGTAGGTCTTGTCTTAGCTGTGTTAATAGGACTGGTTTTAAAAAACACTTGAGTTTAGCATTTATTTCAGACTTTTAAAATTTACAGTTTCTTGAGTATTTACCTTTACGGTGGGAATGCACACTTAGAGTACCTTGAAGAAAGTTTTATTAAAAAAAAAAGTACTATATGTAAACTTAAGAAATTGAAAAGGTTCAACTTCTGTAATGATTAAAATAATCAGTGAATGTTATTAAGTTAAAAATCACTATGGTTAAGTCTTACCAACTTTGTGAATATTACTTGGCAGATCTTTAATCATGGACTGTTTTTATTTGGGTCTGCTATATATTTAGACAATGAATTTAGGTTTTAATATTAGTCTGTTTCTTATAAAATATTGGTTATTCCCTGCTTTTGTTGTATTTAATCTTCAGTTAGCCCACAGTACTGCTTTTGATTTGGTCTTTTTTTTTCGTGGCATGTTGCTTTTAGGATAAAGAAAGTCCAATCTCCTTGATAAAGGGTCCAAGTCACTTTTAAAACTGTCTTTAAATAGCCCCTTCAGACTTTGTCTCTATCACTCCTCTACTTGCACTAGCCCCACTGACCTCACCTGTCCTCTGCCCATGTGGAACCCTTCCTTATTGCCATTCCTCTCTGCTGCTTCTGTGAAAGCTGCCCTGGTGTTGAGTTTGTCTTCCTTTGTATTCTCTTAGCATTTTGTGCTTTCTCCCTTTTCAGTATGTATCCAGTTGCCCTGTCTTTATTTATATATATTTGTATATTTTATACTATATATATTTACATGTCTCCCCCCACTCTTTTAGATCTACCTGTGGTAAGTGCTGTGCATCTTTTTTTAAATATTCTCAAGAGTCTGACTCCTTAGTCTGTCTAGCCATCAAATTGAATATACTTAAAACTGGGATATTGGCTGTTGATTTAAAGAATTGATTTTAATTGTTTTAGAAACCACTCAAGAAAGTTGTTATTGAAGAAACTGGTAATTTGATACAGACTATTGATGTGCCAGATAGTACTACTGCTGCTACTCCAGAAAGTAAATCTATTAATCTAGCAAATGTAATAGCAACCACAGGCACTCCAAGTAAGAAGAATTCAAGTCAAGATGACCTTTTGCCCACAAGTGATATTCCAAAAGCAAAAGTTTTGAAAATAGAAGAAATCAGTGATACTTTAGCCCCACAGTGAGTAGACTCTTATTTGATAATCATCTAGAATGGTACTAATTTCACTAAAAAATTGATATTACTGATAAAATTTCCAATTTGTACTTATCATAACTTTTTGAATTGCCCAACTTTACATGCTAGTGGTTTTTTTTTTTTTTGTTTTTGTTTTTTTTTTGTTTTCCTTACCCTGAGAGGTTTTGCTTAGAGGATGATCACTACTCCTTTACCGTAGTTTTGTCGCGGGCAATTTAGAGATGTTAAAAGGAGTCTTGAACAAATTGATTTTCATTTTCAGAACTTCAGTATGTATGTTTCACTTTTATTTCAGTAATTTTTTTGACTTCTTAAAAGGAAGCTTTATAAAAAATGTAGAATTCAGGCTTTATCATTATTTCAACCATTAATATTTAAGATTATTTATGGATTCTTTAAATTTTGTTTGGAATTTAAAAAATATGTCATGTTTCCTTAATAATGAGAATAGAAAATGTATATTAAGTTTTTGAGGTATTAAATCTTCATATAGTCTTGCATGAAACTATTCATATATTCTTGTATCTATTAACATTTTTTTAACTTTAAATTTTAGTAGTTCTATTTACAGAGACAGTATGGTTTGTGAGTAAGATCTTAAACTGGTAGATTTTTTTTTTCTTTTTTTTAAAGGAGGAAACATTTCTTCCCTTTTGTAATATCTTTCTTGAAATTCTGATCCAGAAATGGTATGCTTAAATAGTGGCCAGTCTGATAAGCCAATAGATAACAGTCATTACATAGGCAGCATGTGATGAATATCTATCTTGTCAAAAACGTACATGTATTTTCAGCTGAAAGAATTTAATGTGTTGTGGTTGTTTTCTGATTGTTTGATGCCTCTGTAATATTTCAGATATCAGGCCAGTTTGAAACAGGATGTATGTCAGTCTTTGAGTGAGAAGATTTCTGTAGTGGTAGATAAAACACCTGCTCATTTTACCACAGCTGTTCTTCCTCCAGTTCCTGCAAACTCATTCCAGCTTGAATCTGATTTCAGACAACTGAAAAATTCTCCAGATATGTTGTATCAGTATTTGAAGGTATGAAGGGAAGCACTAGTAGTTCTACTGTAGATAAAAGGCAGAGAACTTCTTTTGTTATTTTATAATGTGTTAATTTGCAATTTGTATATAATATGATTGTAGAAAATGCTTGTATCCCTTGAATGATGTATCTATCACCTAGACAAGACTGTTTAAGTACTTGCAACCAGGGAATATTTGGAAACTGATTCTGTGTTATATTCTCATCTAAAATAACTAAATTCTAATTTCATGTATTATAAACTTAATTCATCCTTCAAAAATGGGGACAGAAGCCACAATACATCGAGTGTGCCTTCTATGTACCAAGCAGTGATCGCAATATTTAGATTCCCATTCTCTTGAAAATTAGCTTTTATTTGCTCCAAGGAAAAGAATCCAGTGATATGAAATTTATCACATAATTGATTGGCATTGTCTTTTCTAGGTATAATTATAGTAATCCTTAAATTTTGCAGTATACAATTAATTCCAAATATACTATAATTCTATTTTTTAAACTCTGGATATTTTTATTGTTCTTTGAGAGCTTTCTCAAGTTTCCTGTCTCAGGGTGGTATATATCTATTTGTTCATGAGATTTTTCTGACTTAAACAGAGAGATTATCTTATAGTTCTTTCATTCATCTGTCATAATTGTATTTCATTGTGTCTCCATTATTATTTAATTACTAATGTATAGTAGTTATTCTTTGCTATATTCACCTGAGTACTTATATAATTTGCAATATGATTGCCATAATTTAATTTTCTAACTTTATATTTTTCCCAAGCAAATTGAACCATCCTTGTATCCTAAGTTGTTCCAGAAAAATCTAGACCCACATCTATTCAACCAAATCATTAAAATTCTGCATGACTTTTACATTGAGTAAGTTGAGTTTGTTTTTATACTTTCATATTGTGTTGCTGTTCTGTTTCTTGTCATTTGGGAAATTTAGTCCCTCTAATAGGTTACTGTCTTGTATATAGTATAATTATTGCAAAAGTTGTAAAGACATGGCAAATGCAAGCAATAAGAAGAGAAATGATTAAGTAGGAGGAATAATGGCTTTTCAGTTTTTTTTTTTTAAATAAAGTGACAAATGTTATAGTAAAATAATGTCTGTGCTACGCCTCACATTTAAGATTATTACAATTTCTTCAGTTGACTTGATATCTGTCTCTTCATTTGGGCATTTAGAATGTAGATAATATCTAGGGAAAAATGATAAATGATGACCTTATATATACCTAAGAATATTGTGGGGAGTCCTTGGTGGTGCATGGGATTAAGCACCGCACTATGAAGCAGTCCGCAGCCTCTGCAGCACGAGTTCAGTTTCCTGTTGGCCAGGGAGCAACCCACATGGCGAAGCAGACCTCGCCTGTCTTACCCGCTGCTCCCCTCAGCAGTGTATTTCAGTCAGTCTGCCTGTTCTGTTCCCCACTCTGTCTCTGGTGAATCCTCTCACCCCCCCGCATCTCTGGCCTGTACCCCAGCTCTTGTACACATAAATAAATAAATCTTTAAAAAAAAAATACTGTGGGCCTCCCTGGTGGTGCAGCGGATTGAGCACAGCGCTGTGAAGCTGTCCGCGGCCTCTGTAGCAGGGGTTCAATTCCCGGCCGCCCTAGGAGATTCCCACATGGCAAGGCAGACCTATCCTGTCTTGTCTGCTGCTCCCCTCAGCAAGTGCTTTCAGTCTGTCTGCCTGTTCTGCTCCCCACTCTGTCTCTGGTAAATCCTCTCGCCCTCCTGCGCCTCTGGCCTGTACCTTAGCTATGGTATAAATAAAAAATAAATCTTTTTTAAAAAAAAAAAAACCTGTGTTACTGAGCAGAAAATGAACTATGAGCTACTTTTAATTAATAATTTGTTTTATACTGGAATTATTTTAGGAAAGAAAAACCATCACTCATCTTTGAAATCTTGCAAAGACTTTCTGAAATAAAAAGGTTCGATATGGCTGTGATGTTTATGTCTGAATCTGAGAAAAAAAGTAAGTTCTGTGAAATAATTTTTTCCATATCTGTTTATTCTTATTCCTTTATATATTGAACAAATGATAGCAAACATTCATTGAATATTTCCTGTATACTAAGCACATATACAGTTAAATTTAATCATAATTAAGTTAATTAAATTGTATTATAATTTAAGTAAAATAAATTTTTAGTTCTGGCAACAGTCTTATGAGGTATTGGTATGATTATCATTCTCTTGACTTGATCACAGAGAGGTAAAGAATTTGACCGAGGTAACTTAGCTGGAAGCCAGATCCAGATTTATAGACTTTATAATCTGGGCTCTTCTACTTGAAAATGCAGTAATAGTGTAATGGTTGAGTTCTTGCCATATGCATGGGAGGTATGACCCATTCTCTGAGAGCTAATTTCCTTGAGTTTGCTTGATTTAAGCTGAACCTCAAAGACATTTAGGACTCAGTTAGGTCAGGGGGGTTTGGAACAGCTTTAGACTGAGAGAATGACATGTGCAGATACTTTGAGGCAGGAAAGAACAAATTGAGTTCAGAAAATTAAAACAAGTGCAGTGTAGCTGGATTGTAGAGTTAGGGCGTAATGAGTGGCAGATGCTGTGCCTGAAGAATTAGATCCTTTATGTCTTCATCTTAGTCTTAAAGGGTCAGTTTTGGGGAAAAAAAATAAAATCAAAGTACAGAAAGTTTAGTTACATGAGAGTTTTGTTTATATTCGGTTTCAGGAAAAATAGAAATTAGCATTCAAGAATATCAGATTTTTCATTTTGGAAGTAGCGCATATTTAATATATTTTGATATACACACATGTATGTATTACATGTATGTATTTGGACTCCTTATTTATTCTTTATGTTTCTAGCAGTGACATTGAATGAGTCTCAGTCACTAAGAAAAATACTTTATATTGTATATTAGGAAAGTGGATTTTTAATGTTAGAGTTTAAGTGGATTTGTAAGATAGCATTTAAACACAAAGATGTTTCTGCTTTATCATTAATCAAAAAAGTCCCTAAATTCCATGAAAAATAGTACTTTTTCTTACTAGTTTTCTGACCTTGTTTTCTACCATTTGTTTCAATCACTGTCCTACCACACTGACTTTGTATTTTTGTAATTTACCAAGCTATAAACTTACTTTAGCCTTAGGAGCTGTGCATATGTCTGTTTCTTCAGACAAGAGTATTTCCCTGATTTCCTCACTTCATTCAATTTTCTTCTAATAGTCACTACCTCAGAGACACCTTTCCTTACCAGACCTCAAAATAACTGCCTGCCTCCTGCCTCATTACCCTCTGTCTTCTTGCCCTTTTTCCTTCTTCATAATATGTAACTAGCTGACATTATTTCATGTTTTTATTTTTTCCTCTCCCTAACAGAATGAAAGCTCCATGAAAGCAGGGACGTGGTTTACCTTGTTCACTAGGCCTCAGGGTGTAGTACATAATAACCTTAGTATGTGTTAGTACATAATAGTGCATAGTATATAATAACCTCTCAGTATGTTAAGTGAATGATTTTCTTGCCATTATAACATTATATGTTTAAGTGTAATCACTGTAATGTGATAAGTTAAAGAACATGAACTGGCTTTGCAGGCTGACCTGCTAACTGCTGTGTTCGTTGGGTCACCACTGTCAGCTAAGTTAAATATGGGAAGCACTTAGAATAGTTCCTGGCATGTAACTAAGCATTCAGTAAACATTAGCTGTTGATATCTTTTGTTACTACCTTTATCATAACAACTGTTGATGTTGGCAAACATGAGCATATGTAACAGTCCTTTTTAAAGTGTTGAGTATGGACCATTCATTGGTAGGAAAGATGATTTTATATGATTCATAGGCAAATTTTTTTTTAATTTTTAGTAATTATTTTTTATTGCATATTATGAAAAAATATATGACTGCCCGCCCATCAGACATGATTATGTAGATGTTATTGCTAATTTTCAGTTTATAATAGTGGTATGAAATTTTTTGTAAAAAATAATTTATACTTGAAAAACAGTCAAGTGAAATATTAAGCAGAAAATGTGTATTTGTTACACAGGGTAAATTAAGGTGGGACAGAATGAGTTTAGTCTGCAAGGTGAATGTCATTGAGGATGTAGGAGAAATTTTGTATTGCTAAAGCAAAATATTTTGTTAAGAAGTACTGGATTGTTGTGTGATTTTCTATTCTTTGGTTGGCTTTTAAAATATTGAATTAGAATTTGTAGATAATCTAATGGTTATTGTTTTAAAATGTAAAAAGATTTTGATGCATATTAGCATATTACTCCCTTTACTTTTTTTATTTACTTTTGAAAAATTGAGTTTAAAATGAAGACTTTTTTTTTTTTTTTCCAGTTGCCTGTGTATTGTTCAATCACATAGACAAATCAGGATTGAAGGATAATTCTGTTGAAGAACTTAGGAAAAGATATGGTGGTTGATTTCTGTTGTTACTAAAACTGTCTTTGATCTATGTCAGTACATTTTTTTCTACTGAAAATGAAAGTGTTTGTGTTTTTAAGAAATGAAATCATAGAGACATTGGACATAAATGAACTAAAGAGAATTGTGATTTAACTAGCAAGAAATGTACTTAAATTAACTGTTTATAAGTTTAATTCTGAAAATAAAAACATAACTTAAGTGTACCTGTAGTGATCAATATTTTATGTCATTTCTTGAAAGTTGCACATTAGTATGTAAGTAGTTATATTTCTATAGAATTAGTTAAGTAACCAGATTGTTTCTTTATAAAACTTGGTATCATTGTGCCATTTTAGTAAGTTAAAATTACTTAGTTGTAGGATACATATTTTCAGCATTTATGTTAAGGAGACATAACTCCCAATAGAACTATCCCAGAGGAGGTTGTTGGCTCTCTGTGGCATGGTTCACCTACTTTCCTGAGCATAAGAAAGGACTTGGCCTTACTCAGAATCCATACCGTCTTGCCTTTTCTATCACTTTGTGTTCTGATATTCTCTATCTTCTGTGGCTCTGCGCCTGACTATAGCAAGTCCATATTTTTCTGCTTAGAGGAATGGTCCTTTGACCCTGCCATTACCCTTTCTTGTTTCTCTAGCTATCTTCAGTGGTTATATGCTAGTAAAGGCAGCAGTTTTCCCCTTAGTTCTTCTCCTTGACCCCTGTAGGTTTGACCTGGTTGAATATCTTGGCTTTGGTGACATTTGCGCTCTAGATTCCTCATATCCTCCTGGTGGCGCTTTCTGTCTTATTTTAATTTTTGTGTGTTCAGTGTCCAGTCCTTGGCCCTCTTCTTTCTTCAGAGTTTTACTACTTAGAGAGATTCCACCACCTTACAAATTTGTAATCTTTTCCCCCCTAGCTACTCACTAGCCATAACAACTTGGTGTATTCTTGCTGACAAGAACCCAAAATTTTAAAAACTCATCACCCTCTTGGTACAGCAGGATCATTCTTCCCTCTTTTTTTTTGTTGTTTTAAAGATTTCTTTATTTGTACAAGCACTGGGGTACAGTCAGAAGTGCAGGAGGATGAGAGAATTCATCAGAGCCAGAGCGGAGAACAGAGCAGGCAGATGAAATACACTGCTGAGGGGAGCAGTGGGCGTGGCAGGAGAGGTCTGTCACCCCATGTGGGACCCTCTCCGGGGGCTTGGGATCGAAGCGGCGCTGCAGAGGCTGCGGGCAGCTTCGCAGCCCAGCGCTCAACCGCTGCGCCACCAGCGCAGAATGGGAGGCCCCATTCTTCCCTCTTTTAACAGCACCATTGGTTATATAGGAACTCAAGCTATAGCATTATTTTTGAGCCTTATGTCTTTTCCCCAAGTTCCAATTACTCGTGAACTCCAGTAAACCTTCCCCCTATAGTTTCTTACATCTGCCACCTTAGGCCTTGAAGATGGCACTAACCCCTGATGTAGATGTCTGGCTGCATTACTGCATAAATCTATTTCTCATGCCTCTGCCAGCTAAGTATTCCTTCAGCGTTGTTCTCATCATGTCGTCCTTGCAAGATTCAGGCCAGCTTACTCTTTGTAGCACAGTGATTTTTGAACTAAATATCAGAACACGTTTGATAAGCATTTCAGATCTATGGGTTTAAATTTTTAACTCAGTAACATATATGCCAAACACCATGCTAGGTGTTAGCAGATACCAAAACTAAAACCACCACCTCTGCCCTCAAGAATCTCAGGTCTTAATGGGGGAATCAGACAAGAAGCATCAACTATAATAAAGGGTGACAAATGTAATGAAAGAAATCTGAAATGCAGGACACAAAAAGTTCCTCCGATTGAGGAAGGCCATCCCTATGGAGAAGACATCTGGATTTAGACACAACGGATTAGACTCCAGGGGAGAAAGTATATTCAGTAAAGAATAGCCCAGCTGTGGGGAGTAGAGTGGGGGTGGGGAGCTAGAGCATGAAAAATCTCCTATTCAGTGATGGAGAAGCAAGTTCCCCAAAGTGGGAGTCACTCAGGGTTTTAAGCAAGGGATTGACTTGTGACTGAGTTTTAACATACTGATAGTGATGAGACTGGTGATGGTATGACTGGAAACAGGAGACCAACAAGAAAAATACTGCAGGAATATAGAAGATAAATAATGAGCATTTGATTTTTTTGTTGTTAGAACAACTCTGCAAAGTAAAATTCTATTTATTGTTGGACAACATGTGTCAGACGTCAGCCACCTTCCCCATCAAACAAGCACAGCAACTTCAAATAGACAAAAAAGGAAAAAAAAACACTTTTATTTTTGGCCTTTTTAACATTATACAAACCAACTACTTATAGCTAAGTGCACACAGAAAAAGTTACTGGAATGCTCAGAATAAAATTTTTTGGTTTTGCTTATTTTTACAGGGTTGTTTGTTTTCTTTCTTCAGATTATAATGAACAAAATCACACCTCAAGTAAAGTCAGAAGTAGGCCAGAGAGCAAAGGTAGATTTGGTAATTTGACACCATTAAAAATGACCCCTAACAATGTACAAAAATATAAAATGTAAATAAAATTTTTTTCTTTAAAAATTACTTTTTTTTTTTTTAAAGATTTATTTATTTTTTATTTATACAAGCACTGGGTACAGTCAGAAGCATGGGAGGGTGAGAGAATTTACCAGAGCCAGAGCGGGGAACAGAACAGGCAGACTGACGAAATACACTCCCGAGGGAAGCAGCGGTTGCTGCAAGAGAGGTCTGCGCACCATGTGGGACCATCCCTGGTGGCCAGTGATCGAAGCGGCACTGCAGAGGCTGCGGGCAGCTTCGCAGCCCAGTGCTCAGCCCCTGCGCCACCATGGGAGGCCCCCAAAATTAATTACTTTTTTGATTGCTGAATAATATTCCATTGTGTGTATATATATATATATATATATATATATATATACCACATCTTGATCCAGTCATCTATTTTTGGGCGTTTGGGTTGTTTCCAGGTTTTACCTATTGTAAATAGTGCTGCAATAAACATAGGTGTAAAGGCGCTGTTTTGAATCATTGTTTCTGTGTCCTTTGGGTAGATCCCTAGCAGTGGAATTGCCGGGTGGTATGGTAGCTCCATTTTTAGCAGACTGAGGAACCTCCAGATAAACTCATGCCATTTGTAGCAATGTAAATGGAGCTAGAAGAAATTATGCTCAGTGAAATAAGCCAGAAGGAAAAAAAAAATATCGGATGGCTTTACTTATAACAGGAATATAGGGGAACCAAATAAGACATCAGTGTAAAAAAAAATAACAAAGCAAAAACAGACAATTATAAATCAGAGACATACTGCAGGAGAGGAGGAGGGAGAGGGATCAGAGGGAGGGAGGGAGGAGCACAGGGGACTGTGGTGATGGTGCACGGGTGCCTTGGGGAAGGAAATTCTATGGGGACTCAATCTGAGGGGGTGGGGGGAAGCAAATATTGTTTAAAAATAAATAAAATAAAAATTACTTTACAGAAAAAAATGCAGGGCTTTGAAGCTTTTGTTCTTTTTCTTCTCCCCTGCTGCAAATCTACACGGTTCTGTTTGAGTGGTGGGGGCAGGGTTGTTGGCGGCGCTGTTTGAGGGCAGGTGGGTCTACCAGAGGTGACCGAGTCTGAGGGCAGGTGGGCTCTACCAGAGGTGACAGAGTTTGGATTCTGAGGAGTGATATGGAAAGTGAATGATACAATTGCTGCGACCTTTTTATTTATTTTTAATTTAATTTTTTTTCAAAGATTTATTTATTTATACAAGCACTGGGTACAGGCAGAAGCGCAGGA
The DNA here is from genome assembly GCF_964194135.1 of Talpa europaea. Lineage (NCBI taxonomy): Eukaryota > Metazoa > Chordata > Mammalia > Eulipotyphla > Talpidae > Talpa > Talpa europaea. Next base: position 48,882,985 of record NC_140083.1, read on the forward strand.
GGGTGAGAGAATCCACCAGAACCAGAGCGGGGAGCAGAACAAGCAGACTGACAAAGTACACTGCTGAGGGGAGCAGCGGGCGGCAGGAGAGGTCTGCGCGCCGTGTAGGACCCTCACCCGGTGACCCGGGATCGAACTGGTGCTGCAGAGGCTGCGGGCAGCTTTGCAGCCCAGCGCTCAACCACTGTGCCACCAGGGGAGGCCCCCTTTTTATTTTTTATGTTTAAATTTTCCTTTTGTTCCCTTTCGTCATCCTCATCGGTCTGCTGCTAGGTGTCCATGTCATCATGCTCATCATCTCCAACTGTGCTGCCCGTGGCTGCCTTGGCCTCATCTCCATCTCCATCCTCTTCCTCCCCGCCCCCTTCCTACTCTTCATCTACTTCCTTGTTGGCCTTCTGTTCCCCATTTTCCTCATTAGTGTTCCCATTAGCAGGGGTGTGTCTTCCATGCTCTGCCTTCTCCACAACTTAAATCTTTAAGTCCTTGGTGGGGATTTGGGAGCCGGTGCTCATGGCCAGCCATGTCTGACATGGTCAGGCACCGTCAGTGATCCCATGTAGCTTAGTAAGGCGACAAGAGTTGGGGGTTCTGATGGTAATCTGTCCAAGTCCGCTGCAACTGAGGAGGCCCGGCAGAGGTGGCTGCAGCAGCTGAGAGTGGGCCTGGGAACAACGCAGAGGTGGTGCCTCAGAGCAGCCGTCTAATGAACATTTGAACTAAACGGGATAACCTTTATTAAATGCTCCTATTTGCCTGACATTATGGGCTTTATCTTATTTTTTTTTTAATGTACATTTTCAATATCCTTAGGAGGTAGGTTCTATTGTATCTCCATTTTACAGATAATGAAATTGAGGCATATATAAATTATGTAACATGCCCTTCGTTGCCCACCTGATCACAGGTAGTGGAGTGGAGATAATGTACAGGTGGTCTGATTCCAGAGGTCATGTGACCAGCCACTGTTTTAAACCAACTCCTTGGAGGCATGACAATGGGATGGAAGACAGGATGGGTTTAAGATAGATTTAGAAGGGAGGATCCACAGGACATGGAGGCATTCATCCAGGATCCCTTCATCTTGTCTAATGGGTAATTGCAGAAGACTAAGCAGTTGAGAAAACACTTCAGCCCTCCTGTAACCCAGTATAACTGGGAGTCAGATAAATTAGCTATTACAGTACAGTGTCACGAGTGCCCTGATGCAAGGTTTGGAGAGGGTACTAAGGGAGAACATTCTGTAGGAGCAACCCTGAATCAGACTAGGTGGGACAGGAAAGGAAGCAGCATTTCATATGAGAGAAAATGGGAAGGAGAGTGTCCTGGCAGAGGGCTCGGCATACAGTGAAGGTCATGTAACATGTTAATAGCAACTTGTCTTAACCTGGAGGTTGTAGGTAATTCCATATACAATGGAAGGCAGATGTTTGGGATAATGGTTGATTGGCATCATTTTTCTAAATGGTCATTTTTCATGCATGTGCATCTTGACTCCATACTAGAATTAAAGCTCCTTGAAAGTCATGACATATCATTGGAGCTTATGTAGGTTTTGTCCACAACAGCCTCAATTAATGTTTATTGATGGATCAATGTATTTTATTTTTTAATAATTTATTATTTTTAAAGATTTATATATTTATTTATACAAGCACTGGGTACAGTCAGAAGCACAGGAGGGTGAGAGAATTCACCAGAGCCAGAGCGGGGAACAGAACAGGCAGACTGACGAAATACACTGCTGAGGGGAGCAGTGGGTGCAGCAGGAGAGGTCTGTGCGCCGTGTGGAACCCTCGCCGGCAGCTGGGGATCAAACCGGCACTGCAGAGGCTGTGGGCAGCTTTGCAGCCCAGCACTCAACCGCTGCGCCACCAGGGGAGGCCCTTTAATAATATATTTTTAACTGAGGTAATATCGGGGTACCCACATCAGGCATTACCACCATAGTGCACCACCACCAACTCATTCATGTTCTCCCACTATAGACCACTGTGCTTCCTTCCCTTTTTATGCTTTCTCCTTTCCCCTTCCATCTGGTACTTCAGTTCTGTAGTCAGCTATCAAGGGTGAGTTTTGCAGCTTGTCTTTATCTGATCATTCATTTGGTTACTTTATGTTCTACATCTTAGTAACACCATCCGTATTTATCTTCTTCTGACTTGTTTCACTTAGCATTATCTTTTCAGGCTCCACCCAAGTTGCTGTAAATGATGTGAGTTTATCTTTTTTGATTGCTGAGTATTAAGTATTCCACTGTGTATATATACATATATCACATCTTTTTGATCCACTCATCTGTTCTGGGGCACTTGGGTTGTTTCCATAGTTAGCTATAGTAAGCAGTACTGCAATACTGCAGTACTGCAATAAATTAGTGTTTTTGAGTGTTTTGGATAGATGCCTAGGAGTGTAATTACTGGGCTCAATGGCAGATCCATGTTGAATGTTTTGAGATACCTCCACAGTGCTTTTCATAGGGGATGGACCAGTTTGCATTCACCGGAAGAGAAGAAGTCTTCCCTTTTCTCCACATCCTCATCAGCACTTGTTTCTGGTCTTTCCCATAGGGCCTTTCTCACATGTGTAAGATGGTATCTCATTGACATCTTGATTTGCATTTCTCTAATAAGTGATTATGAACATTCTGTCATGTACCTGCTGGCTGTTTGAATGTCTACTCTGGAGAGGTGTCTGTTTAATTCTCTTGTCTGCTTTTTGATGGGGTTATTTGTTTTTGCAGAGTTTTATGAATTCTTTGCACACCTTTGATATCAGATGTACGGTATGCAAACATTTTCTCCCATTTTAGTGGGGTGTCTTTTTACTTTATTTATGATTTCTTTTGCTATAAAGAGGCTTTTAAGTTTCATGTAGTCCCAACTATTTATGTTCTCATGTTTTCCTTGCTGTTGGGAATGAATCCCAAGGGGCATCACTATATAGTGTCCCTCTCTATCTCTTGTGACTTTTTCTTCCTTCCTTCCTTCCTTCCTTCCTTCCTTCCTTCCTTCCTTCCTTCCTTCCTTCCTTCCTTCCTTCCTTCCTTCCTTCCTTCCTTCCTTCCTTTACTTTATTCACACTCATTATAGAAATGGACAGCTGGGGTCTATAACAAAGTGTCATGTTTTCAGGTATAGGTCAGTAATTGTATATGATCATAAACACTGCTACATACAAATTGATCAGACCAAAACATTTCAATGATTAAAACAGCATAAGCTCCCCTGTAAAAGCAGCACTTTTGTGACATTTTAACTTTAGTATTCCTCTCCTTTCTCACTTTTTCCTTGAACAGAATCCACTCCAATCTCCTCATAATCCTTCTCAAGGGCACCCATGTCCTCACGGGCCTCCTTCTTCCATGTCCCCACCCATTTACTTGTGAACAAAAGCATGCTTGGCATATATCAAGTCCAGATGAGTCCAGGCCTCAGCAATGGCTGTAGTGTTGCTCAGCATGCACTCAGCTCATTGTACCTTGGCTAGGATGCCACCAGGTACCACAGTGGGAGGCTGGTAATTAATGTAAACTGAAACCAGTAGGGCACCAATCCACAAATTGGATGCTGTGCTTGGTCTTGCTGGTGGCAATGGCAGCACTGACATCTTTGGGCTCCACATTGCTACGGTACAACAGGAAGCAAACTGTGTACCAAGGTGAGGGTCATATTTCACCATATGGTTGGCTGGCTCAAAGCGTGCGTTGGCAGTCTCTGCCACAGAAAGCTGTTTTGGTAGGCTTTCTGAGCAGAGATAATGAACATATGTGGCCAGGGGAAATAGATGTGGGGAAAGGACACCAGGATGGTCTAGAATTTTGTCAGCTCAACATTCACAGCTCCGTTAGATCTGAGGGAAGCAGTGATGGAGGTTATAATTTGATCTATCAACCTATTTAGGTTAGTATAGGTGGGGCACTCAGTATCAAGGTTTCTGCGACAGATGTCATAGATAACCTCATTGTCTACCATGAAGGCACAGAGTGCTCCAGGGTGGTGTGGGTAGTGAGGATGGTTTTGTAAGGCTCAACTACAGCTGTGGAAACCTGGGGGACTGGGTAAATGGAGAACTCCAGATTCAACTTCTTCACATAATTGACAGAGGCATTCCATAACAGGGAGGTGAACCCAGAACCAGTTCTCCCACCAAAGTTGTGCAAAACCAAGCAGCCCTGAACACCTGTGCACTGATCAACCAGCTTGTGAATTCTGTCCAAGACCAGGTCAATGAACTCCTTGCCAATAGTGTAGTGCCCTTGGGCATAGTTATTGGCCACATCTTCCTTGCTTGAAATGAGATGCTAGAATGGAAGAGCTGGCAGTTTGTGCCAGTGTGAACCTCAGTGACTGGGTTCCAGGTCAACAAACACTGCTTGGGGCACATGCTTGCCAGTGCCCATCTCATAGCTAAGGAAGTCAATGATTTTGTCACTGGGCATCTGGCCATTGCTCCAGGCAGTAGAGCTCCCAGCAGGCACTGCCCATCTGGACACCAGCCTGGCCAACATGGATGGAGACACACTCATGCATGGTTGCTACTTTGTGGCTGCTGAGCAGATGGCAGAGAGGAAGAAGAGAGGTGGTTGCTTCTCATAGCATTACCTTTAGGCAATTTAAGAGAACCTGCTCTTCTTACCTTATTTTAACTGGAAATTTATATTGTCTGATATAAGTATGCCTGTCCCTGCCTATTTTTAGAGTCCCTTTTGCTTGTAGGATTGTTTCCAACCTGTTACTTTGAGCTTATGTTTGTTTTGGGAGTTTAGGTTTTCCTAGATTATATTCAGTGTATTTCTTCTGTCATAGTGATTTTTTTTTTTAAAGATTTTTCGTTTATTTATTTATACAAGCACTGGGTACAGTCAGAAGTGCGGGAGGGTGAGAGAATTCACCAGAGCCAGAACAGAGCAGGCAGACTGAAGAAATACACTGCTGAGGGGAGCAGTGGGCGGCAGGAGACATCTGCGCGCCATGTGGGACCCTCGCCTGGCGGTGGGGGACCATAGTGGTTATCTAGTGTAAGATCCTCAAATCACAATAAAATCCTGACTCTAGGAAGCTACAAATGTATCAGACCATTTGCCAAGTAGCGGATTTCTCTTTAGTAAGATTCAGTGATACCGAAATAAGCAACATGAAGACGCTATTGATGTAGTGTGTCATATGCTATTTCCTTTCTTTTGGGGCTGCTACTGATGTGGCTTTGATGGCAGATATTTTGCTGCAGCTAATCTTTATGGACATGGTTAAAGAAATCTTGTTTTCATGCTTTTGAAAGTGTGAGAAGATCTGGAAAGAAAACTTTCAGGAACTTATTTTGAAGCATAGGTGAGAGATTCAGTTGTTTTCCTGAAGTGAGTTATAAAGCAGGTGGCATAAAATATTTTCACTTCATAGGAGAATTATATTCATGATGTTTTCAGAGTAATCACTTGAAAATGAGAAGAAAAATGGAGCCATACATAATAGCAATTACCTCCAAGTCATTATTAATAATCTTTGTCAAATAGCAATGTGGGGGCAACAAGAGGGCTTGATAGGTCTTACTGAGCTTATGAAGATTTAAAAATTTAATGACTTCCCCTCAGGTGTGAAGGTGGATAGCCTCTTTAGCCCTAATAAAACTTCCATTCTAACCTAGTAGCTGGGAACAGTCAGAATTCCTTTCATGCCTCTTTTCAACATATTTGCTTCTTAAGATGAATCACTTCAAGTATCTGGAAACTTCCTTAGCTGATACTTAACATGAAATTTGAAATTAAGCAAAAATGGCCTCTGGGTCATTTTAATAATTATTCATCTGTATATAAGAATATCTAAATTTTGTTATAGGCAACACACACCCACACCCATTATCACCACCACCACTAGTAACAACAGCAACAAAAAAAGGCTTATGTGTGTGAAGCCCTGCTCTGGTGTCATGCTGAATGCAGCTCTGGGGGGCACTGTGGTTGGCAGTGCAGAAGGTTGGTCTCTGTTCGTTGGGGACTTTCCTACCCCAGGATGCGGGGCCATGGGAAGCATATCTAAGAATTTGCTCATTTAGTTTATGTTTGCACCAATTGTGATTGCAACCAAAGAACACATAGGGACTAGGAGAGGTCTCGTGGCTGATGGATCCATGATTGTTAGTGTTTTTGATCCATGTTTTTACAGTGACTGGTGCTGTTTTGATAGCTGCAAAGCAAGCAGGTCTGTGAGTAGTGACAGACTCAATGAAGGATTTCATGGATAATTTTGGAACAGGAGATATAGAGATAGGTAGGAAGATGGCATGGCAGCAGTGGGTTCTGAGCAGACCTGAAAAGATGGTAGGATCTGATCGGGTGGAAAAGGGTGATGGTCTCCTGGCTGCTGTGAGCTACAAGTGGACTGCAAGATGGCAGAATGGAAATCATTTTTCCGAAGTGGCCCAGCGAGGCCCAGTCCTGTTCGCTTAGAAGAGATCTCAGGAAGAACAGTAGTAGACATCATTTGCTGTGTGTCCTGGAGGAGACTATTTTTATATTTTTATGATGATACCACAGCATTCATGCTTTTTGAAATAATAGCCTGGGCATCAGCAAAGAAAATTGAAGGGAACAGACAGGAATGCAATTGACATGGATAAAACTAAATATTTAGACCTCATTAGATACATTTTTTGGGGTTTATTATCACTGCAGGGAATAGTGTAAATGAGGAAGATATGGCTGAGTTGTAGTGGTTCTATTTTAATATACTTTTAATCACTTTTACTGACAGACTGGTAATTTGAAATTACCAAAGCCAATGAACATATTGACAATGACCCTAATGGTGGCAGAAAATGTAGTTTTATAAACCTAGAGGCATCCTTTGAGTGGTGTGGAGCAGATGAATTCAGGATAAAATGAGCCAATTTAATAAAGGTTGGGCATCGCCCATAAGAAATATTTAAATGTATGTAAAAATGTCATCAATAATAAATGTTTCTCAAAGTTATTGAAATGTATAAAATACTCTTCTGACCCTTAGTCTTATTCTCTTGCAGTCATGAGACTGTGGCTGCAGTTGCTTCGCTGATTTGCGTAGAGCAGAGCAGAGTAGGAATTTGATAAATGCTCACTGAATGAAAGGTGAGCAAAACTCAAGACGGGATTTGCTATGTATTGTCCATGGACACCTGGCAGAAGTGATTCTAATTTTATTTGATCTTACAAAAGGAGAATTTTAAAAACATAATTTCTATGCTAGATTAGTGGAAACACACAAGAGGAAATGGTTCTGTCTTTCCACTGGTGGTAACACCAGAAGAGAATTTTCAGTACCACTCAGGATACACCTGGAACTTTGTGCCAAGGTTTGGGTCAAAGTAGATAGAGTTTTTTTTTTTTTTATAATTTAGGTTTTTTTTAAAAAAGATTTATTTTATTTATACAAGAGCCGGGTACATGCCATATGTGTGGGAGGGTGAGAGGATTCAGCAGAGACAGAGCAGGGAACAGAACAGGCAGACTGACGAAGTACACTGCTGAGGGGAGCAGCAGGCGACACAGGAGAGGTCTGCCACACCATGTGGGCCCTTGCTGGCTGGCCGGGATGGAACCCGCGCTGCAGAGGCTGTGGACAGCTTCACAGCGCACCGCTCAACCACCTGCGCCGCCAGGGAGGCCCAAAGTAGATAGTTTTTAATCTATAAGAATGTACTATGTGTTGTATAGGGGTTTTTTTTTGACATTCTGTTTATCTTCTTTGGCTCTTGAAACTGTCCAGTGAGATATCTAGGGCAGTTGTTAAGAAAACAAGAGACCTAGGGAGGCTAAATTGTTTGCTTAAAGTTATTTAATTGTAACACAGCTCAGAACTTTGTGCGGGTTCCAGGATCCTTTATGAAGTTCTTGTTTATGGAATTGAGTAATAATGTGGACTTTATTGAGTCAGCTTTTAGCACCACAAATCATTAAGTGTGTATTTAATGGCAACTGGAATTAGTCCACTTGTCACTGGGACTATAAACATGCAATATGTTTTCAAGAGATCACTTACAAGACACATTACTTGGCACATAATGTGAAGTTAATAAATATTTACTGAATGAATGAATGAATTCAGCACTATAGGAGGAGATGAAATATCCAGATTAGGAGCTTTTTACAGTTAGTTCAAAGCACTTGCTAAACATTAGAGATCTTTTCTTTACCAGTGGGGCTTATCCTATTTTATAGGATTGTGTTCAGAGAGCTCCTTCCCATACCCACCCCAAAGCAGTTTTTGATTACCAAACAATTAAGGAAAGTGAATAGGAATTTTCTGTTTCTCATTGGAGCTCTTTGGTCATAGCTGTTGAAACAGCCTTAGTGATAATAATGTTTGTTATGTACATAATATTTGTTATGTACTCTGCTGTGTGCTAGGTGCTATGTGTACTAGGGGTTTTGCTTTTAACACCTCACTTGATTCTAGAAATAAGCTTGGAGGAATATGGGCATCAAGCAGAAGTTATTCTGACTTAATCACTCATGCTCTTCCTTCTATACTACTGTCACCTCTCAACAATCTTGATAACACCAAAGCAGGCCAGCTGGAGAATCAGGCTGGCATTTCTTTGCTATTACTGCCACCCACTGGATCTTCAGAAAATAGCTTATATGTGACAAAGCATGCTGAGAGGAATCAAAATGAAAGTGAATTTTAATTTTTAACAAGATACTAGCTGCTCAGTATCTGTAGAAGTGTTCTTCCATGGCATCTAGCAAAAGTAAAGGTGTAATCTTTGATCGTGCTGTCCATGATCGAAACCCAGGCAGAGGATATAGTGGAAGAAGACAGTGTAGCCCGAATAACTTGTTGTGGCTGGTCCTGCATGAGTTCTGGACTTCACTAAAGCAACAGTTCCTGCAGGCTTCCTCTTGCTAGTCTCCATGGTGGTTGTCTTGAGTAGCTGGCATATAGGAAAGGATGCTAGTTTTCATTTGGGCTCTTTTATGAGTTACTGGATTCACTGTGCCCTGGGCATGGTTGCCTGACATCCCTGGGCCTGGACACAGGGAGACTGAGGTCATTGGGGGGGTGTCCAGCCCACTTGTAGCCACATCGGAAAATCCCTCTTCCTACCCCAAGCAATACCCCTTTTTCTAGTGTTTCTCAAGGTATTTTTAGGGTCTTGGAAGTTTATGTGGGGTGTATTTTTCCTCCCTTCAGTATTTTGGTGAATGGAACTGAATCTAAAATAAATATCAGACTGGACTTTGAAGAGAAAGAGATGTCACAAAAATGCTGCCAGAAAGGAGTGTGTAGAAATGTCTTTCTTGAAACAGAGAGTGGGGAGGTGTATGTGGTGGGAAATGGCTCACACTCTGTGTGAGACTCAGGTCTGTTTTAACTACTAGCATACAGAGATAACTGTATCCTGTTTTTCCCATCTCTCAATTTCCATCTTCAATACATTGGTTTGATGTTTGCTTTATATATATGTGTTACTATTGATATTTAAGTAACAAAATGTGATGTTGGTATTAATTCTCACTAGATGTTCTGTAGCATCAGAGCAAAAGTTAATTATAATATAGCCCTGAATTATGGTAAAGTAATGCCTTTGCAATGGCAAAAGGCAAGGCCAAAAAGTTGTCAGATTTTTGTGGTCATTGGTTTGATAATTCCAAAATTATATCGTGTTCAGTCCTCTCTCTTCTGTTCTTTTACCAGACCTTTTGTGAGCGCTAAACGTCCTTGTATTTTTTGTGATTAGTGACTGCTCACCTGGTAGGTGTTAGCTTTTTAGGATGGAGAAAGGACCAACGGAGAGGACTTCTCTGCTGATTGCCTAGCAATGAGTAGAGATGGCTGGCCTGCCAGTTTGTTTGCTACTGACCTAACCTTAGCATTCAAGACCCAGGGTAGTGTTGTTATAAGAATTTGGTAGTAGTAGAAGCAGAAATATACTTGGTTAAACTCAAAATGGATTAAAGAACTAGACATAAGACCTGAAACCATAAAATATATAGAAGAAAATATAGGCAAAACACTACATGACATATACCTCAGTAATCTTCAAAGACACATCACCCAAAGCAAAAATAGTGAAGGAAAAGATAAACAACTGGGACTACATCAAATTAAAGAGCTTCTGCACAGCAAAAGAGACATTAACCAAAACAAAGAGAAACTCCACTGATCAGGAGAAAATTTTTGCACACAACACAAATGATAAGGGACTGATGACAAAGATCTACAAAGAGCTGTCAAAACTCAACAGAAACAAAGTAAATAACCCTGTCAAAAAATGGGCAGAAGAGCTAAAAATACACTTCTCCTAAGAGGAAATTCAAATGGCCAACAGGCATATGAAAAAATGTTCAACATCACTTATAATTAGAGAAATGCACACCAAAACCACAATGAGATGCCACCTTATACCAGTAAGAATGGCACATATTAAAAAAACCAGACACAACAAATGTTGGCAAGGATGTGGGGAAAAAGGAACTCTCCTGCACTGCTGGTGGGAGTGCAAACTGGTGCAACCACTATGGAAAGCTTTGTGGCGGTTCCTCAAACTATTAAAAATGGAGCTACCATATGACCCAGCAATTCCACTCTGAGGAATCTATCCAAAGGACACAAAAACATTAATTCAAAAGGACACCTGTACCCCTATGTTTATTGCAGCACTATTTACAATAGGTAAACTATGGAAACAACCTAAATGCCCAAAAATAGATGACTGGATCCAGAAGATATGGTATGTATACACGATGGAATATTACTCAGCAATCAAAAAGATAAACTCATGCCATACACAGCAACATGGATGGAGCTGAAAGGGATCATGCTCAGTGAAATAAGCCAGAAAGAAAAAGAAAAATTCTGGATATTTTCACTTATAGGAGGAATGTAGGGAAACCAAATAAGGGATTAGGGAAAAAAAAGTTATTATAATAAAGTAAAAATCAAAATCAACAGGCAACTATAAACCAGAGACATTCTGAGGGGAGTGGGAGGGAGCAGAATCAAAACAGGGGAGGGAAGACCACAAGGGACTATGGTGATGGTGCATGGGTGAAATGGTGGTGGGAAATTCACAGGGACTATACCCAAGATGAGAAAGCATACATTGCATAAAAATGAAGAATGATATAAAAAATATATAAAATAAAAAACAAATATACTTGGTTACAGATTTGATCATGTCCTCAGCTCTAGTCCCAGATTAGATGCCACCAGGCAGTGCCAGAGGGCCTCTTGTCAAGTCATCTCCCTGCTGTCTTGCTGCAACGTCAACTCCTGGAGACACACACATTTTTATCTCAGCCCAGATGTTATTATTATAACTTGAAAAAGGTAACATATGAGTTAATAGGTCCATTGACAGAGATGACTTCATCTGATAAAAACCCACGCTAGTGTTACATCTTGGGGAGGATTCTGAAGGAATTCAAAGGTATATGCCCTGAGAAGACAAAGCCAAGTTGGAATTTGGAGTAATCCACAAGTGAAAAGGGTGATCTAGCTGGGAAAATGGAGAGAAGAGGAAAATAAGTGAAGTCAGTTTACCTCCCACAGATTCAGTTTTGACTGGATGGGGCCTGGAGATGTTTAGCAACTAGGCTCACAACTTGACATAAGTAGAAAGTATCTGTGGGTACCCAGGGTGACTGCCTGGGTTGATTCAATGCTGGGTAATCTGATTATTGTTATGTCAGTAATTATTAGATTGGGGTTGGTGGGGGTGAGAGAGGCTCAGTAGGATGCTGAATAGCATCCTCCCACCTCCTGCTCATGCCTTCAGCCACACTGCAAACCAAACTGCAAGGTCATCTGAAGTCCAATATGCAGAATTGAGACAGAGAGCACCAAATTCAATCTGACTTATGTAAGCATCACCAGGATATCCTCCGGGGCTCAGGCTCTGGAGGGTCATCTGTCCCTTCGATGTCCCAAAACATAACCTGAATTTCCTTCATGTATCACTGGAACATATTAGTTTTTATTGGGTCTCAGCAACACCGACCCCAGGGAGTGTTTACAAATATGCGTCTGTCCTGACAGCTCTTTGTCAGCTCTTCTTCCGTGTTGCCTGTGGCTTCTCTGCCATGGCCATGTGTCGCCTCCTCTCCTGGCTTCTACTCCTTCTTTGGTCTACTTAGCCGCAGTGTGAGCATAGCCTCCCACACTGAGGTGATACCAGAAGGCAGAGTAACAGAACTTTACCAACTGCTTGAGGATGCTATCAGAGTATTATGGGACAGAAAGGAGGACAGGCATCATGGGGCCTGCGGTCCATTCCAGAACTTCTTTGATTGGTGCCCTTAAGTACAGAATTCTCTACCAGCTGTGTAAGCTAGATGAAGCAAAATCCAGTTAACTTTGTCCCCAATAAGCTGTGGAATCTCGCTGCTGTCCATGGAGACAGGCTTTCCATTGGAAGGCTCAGCATGTCAGTCTGAAGCATCCGCACTTGCATTCATTTTACTCCTTGCTTTCAGGGCTTCCCCAAGAGAACAAGAGTCCTTATCTTACACCTGCTTGACCAAATTGTGGGGGGACAAAATCCAGTAAACACAAGGATGAAAAAATTACTTATGATTCACCAAATGTTGGCATCATTTTTTTTTGTTTGTTGTTTTTTCCATTTCTGTTAAGTGGGATTTGACTTTGTCCTTTTTTTCACCTTATCAGCTTTTCCAAGAAAGCCTGACTTGGGTGATCAAATCAGAATGTTCAAACTGGGTGTAAACTTTAGCCCTTACATTCTGAAATGTTACAAAATCTGGCTGCACTTTGTGTTTGTCTTCTTGCTTTTCTTCACACTTGATTCGTCATTGCATTTGATAGAGCAAAGCAGGATAAAGAACTCTTCACTAACCAACCAAATGACAACATTAACGACTGGAAAACTTTGAATCCAAGTCTGGTAGAAATTCAGAAAAAAGAGGAAATCGTATAAGGGAAGGAGGCTCCTTAGATATACCTGGATGACTTAACTAGCTGTAAATGACCTGAATTCAGGACTGAGATATTCATTACTGTAGTGACCAATATTGTTTTGAACATGTTAACCTTAACATTTCTTAGAAAGAAGAAGGGATCTCATCATCTTCATAGACCTGTTTTTTACTTGTAATTGTCCTATTGTAGTTTTTGTCAGGGCTGTGTCATTAGCTTTGATCAAGGAGATGACATTGTGCTTTTCATTTTTGAACTTGGATGTGAAATTTTATACCCCCTTCTTCCATAAGCCACCGCGTATAGTAGGGTAGTGCATTGTAAATCCATGATGTAATAGTACACGTCACTAAAACATGAATATAAAACTGAATTATAAGAATGGTCATTATAAATTCTTAAAATTTAGTAATTTTTTAAAAAAAAGATTTATTTATTTATTTATTTATTTATTTATTTATTTATACAAGCACAGGGTACAGTCAGAAGCGCGGGAGAGTGAGAGAATTCACCAGAGCCAGAGCAGGGAGCAGAGCAGGCAGAAGGACCGAAGCACACTGCTGAGGGGAGCAGCGGGCGAGGCAGGAGAGGTCTGCGCGCCATGTGGGACCCTCCTCGGTGGCCTGGGAGCAGCCGGGGATCGAACCGGCACTGCAGAGGCTGTGGGCAGCTTTGCAACCCAGCACTCAACCGCTGTGCCACCGGGGAGGCCCAAAATTTAGTAATTTTTATCAATCAAATAGTGATAGTGATAGGTTTATAGTTGCCTGTTGATTTTGATTTTCACTTTATTATAATAACTTTTTTTCCTAATCCCTTATTTGGTTTCCCTACATTCCTCCTATAAGTGAAAATATCCACTAGTCTCCACAATACTTACTGAATATTTAGTGGGTGAAACAGAATTATGAAAAAACCTTAAGGAACTCAAAACCTAGGTATAGACTCACAAGGTTAATAAAAATTATACATAAGATAAATGAATTAGGATTTAAAGGGAAAGGAGAGATGGCTGTGATATGACATCAGTCAGAGGATTTCTCATAGGGCAGAGTGGTAACCAGATGGATGGGTAGGACTTCTGGGAAAAAGATGGTAGGTTAATCAACTTCCTCTTCTCTCTCCTCAGATTCTACTAAAATAATGGGAAAGGATTATAAATAAATCAAAAACAGCAAAACCAATGGTAATAGAACATTAAGAAGGATCACAAGTTTTAGAAAGATGAAGATGGAGAAATTATAAAAAGGATTTGCATGCTGAGACTCCCTTGGCCACCAGGGAAGCCTCCCTTGTTTTTCAATTTTTTTTTTTTTTTTTTACTCACACATGGCATAGCAGACCTCTTCTGTCTCACAGCTGTTCCCTGTAGCAGTGTACTTCAGTCAATCTGCCTGTTCTGCTCTCCACTCTGTCTCTGGTAAATCCTCTCCCCCTCCCCACTCCCACCGCACCTCTGGCCTACAGTCCAGTTCTTCTACTAAATAAATTAATATTGAAAAAAAGGATTTGCATGAAGAATAAAAATGCTGTTAATGGCTGAATTGGGTGACCTCAAAATTAATATATGGATGTTCTAAGTCTTAATATCTCAGAATGTGACTATATTTGGAGGCAGGTTCTTTAAAGAAGTAATTATGTAAAAAGGAGGTCATTAGAATGGCCCTAAACCAGTATGATTGTGGACCTTATAAGAAAGGGAGATTAGGGCTCACAGAAGGCCTCGTGAAGACACATGGTAGATGACTGTCTACAAGCCAAGGAGATAATACCTTAGAAGAAACAAACCCTACTGGCATCTTGAACTTGGATTTCTAGTCTCCAGACTGTTTAAATTACCTAGTCTGTGGTACTTTTTTACGGCAGCCCTAGCCCACTAATACAGAAATTACATTACATTCCAGAACATTTAGAGGTTCTAAATTAGGGAACACAAGATACCCAAAAAGGTAGGCATCTATTATTCATTTTGGGAAATTCTCAGTCATTATCACTTCAAGTATTTCTTCTTTTCTTTTCTTCTCCTTCTAATTTTACATGTATGTTGTAACTTCATGATCGTATGGTAATTCTTGAATTTTTTTTTTTAATTTAAGGTAACATTAGTTAAAACACTATATAGGTTTCAGGCAAATAGTTTCTTGTCTCAGCAACTCTTATCACACCCACCTACCACCAAGGTCCAGTCATCATCCACTACCAATCAGTTTGTTCCCTCTACCTCTTCCCTCCCTACTTCTTACCCTCCAGTAAAAGCCCTTCTGTTGTCTAAGGGTTTGTTTCAGTTTTAGTTTTGTTTGTTCATTTGCTTCTTCCCAAATGAGTGAAATCATAAAATATTTGTTTTTCTCCTTTTGATTTATTATACTTAACATAATCCCCTCAAGGTCCCTCCAAGTTATCTGTCACAAATGGCATCAATTTTTTCTTTTTCATGACACAGTAGTATTCTATTGTACATACTTACCACCTCTTTATCTATTCATTTATTGTCATTGGGCATTTGAGATGTTTCCTTATCTTGGCTATTGTGAATAGTGTTGCAATGAACAAAGGGCTGTATATATTTCTTGGAATTAGTACTTTCATATATTTTTTTAAAGATTTATTTTATTTATACAAGAGCTGGGGTATAGACCAGAGTCGCAGGAGGGTGAGAAGACTCACCAGAGGGAGAGTGGGAAGCAGAACAGGTAGGTGGAACGAAAGCACTGCTGAGGGGAGCAGTGGGCAAGACAGGAGAGGTCTGCCATGCCATGTGGGTAGCTCCCTCGCCGGCCAGGAATTGAACCCTCACTGCCGAGGCTGCGGACAGATTCACAGTGCTGCACTTAACCTGCTGCACCACCAGGGAGGCCCAGTACTTTCATATTTTTTTTGCAAATATGGTAGTTCTATTTTTAATATTTTGAGGAATCTTCATATTGTTTTCCATAGTGGCTGCACCAATTTACTTCCCTACTATTCATGTCACTACCCTGATTAACCTCTAACTGACTTTTTGTTGTCCTTTGAATAAAATGTGAATTCCTTATACCAGTCTATTAAGTTTCCCAAATGTTAGATCATGTCTACCTATATAATCACATCTCTTCTCTTTCTCTTTTACACTCACATCATACTTACCTCATTTTTTTTTCCCTTAAGTACTTTAATCTGGTACTATATCAGGGGTTTTGCACTTGCGATTGCAGAACACAAGTGTTCTCCTAGATCTCCACAGGGTTACTTTTGGTCATGTGAATTCCAATTAAAGTATTACTGTTGGCGCCTTACCTCGTGGCATCAGGATACTTCCCCTTTCTGTGATTGGCTGTGCTCCTTTCGGCCCAGTGCGCATGACGACCTCCGGCGCACCAAATAAGGGCATGTGCCCTTCCGGGATTAGCCTCTTTTGGCCCAGTGCGCATGACGGCTTTGGCCTGCTTCTTCCGCTTCCGGTCCCCAGCTATAAAGCCCCACCGAAACCGAAAGTAAACGAGACCTGCGATAGCTGAACGAAGAGTGCACGTGTCTCCCTCCGTAGTGTAGCCCTGTTCTTCAGGTCGCTGCTCTCCCCTCGAGAACCTCGTTGAACAGTCCGCGGGCTCGGACAGGTGGCGCCCAACGTGGGGCTCGAAGTACGAGAGATTTACAGTAGACCCAGACGCGGCGCGCGGCGCGAGTTATTCAGGCCCCGACCCACCCGGCGGGACAGTCATTAGGTAAGTTTTGGCGTCTGAATTGTTTAAAAAAGGGACAGGCATTTAGTGAGCACCAGCTTTATGTTTCCCAACTTAAAGAAGCTCTTAGGACACGCGGAGTTAGGGTTAAGTATGAGGATCTCTTTTTATTTTTTGATTTCATCCAAGAAACATGCCCATGGTTCCCTAAAGAGGGAACCATTGATGAAAAACGTTGGAAAAGGGTCGGCGACGCTTTAAACGATTTCTACCGCGTCTTTGGACCTGAAAAAGTCCCTGTGACGGCCTTTTCCTATTGGAACCTCATTAATGATCTTATAGCCAAGCGAGGAAATGATCCTGGCTTACAACACACTATTTCCCATACTGAAAATATTCTTAAAAACGCTCCCTCCAGTATTGCTGAGGCTTCTCCTCCCGAGGCTTGTTGCGAAGACCTACTCTCCTTTCATAGTGATGATGAGACTAATCCCCAAAATAATGCACCCCCAGTGCCAGATGGTGCCCCCCAACCTGCTGGCACCCCCGTAAAGGAGCCCCTTCCAAATACACTTCCCCCATGCAAAAGCCTCTACCCTTCTCTGCCGCGACATCACCGTGGGTCTCCTTCGGCTTCCGAGGTAGACTGGGACGAGTTGGCAGAACAAGAGGGTCGCTACTGGCCTCCCCCCGCCTCTTTTGCCAAGGACCCCCTAAAAAAGCCTGTTTTAATGCAAACACTTGAGACCTTGGGAAACCAAATTAATACTCTTGTTAACTGTTTTGATAAATTGTGTGCGGCCTTCCCCGTGTCTGCTGACGGTGCTTCTGCTCCTCCCCCACAAGTTAATCCGCCGCCATTTTGTCCTTCTGTTCCCGCCTTGCTGCCATTTTGCCCTCCTTCTTCCCCCCTTGTTGCCTTGCCGCCTTTTTCTTTGACTCCTCCCACTCAGCCGCCCTCTCCGTCCCTCCCTCCTCCTTCGCGTCCTGCTCCATTACATCTCTTTCCTGGCGTTTGAAACCACCAACGCCCAGGGCGTTGTTCAACGTCATCATGAGCCTCATAATTTCCGCCACGTTAAAGAACTAAAAGAGGCGGTGTCCCTTTATGGAGCCACGGCGCCCTTCACCCTCACTGTTTTGGATACCTTAGACCAATCCTCTCTCACTCCGTCGGATTGGTACTGCCTGGCAAAGGCCACCCTTTCTGGGGGCGATCACCTCCTTTGGAAGGCTGAGTTTATTGATAATTGTAAGGTTTTTGAAAGACAAAACCCCTCATTCCTCGGCCTAGATTGTAGAGCTTGAGGCGGTGATCACTGTTCTTTCTTCCTTTGCCCATGAACCTCTTAATTTATATACAGATAGTGCTTACATTGCCCAGTCGGTCCCCCTACTTGAAACCGCCCCATTTATCAAAACATCCTCCATGGCTGCGACCCTTTTTCAATGCTGCCAGGAGGCCATACGAGACCGCACCGCTCCTTTCTTCCTTGGCCATCTTCGGGCCCATTCGGGTCTTCCGGGACCCTTGACACATGGAAACAACTTGGCCGATGCAGCCACTCAGACAATTCACGTTCTTTCGGTCACCCAGGCCCAACAAGCCCATGACCTCCATCATCTCGATGCCCGGTCCCTGCGTGTGTTGTTCCGTCTCACCCAAGACCAAGCCAGGCACATTGTTCGCTCCTGCCCAACGTGCGCTACTTCCCTTCCTGTCCCTCACTTGGGTGTCAACCCTCGTGGTTTGGCCCCTCGAGACCTCTGGCAAATGGACGTCACCCATGTTTCTGAGTTTGGTAATCTCAAGTATGTCCATGTTTCCATTGATACCTTCAGTGGATTTTTAGTGGCTTCTCCCCATGCTGGGGAGGCCACCAAACATGTTATCTCCCATCTCCTTTACGCCTTCTCTGTTTTAGGCGTGCCTAAGGCCCTTAAGACTGATAATGGACCAGGCTACACTTCCAAGGCATTTTCTGAATTCTGTGCCACCCTTTCCATTGCCCATACTACTGGCATACCATATAATCCCCAGGGACAGGGCATCGTTGAAAGAGCCCACCAGACACTCAAAACCGTTATTCACAAAATCCGCCAATCTTCCTGGTACCCCTCCCGGTTGGCGCCCCGCAATGTCCTGTGTCATGCCTTGTTTATTTTAAATTTCCTCCGCCTGGATGATGCTGGTAAAAGTGCAGCCGACCGCTTTTGGCACTCCTCCACCTCCACTCAGTTTGCGTTGGTCAAATGGAAGGACCCACTTACCGGCTCTTGGAATGGTCCAGACCCTGTTTTGATTTGGGCTCGTGGAGCAGTTTGTGTCTACCCCCACGATGCTGACTCTCCTCGCTGGCTCCCAGAGCGCTTGGTTCGCGCTGTACCTGCGCCACCCAGCGCCACTACAAAACCTCCGGACGCCGCCGAGGCGCCCCGTCAACCCCTTCCGCCCAGGGTGGCTGAGTCCCTCTGAGGCGTCTCTTTTTGTTTCCTTTTCAGGATGCCTGTGGCCACCTGGATTCTCCTGGTTCTTCAACAGTACCCTGTCGCCCGTGTCTTAGCCGGCCTCGGACCACCCGCCTCTCTCGCATCCGCGTCTTCTTCCTTGGATTCGCCCTGCAACTGCAAGACATTACCTCTGCTCTGGCCACGGGTGCCTCCGGTTTGGCCATCTCCATTTCCAGGAACTTGCAACCAACCCCTTATGGACTTGCCTTAATGGACTTTTGCTGTATTTGCTTCCCCTGTTGGGTCCCCCCTGTTATCTCTTTTATTGTTACTTGCTATAGGTCCTTGTGTTTTAAACGAAATTGTTGGGTTTGTAAGGCAACAAATACAGCCCCTTCAGGCGAGACCTATCCAGGTGCACTATCACCGCCTGGAAATGCTGGAAAGCGGGGGCGCATATAAGGATCTCCGGTTGCCGTCTGTGCCTGGCCAGTAGGTAGCACAGCCTACATGCTATGGGAGTCCCACCGTCCTGACCTTTGGCAGCCTTTTAACTTCAGTCATTATCCAGCTTCCTGGCTGGGCCCCCTTGAGGATGCTGGAATGGATAGCCAATGACGGGTAAGATGGAATGCGGGACAAGACCAACCTAAGACAGCCCGTGCTCCCTTTCCATCTAGGACTTTCGGGTGATGATGGGTAAGGCTCGTCCCTGCAATCCGCAACCTAAGACAGGCACATTCCTCCTCACTAATAAAGAGAAAAGGGGGATCTGTTGGCGCCTTACCTCGTGGCATCAGGATACTCCCCCTTTCTGTGATTGGCTGTGCTCCTTTCGGCCCAGTGCGCATGACGACCTCCGGCGCACCAAATAAGGGCATGTGCCCTTCCGGGATTAGCCTCTTTTGGCCCAGTGCGCATGACGGCTTTGGCCTGCTTCTTCCGCTTCCGGTCCCCAGCTATAAAGCCCCACCGAAACCGAAAGTAAACGAGACCTGCGATAGCTGAACGAAGAGTGCACGTGTCTCCCTCCGTAGTGTAGCCCTGTTCTTCAGGTCGCTGCTCTCCCCTCGAGAACCTCGTTGAACAGTCCGCGGGCTCGGACATATTACTTCCTCTGAGAAGCCTTTCCCACCACTTCCTTTACCAGGTAACTTTCTGTATTGACCTGCTTAGTTTTCTTCAAAACATCAATCACCAATGTTTTCTGGCATATTTATTTGCTTACTAGCTATCAGCTTCTCTCCCTCAGTGTATTTCAGCCTGTTCTGCTTCCCACTCTGTCTCTGGTGAATCCTCTCACCCCCTGCACCTCTGGCCTTTACCCCAGTTGTATGCATAAATAAAAAATCTTTAACAACAACAACAACAATAGAAAGATAGAAACTTCATGAGATCAGGGTCATTGCCTATTTTGGAGATACAGTAAATATTTCTTACTGAATGTATGAATTTAATCAACTCCTCTGTCTAATTTTTTGCAAAGGTCTACATTGGGAGTAAGATAGTATTTTGTGTCTTAACTGTCACTGAATCTGAATCCTGACTTTTTGTTGTAGATACCTTTGTCTCCTTTCATAAAAGAGGAAGCTGATGCTTGAGGAAATTCAGTAGTCCCCTGAGTTAATGAATCCAATTTCATCAATATTTGCTGAGGGCACACTCTACAGCAGGCACAGCACATGACATCGGGATACCAACATGCATAGAACGGGTTGTTGACCTCTAATTGCTCATGGGAGAACACAAGCCAGTAATTGTTCTAAGATGTCACGTGTGAGTAAACTGTAGTAAGCTTATCTCAAAAAGAAGGGTCAAACACTAGGAGATAAAGAATTATGTGGCTAATTTTGCTAGATAGTTGGATGAAGATTTTGGAAATCTTCACAGCAAAAATGACATTGGAGCTATACCTTCAAAGATGAATAGAATTTTTCCAGGTGCAGAAGGGAAGATAAGAGCTTTCCAGAGAAAAAAGGAGATATGAAAGCAGAGAGACTTGAAAGAACACACAATCCTGGCTAGTTAGCTGTTTGAAAGCAGTTTTCATGACATTTGTTTAAGTTAGCATTACAGTAAATCAGGTTGAAGAACTATATGAATAACCTCCATTCTTTTCTGAGTGAATGAATTTTTGACGTCTCTCCAAGAGCCAGTAAATGTTTGCTTCATCTAAGTTTTCACTTCCAAAGCTTTATGAGATTTTTACTCAGTTAGCCTCTTCTATTTGAAAGAATTATGGTAGCACCATGCAGAAATAGGTATAGCAACACTAAAAACTCACAAATAGCCCCAGTTTGCTTTTACTGTAGGTTTGGCTGTAGATGGGGAAGGTTCTCTTACCCTCTGCCAGTATGGCCACATAACATGCAATCCCTGAACTAGAATTCTTTGCTATGTATTTAACCTGGCCAAGGTTGAAACATCACTGGGAAGTGAAACACATCAAATATTAATGTCTTTATGATAATTAATTTGTGAACATCTTATCTATATGTAGCCAGTGTCCTTAGGGGCAAGGCAATGCTCTGGTAGTTGTAGGGAAATAAAGAGAAGAATGAGTATTGAATATATTCCAGGTATACAGCTCTGGTGCTTTTTGCATTTTAATCTTTTCAACATAATTCTCTTAATTTTGTAGACTGGCCCGATAAGACACATGGAGGTTTGAGAAGCTTGACTGATGCCATGTTGCCAACAGTAGTAAAATTTGAATTAAAAGCCAAGAAAACCATAAAAACTATGCTGTCTCTCTCCACACCTTCTGCAGGGCCATGGGGTCACATGGGGGGTGGTGGTGGTGGTGAGCTTAGTAGGAAAAAAATAGAAAAGATATAGGACATGGGGGGGGTCAAAGTTCACCCATTTCACAGTCGCACTTTGAGCCAACCCTGAGAATTGTACTAGCTCTGTATTCCAGGAGTTGTCTTTGACTTACACGTTACCTGATTATGGCACTTGGAGGGATGGAAGTGTTATATGGATAGGCTAATAATATTCTTGAAAAATAAGAATGCCAGGCAGCAATTTAAACTGGTCTGCCTGCTTGCTTTCTTTGGTGAATCTGTGCCTTAAAGATAGTCAGGAAAGCTTTTTCATCAGATGGCATATCACAGATAGGAAAAACGAAAGGCCACACAGGAGTCAGAGAGTTGGCATATACTAACTTCAGTTCTTCATTTCCCATCCTGGGGAGAGCTGGTGTGCTTCTTTGCCAAGCTTCCTTCTTACTAATACTTGGCTGTCTTGGATCCAGCAAGAATGGCTTTTCAGAATCTGTCCCCCAGAAATGAAGACTACAGTTTCAGACAAATGGTCCCTTCCTGTATGTCGGAAATATTTTGTTCTCCAGTAATAATAGAGGATCACATACTCAGCCAAACAGGGGCTCCACTGTGCAGATTGTGAATAAGGGCACCACACACACACACATGCACACACAGAGCAATGCCGTGCCCATCTCTTACTCACTGTATTGTAGACACAATGCAACAAAATGTGAAAGGCCTTCGGTTCTCCATTCTGCAGTATGTCTAGGGGTTCTTGCTACCTGTTTAGGGTTCTCGCTACATGGTTAGGCTCCCTGTGGAAGTGGAAGAGCACTGCATCTGGGGTCAGTGTCAGGGTTTCAGTTCACTACAGAGCACAGCATTCTATAATTTATTCCTTATAGCTGTAAACTAGGTATTGTTTGCTCTTGAACAAGCATGCACATAAAATGCAACATACATTTTATTCAATGACTATTACAGGTATCTGAAATAAGCAAAACGCTTTTGATCCGGTGGTAAAGGAGACAATGGTAGCTCTTTATTAGCTGAAAATAAACTCTCTCTCCAGCATCAGGGAGAATATTCTTGTTCATTTCACGCCAGCCACACCTGCATTTCTTAGGCCTTTGTCTGGGACACTCCTTCCCATCTGCCAGGTTTCAAAGTAAAGATTACCTCCAAAGAGATTTCCTTGCCCCAAGTCCCTGAGTCTGAAGTTACATTCTCCCTCCAGTGTGGTCCACACCTACATGGGTCACCCTCTTGCCTGTATATCTGTGTCTTTTTATTGCAATCTTTACAATTATCATTCCCTGATTAATCTTTTTCTTGTTGATTACTTATTTTTAAAATCTATTTTCTAACCTTTAGAATGTTAGCTTCTTGCAAACAAGTATGTTTTACTTCTAATATTTAGAATAGCATAGAATAATCTTTAGCAGTTGTTCAATAAATAGTTGCTGAGAATGAATGAATCAATGACTCTGGTCCTACCTCTGTGTGTGGAGCAGCAGGATAACACCAGAACTTAGATTCAAGAGTCAGGCAGCCAGGATTTTGAATGTCCCAGAGCTTTAGATTCTTCATTTTTTAAAAAGGAGATAATTGAAGCACCTGCTTCACAGAGTTAACATGAGGATTCAATGACGCAGTTCATTTAAAGTGTTTGGCATTGAATTTGCTGCATATGACAATAAATATTGCATTTTACTACCACTGGGACTGAATCTGATGAGAATACAATACAAAGTAGAGGCATGTGATAAAATGTAATAAGTGAGAAGAGAAGGGAGAGGCAGACTGGCTGCCCCAAATGAAGTGACATCTAAGGTTAAATGTGTTTTGAACAGATTTCATTAAGGAGCCATGTTCACCCAGTTACGCCCACAAACCTAGTCAAGGGGCCAGTATGAAGAGGACATTAGTGCTGAGCCCCTCATTGGCATTACAGGATGTACAGCATAGAAGATCGGCCCCCCACTAGCTGTGTCTGCTTACAGGTAGCCGGAGAATCAAGTCATCTGCTAGGTCAGAGGCGGCAGCTCTGGGGCAGTGTGCGGAGTGACTGACTGTGCCTTTAATAACCTGATGTGGTGGAAATCACTTTCTCATTTAGAGGCCAGGTCACGTACTAGAAGAACATACTGGCCCCTTATCTGTTGTCTGTTCAGATTTCGAGCTTCCTCTGTGTATGCTATCTAAATTAAATCTTGAATCCACTGGGAAGCACTTGGCTTTTAGCTCCTATATTTGGAATAATAGTCAAGGCTTGGATCTCCATAAAAAAGGAGGCGCTGTGGCTCCTTCTTTGGTGTGGCTCCTCAGGCTCTGCCCATTCTGCATACTCAACCAGACTTCAGAGGCTCTGAGGGCCAAAGCTTCTCTTTTCTTGCCCTGGAAAATGGTACACTTAGTAACACCAGCAATGTCTTAAAGCCAAACCCTAGTCCACAAGTAATTCCAGGACCTTCCCCACACATCCAAAGCCAGAGTCCCAAGGATAGCACTGAGATTCTGCCTCTCATACTTGTTGGACTCTTTATAGGATGAGTGGACAGAAACCACCACCCTCCATCCCAAACAAACAATGATATATACTAGCAAGTTAAAGTTCTTCAAGGGGAAGAAATGAACTTGGAAGTTCAGATTTACTTACTGGATTTAGAATGTTCCAAAGGTCAATGTTAGTTGGGCTCTGTCACTATTTTCTGTAACATGTTAATATAGCTGGGGGTGGGCATTGTGAGAATCCACTGCACTCCTGTGGCCAGGGAGTGCTGGTTTCCCTCATAGTCCTGAAGGGATGGGCTAGATGGCAGAGTATGGTGGGGCCAGGGGCTGAGGTGGTTTTCCCTCAGAACACTACTCCTAAGATGGCAATGCTTATCTACGAACTTGGCTCCCAGGGTGGGAAAATTAAGCTTTGACAACTCAGGCCCACAGTGAATACAAACCCCTGAGCAGAGTTGGATTTTGACAAATTCTAAGAGAAAACAGATTATAAATGAAGAAGATATTAGAGATACAAAAAGTTGAGCTTACCTAGTTCACATCTTTTATGCACAGGGTAACCTGGGCCATTCTGTGTCCTGCTGAGCCCCAGGTGAAGGCCATTTTCTCTCTACCTTGATGCAGCTAGAATCTGGTTTATCTGAGTTCTTCAAGGTCAAGTTTAAGGGGAAATTCTCATGCTACCTTTATGCAGCCAGAATCTGGTTTATCTGAGTTCTTCAAGGTCAAGTTTAAGGGGAAATTCTCATGCTGCCTTTTTTGTAGGAACTTCCCACTCAGTTTTATATTTTGCCTAAAGATAGACCCTTTCTCCAGCCACCTGAGAGGATGCATTTCAGGTGAGATACTTTCTTTGCTGAGAGGAAGCAGATTTGTTCTTCACATGTCCAAGGGGAAATAATAAAAATATTCATTCAAGAGCTACCCATGTCCAACTATGTGGAGGAATTCATGGATAAGTGGTGCTCCAAAGGGGTCAATTCAAAGAATGAGGCCTGGAAAGACAGTTTGGAAAACTCTCCCTCTCCCTCACTGATTTTTCTCAGGGTGTCTCTTGGTGTCATTCATCATATTCACATGTTTAATGCCTTCATTGATTGCCACTAATTATGCCAGTTTGCTTTTTATAAACTTCTCAGCAGCGGGAGGGCTTCCACAGTGTATAGAGGGTGAAGAACACCCCTTTTCATCTCTGGGTGCAGATGTGGGAGTGGTGGAAGGTATTTCCTCCACTGTATGATAAAGGGGTACCAGAGTAGATGGCTTCCTTATTTTCTGATTTTTTAAAAAAATTATTTATTTATGCATATAAGAACTGGGGTACAGGCCAGAGGTACAGGGGGTGAACGGATTCACCAGAGACAGAGTGAGGAGTAGAGTAGGTGGATCTACTGAAATAAACTTCTGAGGGGAGCAGTGGGGAGTCAGGCGAGGTCTCTTGCGCCATGTGGGTCACTTCCCTGGCAGGGGTGTGATAGCGTTATGGTACTATGACTTAATACCTTGTGCCACCAGGGAGGCCCCAGCTTCCTCATTTTCACTCTTAAAGGTGCCCATGAGTCTCTTGTTTCTACCAGACAAACTGCATTTATAAATCATTTGCTTCCCTATTTTTCCTTGATCCAGGACTCAGTCAGTTATTTATGATTCTGACAAGAACCAGTGTTACTACATTGAAGTGGTGCAATTCAAGAAAAGCAAAGGCACTTAGATGCTTTGTTAACAACTTTGCTGTGCTAGCACATTTGATTTTTTTTTCCTTCACGTTTCAAAATAGTAATGGGTCCTTCTTAGGGACCTATAGGTGATTGGAGGTGGAGTTTGTTGCTGTGAGCAGAAATGAGTTGGTGAGGATTGGTAGGCTGGCAGGATGTGAACTCAAGTGTTATGCTTGGCAAATTGGAAGAGGAGGCAGGGAGGGAGGCAGCACAGGCAGGGCCACAGAGGGACTGTGGCTGGCTGTGCTGAGGCATTGTGGAAGATGGAGTTGAGATCAGAATGGGGTGGTCTGTGGACATACTCAAGCATCAGATCAAGAGTTCTGGACTATTGTCTGGAGACAAATGGGAACCCTTAGAAGATTTGAGCTCAGAAGTAATCTGAAGAACTTGCTTTTAAAAGGAAATTCTTCTTGCTATGGTGTATAAGATGATTGCATCAGTTTTTAAAAAAATATTTATTTATTTATACAAGAACAGGGGTACAGGTCAGAGGCGTGGGAAGGTAAGAGAATTCACTAGAGACAGGTGGGGAACAGAAGAGGCAGACGAACCGAAGACACTGCTGAGGGGACCAGCAGGCGAGGAAGGGTTTTTCCCTGGCCGACCGGGAATTGAACCTGAGCTGCAGAGGCTGCGGACAGATTCACAGTGTAGCGCTCAACCAGCTGCGCCACTGGAGAGGCCCTCAGTTTGTTTTTTTTTTTTTTATTGTATCAGTTTTAACTTCAATGTACCAAAGGAAGAAAGTCTAGCACATAAATATTTTATTTACAGAAGTGAAACTCTTACATTATGTTATGGCAGAAGACTATTTCAAGATATGAAACAGACTTTTCTTCCTCCTGGTGTTTCTTTCTGTGTCTTCTACATTTAAGCAGCTAGTTGTGTAACAGGGTGGTCCCCAGGAAAAGGGGAGATTCCAGGCTCCCTGACGCACCCAAAGAAGGGTGGATATGGGCAGGGAGGAGGAGAAGCTGGAGAAGAGGCTGGAAGAAGGGAGGGAGGAGACCTAAAGATAGAGCTTCCATATGATCCAGCAATTCCAATCTTAGGTATTTACCTAAATGACACAGAAACATGAATTCCAAAGGGCACCTGCACCCCTGTGTTTACAGCAGCACTATTTACAATAGCTAAGCTTTCGAAACAACCCAAATGCCCAAAAATAGATGACTGGATCAAGAAGATGTGGTACATATACACCATGGAATATTACTCAGCATTCAAAAAAGATAAACACATGCAATTTGCAGCAACATGGATGGCGCTGGAAGGGATCATGCTCAGCGAAATAAGCCAAAAAGAAAAAGAAAAATACCGGATGGTCTCACTCATAGCAGGAATCTAGAAAACTTAAATAAGGGACCAGGAAAATGAATAACTATAAGAAAGTGAAAATCAAAATCAACAAAAAACTATGAACCAGAGACACTCTATGGGGGGTAGGGGGCGGGGAGGGGAAGGATTGGGGTCAAAATAAGGGGGTTGCAATTGTATGGGGAATATAAAAATAAAATATATTTTTAAAAAAAAAAGTAAGGTCAGAAAAAAAAAATAGTCTACAGCTTCAACCACTGGTAGCCACCGGTCACACTAAGGGTCCCTCTGTGTTTGGAGATGAGGATGCTCCTTTACTGCCCGTGGGATCACTGTCACAGGAGAATTTTATCATTGCTTCAAGGGAGAAGGTTGTAGAACAGTGATAACTAAAACAGTGCCAAGGCTGGACAGGTCACTGTGGGTTCTCACCTGTGCACTCACAACTGCAATGAGTCCCAGGGCAAGTTAAGGTTAATTAGGCAGCTTCGGGACTTTGGGGAGTTTAAAGAGACTTCTGAGATAAGGAAAAGAAATTCAGAAGGGCTAATGAGGGCAGTAAATTTTAAGGCTGAAATTTAAGGCTAATTGGGACAGTAAATTTTGAGAGACTTTGGACAGGGGAGGAAAAAAGAGAAACACTAAGATAAGAGCTGTAAAGGTAAATACAGCCGTCCAGGTAAATACAGCCACTGAGAGAGTCAGTCACCAAGAGGATGATGAGATTTTTGAATAGAGAAAAATGATTTAAATATCTCCTAGACACAGGTCCGCTGGGCTCTTTGCCCCAACCTGGTCTGGTTCCACCAGACTGGGAGTCCCACTTATTTCTCTTCCTTTTCTCCTTAATAATCTTTTTCTTTCTCTAAACAAATTTGCCTCTTGGCTTGCCTGAGCATTGGCAAATTTCCTGCTGCAGCATCTTGAGACACCGACCCATGGTCTAGTGGCTGGGACTCAGTGCTGCTACCGCAGACTGGGATCCATTCCTGGCTGGGAGACCGGGCCTGAAAACCAGAAATTATGGTATCAGCAAGGCCCACTCAGGCTCAGTGTGCAACAACACAGGGTTTATTAACAAAGGGGTAATTGGGAAAAAGGAAAATGTTTCTAAGGCCACAAATGACCAACTGTTCTACCCCAGGTAGTGTCCACAGTGACCAATAATCCAAACCAAAAGCTGCTTATACTAATTGGCATTGTCCCTTCCATGAAAGCTTGGAACTGGTCGCACACCAGTCAGTGCTGGACCAGGATCCAACTCATGGTGGCAGCTGGAGGTGCTCATAGGCAGTGCTGCTGAGGTGGCACTGATGTCGTTTTTGGAGTTAGTGTGGGGTCCTTGGGTTCACTCTGGGAAAGGTGTCACCAGAGCTCCCGTTTCAGCGGCACGTGGCGAATTTCCCAGGTGAGTTTCCTCACGAGACAGAGACAGTAGTTGTATTTAAAGAGCAGGTTTATTAGAAAAGGGATAGGACAGTAAAAGACACTTGCATAGACACAAGTGGGCAGAAAGAGCTGCCCCAGAAGGGACAGGTCTGCTAAGAGAGGCCTGTGTAGTTGCAGGTGGGCGACCTTGAGGAGAGCTGTCTCTGCTGAGGGAGGTCAGTGAAGAGAAGTCCTGGCAAGGAACAGGCTGGGCAGGCAGGAGGCTGCTGCCCTGCAGAGGGAGAGAGTTGGTGAAAAGAAGCACCTGCATAGGCACAGGTGGGCAGACTGAGTGCTGCTCCATTGTGAGGGCTGTGCACCTGCATAGGCACAGGTGGGCAGACTGAGTGCTGCTCCATTGTGAGGGCTGTGTTAGGTTTTATCATCTTCAGGGAGGGGCTCATCTTTGTGGGTGGGTGGTTTGTGTCCCGGACACTCCCTATAGCAGTCTGACAGTAAGACCAAAGTACAATAGTGAGTCAAGGTCTTTTAAGAGAGAACCCAGAGGAGAGTCCGCGGGAATGGAGGGAGCAGATCCCATCACGGATGAGTGCCTGGAAGAGCCTGAAGTGGGGGCAGCCACGGGCATGACCCCAGGTGAGTAATCCTATTTTTGTGGGCGTCCCCACATTGAGGAGGAAGTCCCATAGGCCTGAGCGTTCCCAGGCCTCGACATACTTACTATCTGCCCCTGCCATTCTCTCTTCTCTGGGTGGAAGGAAAGCTGTCCTATTTAAGAAGGATAGCTTGCATTTGGCCCATGTGTGGCTGGTCTTAATACATTATGAGGTATTAATACCTTAATTCCTTATGAGGAAACTCTATGGCATTTAAGATGATTTACAGTGGAGGGCCAGAGGCCTAGCTCTAATACTGTAAGATCTAAGATAGCTGACTTGATTTGTCTTAGTCCCTCACGAATCTCAAAGGTAAGGCAGATATAACAAAAAAGTTTAACCAAGGAGAGGAAATTCTTGTCTCTATAGCAAGGGAAGGAGACTATCAAATTATCAGTGACATAGGAAGGCACTTAAAAGACAAGGATTCAGAGAAGGGGAGCTCTACCTGAGCAAGAAAAAGGCTGGATGGGTTTCTGGCTACTTACGTTTTGTTGGCTTGGAGTTAATTACGACAAAAATGAAGCAGTGGAAGGTTATGCTTCGAGTTAGGGAAGAGCAGTAGTTAAGAGGTTGTAAAAAGTAGGTCCAGGTCTCGTTTTTACAATCCTAAGAGGTGAAGAGCTGCAGGGTAGGCCATGTGGAATGGTTATTACGAGTTCCTGGGTTGCTGCAACCTTTGTCTTGGGTTGGTGGGACTAGAGCTAACCCGGGATGCACACCAACTTATCTTTTCATGGGAGTCTTCTAGAAAGTGGCAGCCAGCCCTAGTGGCATTTTACATGGCCAACCCATGCCCACTATTTTTGCGGTGAGAGCGAGACCTGAATTGAAGACAGAACTCAGGAGCCAGCACTTTTCCCAAGGTGGAGAGGGAATGGTGGCTTGACTGAGATCAGCAAGGTAATGAGGCAAAGAGAGTGGCATGAGGCACTCACCTGATTAGGCCTAGGGCAAATGGAAGGCCGTTCCCCCATGTTTTAGGGCCCGCCAAAGAGTAGCCTTGGCCTGAGCCCCTCAGTCTGTGTAGGACAAACAGTCACCGAACACCAACTCCTTTCAAAAACAGAGCTTGTAAGAGCATGAAGATAGAGAAACTGGAGAAATCTTACCAATGCTGTGAAAAACCATATGTTGGGCACCAAAATGATGTTGGCACCAGATGATGTGAAGAACCCCACGTTGGGCGCCAGCACCACAGCAGCCAGTAATACCTGCTGGCCAGGCTGGCCAGTGCCAGAGGCAACAGCAACAGGAATGGTGCTGGAGGATCAGAAGCAGTGGACAGCTCTCAGAGGTCACAGGTCAACAATGTTGGTCACAGATTAGCAGTGCTGATGGTGCCAGAGTACCGACACTAGTGTCATAGCCCTTTGATTGTTGTTAACATAAGCCAACAGCAGACAGCTCTTTGAGACACACCAGGCATAGGCCCATGGACACAGGACAAAGGTGGCAGTCAGCTGTCATGGATGCAGGGCCAGGGTCAGGAGCAGTATTTGGGCTAAGTCTGAAGCAGAGATCAGATGTGAAGGTCTCAGTGGTCTGAACATTCTTCCAGCAAGTTTGGAAATGAGTTTTTCTGATGGGACTGTCTGTGAAGGTCTTTCCAGGAAACGGTCTCACATAGTCTGAACCCCTAGCCCTCTGGAACCTTGGCTTATATCTCCTGCCTTTCAAGCCTGATAGGTCCATTTACAACCTTAGTTGTGTGATTGTTGCCAGTCAAGTTCCAGTCAAATCAGTCCATTTACTATCCTTACTGGTTTCAAAAGTGAAATACCAGCTTGCTCATCTAGATCTGCCTAAAGGTGATGTTGGGCCAGCTCATTGGTGTTGAGTTCAGGGAAACTGTGGCAGCTTCAGGTGGTTGTACCTTGTCCAAGCAGCCTCGAACCAGGATGATGCCACCGGAACTTGGGGCTGGCCTGCAGGCTGCAAGCACCACTGGCTCTTAATCCCATTCACACCTCATGGTAGCAGTAGGCTTGGGGCTCCTGTTTCAGTTGGGGCAATAACAGAGTGACCTCCCTGCTTCTACCATTTTTTTCTAGTTCCTTCAACTTATAACATTCTACATGGCAATGTGCCATATTTTGGGGTACCACATCTGAACCTCATCATTTCAGTGCTTAAAATGACTTATCTGTAGCCCCAAGCACTCTTCAAATTGCTCTCTATGGTCACATTTTTGTGGAGTAAGACAAATTCACATTTTAATTCTATTTGATAGATGTGTGTTCATGAGTATCAGTAAAATGGGATGATAGTGGTATCTACCTCATAGTGTACTTATGAAACTTAAATGAGCCAATGAATGTGAAGTGTGTAGGCCTGAGCATGGCTCATTATAAAGCTCAAAATATAATACTTAGTAAGTTACTGAGTAATAGTATTGAAGTGAATTGAGGAGACCTGGAAATGTGGTGTCAAACCGAGGACTATTCCTTGAATTCTGTGTTTAGTGTTTTCCTTCCAGTTAGTTATCAGAAAGGGGCAGAAATTGCAAAGTTTATCTGGGGAAGAAATATATGAGTTTTTCTGAGTATGTTAAGAGAGACAGATATAACACCTGAGTGAGTAATTTTGAAGAGTCTAAATAATTTTCTTGGAATCTCAGCCCAGTCTAAAACTCCAAAGAAATCAACAGCTGATGCCTACATTTTACCCCAGGCAAAAACATTCTTGCTAAACAAACTGTGCTTCATTGTGGCCTAAGATGTATCACTAGCCTGAGGCTAAAACTCTTTCTGCTTATTAAATGAAACACACCCAAGCTGGGTCACAGCATTAGCAAATAGGGCGCCGGCCTTGCCCAATTTCTCCAGGTCCTTGAGCACAGAGGAGGAAAAAAAGAATTAATCAAACAGAGCCCATCTTGGGGTTTTAGGAGGCCTCTGATGCCTTTTAATGTAGGAAAACATTAAGATGTTAGATATTAGCACAGCAGAATCAACTTTAAACAACTTTCGAACTTGCTAAAGAATATTTGTTTAGCTGCCTCTGGTCTACTATCAGTGTTGACTTTCGAGAGACCTCAGAGATTTAATAGAAAAATGGACTGAGCAGTGAGGGAATAATCCCGCAGACTCTGCAGTCACACAGAGCAGTCAGCCTGGCGCCCCAGTCCCCTTCTCTGTGGCCCCCAAGTCATTTTTTTGTGCTGTTCTCTCTGCATTTCTCTTCTTCAATCTTTCTTTCTGGTATTTTCTTTACCAAATCTTTCTACAACATTCACACTCCAATCCCCATGTTGCCACCTGGTAAGTAATTTTAAACATTTGGTGGATTTAATTGCTGAAATAATTATACCTTTTCATAAATGTACTGATGTACTGGGTGATAAGCAGATTTACAGTAATCAAAATGCATACTCTAAGTTGACATATAAGATGCCCCTTGGAGTAACTCATTTTTTTTCTTGAAGCAATTGTCTTTTCTTCTCATTTCATATTTTGCAGATGTACTTAAGGCATGTTGGTGAATGTAAAATGCACATGCCAGACATTCTTTAAAAAGGAGCTCCTTTGAGGAATTTCTGGTTGAGGAATCAGTGCATATTGGTCCCCAACCTTTATGAGGACAGAGACCTTTTGTTTGGAACATATGTATCTCCTTAGCTGGCTGTAAGATTTGAATTCTTTTTTTTTTTTTTAAGATTTATTTATTTATTTATACAAGCACTGGGTACAGTCAGAAGCTCGGGAGGGTGAGAGAATTCACCAGAGCCAGAGAGGGGAACAGAACAGGCAGAATGATGAAATACACTGCTGAGGGGAGCAGCGGCAGTGGCAGGAGAGGTCTGTCACGCCATGTGGGACCCTCGCTGGTGGCCGGGGATTGAACCAGTGCTGCAGAGGCTGCGGGCAGCTTCGCAGCCCAGCGCTCAACTGCTGCGCCACCAGGGGAGGCCCAAGATTTGAATTCTTTAATATCTTATGTAATGTTACTCTATTGAACAAAACGTTTTTCTGAGTTCTGTGACCTGTCCTGGTAAATCAATCCAACTCAAGGAAGGTGTCCTGGGAACTCTGATTGGCCAGGAGTACAGGTACCAGCCTGGGCCTGCAACTGGTGTCTGAAGGTGACAGTGGGGCACAAGGGCGGTGCAAGGGGGGAGGTCTGCTGGGACTGAGCACTTAATCTGTGCAATCTCCAGGTAGATAATGTCAAAATTGAGTTGAATTATAAGATACCCAATCAGTGTCCAGTAGTTGCTTTTTTGATGTATGGAGGTTCCCTTCCCCCTGTCAATAAACACACATTGGAAATTGGTCTAGGAACCTAAGAGAGAGTTTACAATTAACTGCTCAGATATCAGTAAATTAGCAATAGAGTCACATAATGCAAAGACTGAAGTTTCTAAAGGTGATGATTATCTTGCCAGAGCTGTAAAAACTGGTGTTAAAACATGGCAGACTCCAAAACATAGCAGTTCCACTTTTTTTTCCCCCTGAGGGCCTTCAGTATTTTTTTTTTAATATTTTATATAATTCTTACATCATTTTTCATGTTTGCACTCTGTATGCATTTTCATTTTGGATATATTCCCCATACAATTGCACCCCCCTTAGTTCGATCCTAATCCTTCCTCTCCTCGCCCCCACCATAGTGTGTCTCTGGTTTATAGTTGCTTGTTGATTTTGATATTTACTTTGTATTAATTAGTCTTTGTCTTGGTCCCTTATTTAGATGTTCTAAATTTATGTTATGAGTGAGACCATAGCTAAGCTATGGAAACAATCCAAATGCCCAAAAATAGATGACTGGATCAAGAAGATGTGGTACATATACACAATGGAATATTACTCAGCAATCAAAAAAGATAAACACACGCATTTTGCAGCAACATGGATGGAGCTAGAAGGGATTATACTCAGCAAAATAAGTCAGAAAGAAAAAGAAGTTCCACTTTTAATATAATAAGTTTTTTTTAAGGAAATGAGAAATAATGAGATGGGAGAAGATAGAACAGCCAAGGCAGGAAAGTGTCTTTCATGAATTAAGGTGCAGGAAGGAGGGGAGATGGGCTCAACCTTGAATTGTGGAGCAGCCCCTGTCCTGTGTCTGTGAAACAGTTGAGACATGGTGGCTGAGAGGCCAATAATAAGGTTGTTGGAATAATTTAGGTATGAAATGATGAGCCCTTGGAGGGAGGAGGTAAGAAGGAGAGATGTGAAGCCAGTGTGTGTGAAATGAGGCAGTTGCATAGTGGAGACTGAGGACAGAAAGGGTTATGAGAAGGCTCCATTGTCCCTCCTGGCTTTCAAGCTTAGTGCAGAAAGTGTGTGTTTCTTTGAATTTTGTCCATCCTTTCTAGTTAGCGCATACTTTTATTTTTAAATGTATTTCTACAATACTACAGAAAAAACACTAAATTAAAATTCTACACTGTGTTCTTTTTTATTAGACAATGGTGGGTACAAATTATTAACTTATTATTTGGTTTCTACATTTTGGAGAATGGCTTGATTATTTCCACTTCTTACATCCTACTTCCGTACTGGTTGCATGGTCTTTTAAGTTGCCAGGGAACCAGCACAGGGCAGCACAGAGCCTTCTGTTGCTCATGGGCTGGGAGCAAAACCATGCCACACTCTCTTTATTTTTCACCTCATCACGTTATCACTCTCATTCCTCAAGTGAGGCAGCCTAACATTCTTTATGACCACGATGGAATTCCAGTGAACATCTTTAAATTTTGGAGTAAAATTTTTAAAAAAATAATGGGTAAGTTAGAAATGATTTATTATTTTTTTTTAAGATTTATTTATTTATACAAGAAACGGGTTACAGGCCAGATTTGCCAGAAGGTGAGAGGATTCACCAGAGACAGAGCGGGGAACAGAACAGGCAAATTGACAAAATACACTGCTGAGGGGAGCAGCAGGTGTGACAGGACAGGTCTGCCGCACCATGTGGGACCCTCACCGGCCAACCAGGATCGAACTGGCGCTGCAGAGGCTGCAGACATCTTCTGAGTGCAGCGCTCAACCGCCTGCACCACCAGGGAGGCCTAGGGAGTGTAAAGATGTATGTGTGGGATTAAGAAGGAAAGGACTATTATGACACATGCAGTGGCAGGAAGGGCACAGAGCAGGATCTCTATGACCTGAGCAGACAGGGGAAAGGAGAGTCCTGGAGCCCTCAGTGGCTTTTTCAGGCTTTTATTGCCATTATACCAGGTACACGCAGGTAGGGGTGCCGGGGGGCCCAGGAGGCTGAAAGGCCTCCTAGCCCCGGGCGAATCTTCACTTTTCCTGGGCTCTCCGGCGTTCTCTCATGATCTCGTTCTCTCTTGCCGGTTTCGTTCGCCTCTCTCGTTTGTTCTCCTTATGGCCCTCCATTTCCATTCTCCTGGTGTCCCCATGATGCCACCCTTATAAGCCAGTCCCAGCCCAGGTGTACCCACCTACGTAGGCCCACTTCCCACTTATAGGGTAAGGTAAAAAGTATCAGGCTTTTCTGCCCTCCCGCCATCAGGATAGATGATGGATCCTTGCGGTCCTGAATGCATGCCTGATGGCGGGCACCTGGAGTAGGGTGTGGGCATAGGTAGATGGGATTCACCTGGGCTGAGACTGGGCTTTTAGGAGCGGCGTCGCGGCAACGCCAACAGAAGCCGAGAGAAGAAAAAGCAGAGAAACATGAAGAACCACGGGAGTAGCAGAGAACGCCGGAGATCCCAGATAGAGTGAAGACTTGCTGGGGGCTGGGAGGCCTGCCAGCCTCCTGTCCCCCCAGCACCCTTGCCTGCTGTGTACCCAGTAAATCTGAATAAAAGCCTGCAAAAGCCACTGAGGGCTCCAGGACTCCTCCTTTACCTGGTCTGCATGGGATCATAGAAAACCTGCCCTGTGCCCATTTCTGACCCTACACCACTCCAGGTGTCCGCCATCAGGCATGCATGCAGGACCGTAGGGATCCATCAACAACCCTAATGGCAGGAGGGCAGGAAAGCCTGACAATCATTCACCCTACAGCACATTACACCTTTTCTGGAGAGCAGCACTTCAATCTTCAGAAGTTTTTAAATGAACTTACAAATAATGTGACCAAACTTACCTGTCTTCTGATTACAGCCTGCAGCTGTGCCTCCTGACATTTTTAGCACACAATTTTATGGTAACTCTGTGGTAGAAATGTGACTGTCTTCCTAAAGAGAAGCTCAACTCATGCCAACTCTGCTCACTCCAACTGTTCTGGAAAACTGTCAGGTGCTGCTGCTACAGCAGGGGTTCAGGTTGGGGGCCTTCCCTCTGAGCTGACCTTGAAGATGTCCCTATGGAAGCAGCTGGGCTTCTATACTAGCCACCAGCAAAAGAACTCCAGAGACAAGGCACCAGATACAGGGCCTCTGGAGACTTGTTTTCTTAGTGAAGCTGACTAATTGGCAAAGATCAGAAATGTGAAACACTACTCCTTTAATGTTGAAGGTGTATGTAAGGTGAATGATTGTCAGGCTCTTCTGCCCTCCTGCCGTTAGGATTGATGATGGATCCCTGTGGTCCTGCATGCATGCCTGATGGCGGGCACCTGGAGTGGGGTGTGGGCATATGTAGGTGGGCATACCTGGGCTGAGACTGGGCTTATAAGGACGGAGTCACGAGGATGCCAGCAGAACAGCAGAAGGAGAACAAAAAGAATGAAAGGAAGCAGGAGAGAGAGAATGAAACCATGAGAGAATGCTGGTGTAGGGTAAGTGAAAAGTATCAGGCATTTTTGCCCTCCCACCATCAGGATAGATGATGGATCCCTGCAGTCCTGAATGCATGCCTGATGGCGGGCACCTGGAATGGTGTGTGGGCATATGTAGATGGGATTCACCTGGGCTAAGACTGGGCTTAAAAGGGCAGCATCACGGGGACACCAGGACAACCATGAGAGCAGCAGAGAACAAGGCCACCAGGGAACGCTGGAGAGCCCAGGTAAAAGTGAAGACTTGCTGGGGTGAAGACTGCCAGCCTCCCGGCCCCCCAGCACAACTGCCTGCCATGTACCTGGTAAATCCCAATAAAAGCTTGAAAAGCCACTGAGGGCTCCAGAACTCACTCCTCCTTTACCCCATCAGCTCGGGTCATAGAGATCCGGCTCCGTGTCTTCCTGCCATTACCCAGAAGAGAGAGAATGAAACCACGAGAGAATGCTGGAGAGCCCAGATAGAGTGAAGATTCACTGGGGATTAGGAGACCTACCAGACTCCTGTCCCCCTGTAGAGGCAGGACTGGACCAGTGCAGGTTTTCTGATCCCATGCAGACCGGGTAAAGGAGGAGTCAGAGTCCTCAGTGGGTTTTTGCAGGTCTTTTATTGGGGTTCACCAGGCATATGGCAGGCAGGGGTGCTGGGGGGCCGGGAGGCTGGCAGGCCTCCCAGCCCCCAGCAAATCCTCACTCTATCTAGGCTCTCTGGCCTTCTCTGTTTCTGCTTCTTTTCTGCTTCTCTTTTGGCTTCTTCTTTTGGCTTCTACAGGCGTCCCCGCAACGCCACCCTTAAAAGCAGTCTTAGTTCAGCTGAATCCCATCTACCTATGCCCACACCCTATTCCAGGTGCCCACCATCAGGCATGCATTCAGGACAAGGATCCATCATCTATCCTGATGGTGGGCAGAAAAGCC
Source organism: Talpa europaea (assembly GCF_964194135.1). NCBI lineage: Eukaryota > Metazoa > Chordata > Mammalia > Eulipotyphla > Talpidae > Talpa > Talpa europaea. Next base: position 48,920,990 of record NC_140083.1, read on the forward strand.
TGACATTTTCTTTACCCTACAGTCCACCCCCTCAGGGTTTTCTGCCATATAGTCTACATATATATACAATTTTCTAAGCAAACAAACAATGCAGCCATGGCCCACAAAAGCAAATACATCACAATAAGAATACAACAGAACACAAATAAGTCCAGGACAAATAAGTCCGAAAGACAATTATTGGTACCAGCAGATGAGCCACCAAATCTGCTGCTGAAGGCACTGCTCATACGAGGGAGGGGAATCACTCACAGCATCTACTATAACACACCAGGAGCCGTCAGGCTTCCTGGCCTTCTCTGGCTGTAGTCTCGGCTACAAGCCACACACCACATCCACCCCCAGGATGCACTAGCTCTGGGACTGGCGATTCTATTCTGTTGAGGGTAATCGCCAACCCTCAGGGTTTCTGTCTGCAGTCGCTCCAACACTCGGCCTTCATAGCCACCAATGCGACTCACATACCCCTGCACTCAGGCCAACCCACTGCACAAGCACATGGGTCGGGGATCCAAATTCTACATTTGGCTTGGGCTCTACCCCAAGCCACGTTCCCCATCCGTCCCCCAAGGACGGGTTCCTCAGCTCCTCACCCTCACTCAAGAATGAGCAGGGCATCACTTACAGGTGATTTTAAGAGACTCACAGGTCTTCAGCATACCCAGGCTGCTTAACAGCCACTCAGGGCTTCTCAACTTAGCATCAGCACCAGCTTTTGCTTCTCAGTTGGCTTTTCTCCTCCGCCTGGCTGCTGGGCATACACAGGCTGCTTTTGGCCATCAAGGGCCACTGGCCACCCCCAGATTCCCATCTCCTGGGGTTTACAAACAAAACTGTTCCACCCCCAGGATCCCAAAACATATCAACCTGCAAGGTCCTCCACCTTCTGGTGGGATTGTCAGTCCATCAGTCCAAGTCTCTTGACCTCTCCCTGAATCAGCACTGGTGAGCTCCAAATCTTGGTCCTCTCTTTGCCGATGATTCTTGCTGCCTCAGGGGTCATTGGCTGGTCCTCTCGGGCATCTCCTCGATGCGAGGTCTCGTCCCGCAGCTCCCGGACCGTATCCACCTTCTGTGGCACCATGGCGCCTCCAGCGTCGTCACAGGCAAACACTGTTACTCCTTAGTCCCTCCAGGTCTTCGGAGGGCTCCATACCCGTCTGCATGGATCATCTTGCTGACTTACGCCAATTGTAGAGGCAGGACTGGACCAGTGCAGGTTTTCTGATCCCATGCAGACCGGGTAAAGGAGGAGTCAGAGTCCTCAGTGGGTTTTTTCAGGTCTTTTATTGGGGTTCACCAGGCATATGGCAGGCTGGGGGGCCGGGAGGCTGGCAGGCTTCCCAGCCCCCAGCAAATCCTCACTCTATCTGGGCTCTCTGGCCTTCTCTGCTTCTGCTTTTTTTCTGCTTCTCTCTCGGCTTCTTCTTTTGGCTTCTACTGGCATCCCCGTAACGCCGCCCTTAGAAAGCACAGTCTTAGCTCAGCTGAATCCCATCTACCTATGCCCACACCCTATTCCAGGTGCCAGCCATCAGGCATGCATTCAGGACAAGGATCCATCATCTATCCTGATGGCGGGAGGGCAGAAAAGCCTGACATTTTCTTTACCCTACACCCCCCAACCCCTTGGCACCCCTGCTGGCCGTGACCTGATAAACTCAATAAAAGCCTGAAAAACCACCAAGGGCTCCTCCAGGACTGTCCTTTACCTGTCTGCATGGAACATAGAGATCCTGCTCTGTGCCTTCCTGGCACTACGCTGTTCTTATAGAAAAACAATGTACTATATTTGAAAATGAATTTAATACTTGCTTTCTAAAAAAATTGTTTATTCAAACTCACATTTATTGAACATATTTATCTACCATGTGGTAGAAACTAGGCTTGATCTGAAGAATATAAAGATGAATAAGACATACTGTTCTGTCTTTCAAGTTTCAAAAACCAGGTGGGAATTGTCATTTAAACAAAGCAGTTCAGTATGATTGAGAGAAGTGCTACTAGATGTATGTACAGAACACTGGGAGGAACCAGCTTAATAAAGTTGAGGAAGGTTCATTGTGGAGATGGTATTTGAGTGGATTGAGCTTTATTTCCCTTTGTCTAAACTCCAATAAAAACTAATAAATTGAATGTTATTTACTAGTTCAGTGCTTCTCAGCTAACTAAATCACAGAAAACAATAAAGCAGTTTTGAAACCTGACACCCATCAGATTCACCTGAGGAGTTTAACAAAATTCCTGTGACTCTCAAACTTATAAAAAACTCTCAACCACACTCATAATAAAATAAATGCAAATTACTTGTCAGATTGGCGAAAATCCAAGACCCATTCTATTTGTGAGTCTGTGGGGGAAAGAGGTGCCATTTTTTTAAAAAAAAGATTTATTTATACAAGAACTGGGCGGGGTACAGGCTAGATGCATGGGAGGGTGAGAGGATTCACCAGAGACAGTGGGAAACAGAACAGGCAGACTGATGAAATACACTGCTGAGGGGAGCAACGGGCGTGACAGGAGAGGTCTGCTGCCCCATGTGGGACCCTCACCAGACTCTCACCAGCTGGCTGGGATCAAACCTGCGCTGCAGAGGCTGCAGACAGCTTCACAGTGCGGCGCTCAACTGCCTGTGCCACTAGAGGAGGCCCAAGAGGTGCTTTTGTGTTGATGGGGAGAATGCAAACTTGCATTATGCAAGGGGATATGTCAACAAATTATACAATAAATTAAAGGCATTTATTCTTTGACCCATATTTCACTCCAAGAAATGTATATCTGTGTAAGTATAAAAAAACAACTGCATAAAGGTTATTTATTAGGGCTGGTGTTTGTGAGTGTGTGTGTGTGTGTGTGTTTGATTTACTTATTTTTTCAGTTTTGTTTTCCATTGAGATAATGTTGGTTTACAACATTGTATATGACTTAGGGGTACAGGCTCACACCTCTTGAGAGGCTTGTGACCACACCATGCTCATCACAAAAGCACCAATAATCCTCTACCATAGTCCAATAGGCCCCTTTCTTCCCTCCTTGCCTTCTCCCTCCCTTCTCTTTTTCACCGGTCCCCTCCCTCCTCCATCCTTCTTATAGTTACATGACTCAAGCATGATAAAGAACAAAGATGATCTCCATGTACTGATACCGAGTGCTTCCTACCCAGAATGTATTAAATATAAAAATAATCAGGAGAGGACCTCCCAGTTGGTGCAGTGGTTGAGCACTGGGTTGTGAAGCTGCCCGCAGCCTCTGCAGCGCCGGTTCGATCCCCGGCCAGCGGAGGAGGGTCCCACATGGTGCACAGACCTCTCCTGCCGCCCGCTGCTCCCCTCAGCAGTGTACTTCGGTCCTTCTGCCTGCTCTGCTCCCCGCTCTGGCTCTGGTGAATTCTCTCACCCTCCTGCACTTCTGACTGTACCCAGCGCTTGTATGCATAAATAAATAAATAAATCTTTAAAAAAAAAATCAGGAGCAGGACAGTATTCACTGTATTTCTTTTTTGTAAGAAGAGAGAAATAAGAATGTATATATATATATATATATATATATATATATAATTTTCTTAAATTTGCTCCCCAAGCCACTGGAAAGTTAAATCAGAAACTAATAAAAATGGTAACCTATGTGGACTTTTCATAAAACCTCCTTATTTTAAAATTTAAACATTTTAAAGTTAAAGAAAATTTGCAAGCCTGGTGCTAATAAATTTTTCCCCAGAATCATTCTAAATACATTGATGAAAGGGTGCTTCCTTCACCTGCTCCTCCCCAAGTTTATTGCACTTTCTTTCAAACATGGCGCACTCATCAAGGGAGAACATTGACATCGACATGGGATTAGCAACCAATCTCTAGACTTCATCCCAGTCTCTCCACTTGACTCTGAGTGCTTTTTAGAACAAATGAATCTCATTGAGAGGCATTTGCTGTATATAGTATTAGTTTTCTTTAGTTAGTCACACCTGGACAGTTTCTCTGTCTTCATTTCATGACCTTTTGAAGATTTTTAATATTATTAAAAAATATCCTTCAATATAAATTTGTCTGATGTTTTCTCATGTTTAGATTCAAGGCTGGGTGTTTTGGGGGGAACATCGCAGAAATGATATGTATTCTCATTACATTTTATCAGATGGTGCATATTGGGATGGTTGTCCCAGTGTTGATGTTGGCTTTAACCTCTTGATCAGGGCTGTTCACTCTAGTAACTCTTTTCCCCTTTGTCATGAATATGTGTGGGAAGGAATTTGGAGACTATGTAACCATCCTGTTCCTCAACAAATTTTGCATTAATTAATTGATAACATAATTTTCTATTTTATTAAGGGATTACAATTTTTATTATATTTATTTAGGGGCTTACATTATGTCTGTAAGGGCCAGACTGGCCACAGTGCAGGTTTTCTGATCCCATGCAGACCGGGTAAAGGAGGAGTCAGAGTCCTCAGTAGTTTTGCAGGTTTTTTATTTGGGGTTCACCAGGCATATGGCAGGCAGGGGTGCTGGCTGGGGGGCTGGGAGGCTGGCAGGCCTCCCAGCCCCCAGCAAGTCTTCACTCTATCTGGGCTCTCTGGCGTTCTCTGCTTCTGCTTCGGCTTCTCCTTCAGGTTCTGCTGCTGGCTGGCTGGGGCTGCTGCTGCTACTGCTGCTGCTGGCGTCCCCCCGTGACGCCGCCCTTAAAAGCACAGTCTTAGCTCAGCTGAATCCCATCTACCTATGCCCACACTCTATTCCAGGTGCCCGCCATCAGGCATGCATTCAGGACAAGGATCCATCATCTATCCTGATGGCGGAAGGGCAGAAAAGCCTGACATTTTCTTTACCCTACAGTCCACCCCCTCAGGGTTTTCTGCCATACAGTCTTTATCAGTCTCTATGTACCAATTATAAACACATGTCTCTTGGCAATATGAACACTGCAGCCATGGCCCACAAAAGTAAATGAAATACATCACAATATAACAAAATACAATGGAACACAAATACAACAGAACACAAATAAGTCCAGGCAGGGCCCCAACCTAGCGCAAAAGACAATTATTGGTACCAGCAGATGAGCCACCAAATCTGCTGCCGAAGGCACTGCTCATACGAGGGAGGGGAAATCACACACGGCATCTGCTATAACATACCAGGAGCCGTCAGGCTTCCTGGCCTTCTCTGGCTGTAGTCTAGGCTACAAGGCACACACAGCATCCACCCCCAGGATACACTAGCTCTGGGATTGGCAATTTTATTCTGTTGGGGGTAATCGCCAACCCTCAGGGTTTCTGTCTGCAGTCGCTCCAACACTCGGCCTTCATGGCCACCCATGCGACTCACAGACCCCTGCTCTCAAGCCAACCCACTGCACAAGCACATGGGTTGGGGATCCAAACTTTGCATTCGGCTTGGGCTCCACCCCAAGCCACATTCCCCACCCGTCCCCCAAGGACAGGTTCCTCAGCTCCTCACCCTCACTCAAGAATGAACAGGGCATCACCCACAGGTGATTTTACGAGACTCACAGTTCTTCAGCATACCCAGGCTGCTTAACAGCCACTCAGGGCTTCTCAACTTAGCATCAGTACCAGCTTTTGCTTTCTTAGTTGGCTTTTCTCCTTCACCTGGCTGCTGGGCATGCACAGGCTGCTTTTGGCCATCAAAGCCCACTGGCCACCCCCAGATTCCCATCTCCTGGGGTTTACAAACAAAACTGTTCCACCCCCAGGGTCCCAAAACATATCAACCTGCAAGTTCCTCCGCCTTCTGGCGGGACTGTCAGTCCAAGTTTATAAGTCCATGTCCTTTGGCCTCTCCCTGCGTCAGCAGCGGCCTGCTGCTTCAGGGGTCATTGGCTGGTCCTTTCCGGTGTCGTTGCCTGGTCCTTTCAGGCGTCTCCTTCACGCCAGGTCTCATCCTGTAGCTCGTGGACGTGTCCATCTTCTATACCGCCGTGGCGCCTCCAGCGTCATCACAGGCAAACAGTCTGTTCTCCTTAGTCCCTCCAGGTCTTCGGAGGGCTCCAATACCCGTCTGCATGGATCCTGCCGACTTACGCCAATTGTAAGGGTAGGACCTGGGCACAGTACAGGTTTTCTGATCCCATGCAGACCGGGTAAAGGAGGAGTCAGAGTCCTCAGTAGTTTTGCAGGTTTTTTATTTGGGGTTCACCAGGCATATGGCAGGCAGGGGTGCTGGCTGGGGGGCTGGGAGGCTGGCAGGCCTCCCAGCCCCCAGCAAGTTTTCACTCTATCTGGGCTCTCTGGCGTTCTCTGCTTCTGCTTCGGCTTCTCCTTCAGGTTCTGCTGCTGGCTGGCTGGGGCTGCTGCTGCTACTGCTGCTGCTGGCGTCCCCCCGTGACGCCGCCCTTAAAAGCACAGTCTTAGCTCAGCTGAATCCCATCTACCTATGCCCACACTCTATTCCAGGTGCCCGCCATCAGGCATGCATTCAGGACAAGGATCCATCATCTATCCTGATGGCGGAAGGGCAGAAAAGCCTGACATTTTCTTTACCCTACAATGTCATATTTGACTAGTGGAACCTTCTTCAAGTTGACTTTTGTGTGATCTCAAAATTTATCCCTGTATATAACTGGAATACCAGGGTTTAGCCTACCTGTCACCACTGAATGCTAACTTAGAGACAGAGAATTTAATCTTTAAGGTGTGTTTTAATCAGACAGCTGGTAATCTGGAAGACGGGGGGTTAACACTCTAAAGAAACCATTTAACATTTAATTTCCAGCTGCCTTTTTGTAGTGACTTGAACAAAGAGGGTTCAGCAGTAAGCTAGCTTTCACCACTGCCAGGAGATAGTGAGGTCCAGTCTCTGGAGCTCCTTATTGTCCTCCTGGCCTCAGGCTTGTCCCACCGTGCCAAGGCTGATCTGCAGATAGCACTGGCTTCCTGCACTCCTCCAGACATGTTCTTGGGTTAGAAGTTCAACTCATAAATAATATGTATGTACATATTTTCTACTATACCAGCTTAGAGTTTCACCTGATCTCTTCCCCCTCCCTATCCCATATCATCCCCCTTCATTAGTAACAGCCCTTTATAACTATAAGGCTTGTTTCAGTTCAAAGATGGCACTCTGCCTTTGTGCAGACAATAAGTTGTGGTTGTTGTGACAGCACCTTGTTGATATATTAATCTTCTTATGCAGGTGGGTGCATGTTGGAAGGCATTGCATATAGATAGCAACAGGCAGTTATGCCCAAGAAAATAAAAAGCAAGATTAGAAAGCATCTCTCAGCCTTGTGATACTGAGGAGCCACGAGGTTGAGAGAGATCAAGACTAAAGAAAACCTCCTGATTTTTTATGTCTGAGACAATAGCATGAATAGTCTTAACTTTATGCTCAATAAGTTGAGTGTTGTCAATCAGGTTAAAACAACATAGTCCTTTAAATTTGTCACAACTGTGGTTGTGTCTCAGCAATAAATAATCTAGTGCTGACCAATTCTCCAGGACGGCTTTCCTGACCTGGCCCAGTTCTGTCCCTTGGCCCCCATAGCTTGTGATGTTGCATTCAAGCCTTTGAACATCGCACATGGCAAGTACTTAATACTCCACAGGTTTAAGTTGTCATTGCACTTTGGTGGGAGGGAGATTTACCTTTTCTTTCTTACTTCCTGAGTTATGTGGACCTTCTGGGGCATAAACACTGTGAGTCTCCCAAGGCTGCAGGGCCTTCTGGTGCTGTTTGCAGGTACAAAGGAGTAGGCCATGTTATAGCATAGCAGGAACCATCCCACTGGTAACTTTAAATGAGCCTCTGCATAGGACACAGAGGAGGTAGTGTTGCAGGTCATGTCATTTTCCAAAGTCAAATTCAGACAATATTTATTACATCCTGAGAAAGAAACACATTCATCAGTAGGTAAGACTTTTGCCAATTTCAAAGGGAACATTTCTCTGTCTTTTTTGTTACAACAGGCCCCTGTAGTGTAAGTAAAAATGTTATCAGGCTTTTCTGCCCTCCCGCCATTAGATTAAATGTGTGTCTGATGGTGGACACCTGGAGTAGGGTGTGGGCCTACATAGGTGGGCACACCTGGTCTGAGACTGGGCTTATAAGGGCAGCATTGTGGAAACAGAAGAGCTACCAGGAGAACAAGCGAGAGATGAAAAGAGAACCAGCAGAGAAGCAGAGGCCACAAGATAACGCCAGAGAGTCCAGAAAGAGTGAGGACTCGCTGGGGGCTGGGATGCTGGCAGGCCTCCCAGCCCCCTGGCACCCCTGCTTGCCATGCACCTGGTAAACTGTATAAAAGCCTGAAAAAGCCACTAAGGGCTTCAGGACTCCTTAACCTGTCTGCTCAGATCATAGAGATCCTGCCTGTGTCTTCCTCGTGGGACTGCAGTCCCCAATTATAGATATCAAGGTAAGACATGGGTTTATCCAAATGCTGAAACACGAGGGGAGCCACAAGGCAAGATGTCAAGGTCTGCTCAACATAAGTCCCATCTGCAAGGCAAAAGAGATATTCAGAACATTTCGTGCCAGATATACCCAGACGTTTTTATCCCATCTGAATGGTATACTGTTTCCCTGGAGAGATAAACAGCAAGTTATTAGTACAGAATAAACATTATTGTCTTTTTATAATCAGTTTTAAGTCTCCCACTCTCTTGGATTCCCAATGATGTTCCAGTGCGTTCTTCACTCTGGTGTAGTGTATCCAAGGCTTGACTCCAGCAAATTTTACCTCCGTTGGTGTTACCAGGAGTGCTTCCCATGGGCCAGTCCACTGTTCAGCTAGCTGATCTTCTGGTGTTTAAGCTTTCAGCAGAATCCGATCACATGATTTGAATGAATGTACAGGACCAGTAAGAGCAGGATTTGTAACAAATGCATGTGCTTTAATCTTATCTAGGAACTGTCCTAGGTGACGTACGTAATTTTTAATTTTTTTTTTATAAATTTTATTGTTATAGTCCCCATACAATTGCAGCCCCCCCCTTCTGACCCCAATCCCTCCCCTCCCGCCCCCGCCCCCCTAAAAGTGATCATGCTCAGCGAAATAAGCCAAAAAGAAAAAGAAAAATACCGGATGGTCTCACTCATAGCAGGAATCTAGAAAACTTAAATAAGGGACCAGGAAAATGAATATAAGAAAGTGAAAATCAAAATCAACAAAAAACTATGAACCAGAGATAATTTTTAATTTTTAATTCTTTTTTTTTATTAAATAATAAATTTTATTTTTATATTCCCCCATACAACTGCACATGCCCCATTCTGACCCCAATCCCTCCCCTCCCGGCCCCCACCCCCCAAAAAGTGTCTCTGGTTCATAGTTTTTGTTGATTTTGATTTTCACTTTCTTATAGTTATTCTTTTTCCTGATCCCTTATTTAAGTTTTCTAGATTCCTGCTATGAGTGAGACCATCCGGAAAAGAATGAAGCTTGACCACTACCTCACACCATACACAAAAATCAACTCAAAATGGATTAAAGAACTAGACATAAGACCTGAAACCATAAAATACATAGAAGGAAATATAGGTGAAACACTACGTGATTTGCATATCAATTTTTAATTCTTGATCTATTACCATGTCAATTAGTTTGAGTATGGTCTGGAATGGTCACACATACACAATTTCGTACAGGCTCAAGCCAAGCCTGCTTCGGGGAGCCACCCTTACCCTCAGCAGAACAATATGCAATGCCTGATCCCAGTGCAGATGTTCTTCCTGGCAGAACTTGGCAGTAATTTTTGTTTTTTCTTAAGATATTGTAGCACCATCAAGGCGCAGTGCAGGTTTTCTGTGATCCGGACAAACGGGTAAAGGAGAGTTCTGGAGCCCTCGGTGGCTTTTTCAGGCTTTTATTGAGCTTTTTACATCTTTTGCATTGTGGCAGGCAGGGGGGCCAGGAGGCTGGCAGGCCTCCTAACACCGCCCCCCCCCCCCCCGAGTCTTTGCTCTTTCTGGGCTCTCTAGTGTTCTCTCCTGGCCTCTGTTCTCTACTGCTCCTTTGCTACTCTGCTGGTTCTGCTCTTGTTCTTTTTTCTGCTACTCTACTGGCACCCCCCCCCCCCACCGATGCCACTCTTTAAGCCCAGTCTCTCAGCCCAGGTGTGCTTACATATGCATGTCCATCCCCTATGCATGCCCACCTAAGCATGTCCATCACCTATGCATGCCCACCTATGCATGTCCATCACCTATGCATGCCAGGTGCCCGCCATCAGGCATGCATGTAGGACCCTGGGGATCTATCATTAATGCTAATGGCAGGAGGGTGGAAAATCCTGATAACTTTCACTTACCCTACAGATATGATTAATTTTTTTTTACTTTATCTGATGACAGAGGCTTCCAGGCTGTATGCAGTCTCCTTTTGATCCCCAGTTGTTTGTTATCCCATGTGTCAAAGGCAGGTGCATTATTACTTTGAATGGTGCCAGGCAGTCCATACTGAGGGATGATGTTCCTTAGTAAAGTTTTGACGATCTCCAGGCCTCCCTGGTGGCACAAGGGGTTAAGACACAACTTATGAGCTATCTGCAGCACGAGTTTGACCCCCCAGCCGGCCAGGGAGCAACCCACGTGGCACAGCAGACCTCTCCTGACTCACCAGCTGCTCCCCTCAGCAGTGTATTTCAGTCAGTCTCCCTGTTCTGCTCCCCACTCTGTCTCTGGTGGATCCTCTCACTGCCCGCACCTCTGGCCTGTGCCCCTGTTCTTTTATGCATAAATAAATAAATTAAAAAAAAATAAAGTTTTGACAATTTCCACAGCTTTCTCTGTCAGGCTAGGGAATGCTTCCTCCAGAAGTATCAAGACAGACTAGCATGCGTTTATAGCCTCTTGATTCCGCATGTGGGTAAAATCTATCTGCCAATCTTCAAAGGGGTACTGTCTTTGGTATTTTAAGTCTTCTCTGGTGGGGGTCTGTCTCTAGATTGTTTTTCTGGCAAATTACACAGCGAGCTGTTGCCCTCTGTACAGCCTTGGAGAGGCCTGGGCTTGTAATCCACGGCTTCAGATAATTTTTTTTTTTTTAAGATTTATTTATTTTACACATGAACTGGGGTACAGGCCAGATGCGCAGGAGGGTGACAGGATTCACCAGAGACAGTGGGGAACAACAGGCAGACTGACGAAATGCACTGCTGAGGGGAGCAGTGGGCAAGACAGGAGAGGTCTGCTTCGCCATGTGGGCCCCTCGTCTGCCGACCGGGATGAACCGGCACTGCAGAGGCTGGGGACAGCTTCACAGCGCTGCTCTCAACCACCTGCGCCACCAGGGTAGGCCCCATATAATTATTTAAAGAGTTTCTCCCGAGATGAGTTGACTCATGTACTTATTTAATAATTGGCTCTGTTGTAGAAGCCGACTCACTGGGGCGGAGGAAAAACAAGCGGCACTCTAGGACAGGTGAGGTCAGGAAAGTTTCATTCTCGCATGCGGACCCAGACACTGAAAAGCACCTGTACAAAGGTCTGGGCCATGACTAACAGATTTCTTTTTATACACACACACACAAAAACAACTGTCTCAACATTTGTTACACAGGCAGATTGACAGATTGTTTTACAATAGGCAAAATCATTTGGTGGAGTGCAAGGCCATTTCACATGGTAAAGGGGAGTTTACGAAGTGGGAAGGGGATGGAACTATCTCGAGATTGCTCAAAAGAGACCAGCCTGTCTGGTTATCTGACTCCCTCCCTTTGAAATGCAGCTTTGTTTAGATAGTTGTACTGAGACCTGGCCAGGAATATTTCAAAGAGAAGATTTGCAAGTAAGCACACTTGTTAATTGCTCCTGGATTAAAATGCTAATTGCACCTGGTGTGAAATGCGCATCTGGTGGTTGTTTATGACATCCAGTTGCTCAGTGGTTTTTCATCAGCTCTACTGAGTGGACTGGGAGGAATATTGTCCCTTTTCAGAGGTTTAAAAAATATGGACTTATCAAACCCCACCAGTCTCCCCATAACACTCCCATATTGCCCATGAAAAAGCCCCACTCTGATGAGTACAGGCTTGTAGAACAAAAGGGAAGCCTGTGGCTCACGGCAGGCTGGATGAAAAATATTAGGCAGTGCTGCTAGATAATCCCAACGTGACCCTTAAACTGAACAAACTGAATCTGTTATAGGACAGGAAGAGGGGCAGCCCAAACCCTGCAAACCTGCCTGTTCTAAATGGGTTCTGCCATCCGCCGCATCAACACAAAACATATGAGACTTTAATGGGAAGGAGCTTTAATTAGGAAACAATACAGGAAAGGCAAAGAATCTAGTTTCTAAATGAAGCACCCAAAGTTACCCGTCCCCTCGTGGGTAAAAGTCCATCCATATGGGATTGGCCCAGAGCAAGGCCCCAAAGCCTGCCACAAGTCTTAAGCATCTTCCAGTGGGGACCCACAGAAAAGGGTCAGAAACAACCAGACAAGCCCAGAAGGAAAAGAGCAAAATCAACATCAAGATAAAAGCTGCCATTGTCACCTCCCCATGGGTCTCACCCACATCTGTGTCACCCAGTCCACAACCAAAAGACAAGCACAGTTTCTTCACGTGTCTCTAGGCTCCATGTGCCTCCTCCAGGTCTCCTGGCTCCATCCTGCTTCCTTCCTTCCTCAGTCTCTTCTGCAGCTTCTTCTCTCCCTGCTCAACTCCACCCTCCCTTGGGTGGGGCAGGGAACCTCCCCCTTTCCTGGGGACCACCCTGTTACAAATCCAGCACTGCTTCTCCCAGACACACAATGGGGCCTCTGATCATGAATGTACTGAAATAATAAGTGAAATTTACTCCTGTAGACCAGATTTATAGGCTAACCCAACTGGAAAAAGCCGATTGGACCCTCCTCACTGATGGGAGCTATGTTCTTCAAGGCAGCCAGAGGGCTGGGTATGCAATGGTCACATTAGAGTAAACTACTGTGGGGCAAAGGCTTTGCCTCCTGCCACTGCTGCACAGAAAGCTAAGCTCGGGGCCCTGACATGGTCACTTAAGCTGTTGGCAGGGAAGAAAGCAAATGTTTTCATGGATTCCAGGTATGCCTTTTTAATTTTGCACACTATGGCTCTATCTGGAAAGAGAGGCCACTGCTCAATTCCAATAAAAATACAATCAAACAAGCATCAGAAATTCTCAGACTATTGGCAACAGTTCAGACCCCTGAACAGGTGGGTTTTTATGTGTATAAAAATTAAAAAAAGTTAAAACCTCTATTTTTAAAATTTGAATTTGAAATTTCAATATGAATATATGATCTTAAAATTTATCCCTGTACAGTTTCCCTTAGCTCTGTTAACTGGGAAGGGCCTTGATAACCCAGATGCAAACAGTACCCCTGCCCCAGAGTTTGTCTCTTTCCCGCTGAAAGAAACCAAAGCACCTTAGAAAATCAACTGATGCTGGGTCTGGACGAGGATGTGTCCAAGGTGAATGTGGAAGACTTTGCTGTGCCAGACAAAGAATCAATGTGAAGTGACTGAAGATGGAACAATTTAAACTACAAAAAGAATGACTGCAGTGGAACAAAACACACCGAGGATATGAAAATCTGTGAGTCAATAAAATGATACCCAGAAAAGAGAAAACCAAATGCAAAACAAACACCATTTATCTCCTACTCTTTATTCTGGAACGTGATGATTCAAAATACATAATTATTTACCTTGGCCCCAGTTGATGAGATAAAACTTTCTCTTTTGCTATCTCTCATAAAGATTGCCAGTTAGTAAGTACTGAATGGATGACTGAAATAGAAAAAGCACCATGTTGCCAGCCCCTAATGAAGTAATTGATTGAAGCAAGAATTGTGAATGGATGAGTGTAAGAAAAATGAGTGAATCAGGCTATTTTTTGCCTTTCATACAACAGAGAGCCCATACTTTGAAATGCTCTGTTTTCCTTCATTCTGGCCTCTAGCAAACAGCAGATGGGCCTTGTATTTGCAACCATGTAGATGTATCAGTTGTGTGGCTATGGGCACTTAACAGTATAAAGGGGGCTAGGCTGGGGCATTGCTGTCCTGCTTCTCTCAGTGTTGGAGTCTCTCTTGCCCTGTCTGCCTGCCTGTGTGTATGGTCCCCTGTCTCAGCATTAAAGGCCTACAAAATTCACTAAAGTCTCCTCTTTTTGTCTGCAAGAACTGACAATGAACCTACCTGGCCTGGGATGGCTGCACAACAATGATAAAGACATTAGTTGATATATTGATGGAGAGTTGGATACTCTAGTGTTACTGAAGTATTAATGCACACATTATCCAATGAGGTACCAGGCTGTCTCTGGCTTACTGATAATGGGTCCATTATATATGAAGTATCTCATGATGTGTTGCAATATTATACAAAATCAATGATGACATTTTACCTAAGATGTTGCAGATCAGGGTGCGTTCTTGTGTTCCAGGGATAGAGGGATAATCACTGACACACCAGACTGAAGATTAGCAAACTCAGGTTTACATCAAAAGAGACTCCAGACAGCAGGGAGTCATCTAAGGGAGGAGCCCATTGCTAGGATGCTGGTTTCCTTTTCATAGGGCTTCTGGGAACTTTCCACCACTCTCAAAAGCTCCCAGGGCTTTTTCTACTTTGGGGTACTTTTCTACTGCTCTACTTTGCCTCATTGCCCCCTTTTGTCACCCAGAGGTGGGAAGTGACCACAAACCTCTTCTTCCCCACACCTCTCCTATGGCTGCCATCTCAAGTGCTGTCAGCCTTTGCCTACCAGCCCCCTGGTCCTTCAGTGTTTCACCTGAAAATAATTCATCCTCTAGAGATAAACTCCAATTTTTTTAAAAAATAAATTTTATTTTTATATTCCCCATACAATTGCAACCCCCTTATTTTGACCCCAATCCCTCCCCTCCCCGCCCCCTACCCCCCATAGAGTGTCTCTGGTTCATAGTTTTTTGTTGATTTTGATTTTCACTTCTTACAGTTAATCACTTTGATGGTCCCTTATTTAAGTTTTCTAGATTCCTGCTATGAGTGAGACTATCCAGTATTTTCCCTTTTTCTTTCTAGCTTATTTTGCTGAGCATGATCCCTTCCAGCGCCATCCATATTGCTGCAAATTGCATGTGTTTATCTTTTTTGAATGCTGAGTAATATTCCATGGTGTATATGCACCACATCTTCTTGATCCAGTCATCTATTTTTGGGCATTTGGGTTGTTTCCAAAGCTTAGCTATTGTAAATAGTGCTGCTATAAACATAGGGGTGCAGGTGCTCTTTGGAATTGATGTTTCTGTGTCCTTTGGGTAAATACCTCGGAGTGGAATTGCTGGATCATATGGAAGCTCTATGTTTAGTAGGTCCAGAAATCTCCACACAGCTCTCCATAGAGGCTGGACCAGTTTGCACTCTCACCAACAGTGCAGGAGAGTTCCTTTTTCTCCACATCCTTGCCAACATTTGTTGTTGCTAATTTTTTTAATATGTGCCATTCTCACTGGTGTGAGATGGTATCTCATGGTAGTTTTGATTTGCATTTCCCTGATTACAGGTGATGTTGAGCATTTTTTCATATGCCTGTTGGCCATTTGCATTTCATCTTTAGAGAAGTTTCTTTTTAGCTCTTCTGCCCATTTTTTGACAGGATTATTTTCTTTGTTGTTGTTGAGTCTCATCAGCTCTTTGCAGATTTTTGTGATCAGTCCTTTATCATTAGTGTTGAGTGCAAAAATGTTCTCCCAGTTGGTGGGGTTTCTCTTTGTGTTTGTTATTGTCTCTTTTGCTGTGCAGAAGCTCTTTAATTTGATGTAGTCCCAGCTGTTTATCTTTGCCTTCACTATCACTGCTTTGGGTGATGTGTCTGTAAAGATGTCTTTGATCTGCAAATCACGTAGTGTTTCGCCTATATTTCCTTCTATGTATTTTATGGTTTCAGGTCTTATGTCTAGTTCTTTAATCCATTTTGAGTTGATTTTTGTGTATGGTGTGAGGTAGTGGTCAAGCTTCATTCTTTTGCATGTAGCGACCCAGTTTTCCCAGCACCATTTATTGAACAGACTGTCTTTGCTCCAATGGATATTCTTTGCTCCTTTGTCAAAGATTAGTTGACCATAAATCTGCGGGTTTATTTCTGGATTTTCTATTCTATTCCATTTGTCTGTGTGTCTGTTCTTGTTCCAATACCATGCAGTTTTGATGATTATGGCTTTGTAGTATAGTTTGAAGTCTGGGAGTGTGATGCCTCCATTCCCTTCTTTTTTTTTCAGGAGAGCTTTGGCTAGTCGGGGTTTTTGGTGATTCCATATGAATTTCATCAATAATTGTTCTATTTCTTTGAAGAATGACATTGAAATTTTTATTGGAATAGCACTGAATCTGTATATTGCTTTTTGTAGGATGGCCATTTTAATAATGTTTATTCTTCCAATCCATGAGCAGGGGAAGTCTTTCCATTTCTTTGTGTCTTCTTCTATTTCTTTTAACAGTGTTTTATAGTTTTCTTTGTACAGGCCCTTTACCTCTTTTGTTAGATTTATTCCCAAGTATTTGATTTTTTTTTGTTTTGATAATGAAAGGGATGGTTTTTTTCATTTCTTCTTCAGATTTATTGTTTGTGTATAGGAAGGCTACTGACTTTTGCATGTTGATTTTTTATACTGCCACTTTACTGAACTGATTGATGAGTTGAATTAGTTTTTCGGTGGAGTTTTTGGGGTTCTCTATGTATATTGTCATATCATCTACAAATAGTGATGGTTTGACTTTTTCTTTTCCTATTTGGATTCCTTGTATGTCTTTCTCTTGTCTTATTGCTCTGGCTAGGACTTCCAGTATTATATTGAAAAGCAGTGGTGAGAGTGGACATCCTTGTCTTGTTCCAGATCTTAATGGAAATGCTTTCATCTTTTCACCAATGAGAATGATACTGGCTGTTGGCTTGTCATAGATGGCCTTTATGATGTTGAGGTATGTTCCTCGTATCCCAAGAATTTCAAGGGCTTTTATCATGAATGGGTGTTGCACTTTGTCGAAAGCTTTCTCAGCATCTATTGATATTATCATTTGGTTTTTATATTTCTTTTTGTTGATGTGTTGGATAACGTTGATTGATTTTCGGATGTTGAACCATCCTTGTGTCCCTGGAATGAATCCTACTTGGTTGTGGTGAATTATCTTATGGATACATTGTTGGATTCTGATAGCTAAAATTTTATTGAGGATTTTTGCATCAGTGTTCATTAGGGAGATTGGCCTGTAGTTTTCCTTTTTTGTGTTGTCCTTGTTCGGTTTTGGTATTTGTGTAATGTTGGCTTCATAGAACATGTTTGGTATTGTCCCTTCCTTCTCAATTTTTTGGAAGAGTTTGTGAAGGTTAGGCACTAATTCATTTCTGAATGTTTGGTAGAATTCATTTGTAAATCCATCAGGTCCTGGGCTTTTGTTTTTGGGGAGGTTTTTGATTACCATTTCAATCTCGCTGTTTGTAATTGGTCTGTTTAGGTGTTCTATTTCTTCTTTATCTAGCTTTGGGTGATTGTAGAATTGTAGGAATTTGTCCTTCTCCTCTAGATTGTTGAACTTGTTTCCATATAACTGTTCATAGTAGTTACTGATTATTCTTTTGATTTCTGCTGTGTCTGTTGTGATTTCTCCTCTTTCATTTATGATCCTGTTTATTTGTGCTTTCTCCCTTTTTTTCCTTTGTGAGCCTGGCTAGAGTTTTGTCTATTTTATTGATTTTTTTCAAAGAACCAACTCTTAGTTTCATTGATCTTTTGGATTGTTGTTTTAGTTTCAATTTCATTTATTTCTGCTTTGGTTTTTATTATTTCTTTTCTTCTACTGGTTTTGGGGTTTTTTTGTTGTTCTTTTTCTAGATATTTGAGCTTCAAGATTAGGTTGTTTCTTTGAGTTCTTTCTTGTTTCTTGATGTGAGCCTCTATTGCTATATATTTTCCTCTTATTACTGCTTTCGCTGCATCCCATACATTTAGGAAATTGGTGTTCTCCTTGTCATTCAATTCAAAGAATTTTTTAATTTCTTCTTTGATCTCCTCATTAGTCCAGTGGTCTTCCAGTAGTGTGGTTTTTTTTTTTTTTTTTTTTTTTTTTTTTTTTCAATTTAAATTTTCTTTTTTTTTTTTTTTTTTTTTAAGGAAAAGAATGTCCAAGTCACTAAACCATGTGGTTCTTATTATGCTCATTTCTTAACAGGATCTTTTTTTTTTTCAGTGACAGTTTTTTTTTTTTTTTTTTAAATAAATTTTATTGTTATATTCCCCATACAATTGCAGCCCCCCCATTCTGACCCCAATCCCTCCCCTCCCGCCCCCCTAAAAGTGTCTCTGGTTCATAGTTTTTTGTTGATTTTGATTTTCACTATCTTATAGTTATTCATTTTCCTGGTCCCTTATTTAAGTTTTCTAGATTCCTGCTATGAGTGAGACCATCCGGTATTTTTCTTTTTCTTTTTGGCTTATTTCGCTGAGCATGATCCCTTCCAGCGCCATCCATGTTGCTGCAAATTGCATGTGTTTATCTTTTTTGAATGCTGAGTAATATTCCATGGTATATATGTACCACATCTTCTTGATCCAGTCATCTATTTTTGGGCATTTGGGTTGTTTCCAAAGCTTAGCTATTGTAAACAGTGCTGCTATAAACATAGGGGTGCAGGTGTTCTTTGGAATTGATGTTTCTGTGTCCTTTGGGTAAATACCTCGGAGTGGAATTGCTGGATCATATGGAAGCTCTATGTTTAGTAGGTCCAGAAATCTCCACACAGCTTTCCACAGTGGTTGGACCAGTTTGCACTCCCACCAACAGTGCAGAAGAGTTCCTTTTTCTCCACACCCTCGCCAACATTTGTTGTTGCTAGTTTTTTTAATATGTGCCATTCTCACTGGTGTAAGATGGTATCTCATGGTAGTTTTGATTTGCATTTCCCTGATGACAAGTGATGTTGAACATTTTTTCATATGCCTGTTGGCCATTTGCATTTCCTCTTCAGAGAAGTTTCTTTTAAGCTCTTCTGCCCATTTTTTGACTGGATTATTTTCTTTGTTGTTGTTGAGTCTCATCAGCTCTTTGCAGATTTTTGTGATCAGTCCTTTATCATTAGTGTTGGGTGCAAAAATGTTCTCCCAGTTGGTGGGGTTTCTCTTTGTTTTTGTTATTGTCTCTTTTGCTGTGCAAAAGCTCTTTAATTTGATGTAGTCCCAGCTGTTTATCTTTGCCTTCACTATCACTGCTTTGGGTGATGTGTCTGTAAAGATGTCTTTGATGTGCAAATCACGTAGTGTTTCGCCTATATTTCCTTCTATATATTTTATGGTTTCAGGTCTTATGTCTAGTTCTTTAATCCATTTTGAGTTGATTTTTGTGTATGGTGTGAGGTGGTGGTCAAGCTTCATTCTTTTGCATGTAGCGACCCAGTTTTCCCAGCACCATTTATTGAACAAACTTTCTTTGCTCCAATGCATAGTCTTTGCTCCTTTGTCAAAGATTAGTTGACCATAAATCTGTGGGTTTATTTCTGGATTTTCTATTCGATTCCATTGGTCTGTATGTCTGTTCTTGTTCCAATACCATGCAGTTTTGATGATTATGGCTTTGTAGTATAGTTTGAAGTCTGGGAGTCTGATGCCTCCATTCCCTTCTTTTTTTTTCAGGAGAGCTTTGGCTATTCGGGGTTTTTTGTGATTCCATATGAATTTCATCAATAATTGTTCTATTTCTTTGAAGAATGACATTGAAATTTTGATTGGAATAGCATTGAATCTGTATATTGCTTTTGGAAGGATGGCCATTTTAATAATGTTTATTCTTCCAATCCATGAGCAGGGGATGTCTCTCCATTTCTTTGTGTCTTCTTCTATTTCTTTTAACAGCGTTTTATAGTTTTCTTTGTATAGGTCCTTTACCTCTTTTGTTAGATTTATTCCCAAATATTTGATTTTTTTTGTTTCAATAACAAAAGGGATGGTCTTTTTGATTTCTTCTTCTTCGGATTTATTGTTTGTGTATAGGAAGGCTACTGACTTTTGCGTGTTGATTTTGTATCCTGCCACTTTACTGAACTGATTGATGAGTTGAATTAGCTTTTCTGTGGAGTTTTTGGGGTTCTCTATATATAATATCATATCGTCTGCAAATAGTGATAGTTTGACTTCTTCTTTTCCTATTTGGATTCCTTGGATGTCTTTCTCTTGTCTTATTGCCCTGGCTAGGACTTCCAGTATTATATTGAAAAGCAATGGTGAGAGTGGACATCCTTGTCTTGTTCCAGATCTTAATGGAATTGCTTTCAGCTTTTCACCATTGAGAATGATACTGGCTGTTGGCTTGTCATAGATGGCCTTTATGATGTTGAGGTATGTTCCTTGTATCCCAAGAATTTCAAGGGCTTTTATCATGAATGGGTGTTGCACTTTGTCGAAAGCTTTCTCAGCATCTATTGATATTATCATATGGTTTTTATATTTCTTTTTGTTGATGTGTTGGATAACGTTGATTGATTTTCGGATGTTAAACCATCCTTGTGCCCCTGGAATGAATCCAACTTGGTCGTGGTGAATTATCTTATGGATACATTGTTTTTTTTTTTTTTTTTTTTTTTTTTTTTTTTTTTAAGATTTATTTATTTGTACAAGCACTGGGTACAGTCAGAAGCGCGGGAGGGTGAGAGAATTTGCCAGAGCGGAGAGGAGAGCAGAGCAGAGCAGGCAGACTGACGAAGTACACTGCTGAGGGGAGCAGTGGGCGGCAGGAGAGGTCTGCGTACCATGTGGGACCCTCGCCCAGTGGCCGGGGATCGAACCGGCGCTGCAGAGGCTGCGGGCAGCTTTGCAACCCAGCGCTCAACCGCTGCGCCACAGGGGAGGCCCTCTTATGGATACATTGTTGGATTCTGATAGCTAAAATTTTATTGAGGATTTTTGCATCAGTGTTCATTAGGGAGATTGGCCTGTAGTTTTCCTTTTTTGTGTTGTCCTTGTTCGCTTTTGGTATTAGTGTAATGTTGGCTTCATAAAACGTGTTTGGTATTGTCCCTTCCTTCTCAATTTTTTGGAAGAGTTTGTGAAGGATAGGCACTAATTCGTCTCTGAATGTTTGGTAGAATTCATTTGTAAATCCATCAGGTCCTGGGCTTTTGTTTTTGGGGAGGTTTTTTATTACCATTTCAATTTCGCTAATTGTAATTGGTCTGTTTAGGTGTTCTATTTCTTCTTTATCTAGCTTTGGGTGATTGTAGAGTTGTAGGAATTTGTCCATCTCCTCTAGATTGTTGAACTTGTTTCCATATAACTGTTCATAGTAGTTACTGATTATTCTTTTGATTTCTGCTGTGTCCGTTGTGATTTCTCCTCTTTCATTGATGATCCTGTTTATTTGTGCTTTCTCCCTTTTTTCCTTTGTGAGCCTGGCTAGGGGTTTGTCTATTTTATTGATTTTTTCAAAGAACCAGCTCTTGGTTTCATTGATCTTTTGGATTGTTTTTTTTAGTTTCAATTTCATTTATTTCTGCTTTGGTTTTTATTATTTCTTTTCTTCTACTGGTTTTGGGGTTTTTTTTTTTTTTTGTTGTTGTTCTTTTTCTAGATCTTTGAGCTTCGAGATTAGGTTGTTTCTTTGCGTTCTTTCTTGTTTCTTGATGTGAGCTTCTATTGCTATATATTTTCCTCTTATTACTGCTTTTGCTGCATCCCATACATTTAGGATATTGGTGTCCTCCTTGTCGTTCAATTCAAAAAATTTTTTAATTTCTTCTTTGATCTCCTCATTAGTCCAATGGTCTTCCAGTAGTGTGGTTTTTAATCTCCATGAGGTAGGAAAGTTCCTTGCCTTCTTTTTATGGTTTATTTCTAGTTTGATGCCTTCATGGTCAGAAAAGATGGTTGATATGATTTCAATCTTGGTGTATCTGTTGATGTTTGTCTTGTGCCCCAGTATGTGATCGATCCTGGAGAATGATCCGTGTGCGCTTGAGAAAAATGTGTACTCCGTTTTTTTGGGGTTTAGTGTTCTATAGATGTCTGTTAAGCCCAATTGCTCTAGGTCCTTATTTAGAGCTTTAGTTTCTTTACTTATTTTTTGTCTTGTTGATCTATCCATTGTTGATAGTGGTGTGTTGAAGTCTCCCACTACGTATGTGTTTTCTCTGATGTCTGTTTTCAGAGAGGACAACAGTTGTCTGATATATTTTGGTGCTCCTTCGTTTGGTGAGTATATGTTAATGAGTGTTATTTCTTCTTGAAGTATTGTCCCCTTGATCATAATGTAGTGACCCTTGGGGTCTCTTTTTATCTTTTTGAGTTTGAAATCTGTTTTATCTGATATAAGTATAGCTGTTCCTGCTTTCTTTTTTGGTCCATTTGCTTGTAGGATTGTTTTCCATCCTTTAACTTTGAGCCTATTTTTATCTTTTGTAGCTAAATGTGTTTCCTGGAGACAGCAAAAGGTTGGGTTTTGTTTCTTAATCCAGGCTGCAACTCTGTGTCTTTTTATTGAAGAGTTTAGTCCATTTACATTCAGAGTTATTATTGATATGTTAACATCTGTATTTGCCATTGTGTTTGTCTTTCCTTTGATTTTATTTATTTATTCTTTTAATAACTTTTTTTTTTGGCCTTCTTTCGTTGTTATTCGTCCCTCTGAGGTTCTGGCTTTAGGACTCCTTGTAGTATTTTTTGGAGTGGGGGTTTAGTTGCAATGAAATTCCGGAGTTTCTGTTTGTCTGGAAAGGTCCATATTCTTTCTTCAAAGAGGAAGGAGAGCTTTGCGGGATAGAGTATTCTTGGTTGGCATCTGTTTTCTTGGAGTCTGTTGACTATGTCCCTCCACTCTCTCCTTGCCCGTAGTGTTTCTTCGGAGAAGTCTGATGTCAGCCTGATTGGTTTTCCTTTGAATGTTATCTGTTTCTTCCCTCTTGCCAGCTTCATTATTTTTTCCTTGTCCTGGATTCTTGGGAGCTTTACTATTATGTGTCTTGCTGTATTTTTCCTTTCGTCGTGGAAGTTTGGTGTTCTTCTTGCTTCTTGTATATCAATTTTCAGCTCCTTCTTCACATTTGGGAAGTTCTCTTCAATTATCTCTTTGAATATTTTCTCTGTTCCTACATCTCTCTCCTCTCCTTCTGGTATTCCTATAACTCTTATATTTCCTTTCCTCATGGAGTCAGATAGTTCCCGAAGTCTTTCTTCGTTCTTTTTCCTTCGTACTTCTCTTTCCTTTTCTGTTTTGGTTCTTTTTATTTCTATGTCTTCAAGATTACTTATTCGTTCTTCCATTTCATCTATTCTCCTTTCATTGCTTTTCCCAGAATTCTTTAGTTCTTCCATTAATTCTTTGATCTCCTGCATTTCTTTTACTTCCCTCTTTAGGGACTCAATTTCTTTCTTCTGACCATTGTTTTCCCTCTCTAGGGACTCAATTGCATTCTTCTGATCATTGATTATTTTTCCCTTATCATTGTTTTCCTTTATGACTTCTGTTAGTTTTTTAATCACGGCAATTTTAAATTCTCTTTCTGGAAGGCTCAGAAATTCTTCCAAGTTATTGTCTTTGCAATCTGGGGGCTGGCTTTCTTTTTGTGGTGTGCTTTTTCTCTGGAGAGTTGCTAGGTTGCGTGTGGTTCTTCTCTTCCCTACTGTCTGTTTTCTAATTTGCCGTATGCGTTGGGACACTGTGTAGTTGGGACTGGCCGGCATCTTGGGTGGGCTTCTCTGTTCCCCTCTGGTTCTTCCAGGAGTCATCTGTCAGTTTCAAGCAGTCTTTACTGGAGAAAGGTCCCTGTTCTAAAATGCCGATGTAGGGACACACTCCCCTGTGCGCCTGGTCTGCCCCGGCGGTGGGTTCCTGCTCCCCTCTGGGCTTGGACTGCAGGCCAGAGGGGGTCTGGCGTGGGCGAACTTCCCCCGCTCACCTCTGGCTCCTGAGGAAGCCTTCTGCAGGTAGTCTTTACTGAAGAAATGTCCCTGTTCTAAAATGGTGATGTGGGACACACTCCCTGCGTGTCTGGTCTCAGGCACACTCTTCTGCGCACCTGGTCTGCCCCGGCTGTGGGTGCTCGCTCTCCCTGTGGGCTCAGACTACTTGTTCGGAAGGGGCCCGGTGTGGGCAAACTCCCCAGCTGGCCACTAGCTCCTTCAGGAGCCTCTGCTGGCTTCAAGTCGCTAGGTGGTGCCAGAGATCTCTCCTAGAGCCCTTGGGGAGCTGATTTTCCACCCCGTGGGACAGGGAGCAGAGCGGGGATGGTAGGGTACACCTCAACGGCTTTGGGGTGCTGTGTCTGCCTTGTGCCCCACCGTCGTGGGGAACCCACGCCCCTAATTTCGTGCCCCGGGTCTCTGTTCCAAAGCCCTCAGTTCCAGGACGCGGGCTGTAGCCCAGATCAGTGGGGCGGGAATGGCGCCTTTTGAATCCTGCTCCCCTGCCTGGGCGCCTTGTTCCTGCTCACTCAGGATGGGCCTCCGCTGTCTCCCCCTAATTTCGTGCCCAGGTCTCAGTTCCAAAGCCCTCAGTTCCAGGATGCGGGCTGTAGCCCAGATCAGTGGCGCGGGAATGGCGCCTTTTGAGTCCAGCTCCCTTGCCTGGGCGCCTTGTTCCTGCTCACTCAGGGAGGGCCTCCGCAGTCTTCCCCTAATTTCGTGCCCCGGGTCTCAGTTCCAAAGCCCTCAGTTCCAGGACGCAGGCTGTAGCCCAGATCAGTGGCGCGGGAATGGTGCCTTTTGAATCCAGCTCCCTTGCCTGGGCGCCTTGTTCCTGCTCACTCAGGGAGGGCCTCCGCAGTCTCCCCCTAATTTCGTGCCCCGGGTCTCAGTTCCAAAGCCCTCAGTTCCAGGACGCGGGCTGTAGCCCAGATCAGTGGCGCGGGAATGGCGCCTTTTGAATCCTGCTCCCCTGCCTGGGCGCCTTGTTCCTGCTCACTCAGGGAGGGCCTCCGCAGTCTCCCCCTAATTTCGTGCCCCGGGTCTCAGTTCCAAAGCCCTCAGTTCCAGGACGCGGGCTGTAGCCCAGATCAGTGGCGCGGGAATGGCGCCTTTTGAATCCCGCTCCCCTGCCTGGGCGCCTTGTTCCTGCTCACTCAGGGAGGGCCTCCACCGTCTCCCCGCAAGCCTAGGTCGCAGGCGCGGGGACCTGGGCAGCTGCGATCCGGTCCGGATCCGCGCCGCTTTCCGCACGCAACCTTACCGGGCGGCCGGGGCTGTGTGCTGGTGCTGGTCTCCTCCTGGGGGGCGTGGCTCTCTTTAATGGCGCCTGGAGCTCACCTCCGCGGCAGATCCTGCAGGGTTCGCCTCTCCCGTTCACGGGGTGTGGTGGCTGCAATAGTTCCTTTCCACTCACAGTCCCACTTGCTGCGTCCGTTTTTCTTGTTGGCCGTTTTGGTTTGTTGTTTCCCTCCTTTCTGCCGGTCGGAGAGTGCCGACTTTGTGGGCGGGGGAGGGGAGCAGGGTTCTGCGCTTCCCTCCCTTCTCGTCCTCTTTTATGGCCACTTTCTTCTTCGGGCAGTTTGCTGGCGTCGTCCGTTTATCTTCCGTGTCCCGGTTCTCACTGGGACCTGCCGCTTTTCCTCCCTATTAACTTTTTTTAATGGGAGATCTTACTCGCAGCGTCTCCTCGCCGCCATGTTGCTCCGCCCTCCTCCCCAGTAGTGTGGTTTTTAATCTCCATGAGGTAGGAGAGTTCCTTGCCTTCTTTTTATGGTTTATTTCTAGTTTGATGCCTTCATGGTCAGAAAAGATAGTTGGTATGATTTCGATCTTGGTGTATCTGTTGATGTTTGTCTTGTGTCCCAGTATGTGATCAGTCCTGGAGAATGATCCGTGTGCGCTTGAGAAAAATGTGTACTCCGGTTTTTTTGGGTTTAGTGTTCTATAGATGTCTGTTAAGCCCAAGTGCTCTAGATCCTTATTTAGAGCTTTATTGTCTTTACTTATTTTTTGTCTCATTGATATATCCATTGTTGATAGTGGTGTGTTGAAATCTCCCACTATGTATGTGTTTTCTCTGATGTCTGTTTTCAGAGATGACAATATTTGTCTGATATATTTTGGTGCTCCTTCGTTTGGTGAATATATGTTAATGAGTGTTATTTCTTTTTGAAGTATTGTCCCCTGGATCATAATGTAGTGACTGTTGGGATCTCTTTTTACCTTTTTGAGTTTGAAATCTGTTTTATCTGACATAAGTATAGCTGTTCCTGCTTTCTTTTTTGGACCATTTGCTTGTAGAATTGTTTTCCATCCTTTAACTTTGAGTCTATTTTTATCTTTTGTAGCTAAATGTGTTTCCTGGAGACAGCAAAAGGTTGGGTTTTGTTTCTTAATCCAGCCTGTGACTCTGTGTCTTTTTATTGAAGAGTTTAGTCCATTTACATTTAGAGTTAATATTGATATGTTAGCATCTGTATTTGCCATTGTTTTTGCTGTTCCTTTGATTTTATTTATTTATTCTTTTAATAACTTTTTTTTTTTTTGGCCTTCTATCATTTTTATTCATCCCTCTGAGGTTCTGGCTTTAGGACTCCTTGTAGTATTTTTTGGAGTTGGGGTTTAATCATAATGAAATTCCAGAGTTTCTGTTTGTCTGGGAAGGTCCTTATTCTTTCTTCATAGAGGAAGGAGAGCTTTGTGGGATAGAGTATTCTTGGTTGGCATGTTTTCTTGGAGTCTGTTGGCTATGTCCCTCCACTCTCTCCTTGCCCGTAGTGTTTGTTTTTTTTTTTTTTTAATAGAGGCATGTTTTATTTATTTATTTATTTTATTTGTTTGTTTGTTTTGTTTATACATGCACTGGATACAGTTAGAAGCGTGGGAGGGTGAGAGAATTCACCAGAGCCAGAGCAAGGAGCAGAGCAGGCAGAAGGACCGAAGTACACTGTTGAGGGGAGCAGTGGGTGGCAGGAGAGGTCTGTGCGCCATGTGGGACCCTCCTCCGGTGGCCGGGGAGCAGCCGGGGATCGAACCGGTGCTGCAGAGGCCACGGGCAGCTTCGCAACCCAGCGCTCAACTGCTTCGCCAACGGGGAGGCCCGTCCTTGCCTGTAGTGTTTCTTAGGAGAAGTCTGATGTCAGCCTGATTGGTTTTCCTTTGAATGTTATCTTTTTCTTTCCTCTTGTCAGCTTCATTATTTTTTCCTTGTCCTGGATTCTTGGGAGCTTTACTATTATGTGTCTTGCTGTATTTTTCCTTTCATCGTGGAAGTTTGGTGTTCTTCTTGCTTCTTGTATATCAATTTTCAGCTCCTTCTTCACGTTTGGGAAGTTCTCTTCAATTATCTCCTTGAATATTTTCTCTGTTCCTACATCTCTCTCCTCTCCTTCTGGGATTCCTATAACTCTTATATTTCCTTTCCTCATGGAGTCAGATAGTTCCCGAAGTCTTTCTTCTGTCTTTTTCCTTCGTACTTCTCTTTCCTTTTCTGTTTTGGTTCTTTTTATTTCTGTGTCTTCAAGGGTACTTATTCGTTCTTCCATTTCATCTATTCTGCTTTCATTGCTTTTCCCAGAGTTCTTTAGTGCCTCCATTAATTCTTTGATCTCCTGCATTTCTTTTACTTCCCTCTTTAGGGACTCAATTTCATTCTTCTGATCGTTGATTGTTTTCCCCTTATCATTGTTTTCCTTTATGACTTCTGTCAGTTTTTAATCATGGCAATTTTAAATTCTCTTTCTGGAAGGCTCAGAAGTTCTTCCATGTTACTGTCGTTGCAATCTGGGGGGTGGTTTTCTTTTTGTGGTGTGCTTTTTTCCTGAGGAGTTGCTGGGTTGCGTGTGGTTCTTCTACTCCCTACTGTCTGTTTTCTAATTCGCCGTATGCATTGGGACACTGTATTGCTGGGACTGGCCGGCATCTTGGGTGAACTTCTTAGCTCCCCTCTGGCTCCTCTGAGAGCCATCTGTTGGTTTCAGGCAGTCTTTACTGAAGAAATATCCCTGTTCTAAAATGGCGATGCGGGACACACTCACTGCGCGCCAGGTCTGCCCCGGCGGTGTGTTCCCGCTCCCCCTCTGGGTCTGACTGCAGGCCAGAAGGGATAAACTCCCATTTTCAGGGAATGTATGGGTGAGTAGAATAAGGTAAATGACAACAAAAAGTTCAGCTGGTGGACAAATTCAGAGAGCAGGCCATTCTGAGGGGTAGGTGAGCTCTTATTATTCTAGGTAACAAGTGACAAGATACAACAACCAAATGTGGTGTGCAGACTTTGATTGGATCCTGATTAGGACTAAACTGGGAGTAACAAACATTTTGGGAACAACTGGAAAAATTTGAATATGGATCAGTACTAGGTAGTGATAATACAGGATTGTTATTTTTTTAAAATTTTTTAATTTTATATATTTTTTACATTGTTTTTCATTTTTGCACAATGTATGATTTTCATCTTGGTTATAGTCCCCATACAATTCCCACTCCCCTTGGTTTTGATCCTACTCCCTCCCCCTGCCCCCTTAGACATTTAATGGTTTTGACTTTAAGAAGGAAAACGTTCTTATTTTCATGTGGTTCACATAATTTTTCAACTTTAGCAAAAATATTGATGAGAGTAGCATGGTAAAAATGTTAACTGTTTTGGTAATGGGCATATAGGTGCTCATTATATTATTTTATATGTTAGAAAGTATGAATAAAAAGTCACAGATAATTTGATTCCTTGGCTCCAACCCAGGCCTACTGAGTGAGACTAAACCTTAGTTGGTATCTGTATTTTATCAAGCATCCCATTTCAAGACGAGAATGAATAAAGGGGACTTTTTCATGTTTCATTTTTATGAACAAATATCTATCAGACCCTTATCACGTAAGCACTTTTCTAGAAACTGAAGTTTTAGCTGTGAACAAAACAGAGAAGGAATGATAAATCCATGCTGTTGGCACCCTGCCTTGCCCATAACCGACTTAAGACAGACTTTAAAAAATCATTAACTATCCTAAAACCAGAAAATTGCATAAAACTGATGGGCAGCTTAATGTGACAGCCCTGCCCACACAGGACCCAGGAGCCTGGCAGTCAGTCGGGAATCTTCCACACCCCCCTAGTCAGAACCTGCTCCCTCACCCCTGGATTATGTTTAGAATGTGATTTAAGGCTCAAAGGCAAAATTCACACCCTTACTTTAAAATTCTTTTGAGTATCTACTCTATACCCTCCAAAGAAAATTTACATTTTCCTTTGGTTCAAAGGTTTCTGTCTCAAATTTTTACAAATTCAGTACAATTGAGACATGCATTATGAAACATGTGATTTTTACTTTCTAATTTCAGTAACAGCTTCTGGGCAGTCTTTTCCTGATTCAGGGCTAATTCTGAGAACATAATGTCATAAAGTCTATTTTAAATGCATACATATGTAATTCTATCATGGTGGGATGAAGAAAGCAAACAATGCAAATAACCTCAGAGCCAGTTTCCAATGAGCACTGTTAGGTCCCAAGAGACTGCAGAGTCATTACGCTGTAGGTTACCAGAACATACACAAAAGGGGACCAGAGGCATTGCTTACTGAATCGAGTGAGAAATAAGATTTTTTTTTAAATGCTCAGAACTTTAATCTTCTGCCCATTTTATAGCATTTTCCCTTCTTTTTTAAGTCTTTCAGAACTAGAACTGAAATATTATGAGATGGACAGTGTGTTCCCTGTTTGACCGTTCTCAGAGTGCCCATGGCAATAACATAGGATTGAAAAGCAATGATATGTTTATTTCATTTGGAAGTCTCAAAGCTCAACCATTAGGTAATTTTTAAAGAACAAAGGCAGATAGATGTGTGCATTAAATAAAATTATAAGCACACAGTACAGTTTTGGACAAACCCTGGGGATGCAGGAAGAGGGAGGGAGACAGATGGGTGAGATATTTCAGACAGGGTAGGAACTGGGCTCCCCTTCCTGCAACTCCATTTCCCACCTGGATGGCCTCCAGCCCATCTCCATGTGAGCAAGCCCCAGCCTCTGGTGGGGGAAATCTAATGGGGGTGTTTACCAATTTCTCACAGGGAAGCTGTGAAGATTCACAGTGACAACTAGTACTCAGTAAGAGCCATTGTACTTCTTTCTCATCAGTGCATCTACCTTCCTTGTGTTACCCATAAGCAAGCAGAAAATGTAGATGACCTATGTGTGTATTTTTAAGGGGTCATTTTTTGCCATTTCACACCCACCTCTTCTTAGACAGGAGGCATTGCCACTGCATCCCGGTTCCTCATTCAATTATTTTAACTCTCTCAAATTAATATCTCCAAACCTTGATTTCCCCACATATAAAATGGAGGTTAAAATAGTAACTTTCTTCTGGGTTGTATTGAGGATTAAATGAGATAATTGAAAGGTCAGTGGGGGGGGGGGGAAGCCCACCTGGGGGCAGGAATGCGGAAGCCCACCTATAAAAATCAGACAATGAACCTCTCCCTGACCTACAAATCTTTTGCTCCCTACAAACTTTCTGCCCCCGCCCTGCACCCTGCAGTACAAACCCAGTTTCCCACCTGACCTCTCCTCACCCCATAAAAGCCTGCCTCCCCCTGGCAATGTGCTCGACTTTGCCGACCCGACCCCCACCTTTGGTCTGTGAATCCCACCTGGGGGTGCAATAAATCCCCCCCCCCTTTGAGAAATTTAGCCTGCCTCTCCTTTTCATTACAGTGCTGAACCTGTCAATAATGTATCCTTGTGTTTATTAGCCATAATGAGCCTGGAATGTTGCAGAAGCTCTTGAGTTTGAGGTCCAGTTGGTTTGCAGCAGCCTCTGCTCATCAAGTGGAAATCCATCTCATTCCTCCTGGTATGAAAGAGACTGAGATGCTTCTCAAGGCAACAACTGGGACCAGATGACAAATGTGACTTGAGGTATGTGATGGAAATTCCTGCTGCAGCCCAGGCTCCCATAGCAAGACCCTGGTGGGGAAGATAGAGATGAGGAAAACACAATTGTATTAACCTTCCCTTTCCATCTGTCACTTCCTGACAATAAATGTCTCTCAGCAATTGCATCTCAGCATCTTCCTCTGGGTAAAGAGCTTGACACTTCAAAAGTTTTAATGAGGAATAATGGCCATAGTTGGTTTTTATTTTTTCCTTGTGCAATGTCATATCTGCCCTTTGGAAGAAAAATAAAAGTGCATCTTTTTGTGAGTCTTGGGCTGGACATTAAGTAAAACTGTCAAATTGAAAAGAATGCAAGCAGTAAGGTTTAGTTTGGCTCTGGGGTTTCAAAGTTAAGCTTCCAGACTCTGAGATACTAGGAAGAGTGGTTCCTCAGAGGAAGTGCTAAAGGCACAGGCTGTTTTTCCTGCAAGTTTCCTAAAGGGTCTTTTGTATTAAAAAGTCACTGGGTTATGCTCTCAAATTGAATACTGATTACATTTTGTTTCTCCACAAAGTGTTCGTCTGAATGCCAGATGTGTGCCTGAGGACAAGAAGAGAATCTGGCTGCTCTGAAAAATACCAGAAGAAACTTTTGTCTCCTGAATATTTTTTTTCCCTCTCACTAAATAATTTTTTGCACTACTAACTAATGTCACTAGTCATTATCTCCAGAAGACCACAGTTGAATGCTACTGGGGAAGTGTGTTGCACGAACGCATCTCCTTTCCTTGCACAGAGTGATGTGGGTAACAGTTTCCCAGGCTTCCTTCCACCCCCTCAGCCCTGTGACCTTAGCTCATGGTCTCAATCTCCTTTGACCTCTGCTCGCAGTTCTCTTCCCCATGCAGGTGTATTTTATCTATCAGCATTCACTGTTGAGCCTGACAACTGTGTTTCCCCGAGAAATATCTATATACTTTTTCTTTTTTTTAAATTTTATATATATTTTACAAAATTCTTCATTTTTGTACAATGTGTGATTTCACCTCTCAGTTGTGTGTAGTCCCTGTGAAATTCCCACCATCAACTCACCCATGCACCATCACCATAGTCCCTTGTGCTCGTCCCACCTGTTTTGATCCCTGTCTCTCCCCCTCCCCTGCAGAATGTCCCTGATTTATGTTGATTTTGATTTTGTAATTTATTATAATTACTTTTTTCCCCCTTGATACTTATTTGGTTCCTCTATATTCTTCCTTTAAGTGAAACCATCTGATATTTTTCTTTTTCTTTCTGGCTTATTTCACTGAGCATAATCCCTTCCAGTTCCATCCATGTTGCTGTGAATGGCATGAGTTTATCTTTTTTGATTGCCGAGTAATATTCCATTGTGTATATGTACCACATCTTCTTGATCCAGTCGTTTACTTTTTGGCATTTGGGTTGTTTCCATAGCTTACCTATTGTAAAAAGTGCTGCAATAATCATAGGGGTGCAAGTGTCCTTCTGAATTAATGTTTTTGTGTCCTCTGGGTAGATACCTAGTAGTGGAATTGCTGGATCATATGGAAGCTCCATTTTTAATAGTTTGAAGAACCTCCAGACAGCTTTCCATAGTGGTTGGACCAGTTTGCTTTCCTACCAGCAGTGTAGTAGAGTTCCTTTTTCTCCACATCCTCACCAACATTTGTTGTTGCTAGTTTTTTTTTTTTTAAATATGTGCCATTCTTACTAGTGTAAGATGGTATCTCATTGTGGTTTTGACTTGCATTTCCCTGATTAAAAGTGATGTTGAACATTTTTTCATATGCCACTTGGCCATTTGCATTTCCTCTTTGGAAAAG
This sequence comes from Talpa europaea, assembly GCF_964194135.1. NCBI lineage: Eukaryota > Metazoa > Chordata > Mammalia > Eulipotyphla > Talpidae > Talpa > Talpa europaea. The sequence continues at coordinate 48,953,555 of NC_140083.1, forward strand.
TGTCTTTTTAGCTCTTTGCCCATTTTTTTTTAAAGATTTATTTTATTTTATTTTATTTATTTATTTATACAAGCACTGGGTACAGTCAGAAGTGTGGAAGGGTGAGAGAATTCACCAGATCCAGAGTGGGGAGCAGAGTAGGCAGAAGGACCGAAGTACACTGCTGAGGGGAGCAGCGGGCGGCAGGAGAGGTCTGCGTGCCATGTGGGACCCTCCTCCGGAGGCCAGGGAGCAGCTGGGGATTGAACCAGAGCTGCAGAGGCTGCGGGCAGCTTCGCAACCCAGCGCTCAACCACTGTGCCACTGGGGAGGCCCACTTTGCCCGTTTTTTTGATTGGATTGTTTACTTTGTTTTTGTTGAGTCTTATCAGTCTGTATAGATCTTTGTGATCAGTCCTTTATCAGTATTATTTTCTTGAAATCAATGGGGTGCCTCTTTGTTTTGGTTAATGCCTCTTTTGCTGTACAGAAGCTCTTTAATTTCTATTTTCCCCCAAAGATTTATTTATTTATACATACAAGAGCTGGGGTACAGGCCAGAGGTGTGTGTGTGTGGGAGGGGCTTGGGGGGGTGAGAGGATTTACCAGAGACAGCGTGTGGAACTGAACAGCCAGATTGACTGAAATACACTGCTGAGGGGAGCAGCAAGTGAGTCAGGAGAGGTCTGCTGCGCCATGTGTGTTGCTCCCTGGCTGGCTGGGGATCAAACTCATGCTGCAGAGGTTGCAGATAGCTTCATAGGTTGCATCTTAACCCCTTGTGCCACCAGGGAGGCCCAGAAGCTGTTTAATTTCTTTGGAAATAAACTTTATGGATCATAGGGAAATTCCTTGGCATGTCAAATGTGTTGAAGAGTACAATCTATCTCATCTCTCTTCTGTCTCAGGGAGTTAAGATTCTCAGAAAAGAGCCAACATTTTTCCTAAGCACTCTGCTTTGGCAAAGACAAGCAGGTGAGCAAAAATCTCCAAAATTTTCTCAAGTAGTCTTTGGATATATTAGCAATTCTCATAGAAAATAAGGCACAAAGATTCTTCCTCTTTGTGACTATCATTGTTAAAATATGATAGTCACTTTGAAATTATCATTTTGTCTCTCTTCTAGTAAAATTGGAATGAGTATCATGAAGCTTATTTGTATTTATTTCTAATGATTGGTAACTAAAGTGTTTTATGTGTTACACATCCACACACAGACACATATACACCATATAACCCAACATACACATGACCAATACATTTAATTGGGTTCTTTGTCCTTTCCCTCAGGATTCCTGTCATTCATTCATTCATTCATTCATTCATTCATTCATCTATTCATACAATAAGTATTTTTAAATTTTCTCTTATATATTAGTAATGGTGCAAAGATTACTATATTTTTTAACTTTCTGAGTTACCCAGTGTGGCCATGTCATAGGCTGGGCTATCTAGAAGTAGAGACCTAGATGGAACTCAGGAGGGCTTAACGGGAGTTGCCTCCTGTCCTGGCTGAGGTCTAATGCAGCCTGCACACTGCTCTGAGATTCGGGAGGCTGAGTTCTAACTTTAGCTCTGCTGTGAACAAACTGAGTGATCTTGAACAGGTCACTCCAATTCTTTCCACTCTGGCAAATTCTAGAAGAGAATTTACAAGTTCTATAAGGCATTTTCTCATCTTAGAGTTTTAAGGATTCCCTGCCATTTCATCAAAAGGGCTTAGTAATAATGATATTACTGATTACATGTAGAAATAGAACATCTCATCGTCAGACATTCCCTTGCAGTAGCACAGAGCTCTGATTTTACAAATGAAAAAATACATTTAGGGGGTCTCCCTGGTGGCACAAGGGTTTAAGTTGGAGCACTATAAAGCTATCGGCAATCACTGCTGCATGAGTTTGATCCCCAGGGAGCAGACCCACATGGCATAGCAGACCTCTCCTGCCTTTTCTGCTGCTCCCCTTAGCAGAGTATTTCAGTCAATCTGTCTGTTCTGTTCCCTACTCTGTCTCTGGTGAATCCTCTCATCCCCCACACCTCTGTCTGTGCTCCAGTTCTTGTATGCATAAATAAATCTTAAAAAAAAAAGAAAAAATACATAAATACATAATATATTTAGGGAGCTTAAGCAACATGTGCAGAACATATGGTGGTCAATTTTGCCTCAGCAAAAATCATCAGACAAGGAGCTTTACCCTAGTATCAAGTGACTTTGGAAATGGACTTTGTCTGCATGGAAAAACTAATATTTATTAAGCACTTATTACATCCCAAAAACCAATGACAGGTTATTTTACTTGTATTCTTTTGTTGTTTTTATCCACATAATGGCAGGGAATTGAACTTGTGCTGCAGTGACTGGCAATAGCTTGATACTGAGACTTAACCCCTGCGGATTTAAACTTTATCTTCTCTTATTCCAAAGCCCAGAACTGCCAGTGTTCATTGAACCCAACCCTGCCCAAATTTGCCTTTAAAATTAACATTGTTGCTTATTCATACATAATCTTCTTTCATTTGTTTATTCAGTTAAAAAAAAAAAATTGACCATGAGCTGCTTGGCCTGCTGCCCTCCTAATGGGCTAGGTGTTAGATGATCATTATGTGAGTGGAGGACAGTGATTAAAAACATTTATTGAATCAGGCTAGGATGACTAGATAACCAGGTATTGAATCTTAGGATTATAAGTATTAACAGTTGCAGCCCAGATAAAGGGGCGGATAACATGGCGTCAGAGAAACACTAGAAATAAGTTCTCCCATAAAAACAATTAATAGGGAGGAAAAGCGGCAGGTCCCTGAGAGAACTGGAACACGGAAGATAAACGGGAGACTCTGGCAAACTGCCCAAAGAGGAAAGTTGCAATAAAAGCACAAGAAGAGAGGAAAGCTCAGAATCCTGCTACCCTCCCCCACCCACAAAGCCGGCACTCTCCGACCAACAGAAAGGATAACAAACAAACAAAAAACCCCAACAAACTAGAGATCAAGCAGAACTGTGAGTGGAAAGGAACTATTGCAGGCACCACACCCCAGGAGCGGGAATTGTGGAGTACCATGCAGGAATTGCCACAGAGGTGAGCGAATGGCTCCGGGTGCCATTAGAGGAAGATAAGGACTCCACGGAGAGATTGCAAATAGCCCAAGGCCAGCCAGTAAGCTTGTGAGGAAAAGTGCACATGCTTGAAAAGCATACAGGGATCAAGGCTGCCCAGGTCCCCACGCCTGCGACCTAGGTCCGTGGGGAGATACATGGGAACCGTCACTGAGGAGAATGACCCTCAGTGGCTAATCAAAAATCAGGTGCTAGGGCACGGGAGTGGGGTGTAAAGGGCTCCATTTCTAAATTGGGCTACTGCACACGTCCTGGATCTGAGGGTTTTGGAGCTAAGAACTGGGACACGAAATTCGGGGCGTGGGATCCCCACGAAGCACAGCACAGGGCAGACACAGCACCCCTATGCCGTTGAGCCATTCCACGCTGCCCCCACTCAGTTCCCCAGAGACCCACGGGGAAAAAAACACAGCTCTGGAGGAATACTAGGAAAGATCTCTGGTGCCACCTAGTGATCAGAACAAAACAATCAACTTCCTGATAGTTGGAAGCCAGGCTTTCCAAAATCACCCTCAGGCTCTGAGAGGGGGTGGTCCATGCAAACCGAGATAAGAAGGGAAACAAGGCATGGAGCATGACCCCATTCTGGACCTGAGAGTCAGGCACAGGATCCGGGGATGGGATGTGCCATAACAGTGGGCACTGCACAGGGTGACAGCCAGCGTTTTGGATCTCAGTGCCCTGGGACTGAGAACTAGAGCGCAGAAATCAGGCCGTGGGATCCACACAGCTGTGGGCACAGCACCCAGCGTGAGCAATAGCCCCAATGTGGAGGTGCTCCCCTCCCTCGCTCTGTTTCTTAGAGAACTGCAGGGGAAAGGCATAGGTACACAAGTACAAGTCTCTGGCGCCACCTAGTGACAAGAGCAAAATCACCCACTAGCTGATTCCCTGCTGGAACTGAGTAAATACAGAGGGAGGGAACTGTAAGGGACAGTGCTAAGCAACACAGCCACAACATCAACACCCTGGTGGAGTTTTGGCATAACAGTGCAGGACTGGGTCTGGTAAACAGTTTCCGACACCCCTGAAGGAGCAATCCAAAGAGATGCCCACCAATGCCAGTGGCACAACATCTCAACACATAGAACCAATTAGAAAACAAACAACAAGGAGAAGGAAAAATATAAGTAACCAAGCAAGCCCGCAGGGGAGGACACACCACAAAAATATTTGTCTTTGTTGTTCTCTCTAGCTTGATTACATATAATTCCCCCAAACTCCTATTTTGCTATAAATGGCATCATTTTGTCTTTCCTTGTGGCTGGATAGCGCTCCATAGTGCAGATAGATGATATCTTTTTGATAAATCTATTGATGGACATTTAGTTACTCCCATAGTCTAGGTATTGTAAACACTGCTGCAATGAACATTGTAGGCACATAATTTTTTTTTGAGTTGATGGCTTCACATTTTGGATAGGTGCCCAGGGATGGAATTGTTGGGTCATATGATTATTTTCACTTTGAGTTTTTACAGGTAATTCCAGTTTGCTTTCCAAAATGGTTGCACCATTTTACATTCTCACCAACTGTGTAATAGTGTTCCTCTTTCTCCACATCTGCTCCAGCACATGCTGATTTTTTTAAATGTTTGCCAGTCTCATGGGTGTGAGATGATATCTCATTGTAGTTTTGACTGCAAATTCCTATTAAAATTGATTATGAATATTTTTCATGTATCTGTTGGCTTTCTGTATATCCTCTCAGGTGAATTATCTGTTCAAATCTGCTGTCCATTTATTAACTGGGTGTCTATATTTTTAATTCATTTGGAATTTATTTTTGTGCATGGAATTAGATCACATTTTATTTTACAAATCTAATTTTCCCAGCATCATTTGCTAGAAGCTCTCCTTCACCCAGTGTATGCTCATAAATTAAATATTGATATGTGCGTGAATTTATTTCTGGGTGTCTGATTTTGTTCCATTGATCCATGTGTCTATTTTTATTCTGATACCAAATTCTGAAATATTTGATTCTTTTAAAAGTGATTGTGAGTAAAATTATTTTTCTTGATTTCTTTTTCTTCTCATTCGTCCTTTGTATATAAAAATGCAGGAGATTTTTATATGTTGATTTGATAACCTGCCACTTTGCCATATTCATTTATTATTTTGAATAGCTTTTTGGTGGACTTGTTAGGTTTTTCTATCAAAATATATTGTCTGAATTTCGTGACAGTTTCATTCCTTTTCTGATTGGGATTCTTATTTCCTATGTCTAATTGCTCTGGCTAAAACCTCTACTACTAAGCTAAACAGAAATGGTGATAGTGGGCATCCTGTATTGTTCCTGATCGTCAAAGGAAAACTTATTGCTTTTCACCTTTAAGTATTTTATTGGCTGTTTGTTTGTAATATTTGGCCTTGATTTGATCGAGGTATGTGCTGCCTAGTTCCATCTTGTTTAGGGTTTTTATTTATTTATTTATTTTTAAATACAACTTTTTTAAAAAAAAGATTTATTTATTTATTTATACAAGCACTGGGTACAGTCAGAAGCGCGGGAGGGTGAGAGAGTTCACCAGAGCCAGAGCGGAGAGTAGAATAGGCAGACAGAGTGACAAAGTATACTGCTGAGGGGAGCAGCAGGCGGCAGGAGAGGTCTGCGCACCATGTGGGACCCTTGCTTGGTGGCCAGGGATAGAACCGGTGCTGTAGAGGCTGACGGGTAGCTTTGCAACCCAGCACTCAACTGCTGCACCACCGGGGAGGCCCCTTGTTTAGGGTTTTTAATCAAAAATGAGAGCTGAATCTTTCTAAATGCTTTCCCTGCATTTGATATTATCATTTATTTTATCTTTACCTTTGTTGATATAATGTAATACTTTGGTTTATGTATTATATATCTATTTTAAATCCTTGTGATAAGTTTTCGATTTTGATTTGCTAGAATTTTTTTTTTAAAGATTTGTTTATTTATTTATACAAGCACTGGGTACAGTCAGAAGCACGGGAGGGTGAGAGAGAATTCACCAGAGCCAGAGCGGGAAGCAGAATAGACAGACTGACCAAATACACTGCTGAGGCGAGCAGCGGGCGCGGCAGGAGAGGTCTGCTCGCCATGTGGGAACCTCCCCTGGTGGCCGGGGATCGCACCACCACTGCAGAGGCTGCGTTGCTGGCAGCTTTGCAGCACAGTGCTCAATCACTGTGCTACAGGGGAGGCCCTTTGCTAGTATTTTGTTGAAGATTGTTGCATCAAACTTTCTGGTACTGTTTTTAATCTGTTCCGGTAGTAGGGTAATGTTGACATAACAGATGTTTTAGGGAGTGTTTTTTCTTCTTAGATTTTAAAAAATAATTTAAGCAAAACCAGCATAATTTCTTCATTAAAGGTTTGATAGAATTTGTTTGTAACACTATCTAGGCCTAAGCTTCTGTTGTAGGGAAATTTTTAAATTACTGTTTTGATTTTCATACTTGTGATCAATGTATTAAAGTCTTCTCTTCCCGTGTTAATCTTGGGAAACTAGTGATCTAGAAATTTTTCCATTTCTTCAAGGTTATCAAATTTATTTGTGCATAAATGTTCATAGTAATTTCTTATTATCTCATGTTGATAATTTCCCATCTTTCATTTCTTATTCTTTTATTAATGTTTTCTATCTACTTTCTTTTTTGGTAGCCTAGCTAGAGGTTTATCTATTTTCTTGAAGAACCAACTCTTACTTTCATTGATCTTTTGTATTATGTTTTTAATCTCTGTTACATTTATAGCATCTCTTATTTTTATTATTTTCTTCCTTCTACTATCTTTTGGTCATGTTTGTTCCTCTTTCTCAAGTTGCTTTAAGTCTATTAAATTTATCTTTCCTCTCAAGACTGTTTTTGCTGCATTGTTACTAGTATCCTCATTTTCATTAGTATGAAGTTACTATTTTATTTGTGTTTTAATTTTCTCTTTTATGTAATACCCAGTAAACAGCATATTGTTTAGTTTTCATGTATTTATATTTACTCTTATTTGTAAAAAAATATAGCTGATCACTAGCTTTATGGCATAGTGGTGAGAAAGAGTATTTGATATGATTTCTATCTTTGTAGTTGTATTGAAAATTGATTTGTATCACAACATATGGTCTATTCTTGAAAATGTTCCATGTGCACTTGAAAAACTCAGGAGCAGCTATACTTATATCAGATAAAATGGACTTCCAAAAAAAAAAGGTAATAGAGACAGACACAGAGAATAAGACATAATAAGAGATAGAATGGCTTTTGGATGCAGTGCTCCGTAGATGTTGTCAAACCTATTTGGTCTAGCTATTCACGTTAAGGCTATTGTGTCTTACTTATTCTGTCTGACTGACATGTCTTTACTTGTAAGTGGGATGTGAAAATCCCCTAGTATTATTGTGTTGTTATCAATATCTCTTTAGTTCTGTTAGTAACTGTCTAATATCTTAGTGTTCCAACATTCTGGGCATATATATATTTTTGAGTCCTATTCTTGTTGCATTAGGCCCTTAATCATAATATAATGTATGTCTCTATTTCTCATTAATTTTTAAAATTGGAAGTCTATTTTATCTAATTTAAATATAAATGCTTCTGGCTTTTTTTGTTTGTTTGTTTTGTCATTTGCTTGTAGGACTGTCTTCTAACTCTTAAATATGTTCTTGTCCTTGTTGGTAAGATGGTTTTCTTGTGAACAGCAGAAGGTTGAACTTTGCTTGAGATCTATTCAGCCACTCTACACCTTTTAACTGGTGAATTCAGACCATTTATATTTAAGGTGATTATTGATTTTATCTCCTGCCATTTCCTTCTTGCCTGAAAGGTTTCTGCTGAAAAGTCTGGGACAACTCTAATTGACAATTCTCATAGATTTTTCTCTTGAAGTTGTTACCTCAAACTCCTCTTCAGGCATATTCTATAGTTCTGCTGGCTTGAGATTTCTTACATGTTTTTTTTCCCTCCAGAATTTGTGATATTTTTCTTTTACTTTTTAACTTTTATCATAGGGGTTATCATAGGGGTAAATGTTCAGAATGCTGCCTTTACACCTATTCAGATGGTCATAAGTCATACTGGCAAGAGGTAATGCTTAGTGAGGATACAGAGTGGTGAGCACCAAGGGATCCTCTCCTTTGAGCTTCAAGAATTCAAGCTTCCTACTGTTCTTAGGTACCAGAATTGTACTGTTGGGATTCACAGTGTTCTTGACCCTTAGGTCAACTCCTCAGCCTAAATGTCTCAATAGTCTCCTGCCAGCCATAACCTTGAGGCTGTGTTTGAGCACAGGGTGAGGTCTGTAGAGCCTCAAACTGTGAGTTGATCTCTTTGCTTTTCCAGCACAGAAACTTAGCTTGGGGTGCTTGTTCCTATTGTTAAGATCCAGATGCTTAAAACCTGACTGATGAAAGCATTCATTCATCTCAGTTTGGACCATGGGTGAGGGTAAAGCAAATGTTTCCAACATCAGTCTCTGGCTGCAAATAGTAAACTTGGCTATAAGGAGACACAGGTGATCTGATCCAACTCTCTGTTGGTTCAGGTTTCCACTGTTATATTTTGGGAATCTCAGGTTCAATCCAGTAATTATAACTCTTCACCCTTAGGAGTCTACAGTTCTCCAGTGTTGCACTCTCTGTTCTGGATGCCACGCTGTGCACCCCCTTCACCAGTGCAGTTTGGGGTCCAAAGTTCCCAATGTGTTTATATGCCTTTGAGTCAGGAACTGTAACAGGACTCCATATGGCTGTCATGCCTTCCTCTCATGAGTTGTTCTTCTCCAGCATCACAGCACAATTAAATTATAGTTTTCTCACCCCTTTCCTCTGAACAAATGCTTCTGATGTACTCTGTCCTTTTATATATCAGGGGTTATTGACCTTGTGTTGCAACTTAGTTGTGAATATGTGAAGGTGGTAAGATTAGCATCTTCACTCTGCTTCCATAATACCAGACTCTAGAAAAAGTAACTGCCTGTTTAATTTTAAATAAAATAAGATCTGCCTCTTCTTAATGTGCACATGGCATTTTTGCTATGCACATTTGTTACCTTAGTTCCTGTCTATACCAAATCCTCTGCCTCTTTCTGTCACAGTAAGTAGTCTTATCAAACCTTTCCCTGAACAAAGATAGTAAATCCTATTGCTAGTTGTTAAGATATTCCATTTTATATTTATCCTATCACATCTATAATGTTTATAAGACATTTTCATGCCCATTATCTCATTTGATCTTAAAGCCCTATATGGTAGTTGAAGTATCATTCTCAGCCTCTGTTTACCAATGAGAGACTCAAGACAAAAAAAAAAATCAGCAAAATGCATCATTCGATCTTCATGTAGTAGGTTGAATAGTGTTCCCTCCTCCTCATACCTGTACACTTAGAAACTCAGAGCTGTTTGGCTTACTTTATATACAAAGACTTATTTTTCTTTGTATATATAATTACTTATATATGCAAAGACTTGTTTGCCTTTGCATATATAATTAGTTAAGGAATTTAACTAAGGGGGATGTTTAGGGGTATTACACATCTAGATTTCAAACTATACTACAAAGCCACTATCACTAAAACAGCATCATAATGGAACAAAAACAGACACACAGACCAATGTAATAGAATTGAAAGCTCATAAATTAAACTGCACATATATGTTCAAGTAATCTAAGACAAAGTAGCAAAGAAAAGGATAAAGAGGTGGCACAAACACACAGTGGAATACTACTCAGTGATCAAACAAGATAAACTCATGGAGCAACATGGGTGGACCTTGAAGAAATGCTAAGAAAGTAAGGCAAAAGAGGGAAGATAAATATTGGATGGTGTCATTTTTATGCAGAATATAGAAAACACAAACATAATATCAGACAGACATAAACCTTGAAAACTGACCATAGCCCTGAGGTATCCGTGAGGGGCAGGTTAGAGGAAAGCAATGGGGAGAGATGAAAATGGGGGTGGGGAAGATAAGGGTGGTGAAGAGCACAAGGGACTATGGTTATGGACTATGGGAGCTTTCTTTGGTGGTCGGAGATTACAGTGACCAGACCTGAGGGGAGAAATCACATACTGTCCAAAAATGTAAAAAACACATTTCATCAGTTACTTTGAAACAATACTTATTTACTTACCCAAATTGAGAATGATTTTAAAGTATATATGTATAAAATTATATACATATTTTTATTTATTTATTTATTTTTGTTTTTTTTTTGTTCTACCACGTTTATTTTTTTTATTTTTTTTTATAAATTTTATTGTTATATTCCCCATACAATTGCAGCCCCCCCATTCTGACCCCAATCCCTCCCCTCCCGCCCCCGCCCCCCTAAAAGTGTCTCTGGTTCATAGTTTTTTGTTGATTTTGATTTTCACTTTCTTATAGTTATTCATTTTCCTGGTCCCTTATTTAAGTTTTCTAGATTCCTGCTATGAGTGAGACCATCCAGTATTTTTCTTTTTCTTTTTGGCTTATTTCGCTGAGCATGATCCCTTCCAGCGCCATCCATGTTGCTGCAAATTGCATGTGTTTATCTTTTTTGAATGCTGAGTAATATTCCATGGTATATATGTACCACATCTTCTTGATCCAGTCATCTATTTTTGGGCATTTGGGTTGTTTCCAAAGCTTAGCTATTGTAAACAGTGCTGCTATATACATAGGGGTGCAGGTGTTCTTTGGAATTGATGTTTCTGTGTCCTTTGGGTAAATACCTAGGAGTGGAATTGCTGGATCATATGGAAGCTCTATGTTTAGTAGGTCCAGAAATCTCCACACAGCTCTCCATAGTGGTTGGACCAGTTTGCACTCCCACCAACAGTGCAGAAGAGTTCCTTTTTCTCCACACCCTCGTCAGCATTTGTTGTTGCTAGTTTTTTTAATATGTGCCATTCTCACTGGTGTAAGATGGTATCTCATGGTAGTTTTGATTTGCATTTCCCTGATGGCAAGTGATGTTGAACATTTTTTCATATGCCTGTTGGCCATTTGCATTTCCTCTTCAGAAAAGTTTCTTTTTAGCTCTTCTGCCCATTTTTTGACTGGATTATTTTCTTTGTTGTTGTTGAGTCTCATCAGCTCTGCAGATTTTTGTGATCAGTCCTTTATCATTAGTGTTGGGTGCAAAAATGTTCTCCCAGTTGGTGGGGTTTCTCTTTGTTTTTGTTATTGTCTCTTTTGCTGTGCAGAAGCTCTTTAATTTGATGTAGTCCCAGCTGTTTATCTTTGCCTTCACTATCACTGCTTTGGGTGATGTGTCTGTAAAGATGTCTTTGATGTGCAGATCACGTAGTGTTTCGTCTATATTTCCTTCTATATATTTTATGGTTTCAGGTCTTATGTCTAGTTCTTTAATCCATTTTGAGTTGATTTTTGTGTATGGTGTGAGGTAGTGGTCAAGCTTCATTCTTTTGCATATAGCGACCCAGTTTTCCCAGCACCATTTATTGAACAAACTTTCTTTGCTCCAATGCATAGTCTTTGCTCCTTTGTCAAAGATTAGTTGACCATAAATCTGTGGGTTTATTTCTGGATTTTCTATTCGATTCCATTGGTCTGTATGTCTGTTCTTGTTCCAATACCATGCAGTTTTGATGATTATGGCTTTGTAGTATAGTTTGAAGTCTGGGAGTGTGATGCCTCCATTCCCTTCTTTTTTTTTCAGGAGAGCTTTGGCTATTCGGGGTTTTTTGTGATTCCATATGAATTTCATCAATAATTGTTCTATTTCTTTGAAGAATGACATTGAAATTTTGATTGGAATAGCATTGAATCTGTATATTGCTTTTGGAAGGATGGCCATTTTAATAATGTTTATTCTTCCAATCCATGAGCAGGGGATGTCTCTCCATTTCTTTGTGTCTTCTTCTATTTCTTTTAACAGTGTTTTATAGTTTTCTTTGTATAGGTCCTTTACCTCTTTTGTTAGATTTATTCCCAAATATTTGATTTTTTTGTTTCAATAACAAAAGGGATGGTTTTTTTGATTTCTTCTTCTTCAGATTTATTGTTTGTGTATAGGAAGGCTACTGACTTTTGCATGTTGATTTTGTATCCTGCCACTTTACTGAACTGATTGATGAGTTGAATTAGCTTTTTTGTGGAGTTTTTGGGGTTCTCTATGTATAATATCATATCGTCTGCAAATAGTGATAGTTTGACTTCTTCTTTTCCTATTTGGATTCCTTGGATGTCTTTCTCTATATACATATTTTTAATGCTGACAAGACACACATATATACATATATATATAACTCAATTGACACTCCAATTGACACTACTTAAACAGTTTACAATTGTTATTAAAAATTGACAAAAATTTAAGAAAACTTTTGTTTTTTAGAAGATGAATGTCATTGAAGTTTGATTTTACCTTAGTGTATAACTGATAATACAAGATTAACTTCAAAATTTGTTATAATTTATCTGACTTTATTCAATTTGACCACATGTATAAAATTTTTACCCTGCATATTTTCTTTACTTACATATTTTTAATATCATTTTATTGAAAAAATAAGCTTTTGTCTGGCATCAAATATCTCCTTTTCTTGAATAAAAACGTCTTCATTCCTCACATTTTTCCTTTGTTAGACATATACATCTTATTTTTATACATCTCTTGCATTATTTTATTAGTTATAAGTTTATATTTTAATCAGAACTCTTTAAATCTCAATTTCCTAATTATTAAATTGTTAGCAACTGTAAAAATTCTTGCATCATTATTTCTTTGGATTGGAGACTTACAAATATCTTTTCATAATTTTTAGAATGTGTGTTTAATATTTTATTCACAGCTAAAACTTCAGTTTCAGAAGTAAATCTAAGTTCAATAAACAACATTTTAGGAGAATATTTTAGAAATTTGGTAAATTCTCATTAGTAAAATTTGTAAAATCTTAATTTTTTCAAAGGAGACTGGGAAATTAAGTAGAGCTTAAAGAAACAGATTTAAAATGGAATTACCTATGTTAAAATTTGTTAAGACTTCATACCCAAGAAATTGCAGTTTTAGTTTCTTTCCCAGGGTGGAATCTGTAGTTATATTAGTAAGCTTACCTTGCCTGAAATAAGCCTTTGTTTTTGATTTATCCCATAAACTTTTGTCACTTTTACAAGCATTTTATGACTATATTTATGCAGGTGTTTGTCCTATATTTTCTCCTCCCTTCTTTATCAAAGGAAAACTCATGTCCTTTATCCTTTCTTATTTGCAAAACACATTTTATTTAACTTCTGTTTGCCTTACCAAACTTTACACACATTTTTTACTATCTAGAATTCTTAATTCCTAATGAATTAAGGGAGCTTCTCCAGCAATCTGTTTTTCTAAAAGCACATCGTAATTATTTTATAGTGTTTTGTTTTTCTCTTGTGGCATATTTCAGATACTGAGTAAACTTACAAACTTAAGAGACAGGAGAAAATATATAAGCTTTTCTAGGAGTTTCAGGGTATATTCCTTAATTGTCAGAAATTCAAGGTAATTGTTATTTAAAACTTTCTCTTTCACTGCTATTTTATTTCTTCAAAAGACCACCTAAAATTTTTATAACATTATTATTATTGTAAAGACATGCATGTTTTAAATTAAACTGTTATATTTTACTATACTTGATCTTAGCCAAAGTCCCAAGGAGCAATAAAACCATTACATTTTAAAGCTAATTTTTAATAACCAAAGTTATTCTATATTGCAGTTCCTGAAAATGTTTGGATTTGTTTCTGTTTCTGTTAGGAATAATTTATATGAATTAATTTCAATATTATTAAACACTAAGACATAAGGAAAAAGGCATAGAGACACAGGGATCTTTTACTTTTAAATCCTACCAGAATTAGTCTATGTGGAATTTGAAACCAAGTACTTCCTAGGACATGAACCCCAGCCCAGACCTAGAGTATCTCTGTGGTTATCATCGTGTATTATTTCTTGGGACTCAAATACACACCTTCTCTGGGACTTGAATCCAGGGCCAGAACGCTAATCTGTTGGGCTCTCTTTTATGTTAAGGCTTGAACCTGCAATCCTTAGGAAACCAATAGACAAAATAAGGTCCAAGCACAGCATAGGTAATTCACTCAGGAAATGCCTCATTTCCAGGATTGGTTCTTCGTTCAAATAGTTAAAATAGTGTTGAGGAGCCTGAGCACTGGAGCAGAAGTTAGGGGGAACCAATTGCTAATTCTCCAGAAAAACTAGTTTAGGTGGTCACTCAGAGTCTGCAATTGGAGTCTACACCCTGCTGGAAATGCAGAATCTCAAACAGGCTGTCAAGGGACTTTAGTCCCATCTGGGTTGCTAGTTTGTAACTGAGCATTATGTTTGCTGCCCAAAGCATTTAGAAGTCAATATACTGTGGCATCAGGTATGAGAAGAGTTTTTTTTTAATTATTTTTTTTTATTTTTTACATCAATGTTCATTTTTAAACAATATTTGCTTCCCCCCACCCCCTCAGGTGTAGTCCCCATAGAGTTTTCTTCACCAATGCACCCGTGCACCATCACCTCAGTCCCCTGTTGCTCCTCCCTAAAACCATGCAATATTTTTCTTTTTCTTTCTGGCTTATTTCACTGAGCATAATTCCTTCTAGCTCCATCCACATTACTGCTAATGGCATGAATTTATCTTTTTTGATTGTTGAATAATATTCTATTGTGTATGTATACCACATCTTCTTGATCCAGTCATCTATTTTTGGGCATTTGGGTTGTTTCCAGGTTTTACCTGTTAAAAATGTGGATACATCCAGCCCCACAAAAGGAGTACCATCAACAAAGAACCTCTGGCTGTGGCTTTCGCTGTGGCTCCTTGGAATCCACCAGTCTATGAGCCTGCCCTGAGGTCATAGTAGGTTGGGTCTGTGCAAGCACAAAGTTTTCCTTTTTATATTTGGTTCCTGGATGGTAGAATGGACCAATCAGGTATGAGTGAACCAATAGTGTTCAATCAGGTCATTAGTTAATTATTCAGATGAAAAATCAATGTGCTGATTGGCCCTAATGGCTCACTTGGTCACTTAGTATTGAAAATGGTCTTATCAGGCAGGTAGGTGGGGGACCCTGAAGGAAGATATAAGGCAAGGCAGGAGCCAGCTTCAACACTCTGCTTCTAGCCTCTGAAGAAAGAAGGATCAGCAGTTGACCTTTGAAGAAAGAAGAGAAGCTAAAGAGATTTGCAAAGAACTGGCAGCTTCATCTGCCTCCAGCCTTTCTCTGACACTGCCTGAAAGGATTACCAAAGGCCCTGGACCTGGTGTCTCAAATAACTGCTTGCTGTTGGTATAGGCCAACATCTCACAAAGAGCTGATAACACTAGCATCTCTGAAACCACCTCCTGGTGACTGGTGGTAACTGGCAGTAGTGGCTTGTGTTGTCCAGCACTGTTGACAGGTGACTAGCACTTTGTGTTGGGTCTGAGAGCTGTCCAATTCTTCTGATCATTCAGAACAATCTCTTGGTGCAGTTGCCTCCATCGCTGTCTGGTCCAGTGTCTGGTGCTCTCCAGCTTGACCTAACTATTGCTGTGGATTGCTATGATATCATCTCAGTAGCCCCACCTGTGATTACCTCCAGTTTCCACCATGACTAGGATCCTGGCCCACTGCTTGCCGGTGCTACAAGCTCCAGGCCCTCGTTGATGGGACAGCACTATCTTGAATGAGTGGCCTTTTGTTTGGGACTCCTGGACACTGTGGGGTGAGATAGCCAGCCACTTGTGATCTTAGAAACTTTGTTTCCCCCATTTATTTAATAAACCCTATTGTTCCCTGAGCCTGAGGTATTCACAATTGTGCATGCAGGTGAGAACCCACAGACATAACCTGTCCTCCCTCTTGGTCACTGTCCTTGGATAGCTATTGCCCCACTGTGGCACCCCTATGGCCCCACTGTAGTACCCCTATAGCATTCTTTCACTATCTGTTAATGACCTTTGCTTTCTTCTAGCCACTCAGATTGAAAAAAATTCATGGTTGTGCTGGACTGTTCTTTTATCAATAAATCTGGCTGTTTGTTCATAAAAAATATATGCAGAATCTGACCACTTTTAATGAATACCACCATTCTGATTCTGGTCCCAAGCCACCATCATGTATTTCCTACATGTATCAGATTCCTGTAATCTCCTAACTGGTGTTTTGTCACTGGACTCCCCACAGTGAAATATAAAATGTTAAGTCAGTTTATATCATTCTGTTTTAATCCTTCTTCCCACTTCACTCTGAATAAAAACTGAAGTATAAGGAAATCCCTTAAGACTTTACACAGTCTGCTTCCACCTTTATGTCATGATTACGACTCTGTTGACTCCTCTTGAGTTCTTCCTCAAACATGGTGTGAATGCACCTGCCCCAGCTCCTCTGCTCTGGCTGTGCTCTTTCCCCCAGTGGCACATGCGCTTTCTTACAAGAATTTTCTCAAATGTGTCATTCTCAGTGAGATATTGTCCAGCCATTTTTTTAAAAAAGCACTCCCTTCCTTAAATAAAACCATTATTAGGAAACCTGGCACTTTCTTTCCTTATCCATGGTGCATAGAATAATATCACTACCTAACTCTATAATTTACTTATTTATTTATGGTATTTAATCTTTTCTGGTTAAGAGGAGATTAACCCAGTTAAGAAGAGAATAACCCATGTATTTTTAATATGGGGAAAATCAGATTTGGAGGAATGATTCACAGTAAACAGTAAACTTACAGGTGGCTGATCCATTTTAGTGATTGCAATGAGCCTGATCTGGCCCAGATCGCCCTCTAGCAGCTAGAGAAGGGAATGCCTCTCTGATGCACATGCGGGTTCAGGAGTCTAAAGACTCCTCCCAGAACTACTCAACATGTAAAGAACTAGAGATGAGACAGCTGGTGATTCTCAAAAGACAATTTTCATTTATGATTAATCTGTATTTATGGTTACTTTGGTCTAAAGAATAAGAAAATATCAGAAGTCTTGTGTTTTGGGGATCTTGAAAAACTGCACAAACTTCTCTTCTGACTCAAATTTTTCTGTGTTCGGGGGACCTTGTCTATGTTTGCATTTGCTGTGAGACCTTCCTTCATTTCATCATTCCCCCCATTCAAATACAAGTCTTAAAGTTTTCAGACTATCTTTTAATGGTTTTATTTTAGTTGATTCTTCCCTAAGATAGGTCCTATTTTGAGCTGAGATCTGGCAACAGTTTTTATCATTGCTCAAATTGAATAAAATGGCAGGCTAATACATTTTGCCACTGTCTAAAATATTTCAAACTGATAAGCATAATACTTATCAATTTAATAAAATTTTAGTGAACTTCATCGATGTCTTAATCTGCTAGACTGCTACCACAAAATGCCATTGACCTGATAGCTTATAAACTGTGGAAATTTATTTTTCACAATTTTGGAGACTAGACTGTTCAAGATCAAGTTGCCATTGTGTTATGTTTTGGTGAGGACACATTTTTTGCTTCATAGTCAGCATCTTCTCACATAGTCAGTGTTCTCGCATGGCACAAGAAGTGAGATTTCTTTAGAATCTCCATTATGAGAGCAGTAATCCTACTCATGAAGGGCTCCATTCTCAAGACCTAAACCTAATCACCACTCAAAATTCCCACCTCCTAATATCACCACCAGCTTTGGGCATTGGGCACAGGCATTCAGACCATAGCAATACACATACTCTCTTCTGGTTAGACTCAAAGAACATTGACAACATTAAAAAAAATGATCCCCATTTCAGGGACTGTAGGCATTTTATCTCAATGTTGCAAATCTCTCCTATTTATTCTGTGTGTCTCAGTTTATAAGGTCAACATTTTACACAAGGAGTGGATAAAATTCATCTTGGCTTGTCCATTCATGAGTACTGTGCATCTTCTCACTCATTGAAGTTTTACTAATCTTTCCTTAATATGTAGTTATATGACAGAAACCAACTTTGGGTCAGATTGAATAAGTTCTATAAAGATTTGTGGTTTTTAATAGTCATATCAATTTTAATCACACGATCTAGTCCTTTAGCAAGTTTATTTATAATATAGTCTTGTCTGTAATCACTACGCTGTGCATTATATATCCATGAGTTACTTGGTTTCTAGTTGCAAGTTTCAACCCTTAAAAAACACCTTTCTTATTCCCCTCTGGTAACCACCATTATACCCTCTATTTTTATGGCTTTTGCTTTATTATATTCCATATATGAGTGATATCATGTAGTATCTGCTCTCTCTAACATTTCATTTAGCAAAATGCCCTCAAGGTCTTTGCTGCAAGAGCAGGATCTTTTTCTCTTGACTGAATATTCCATGGCATACGTGTACCATCTTCTTCACTCATTTATATGCTGACACTTGGGTTGTGTCCATATATTTTGATGTTTCAGCTAATATGTCCAATGGCATAAAGCAGAACAGTATTCTACACCTCTTTTTGTGTAAGTTATATACCGATATTTTGAAACGGACTTTGGTTAATCTGGGTGCTTGTCCACTGGCCATAGAAAGTAGTCGAATGAGTGTCTTCTTGTACACTAATATTAATGTCACAAACCTGAAAGGGACCTGAAGGTGATGCATGTGTGAGCAGGCCATGAGCATATTAGTCACCTATTATAGAATTAAAATAATTATGTGGGTGTGCGCCAAATGTAATGATTCTAAGTTTAATAATTCTATTAAACCAACTCATTTTGTTTATTTTTATTTATTTTTTAAAGGTTTATTTATTTATACATACAAGACTGGGGTACAGGCCAAAGGTGTAGGGGGTGAGAAGATTCACCAGAGACAGAGGGGGAAACAGAACAGGTAGACTGACTGAAATACACTGCTGAGGGGAGCAGCAGGCGAGACAGGAAAGGTCTGCTTACCATGTGTGTAGCTCCCTGACTGGGGATCGACCTTGTGCCGCAGTGTCTGCTGATAGCTTCATAGTGCTGTGTCTTAACAACTTGTGCCACCAGGGAGGTCCCCCATTTTTTTGTTATTTAAAGCAGCAGTATCCTATTTTAATTACATATTTTTTTAGTGAAAAAAAAGTGTCAGCATGTTTTCCCCATCTGTAAAGATTTATTTATAAATTATATACATGCACTACTATATCAGTATGCCACAAACATTATCAAGCATACATAAAACTATGAGAGGAGTCCCCATCCTTCCTAGTCCAGGGGTATAGCCAAGCATTCTACCCACCTACCTTGAGATGGCCAAGCTCAGCACAGAGCAACTTTTCATGCATATCCAGGTATGGGGTGTAGACTCACCAGTTCTGGAGACATGCCCATCAAGTCTGAACCTGGTTCGCACCACTCAGATGCATCAGGGTTTCCTTGCTCTGCTGTGGGGCCCACCTTAGTGACCAGATGCAGCAGAGCCTGCCCTGCTCCACTGCGTTGCAGCTTGAGGTGTTGTTTTGGTTTTAAAATTGGTGCAGTTTTGAAAACAGGCCTGTTAGGTTTGAAAGATGGCACCCTGAAGGGAATACAAGCCAGGCAACAGACAGCTTCATTCATAGATGGAGACTTTCATTCATGGAGACATTTGCCTCTGATTCATTCATGCCTTTGCTTCAGATTCACTCATTGAGACCATCCGTCACATCTGAATTCTAGCTGCCACTGTAAGTTGGGCCCTGGTCCACCATTTATTGTCTGCCATTAGCTCCAGGCTCTCATCACAGAGACGCCATCTCATACAAGCAGCTTCTGGACACTGTGCACACTATCTGGGGTAGAACTGTTGGCCATTTGTGGCTTTAGAAACTCTTCCCAAATTTTCCCTTGTTCCCTTGTGCTTATTACAGATAATGTCATTAACCCTCTCCATTTTGTGATAATTTGTTCAGTTGAAATTTGATGTTACATTCCATTTATCCATTTAATTAACACATCTGAATGGCGTGTGACCATTTTGTGAAAGTGAACAAAAATGTGTCAACTTTCTAATTAGCAACCATCTACATTGCCCCCAAGATACACAGAAGCACAGAGGGAGACCTGGGTAAGAACATCTGACAAAGTGACCAAGGAGGTGAAATGTCTCTGTCAATAGGAATTTAAATAGTGTTAAAATGACTCCTTTCATATTTTTACAGACATGATGCCTAATATCTTCTTGCACAAGGGTCTTACATAGCTCCCACAGTATACAGACTCCAGGAGTTAGAAAAAATATTTGTCCCTAAGTCATCATGGAAATTCACTGGGAACTAATGCTGCTCATAAATGGATAGCCTAGATAGGAGTTGTTTCCCAAACTCTGATCATTTGCACAATACATTCACAAGTCTGCCTTACCTATGTATCATCCGTGCTTAGTATAGATAGTATTGATATCTATGTTGGCTTACTTTTAAATCTTAAATTTATTTTGAAAGAAAATGTGTCACTGGCATGGATGGAAAAATCCAAATCACTTGCCCATCTTGTTCCAACTTTGATTCTGCTATTACTTGCACACAGTCCTTGATGTTGGTCTGTGGCTGAGCTGTCTGCACCTTGCAGCTGAGAGCCAAGTGCTTCTTGTTCTCCTCAGAAGGTGAACAGGAGCATTCAGTGGAGGGAGGCAAGAACTTGGACAACAAATGCATTACACTAGTGCCTGCTGAAGGCTTCTCAGCCTAGTGCACAGGGTGTGTGCTGGGTAGTCTTTTACCCTGTCAGACCAGCTGTGTACTATACCTCAGGAAACACATCTTTTAAAATTTTATTTGTAGGAAACCAAAGACTTGACTCAAATATAGTCATGATAATATGCTTATATCTTGCTTATTTGGGGTAGTGTTCCTCAGCAGCCCTAGCCCTGGGACCTGATCTCCTACCATTAACATTTTCCTCATTCCAATTCTTTGTTATGTTGTTATTTTTGTGTATGCATTCTTGTAGCAGGTTACCTCAAAGATTTTTAAAACCAAAGACATAAATACATTTAAAAAACAACCTTACATGACATTCCCTGCCTTCAATGTAATTACTGCCTTCATGTCTGTCTATGTATCCAGTGAAGGACAGCACCAAAACATCAATGAATGCCTTATGACAGTATATCTACTTTATGACATTTCATGATTCATAAATTCTACACAGAGACCATTTCATGTAGTACTCATGACAACTTGTGAAAAAGGCATGCCAGGAGAATGTAGTAGTAGTTAGTTGTGTCAAAGGGCTAGTTCTTAGCCTAGGTCTGAAGAAATCATGTTCTTTCATTCTCTCTTTTTCTCATTCTCTTTCTATATCTTGCTCTTCATTCTTTCCTCTCTCCTTCCCTACCCTTTTTTTCCTCTTCCTCTTACCCAATCGCTTCCCTCTCCCTTCCATTCCTTTCCCTGCCCCTCCTCCACCTCACCACCATAAGGACAACTGGAGGAGGGGATAAGCCACACAAAGTAGAACCAATTTGTCATATCTCACATCATCTGAGACCTACCAGTTCCCTATTGATCTGTCATCTGAGCTCAGCTGAACCTGGACCAGTTTAGCAAAAGCACCTAACCATAGAAATGGTTGTTTTGCACCATCAAGCTTTGGGGTGGTTGTTACATGGCAATAGCTGACATGACAGAGTTTGTTTGGTGGGAAGAGGTAGGAGTAGAATCAGTAGCGTCTTTTTCCTGATCTAGTTTTTGTCTACTACACTACCCTACTGAATCCATCTAGCAGCCATACCCTTGATGAGCTGAACTCTTGTCCTCCAAAGAGTAGCTCCTCATGCATTCTGTCACCTCAGAAAGTCAACATTGACCACATGAAAGTATGGATGACATTCTTTTGCAAGGAAGATCCACTTAGATTTTGTGAAATGAATCTGTGTTTCAGAAGACATAGAAAACACTCCTTGCATGTTCTGTAACTATCTGGCATCTCCATCTGCTGTTTTTTCACATAAAATTTTTGGAAACCAAATCAAATTTGTTCTAATTTTCCATTTTCATATGTAGCAGTATTAGGAAACACTATGCATTGTCATCTAGAGGTCATAAATATGTCAGAGTGATTTCTTGATATTCTTTTGACTCTGGGAAGTGATGTTGTTTTGATTCTGGGATTGTTTTGCTATAGCTCTTCCTCCCATGCCACATTGGTTAGGTGTTTCACTACTGACTTGTGTTTCAAAGATGTGCGCCTACAGCTTACATTAGGCATCAAACCTAGAAATAAATTCTAAGACCATGCTCATTTGCATGCTTTATAAAATCTCATAACAACATAGTAAGAAAGGTCACCAACAATGAGACAATTAACATGTTTCCTCCCCATGAATGAAGCTTGGTGTAAAAAGAAGCAGAGGCAGTGCCAGAAATAAATTACTGGCTTATAAACATGTTTATTAAATGCATCATACTTGGAACACCAGATGTGAGAACTACAAAGGCTAAATGTCAGTAGCAGAGTTGCTAAGTAAATTATTTGGCTGGTTGCTGATAATGAGAGGCTGCACTTGGGGGGGAGTTGCGATGAAATTACATGTTTCTGTTGTTTTCTCAGTGTACCATGATCAACCCTGGAAATTGTTTGGATATGTTTTCCCTTTCGTGTTCATAAAAAAGATAATTCTCTCTAAAAGAAAACTTTTATAAGCCCTCAATTCTTTTCTGAATTCACAATTTCCACATGTCTTCATCAATAAAATTGATTAATAAATGTAGCAAATGTAATTTATGATTGTCTATAGTTCTCTCCTTTCCTCACACCTTGCAACAAACCATAGTGTGATTTGAGTTATGTGCAAGACTTAAAGTGAGCAGAAAGAAGGTTCTAAAGGGAATCTACTGTTTTGTTAGCTTTTCAAATCATATTTCTGCTACATAAATGAGCAAATCTTACAATAAAGCTGCTGATTTGATTAGGAAGACCACTAATTACACAACTATAGCAATACCAACATGCACAATCTCCTACTCATAGATTTGGCAAAGCTTCCCATTTCTTGTTTAGACAAACATTTTCTGGCTCAGTTGAGAAGAATAAATCATTAGGCCCTCCAGTCAATAATTCTCTGAGGGGTGTCCATTTGAGCAAGCAGCTGTTCTTTGAAAATTGCCTTCATTGTTTGAGGCTCCCAATTTTGCAGTCAAGAGGTCGTACAAAATCAATTAAGTTGAAGGATGTCTAGGTAATCAACCCTGAGAACTGTTGCCCCAGCTGTGATTATTTGCCAACTGTGGCAGCTTACTCCTTTATTCCAGTGTCATTCATGCCCACGCATTAGCAATCCCCTCCTGGAAGCAGCGTGATCCTGCCCTGCTCCCGTCAGCTTCTTTCCTTTGCCATTCTTTCTGGTTCAGCCCAGGTTTCTAGTTTCTGGAGCTTTGTGATCCCAGGTCCACTCTCAAGAGATGCCAGGAGAAAGTCCTGCTGGGTTAAGAGGTTGTGGCTCTCTGTTCCTCATCACCAGTAGGTAGGAAACTGGAAGAAGTACCACAAATTGATGCTGTTACTATGGCAACCAGAGCTGCTCCTCAGAAAAGCTGTTAAGGAAGAAAAGCTCCGCTAGTCTTTTGATCTATCTTTCTGTATCTTCCCTTTCCTTCCTTCACCCTTTATTAGGCACCTCAGGCAATCATCTCTCCTATTATCCCTGTATACTTTCTCCTAAAGAAATCACTCACACTGACACTTAAATAACCAAGAGCCTTCATTCTTCAACAAGGAGCAAATTTTCAACCCAAATGAAGAAAACTTCATACAATATCTAATATTATAATTTTATGTATCATTTTGCTGGTTAGGGAAATATTTGGAGTAGTAGGGTAGATAATTCATTCATTTATTAAACACTTATTAAATACTCACCGATAAGCACCAGGTAAAATTATAAGTTTGGGGGATTCAAAGGCAAATAAGACAGTTTCCACCTCACAGTTTAGTGGAGAGGCAACTATGGAAACAAATACCCACGATGAGGTATTGGGATTAAAATCTATCTGGGACCTGTAGGGCAGCAGGGAGGGGTAAGTTGTTCTACTGGGATGGGATGCCTGGGGGGTTAGAAAAGGCTTATGAAAAAGGTGAATTGTAAGAGAGGCATAGCTGTGTGTAGTAAGCACACACACTATTTTGGAAACCATGTAAATGTTCTCCTGAGTTCATTATCTTGGATTAATTATTATTAATTTTTTGACTAGTGGGTTGTGATCTTGGAAGGCTCAGAGATTCTTTGTGAGATTTAGTGTAAATATTATTCAAATTAAGCCAGTTGTGTCTCACTTATGAATGGTTGGAATTGGTGATGGTAGTAAGGGAATCAGGGGTAGTGGAGATAGGGAACTGGGGAACCATCAAGCACAATCATGGAGAAAAGACCCTGGGTAGGACACTCAACTGGACCTTGGGTAGTGAGAGAGTGGATAACTGGAGTCTGCTGTGGGATATGAAATATTGGATAAGTACCAACCCATGAGCACATTCTGTAAAAGAGTCTTACACAACTGTTTTACATTGCAAAGACTTAGAATTATTTCTGAAACTTTAATTATAATAAAAATCATATGCAAATTACTATCACTGTCTTCATTTATTTCCAACCAGCTTTTAGTAAACAATTAACAAGCAGATCATGTAAATGTAATTAGTTAGAAGAAGTACCAGACGCCAAATAGAAAACAGAAAAAACTGAATTTTATTTATAATCTTCTCAATTGTGTTTCTGGGAATTGGTATTACACAGTAAATTGTACTTTATCATTGCCCAGATCTGACATTTCTACTTATCTTCTAAGAGTAAATTTTATTTAGCTTCTTCCTTTCCCTTGGGAAGAAGGCTATAAATAATGGAATAAATAATCTTCATTGATTTTATCTAGCTAAGAAAACATTGTCTGGAATTTTAAGTAAATAGGAACAAGATAGGAAGCTATGGGAAAATTCAACTTATCTCAGAAGAAGGGAATAATGGGATTCCCTTATGACGGGTTATAATGCTATTTCTCTCATCAGGAAATGAAGTCTGCTCCTTGGATGTGGGATGTACTGTATTGAACACCCACTACTTTCCAGCCAACATTCAGGATCTAAAATAATTTCAGTTCATTCACATTTAAAGTGATTATATGTGATAGTCTGTTGCTGTTTTATTCTTAATTTTTGTGGGTCAATATAATTTTTATTCAATTCTTTGTATACATTCCTCTCTGGTTTAAAAGGCATAAGAGTTATATGTTATGAACAGAAACCAGCATATCCTCGCTGGTTTAGATGTGTAAGCTCTTTTAAATATTTCTTGGAGGTGTTGTTTAGTGATTGCAAACTCTTTGTATTTCTCCGTCTCTGTAATGACCTTTTCCCTCTTTCATATCTGATGGGGGGTCCACAGCTGGCAGTTTTTATTTTTAAGTATTTGGAGAATGTCACTCCATTCTTTTGCCAGTCATAGTGTTTCCTCAGGGAAGTCTGAGGTACATTTATAGGCTGTCTGCTTCTTCCCCATTCCAGCTTCAATATTCATTCTTTGTCCAGAACTCTTGGAAGTTTCACTACTATATGTCTTAGTGTTGGTTTCACTTTTATCTTCCCAGATTTCTACATTTATACTTTTCTCTTGATTTAGGAAATTTTCCTCTATTTTTTCTTTTTTCTTTGTTTTTATGTAGAAGTACTGGGATGCAGGCCAGAGATGTGGGGGAGGGAGGAGGTTGAGAAGATTCACCAGTAACAGAATGGGGAACAGAACATGTGGATTTACTGAAATACACTGCTAAGGGGAGCAGTGGGTAAGACAGGAGAGGTCTGCTGTGCCATATATGAGTTAGCTCCCTGACTGGGATCAAATTCAGGCTGCAGTAGTAATAGTGCTGAGATTTAACCCCTAGGCCACCAGGAAGGCTCTTCCTCCATTAATTCTCTAAATATGTTTTCTTTTCATTTCTCTCTCTCTTTCCCTCTGGTTCTTCCCATTCTCTGGTGTTGCCTTTTCTCATGGATTGTTTTTTCATTTTTTTTTCTCACTTCATCTCTCTCTTTCATTTTCTCTGGGTTCTTTGTACTTCTACTTCTTCAATTATAATGACTTTTTCTTCCACTTGATCTGTTCGACTTCCACGAATTCCTCCTTTTTCATTTCCTGTATTTCTCTTTTTAAATCCCCAAACTCCATTCTTATATTATTAAGAGCTTCATTTTTTGTCTTTAGCTCATTGATTTTATTTCTAAGAACATTCATTTGTTTTTCTGAGTTTTACCCCCATTTTGAATTTATTTATCTTTGAATTTATTTATCATTGCAATTCTCTGTGTCTGATAGAAATACAATTTCTATATATTTGCAGTTGGGTTCTGGATATTTGTTTTCTCTCTTTATTGTATTATTCCCTTATGGACTCATGGTGTCGTTTGGGGTATTCCCTTCTCTCCATTATTAGCTTTGAGACCCAGCTGCTATATGTCAGGCTTCCTCTAGATGATGGTCAGGGATCTCACCTGTGTGCGTGTGCTGCTGGCAGGTTCTTACAAAAAGGTCATGAGACCTCTGGCCAGTGTGGGTAGGCTCTGGAAAGTCTTGAGAAGATCATGAGACCTCTGGCTGCTCTGGCATGCAACTCCTCTGGCATGGGTCTGGAGTCTCACTGGTATAGTTTGTCACTGTCAGGGTCTTGCTGGAGGTCGCAAGCTCTCTGCAGGTCTGTGCAAGTGTTAGCCTCTGTCCAGTTTAGGTGGACCAAGAATGAATTTTAAAGACTCAAAAGACCACGTAAATTCTTAACACTTCTCCATTGTTATGAAAAAATCTTCTGACAATCTTTCAGAATTAGTACATTGTTTATTCTGGAAATTTTCTTTCTCTTGGGCGTCCCTGGTGGTGCAGGTGGTTGAATGCTGCACTGTGAAGCTGTCCACAGCCCCTGCAGTGTGGCTTCGATCCCGGCTGGTGGGAAAGAAACCCACATGGTACTGCAGACCTCTCTTGTCTCACCTGCTGCTCCCCTCAGCAATGTATTTCGTCAGTCTGCCTGTTCTGTTCCCCACTTTTTCTCTGGTGAATCCTCTCACCAGAGAGGATTCTGGCCTGTACGCACATCTGGCCTGTACCATGTTCTTGTATAAATAAACAAATCTTTGAAAAAAAATCTTTAAAAAATTTTTTTCTTTCTCTTGTCAGAAGCTTTCCTGGGACATCTTTCCATGGCAACTCTAGCTTCAACTGCTGTGTACTTTTTGGATAGCTGACTTACTCCACTTGTTTCTGTTAGTGTCCACTTGTCAATAAAAAGCTGTGGGGAAACTGGAATTTCACTTTTCTCCCCCCTAGGAATTCCAGATAAAGGTGAACACTTCAGCAAAATAATAGCTATTTAACACCATCCATTTCCTAAAATGCACTTGTTATTTGCCCAAATACAATACAGGGATAACAATGAAATGCTCTCTGCTGCTGATCCATCCTTCCTTAGTTTCCATTTTTAAACTGAAGGAAATCTTTTAGAATCTCTTGGGTGCTAAAGAGAAGATTAACTTACCCCAACTCATTATTTGTCAGAAATTACTTTCTAATTAAATAATTGTCTGTTCTACCGGTCTATGTGCTCATAAAATAAAAGTATATTATTTTACTTTTTATCCCTCACAGGACGCACAGATGGCAATTCATATGAACTTCTCAACAAATCAATTCAGAATTAAAAAGCTTTATATAGAGATGAAAAGGATTTTTGGATAATTTCAATTTTTTTAAATGCTTGCACCATTACCAAAAATTTGAAATAATAGCTTCTTCTCAAACAGTGAGATGTCAGAAAGACTTCTCAGTCCCTCTCTTCCCTCCACTTCCAGTTTTTTTTTATTTTGAAAAATATGCTAACTGCAGAGAAGTCAAAAGGATAATACAATGAACACCTGGAATATTTTCACCTAGTTTCCCAAATAATTATCGTGATTACATGCAAGAAAATGAAAATTGATACATGATTATTTGAGATAGTCCATACTCTAAATCCCTCATTTGAACCACCAAATCCTTATTTATAACTTTTAAAATTTAATATTCTGTTGGGGATCTTGCTCTGCATCATTTGATGATTGAGGCTCCATCACATAAAGCCAAAGAGCAGAGACTAGTAGCTTCTTTCTGCACTGGGCTAGCTGACTACTCAGGGCATTGTTTTGTGATCCAATATACTTCACCAGGTCGTTCTCCCCTATTACGCTTGTGATACATAAATTACACATATCTTCTAGTGCTTTTAATATCTTGGAGATTTTTATGAAATAGTTATCTAAGATCCTAAATAAGATAAATGCTTACAGTTAAAATCTGTATGACTTAAACACTCCAGATTTTATTTTTTTGTGTATAGGATCCAAAATTACCAAGTTTCCTACCAGCACTCCCTGTCATCATTCATAAAGTTTGGCACTAGTTCTCATGGTTAAACATGGCTGCAAGAGCTTCAATCATCACATCTGTGTTCTAGGCTGTAGGATTGAAAAAGGGAAAGAGAAGGTCTAGTGCCATCATTAAAAATGAGACTACCTAGCACATATTACATCTCATTGAGCATAAATCAGTCACATGATCACAGCTATCTGCAAAGGGAGACTAAAAAAATGTAATGTGCCTCGCAAAAATTTAAGGTTCTATTACTAAAGAAAGATGGAATGTTGGATGGCAATAGGCAGTCTCTTCCATTTCTCCTTAATCAAGAGATATGTAGTTTCATCTAATTTAAAACAAGATTTCAAAAATTAGTGCTCCTTAGTATCTACACTGACCAGAGCTGGTGCTAGTTTGCAGGTAAGATGCATTAATATTTGTTGTAGGAGATTACATGTCCTATTTTATTGAAAATTTTAAATGCAGGGGGAGGAAATACTTACTGCTCTATGAAGCTAGTGAAAAATCTTAGTCATTTAATTTTTACCATAATAGTGGTTGAAAAGCTTATTTAAATGTGGTTGAAAAGGCATAGTGTTGGGGAAGAGAAACCTGGGTTTGCCACATACTGGCAGTGAGGGTCAAATGGTACACGTGGAAAAGCTCAATAGTCCACAGTCAGTAAATGTTCACTTGCCTTTTCCCCTTTCATTCCTAAAGATTCTATTAGCTTGTGGAGAGACTTAGTTGAGATGTGTTGCTTCACAACTACTTTTTAAACTCACTGTGTCTGGCTGACTTTAAAACGCTAATTAGCCAGGGGACCATTTGCTGACTAGAACACATCTCCAGTGGAGGCTGCCTCTACCCAGAGTTTTAAGTAGGGCAGTTCTTAAGTGACGATGGAGGGTCTGTAACAGCTTAGAATAAAGTCACTCTCATTTCTAGCTCTGGATCTAAAGGACTGGTTAGTTTTTGTTTTTAAAGTAGCCAACTTTCTATGAGTGGGGACAGTAGGAATAGGTTCAAAGGAGTGGTTTGTACTTCCTGGGCCCCTGACATTATAAAAAGGACACACTGTTCAGAGACAGACACACAAAAGGCCCAAGCACAGCCTCTTCAGTTTTGGGTAAGTCCCATTTCTGTTGTTTCTTTGAACATTGCTACAGAAATAATGTAAACTGCTGACAACAAAGAGTAGAAGGAGAAGCATTTTGTAAAACATCTGTAGAGTCCACTTCAAGCAGAGATGGTAGTGCTAGGAAAAATTAATGGTTATTTTGACAGCCTGAGTCTTTAAATTGAGGCAGTAAAGAGTACTTTTCAGATTGTTAAATACAACTTCTTCTTACTCAAAGTTGAGATATACAGTAGTTGATTACTATGTATGGGATACTTTCTCATAACTATTGCTTAGTAGCTCAATTAATCACATAAGTTTTTTGAGGTTTGGATAGAATGAATGATTTTTTTTTTAATCTTCTTAATAGATTTGACTTTAAATTGGTGAAAGTACGTAGTAAAATGTTGACTGTCATTACATTATCACCTATGGGAATTTCGGGCACTGAACATATCAGCAGTTTTGGGAATTACCTCTTACCTAGATAGATGCCTTTTATGTAGAATGATGGATTCTTGGTTCACTAAGTGGTAAATCTGGAGAAAGTTAGAGGTTAGACCCTCAAAGTTAGTGGATACAGAAAATAGTGGTTAGAGCTTTACATTTGGAGCTAGACTGCTTGGTTCAAGTCTTGCATTAGAAATTGAAGAGTATTGGGCTTCTCTGGTGGCACAAGGGGTTAAGACACAACCTATGAAGCTATCTGCAGCCACTACAGCATGAGTTAGATCCCCGGCCAGGGAGCTAACCAAATGGCACAGCAGACCTCTCCTGCCTCGCCTGCTGCTTCCCTCAGCAGTGTATTTCAGTAGATCTGTCTGTTCTGTTCCCCACCCTGTCTCTGGTGAATCCTCTCACCACCCACATCTTTGGCCTGTACCCCAGTTTTTGTATGAATAAATAAATAAATCTTTAAAAAATAAGAAATTGAAGAGTATTGGATAAATGTGAAGAGTCAGCTTGATAAGGGTTCATGACTCCACTATAAGATACTTGAAAAATATTTTGGGTGTCAGACCTTGATTCAGTTTTGGCTATACTGTATTATTTATTTCTCTCATTGACTCACTCTAGGTGGCATTGAAGGGTAAGGAGTTTGAAGCATCCTGAGAGGAAACAAATTTTGCATTTGGGAACTTTCTCAGACCCTGTTCTTCCTTTGAATGGCTTGGTTTTGTATCCTTTTGCTATAATAAAATTGTAGTAATTCCTACAGTTCTTTTCAGAGTTCAGTGCATCATCTTTAAATTATTAAATTTCAAAGGAATTCCTGAATTTGTATGCAGTTGGTCAGAAGTACAGTAGTCTGGGAATCTCCCAGCTTGTGGCTGAAGTCTAAGGTGAAGATAGTTTTGTGAAGAACTATGCCCTTAAGCTGTGGAATTGTACTGATTCCAGATAGTTAACAGAATTAAAATACAGGGAACTATGTATTCGAATACCGGGAACTTATTGTCTTTCCAATGAGACAAAAGCTCATTAGGGCAAAGCCCTCTGTACTTCACCCTTTGCCCATCTCTCTTTTTCTTGCAAAGGATGTCACGTAACAGTCATTTTGTAACTGTGAAGACTAAAGTCACACACAAAATATGGCCAAGTCAAAAGTTAGAAGGAGTTTAGGTCCACAATGGTATCATAGAACAGCTATCCCAGCCTTGAACTGGAGAAGACCGGATTCCTTGGAAGATGAGAAAAATAAATTTCTATGTGTTTAAACTTCTCTTGGTTGGGTTTTCTGTTACTTGTAGTGAAATGCATTTCTAACTGATACTGTTATAGGGCAGGGAGAGGGGCAGCCCAAACCCTGCAAACCTGCCTATTCTAAATGGGTTCTGCCATCCGCTGCATCAACACAAAACATATGAGACTTTAATGGGAAGGAACTTTAATACAATTAGGAAACAATACAGGAAAGGCAAAGAATATAGTTTCTAAATCAAGAACCCAAAGTTACCCGTCCCCTTGTGGGTAAAACTCCATCCAAATGGGATTGGCCCAGAGCAAGGCCCCAAAGCCTGCCACAAGTCTAAAGCACCTTCTAGTGGGAACCCACAGAAAAGGGTCAGAAACAACCAGACAAGCCCGGAAGGAAAAGAGCAAAATCAACATCAAGATAAAAGCTGCCATTGTCACCTCCCCACAGGTCTCACCCACATCTGTGTCACCCAGTCCACGACCAAAAGACAAGCGCAATTTCTTCACGTGTCTCTAGGCTCCATGTGCCTCCTCCAGGTCTCCTTCTGTCTCCATCCTGCTTTCTTCCTCAGTCTCCTCTGCAGCTTCTTCTCTCCCTGCTCAGCTCCACCCTCCCTTGGGTGGGGCAGGGAAACTCCCCCTTTCCTGGGGACCACCCTGTTACAATACTTCCTCCTAAACCATATATTGTGTATTGTGGTAGTTCAGAAAAGGTGACAGGTCAAGCAAAATTTTGTGTAACACGAGTTGAAAATAAAGAAATGTGCTTTTTGTCCAACATTTTTGTTTGATTGTTTGTCTGAAATGCTTGGGGGACATGTGCTTTGTATGAAAAAACAAAAAAATTTCTTTGCTATAATGTTGATGGTTTCTTTAGTTCTAAAGTTTTTTTTTCTCCTGAGTTTCACAATTTGGTGAAAATTAGAGATGACACCTTCTTTAGAGGTTAGAAGTTAGACCCTCAAAATGCTAAGCACTTTGAAACATAATGTAGACAGTATAAAACAACAGATGGGCATATGAGCAGAGAGATGGAAATCCTAAGAAAGAATAAGAAAGAAACGCTAGAGTTAAAAAATACTAAAAGAAATGAAGAATACCCTTGGTAGGTAGGCTAAATATGACTGAGGAAAGACTCTCTGAGATTGATGGTACCTCAGTAAAAACTTGCTAAACTGGAAAACAAAGAGAAAAAAAAGACTAAAAGATTGTGGGGTAACTACAACACATGTGATCTACATGTAATGAAGATATCAGAAGGAGAAGAAAGAATGGTACTAAAGAAATAGCTGAGGGCCTCCCTGGTGGCACAGGGGGTTGAGCACAGTGCTGTGAAGCTCTTCACAGCCTCTGCAGCGCTGGTTCGATTCCTGGCCGGCCAGGGAGAAACCCACATGGCGCAGTGGACCCCTCCGCCTCACCCTCTGCTCCCCTCAGCAGTGTTTTCATCAGTCTGCCTGTTCTGGTCCCCACTCTGTCTCTGATGAATTATCTCACCCTCCTGCATCTCTGGCCTGTACCCCAGTTCTTGTGTGAATGGGTAAATCTTAAAAAAAAAAAAAGACAGGAAATAGCTGAAACAATAATACCTAAGAATCTTCCCCAAATTCATGTCAACAATAAACCACAGGTTTGGCAAGCTCAGAGAATAGTAAGTAGAATAAATTCAGACAAAGGAAAAATGCTACAAAAGCCAGAGGAAAAATTACCTACCAATAGAGGAACAAAGATATGAATTACATCTGACTTCTCTACAGAAACCTGGCAAGCAAGAAAAGAGCAGAGTGCAATATTTAATGTGTTGAAAGAAAGAAATCACCACTATAGAAATTTATAATTTGAAAAGTTATTCAAATTTGTAGATGAAATATAGAATTTTCAGAAAAGTAAAAATTGAGGGTATTTTTTTTCCCATAGACCTGACTTGCCAGAAATATTAGAAGTATTTTTAGACCTGACTTGCCAGAAATATTAGAAGTATTTTTAGACAGAAGCAAAATAATTAAGTTCAGAATCTCAATTCCACATAAAGTAAGGAGGAGCATCAAAGAAGGAATAGTGAAGTAAAATAAATTTTTTTTCTTCTTATTAATTGACCTACTAGACAACAGTTTGTTCAAAATAATAATAATAAAATATTTACATATGTAAATACTTATGTTTAATTATACATAAGTGACACAAATTGTGACACAGATGCAGGAATGAGTCTTATTCTAACAAAAGACCCAAGAAATTCTGAGGGATTTAAGAACATGTGTCAGATGCTTTTATCACTCAGATACGATTTGAGAGAAAACTACTGAGATATGGGCCTACCCTGGTGGCGCAGGCAGTTCAGCACTGCACTGTGAAGCTGTCCGCAGCCTCTGCAGCACAGGTTCAATCCCCGCCAGCCAGCGAGGGTCTCACATGGAGTGGCAGACCTCCCCTGTCTCGCGCGCTGCTCCCCTCAGCAGTGTATTTCAGTCAGTCTGCTTGTTCTGTTCCCCACTCTGTCTCTGGTGAGTCCTGTCACCCTCCTGCACATCTGGCCTGTACCCTGGTTCTTGTATAAATAAATAAATAAATCTTAAAAAAAAAAAGAAAACTACTGAGATACACTACACATCACTTCATGGACTGAAGTGGTGGGGTGGGGATGGATGGGTAAGCAGAGTCCATTGGAAATAGTTTGTATGATATTATAATTATGGATCTATGTCACTCTGCATTTGTCCAAACTCACAGAATGTACATCAAGAATTAATCCTAATGTAAACTATGACAAACTATTACAGTGTATCAACATAAATTCATCAATTAGAACAAAAGTTCCACTCCTATGAGTGATGTTGATAATAGCTTGCATGGGTGAAGATGGGAGTACATGGGAAACCTCTGTACCTTATTTTTAATTTTGCTGTGAACCTAAAACTGCTCTAAAATTATGTTCAAAAGCAACACTGAACAATTTTCTTCACTAGTTAACCAGCCTCGAAAGACCTCTTAT
The DNA here is from genome assembly GCF_964194135.1 of Talpa europaea. Taxonomy (NCBI): domain Eukaryota; kingdom Metazoa; phylum Chordata; class Mammalia; order Eulipotyphla; family Talpidae; genus Talpa; species Talpa europaea. Next base: position 48,987,721 of record NC_140083.1, read on the forward strand.
GTTGTTGTACTTGTAGCTGTTACCATCATTCTCTATTTCTGAATTTCCATCTCAGTGATGATTTTTGTGGCTTATTAGCATTCATAATCCTGTATTGTTAACTATTTAATGTACAGATATTTAATTCCAGCTAATTAAAAACCTCCAGCTGGTAAAGATTTTTTCCCCTCATACTTTAAAAAAATTGTCTCTCCATGGATATAGTGGGTCTTATACATGAGAACTGTTCAGAAAAATATTCACTTATTTTTAAGCCAGCTCTGGTCTATGTATAGAGTTTATGATGACTTTTTTCATATTGCACATCTGCTATGTATTTAATGATTTTTTAAATACATTATCTTTAATCTTTAAAAACCATTAGAAAGGGAAGTGTCACAGTCTTTACATGGATGGAGAAACTTAGGGTCAGTGAGATTAAAATACCTTGTGCAAAACCACACAGGTGTGAGTGAGCAGAACTGTGATTATAACCCATGTTTGACTTAATTCCAAGGAAATGACTCTTCACAGAAGACAAAACTTGCCACTACCTTGGGAATTCAGAAAAGCAAAGGGATGGCAGCTCAAAGGTTAATTCCTATGCATTTCCTTCCAAATGAATTATGTATTTGTGACTCAGAGGCCAGAGGGAAAAAGGTTTGAACATGTGACATCCATCCCATGAAGGGCTTTCACTCCGTGTTGACTAGTCATTAAGCTCTTGCTTATGGATGTGAATATGAGTATTTAAGTGTCCAGTCCCTCCTCACCATTTCCACCAGACAAACTAGCACTTGGGCTAACACCTGCTTGAAGAGTCCAGAGTTACATAGCACAATGATGGCTTCATGGTTAGGGTGCTCCCTCCCTCCAAATTCTCATGGACTCCCCCAATTATCTCCCCTTTCTCTTGTCATCGCCAAGAAATGCATTCCCTATTCCCCAACCCACCCTAACCTCCCTGGCTAGGACTTTTTTTTAAAAAAGATTTATTTATTTATACATATGAGAACTGGGGTACAGGCCAGAGGTGTGGGGGGTGAGAAGACTTACCAGAGACAGAGCAGGGAACAGAACAGGCAGATCGACCGAAACACACTGCTGAGTGAGCAGCGGGCGAGTCAGGAGCCGTCTGCTGTGTCATGTAGGTAGCTCCCTGGCCGGGGATCTAACTCATGCTGCAGAGGCTGCGGATAGCTTCCTAGGTTGTGTCTTAAACACTTGTGCCACCAGGGAGGCCCTGGCTAGGACTTTTTTCCCCAAAAAATCTCTTGGCTCAATCTCCTTAAAAGTAAAAAAGAAGAGGAGAGATGGTAAATAATGAATTTATAATTTGATATTTTTATTCTATTACAGTTCAAATCAATACAGGAGTGCTAAATAAGATCATATCCATCCCTGCCCTCTTCTCCCTCAATCTTACTACCAGATTTAAAAGATCACCCTTAAAAGATGACCTTGTCCTTGAGTCAAATGTAAACATGAGTTTCTGAATCTGTATATACATTGGCAGAGAGGCAAAATATTTATCTGTCCAAAGTTAGCCCTAGGTGTCCCCTGTTCCAGGAAGAGGCTATTCTTTGTTTATGCAGATAAGGTAAGAACCCAGGGGAGAGACTGAGACTACAAAGCTAAAGTGCTTTGCTTGAGGACAGCTAAAGGATGTCCTCAGTGGGTGAATGGCAGAAACCTGGACTCCTTAAGAATTTTTAGGAATGTTGATAGATCACTGTGTTTGGGAGGCAGTCTTTATCCTTGAGAATGATGACTTGAGTCATTCTGTTTGGTTGTCACAGGAAATGGTGACCCCCGAAGGCTAGAAAACAGGCCAGTTGCATCACCTACTCTAAATGGGATTGTGTACTTGTACTTTCCTGCATCTGAGAGTTTCCCCTTAGCATTCTATCCTAGACATCTTCCCTGTTCATGTTTAGGGTTTGTTTATCACAGCTTTTTGGTGACATTGAAGTGCCGGTTTGGTATACATAGCCATAGCTCATTAATAGATAAAAATAAGTGGATATTACTGGGCAAGAACATAAATTAACTTTACTTCAAATGTAAATGTTCCTGCAGAAGTTGGTATTGTGTTTTAATGACCTTCCTATGGCTAAATATAAAACATATCAGTAGACTGAGCTTGTCTTCTTTCTAGACTTTAATTTCCTCCTTTGAGCAAAGGAACAATGAGGTGTCTGATTCGGAACAGAAGGTGTCACGCTGTTGTAAATGGCAAAGGGGAAAATATTGAGGCTTTTAAAATGTGTGCTTGATTTTTCCATCAACAGGAGGCTGCTGCAAAATTATCATCTGACTCAATAAGGCCTCTATATTGCTTGGTTATCAAATATCCTGAACCCCTGGGAAATGAAAGTACTTGAGGTTAGTTGGAGTGTGTTTGTTGCTGGGCTCCCCCACCCCCTGACATTCTTGGTTTCCCTCTTGACTCTTTCCTTATTTCAATTTTCTCTCCTTTGTACACAGTTGTCTTTCTTCCTAGAGCTGCCCTCTGTAAATCTGGGTTCTCTAGAAACGCTATTGTCCTTATTCCTGAGACTACCCATTGCCACGAGTAGAAAGTTTACTTTGGAGTTAAAGATCTGGATTTGGGTTTTGACTAGTTTGTCACTTGTTTTTCCAACTGAAAAATGGGTAATAATAGGTCTTTGTAATTCTTAGAATGACCATGGGTGATCCTGTGTAGACAGTCTTCCTAAGCTTTCCAGATCTCTAGCCATGCCAGGTAGCTGGCATCAGCAGAAGCACTCAGATTCACAGTCCCTATGAGTGAGGGTGACTTCATAAAGTGTTGCCTCTGGGACTTGGGTAGATATGTATGAGATGACTTCTTAAAAATTCAGAAAACAAACCCGCAGGATGTTGATATGGCGATATTTTTGGAGATAATCAAGGTTCAAGTCCCACCATCTCACTTCACAGATGCACAGAAAACGGCAGTAACTATTTCAGGACAAAGTGCCAATAGGGACAGAGTTAGGCCTGAATCTCAGGCCACCGACCACCTGTGATGCAGACTGAGCCCTTACCTCCGGGCAACTCAGCTGTTCTTGTTGCACCTAGTGTTTACAAAACAAATTATTTTAAAGTATTTCTAAGAGGAGAAAGTGTTTTGTTTTGTTTTGTTTTGTTTTTCAGGAAGGATCAGATGTATTTGTCCCCTCCTATTAATGTTGGAGACTACAATTAGGGAGGTAATAAAGTATGGGCCTGGGCAAGATTGTCACAAAGGACAAATTAGTCTTTGGTGCCTCATCCTAAATATTTTGCTTTTTTCTAGTTTTGATGCCTGCACTTTATCTATCCTCAATCCCACTTGATGTGGCTCTGGCACCCTGAGGCAGCTTTTGCAAATTTCCTATCAGTTCAAACCTCTCCTGTCTCCCTTCCTTTGCCCATTCAGCACCCTGCCCCCTCCAGCCCTCGCCCCTTTTATTGGACTCTTCTTGGGAAGACAGCTTTCTGAATTTTACTGAAAAGTGCAAGGAGAATAATGGTCTAGTGTCCTTACTGTTCCATATTACATGCCGCTTTCACTTGTGAATGTTATTTATTGTGAAACAGTCTAAAGACAACAGCAAATGAAAAAATTCACCCACTATTCCAGCCAACATGCCAACTGTTTTCATTTCTTGAGTTCCCTGCTGGTCTGCTCTTTGTCCATATGCTACATGTTTTACAGAGTAGTAACTCATTGCATATTTATAATTCAACCTTCTGGTTTTATTTGTAACATGAAAAATAGCATAAAGAACATTATTTAAGTGAGGTCAGGGGCTAAAGGAGTTCACATGCACACTCAGAATCCTGTGGAATCCAGCTGGGAGGTGGACCTTGTATCTCTGATGGGAGTGTTGCTGCTTTGCTGTCTCAGAGGAAGGAGAAGCTTCTTGTTGTCCAATGGCAGCTGGGTCAACAGCAGATGCCACAACCAGCAAAATAGCCACTTCATGGCAAACATCCTGTTTCCGCCAATGGACTCTCCTCCCAATTCCTTTGTGGCAGCCTCTCTAATAAACTCCATAGGAGGGTTTTTCCTTTGTTCTGGGGAAGTGTGTATGTGTTTCCCCATGAGACTGTACTTCCTAACTGCTTTTTGTTGTTGTCTGCTAATGAAACCATGCTGCACCTCCCTCTGCAGTGACCTTTAGGGCTAATGGCTTTCGCCACCATCCCTAGGCCCGGCTGGGCAAGGAACCAGCACCAGTGGGAGAACAGCAAAACTCCCTGAAGCAGGGGGAGAACAGCAAACCCCCCGAAAGACATAGATAAGACGGAAGCCTGTTGAAAGATAATGACCACAAGGAGCCACCACAAGAATGCTGACCAAAAGGAACCTTATCTCGTCTCCTCAAACCTACAAACTTTATCCCTTCACTCTCTTTCTAAAACTTCTTCCTTCTATTCTATAAAGGTCATTGATTGCTAAATTAAAGAAACATATGAAATCTAGTAACAAGGATGACTCAAATGAAATACCACTAAACCTTGTGTAACAACAAAATTGTTAGTTCAATAATTGCTCTGTTATATGTTAAAATTCCTTAGCTTTGACCCTTAATGAAAAAGTGTTATTACATAAAAATAAGTGCACCTGTTATAATTAATAATAATTAATGAATTTAGTGGTTAGCTAAGAGAAAATGTAATTATATAAAACAAAAGACAAAGCTAATGGTCTGACTGCTTAGGAATGTGCCTAGATCCAAATGTAACTCTGGACATAAATCACTGCCTTGTCATTGATAAGTAAACCTATGAGCCAACTGGTTTAGTTCACTGATAACTGATCCTATGCCTTTAGAAAAACATATATATACTGGCCACTAACTTAAATAAAATTACACTCAGACTTTCACTCTCTTGAAGTGTGTCTGTTTGTCATTAGCCGAATCCCTGACCACCCCGTGCAATCTCTCAACCCTGAAACGGCCTCATCGTCCATCGCTGTGCTGGTCTGCGGCAAAACCATTTTGTGGGTGAAAAATAGCTGGATGCCCATTTATTTGAGGTCAACAGTAATATTAGTTTGCCGTGATGTTACATAGATTCATAATGATCATCTAATATTTCACACCACTGCCATATCATGATTCAACTATTCTCTCTGGTTTTTATTGAAGTGTCATTTCTGATTTTGCTCCATTAATGTCATTTCTGATATTGCTTTCAAGAGTAGATGTTTTCAATTCTTTTCTCCCCTTGAATGATTTCTACTGAATAAATTCCAGTTAAACAAATGAGTCAAAGGATAAGAAAAATTTTAGAAATGTATGATTTACTTAAATCTGTTGCAATCCCCGTCCCTCTCCCCCTGACCATTTTGATGAGTGTCAGTTCAATACCAGGAACTATGCTACCAGGTTTTTATATATATTTTGATTTCACAGTATCACTAGACATTTTTCAGATTGAGAAAACAGGCTCAGAGAAGTTAAGTAACTTGCTGAAGTTACACAGTGAACAACAGGCAGAGTTGGGATTCAAACAGAGGTCTCCCTGATGTCAAAGCTCATGGACTTCCTATCAAGGCTCCTAAGTCCCTCTTTAAATGTAGGTATTTGCTAAACTATTTCCATAAAATACTGTGCAATGTTGTAGTTAAGTCACCAGTGTGAGAATTTTGAGGTTTTTCAAATGAAACAATGTAAACATTGCTATGCTTTTAAATAATGGCTTTCAAGGACTTGACTGAAAGTGGGGCTGAAACAATGCTTCAGAGTGCAGAAAAACTAGCTCTCACATACTACTTCAGAACTTGCTGCTTATTCCTAGGGCAGAAATCACACACAGGGTTTCTATAGCTGTTCTGGGTAATGTCATCATGCCTAACATAAGTTGATTTGTGGAATGTACTCACTCATCAGATTTCAAGACCATGAAGCTCTGGCTTATTGAGATGTTCTAAGGGCTGTGAGTTGCATTATAATACATTTTGTTTTTAATAACTTTATTACACAAGGGATTCATGTTCATTGTAGAAAAACCATATTCTCAAGCCAAAAGGAGATTAAAAAGCAGCTACAACTTCCCCACTGAGCTATATTATCACTAGCTATTTTGTAGTCTATATTTTTATAAATGTTCTTGCTATACTTAATTTCCTGTGAACTGGTTTCTGCATTCAAATTAT